>NC_090650.1:288117384-288813560 GCF_040937935.1 Hyperolius riggenbachi
AGCTTATCTATTAAATAACTATTAAGCATTTTCCAAAATAAGTTGTTTTATATCAACTTAATTTTGATATTGTCTTTTGCATGTTTTTTTATTAATATTTTGCTTAATGTTTGATTAAAATGTTTTATATAGATTACATGAAAACTCAATACAGTCAGATAATTCTTGAGAACATTTTGTGAATCAAGCCCATAGAGAAAAAGTACTACACACGCATAAATGCTGCCTTTCGAGATCTAAGAATATAGCTTCCTGTTTGCTATTTATAGCATCTGAATGGGCTAGAGGATAGATAAACAGACCACTTTTCTGTTTTACGTAGCTTGGGCTACTGAATAGCTCTTTTCCAGGAAGATCATTGGTTTTTCGCTATAGAAGTACTTTACAGCCACATTGTTTTTCATTCCACAATTTCTGCACAAGATAGATGTATTCAATGTTATACTCTATTTAATAAAATCAATTTAATAGTATTATCAGCAGTTTTGAAATCTGGTTTCAGTTTTTTAAAAGTTAGTGGAGAATGTGTCTATGTTATTTTTAGACCCTGTTTTATATTTTGTTCTTATACTAAGCTTTTGCCTAAAATGAAACATAGTCAGATGCATGATGTAATCAATCATTCTGCAATGCATCTATGTAGGGATGAGCGAGAATTGTAAGTTTCCCGCAAGAAAGGCCCAGTGATTCTAATGTCCATGTGGTCATTTTCTCACCGAAAGATCACAGGCAAAATTTGAGGGTGGTACGGTGGAGATCAGCTAGAATGCATAGTACGGTCACACAGATATTAAAGTGACACGGTACAGTGATCAGCCTAAGCAGTTGGCCTTCACCTCTGTGAGTACTGCTGGTTATTTGTGCTGGTTGGTTGAGTATGCTGGTTAATTGAGTTCTGGATAACTGGGACTCTACTGTAGTTTTTATTAGACCTATTAGTAGCAAAAAAAAGTTTCTGTATCGTGTTAGCCAAACAAATAATATAGGTAGAAAAAACAACGTTTTGTAAAAAATAATACCTTTTAATGGCTATTATGCAAGCTTTCTGGGATATAATATTAGACCTATTTAAATTTACAAATGACCATAAATCATATGACATCATCTGGTGTGCATATTCTAATGTTTGTTGTTAGATAATACAATTTGTGTGATGGGTCATAGCAGCACAGGGCTTTGCAAACACAGGTTCTTTCTCAAGCTCTAAACACACACAACAAAGGGGACAGTGGGAAAACATTTCTATTTCGGTCACAAAAATCCAACCTCTCTATACTACGCCACCAATCAGAATTGAATGATCCTAGTGGATCTGATGTGGGACTTCACAGCATACAGATCTGCATATTAAACCCTTCCTTCAAGGTGTATGAGAGGAATTGGTGCAGGAGACTTGGGCGCAGGATACAGCCTGTATGGCTTATCCTGCTGCTGCACAAATTCCCATCGATGTTAAATACTATTCCCCCTCCAGGCCATCATGGATGGTGGGGAATGAAATAATTCAGCTTCCAGCAATTGCTGGATGCTGAATTATAGTGTTTTATAAGTAACTTCAGCTCCGTCTCTTGACAGCGCTGAAGTTACTCACTGCTGCGCCCAAATCTCCTGCGCTGGAATGAAAGTGTTCACCTTCAAGATGATGTAACTGGCTCAAAATGCGGAACACCAGAAAAAATGTAACTCATCTGATGGGAGACTTCCGTATAGTGTGAAATAACCATTCACAGAGGAGTGAGCTTCATAGCTCTCAAAACTACCCTTCCCCCCTCCCCCCTCAAAATTGGCGCTAACCAGATAACTAGATAGATTTGAATTTATAGTATCTATAAATCGTATGCATTTTCAGACTTTTTCCACATAGAATTTCCTAGTAATTCTCATTTAGTTGATAACTAACACTCATTAATGTGTATAGTCCACTGCACTATACTTCTTTAAGTGAAAGGCTGCTAAAAGGCAATATTACCATAGCTACCGCCAGCTATAAACAAAGTCGCAAAGGATCAGTCTAGCTAAACATCAAAACGTGTCCTGGTACATAGAATGAATTGCACCATATGGTTACACTTAAATAAAGTGTAACAATTCAATAAGGGGATACATTGTAAGCTAATATTTACCACTATATATTCATTTTTCCATGCCATGTATCCTAAAGCAAAACAAACAGAGCGATAGCACAGTACTTTAATGACATGACTGCCAGCATTTATATCATAAACTGAGAGAGAAGCAATTCCCTTATACATAATTAGTTACACAGGTCACCAAATAAATACATATGTGAAGTATGAAGGGTACAGATAATAGTACTATTGCCAGAATCTATCGTAAAGTATAGACAAAGTACCAAAAATGAATTTCAATTTATAACTAATGAAATAATTTAAATCATTTGAAGCCTTCACACAAAACATGTTAGCAATACATTGTAGTGTTGGGCGAACAGTGTTCGCCACTGTTCGCGTTCTGCAGAACATCACCCTGTTCGGGTGATGTTCGAGTTCGGCCGAACATCTGATGGTGTTCGGCCAAACTGTTCGGCCATATGGCCGAACTAAGAGCGCATGGCCGAACGTTCCCCGAACGTTCGGCTAGCGCTGTGATTGGCCGAACGGGTCACGTGTAGTGTTGGGCGAACATCTAGATGTTCGGGTTCGGGCCGAACATGGTCGCGATGTTCGGGTGTTCGAGCCGAACTCCGAACATAATGGAAGTCAATGGGGACCCGAACTTTCGTGCTTTGTAAAGCCTCCTTACATGCTACATACCCCAAATTTACAGGGTATGTGCACCTTGGGAGTGGGTACAAGAGGAAAAAAAATTTAGCAAAAAGAGCTTATAGTTTTTGAGAAAATCGATTTTAAAGTTTCAAAGGGAAAACTGTCTTTTAAATGCGGGAAATGTCTGTTTTCTTTGCACAGGTAACATGCTTTTTGTCGGCATGCAGTCATAAATGTAATACATATAAGAGGTTCCAGGAAAAGGGACCGGTAACGCTAACCCAGCAGCAGCACACGTGATGTAACAGGAGGAGGGCGGCGCAGGAGGAGAAGGCCACGCTTTGAGACACAACAACCCAGGCCTTGCATGAGGACAAGAAGCGTGCGGATAGCAATTTGCATTTTGTCGCCATGCAGTCATAAATGTAATACAGATGAGAGGTTCAATAAACAGGGACCGGAAACGCTAACCCATCACAGATGTTCATTGTTCATGTTACTTGGTTGGGGTCCGGGAGTGTTGCGTAGTCGTTTCCAATCCAGGATTGATTCATTTTAATTTGAGTCAGACGGTCTGCATTTTCTGTGGAGAGGCGGATACGCCGATCTGTGACGATGCCTCCGGCAGCACTGAAACAGCGTTCCGACATAACGCTGGCTGCCGGGGAAATCAGCACCTCGATTGCGTGCATTGCCAGTTCGTGCCAGGTGTCTAGCTTCGATACCCAATAGTTGAAGGGTGCAGATGGATTGTTCAACACAGCTATGCCATCTGACATGTAGTCCTTGACCATCTTCTCCAGGCGATCGGTGTTGGAGGTGGATCTGCACGCTTGCTGTTCTGTGTGCTGCTGCATGGGTGTCAGAAAATTTTCCCACTCCAAGGACACTGCCGATACCATTCCCTTTTGGGCACTAGCTGCGGCTTGTGTTGTTTGCTGCCCTCCTGGTCGTCCTGGGTTTGCGGAAGTCAGTCTGTCGGCGTACAACTGGCTAGAGGAGGGGGAGGATGGCAATCTCCTCTCTAAAGTCTCCACAAGGGCCTGCTGGTATTCTTCCATTTTGACCTGTCTGACTCTTTCTTCAAGCAGTTTTGGAACATTGTGTTTGTACCGTGGATCCAGAAGGGTATAAACCCAGTAATTGGTGTTGTCCAGAATGCGCACAATGCGTGGGTCGCGTTCAATGCAGTCCTAGGCCGAAGAGGTCATAGCCTAGGGTCACAAAAACCTGTTTATTTGGGCAATTTCAATGGTAGTGATGCTGACGTACATAAATCTCAGCCATGGCCGTTAGCAACGTCTGAATTTCACGAAATGTCTCATGCAGGTAGAAGACATATTGTTAGACTTGGATTCCAAAGATGGGGTCCCTACATCTCTGCAAACCAGAGTTACAGGGGTGCAAAATTGGTAAAATCCCCCATAGGCTTTCATTGCCTCCCTATTTCACTTTCCAAAATCTCACATCTTTTCAAAGGGCAATTGCTCAGCAGTGGCAAATTTTCTAGCATTGTAGGGACCCTTAGGGGGAACATGACTGGTGAGTTTAGGGCCCCTAGGCCGAAGAGGTCATAGCCTAGGGTCACAAAAACCTGTTTATTTGGGCAATTTCAATGGTAGTGATGCTGACGTACATAAATCTCAGCCATGGCCGTTAGCAACGTCTGAATTTCACGAAATGTCTCATGCAGGTAGAAGACATATTGTTAGACTTGGATTCCAAAGATGGGGCCCCTACATCTCTGCAAACCAGAGTTACAGGGGTGCAAAATTGGTAAAATCCCCCATAGGCTTTCATTGCCTCCCTATTTCACTTTCCAAAATCTCACATCTTTTCAAAGGGCAATGGCTCAGCAGTACCAAATTTTCTAGCATTGTAGGGACTCTTAGGGGGATCATGACTGGTGAGTTTTGCCACTGCTGAGCCATTGCCCTTTGAAATGGTGTGAGATTTTGGATTGGTAAATAGTAGGCCCAATGAAAGCCTATGGGGGATTTTACCAATTTTGGAGCCCTGTAACTCTGGTTTGCAGAGATGTAGAGACCCCATCTTTGGAATCCAAGTCTAACAATATGTCTTCTACCTGCATGAGACATTTCGTGAGATTCAGACGTTGCTAACGGCCATTGCTGCGATTTATGTACGTCAGACTCGCCACCATTAAAATTGCCCAAATAAACAGGTTTTTGTGACCCTAGGCTATGACCTCTTTGGCCTAGGGGCCCGAAACTCACCAGTCATGTTCCCCCTAAGGGTCCCTACAATGCTAGAAAATTTGCCACTGCTGAGCAATTGCCCTTTGAAAAGATGTGAGATTTTGGAAAGTGAAATAGGGAGGCAATGAAAGCCTATAGGGGATTTTACCAATTTTGCACCCCTGTAACTCTGGTTTGCAGAGATGTAGGGACCCCATCTTTGGAATCCAAGTCTAACAATATGTCTTCTACCTGCATGAGACATTTCGTGAAATTCAGACGTTGCTAACGGCCATGGCTGAGATTTATGTACGTCAGCATAACTACCATTGAAATTGCCCAAATAAACAGGTTTTTGTGACCCTAGGCTATGACCTCTTTGGCCTAGGGGCCCGAAACTCACCAGTCATGTTCCCCCTAAGGGTCCCTACAATGCTAGAAAATTTGCCACTGCTGAGCAATTGCCCTTTGAAAAGATGTGAGATTTTGGAACTGTAAATAGGAGGCCCAATAAAAGCCTATGGGGGATTTTACCAAATTTGGAGCCCTGTAACTCTGGTTTGCAGAGATGTAGGGAACCCATCTTTGGAGCCCAAGTCTAACAATATCTCTTCTACCTGCATGAGACATTTCGTGAGATTCAGACCTTGCTAACGGCCATTGCTGCGATTTATGTACGTCAGACTCGCCACCATTGAAATTGCCCAAATAAACAGGTTTTTGTGACCCTAGGCTATGACCTCTTCGGCCTAGGACTGCATTGAACGCGACCCACGCATTGTGCGCATTCTGGACAACACCAATTACTGGGTTTATACCCTTCTGGATCCACGGTACAAACACAATGTTCCAAAACTGCTTGAAGAAAGAGTCAGACAGGTCAAAATGGAAGAATACCAGCAGGCCCTTGTGGAGACTTTAGAGAGGAGATTGACATCCTCCCCCTCCTCTAGCCAGTTGTACGCCGACAGACTGACTTCCGCAAACCCAGGACGACCAGGAGGGCAGCAAACAACACAAGCCGCAGCTAGTGCCTAAAAGGGAATGGTATCGGCAGTGTCCTTGGAGTGGGAAAATTTTCTGACACCCACGCAGCAGCACACAGAACAGCAAGCGTGCAGATCCACCTCCAACACCGATCGCCTGGAGAAGATGGTCAAGGACTACATGTCAGATGGCATAGCTGTGTTGAACAATCCATCTGCACCCTTCAACTATTGGGTATCGAAGCTAGACACCTGGCATGAACTGGCAATGTACGCAATCGAGGTGCTGGCTTCCCCGACAGCCAGCGTTATGTCGGAACGCTGTTTCAGTGCTGCTGGAGGCATCGTCACAGATCGGCGTACCCGCCTCTCCACAGAAAATGCAGACCGTCTGACTCAAATTAAAATGAATCAATCCTGGATTGGAAACAACTACACAACACTTCCGGGACCCCAACCAAGTAACATTAACAATGAACATCTGTGATGGGTTAGCGTTTCCGGTCCCTGTTTATTGAACCTCTCATCTGTATTACATTTATGACTGCATGGCGACAAAATGCAAATTGCTATCCGCACGCTTCTTGTCCTCATGCAAGGCCTGGGTTGTTGTGTCTCAAAGCGTGGCCTTCTCCTCCTGCGCCACCCTCCTCCTGTTCCATCATGTGTGCTGCTGCTGGGTTAGCGTTACCGGTCCCTTTTCCTGGAACCTCTTATCTGTATTACATTTATGACTGCATGCCGACAAAAAGCATGTTACCTGTGCAAAGAAAACAGACATTTCCCGCATTTAAAAGACAGTTTTCCCTTTGAAACTTTAAAATCGATTTTCTCAAAAACTATAAGCTCTTTTTGCTAAAAAAAATTTCCTCTTGTACCCACTCCCAAGTTGCACATACCCTGTAAATTTGGGGTATGTAGCATGTAAGGAGGCTTTACAAAGCACGAAAGTTCGGGTCCCCATTGACTTCCATTATGTTCGGAGTTCGGCTCGAACACCCGAACATCGCGGCCATGTTCGGCCTGTTCGGCCCGAACCCGAACATCTAGATGTTCGCCCAACACTAATACATTGTGATGATGGCTATTATTTTTATTGTTACCCTTGCTATTATGGTTGTTGTTGCTGCTGCTGCTACTACTACTACACATTTTTTAACTACTTTAAGACCACGTCACGCCAATGGGCATGAACACGGTGGCTCCCCCAGGACTGCCTAATGATGATCAGCGTAAAGTCCTGGGGGAGTGTTTTGCAGGGCATCGGCGCGCGCATCCCCGATTCTGATGACGGAGCTCCACTGTCCCGTCACGCACAAGACGTCTGCGGGGGACTGGTAGAAGCCCCAGGTCAGTACAACTTTTTTTATTTTTTTAGGCGTTACAGTACTCCTCTTGAGGACCGCAGTGTTAACCACTTAAGGACTGCAGTCATAAAACCCCTTAAGGACCAGAGCCTTTTTTTCCATTCAGACCACTGCAGCTTTAACGGTTTATTGCTCGGTCATACAACCTACCGCCTAAATGAATTTTACCTCCTTTTCTTATCACTAATACAGCTTTCTTTTGGTGCTATTTGATTGCTGCTGCGAGTTTTACTTTTTATTATATTCATCAAAAAAAGACATGAATTTTGTCAAAAAAAATGACTTTTTTTACTTTCTGTGCTGACATTTTTCAAATAAAGTAAAATTTCCTATACATTTGAGCGCGAAAGTTATTCTGCTACATGTCTTTGATAAAAAAAAACCATTGAGTGTATATTTATTGGTTTGGGTAAAAGTTATAGCGTTTACAAACTATGGGGCAAAAAGTGAATTTTCCCATTTTGAGGCATCTCCTACTTTTCTGAGCACCTGTCATGTTTCATGAGGTGCTAAAATTCCAGGATAGTATAAATACCCCCCAAATGACCCCATTTTGGAAAGAAGACATCCCAAAGTATTCACTGAGAGGCATGGTGAGTTCATAGAAGATTTTATTTTTTGTCACAAGTTAGCGGAAAATGATACTTTGTGACAAAAAAAAGGGGAAAAAAAGTTTCCATTTCTTCTAACTTGCGACAAAAAAAAATAATATCTGCCACGGACTCACTATGCTCCTCTCTGAATACCTTGAAGTGTCTACTTTCCAAAATGGGGTCATTTGTGGGGTGTGTTTACTGTCCTGGCATTTTGGGGGGTGCTAAATTGTAAGCACCCCTGTAAAGCCTAAAGGTTCTCATTGGACTTAGGGCCCCTTAGCGCAGTTAGGCTGCAAAAAAGTGCCACACATGTGGTATTGCCGTACTCAGGAGAAGTATTATAATGTGTTTTGGGGTGTATTTTTACACATACCCATGCTGGGTGGGAGAAATATCTCTGTAAATGACAATTTTTTGATTTTTTTTTTACACACAATTGTCCATTTACAGAGATATTTCTCCCACTCAGCATGGGTATGTGTAAAAATACACCCCAAAACACATTATACTACTTCTCCTGAGTATGGCGATACCACATGTGTGGCACTTTTTGGCACTTTTTGGCACCCTAACTGCGCTAAGGGGCCCAAAGTCCAATGAGTACCTTTAGGATTTCACAGGTCATTTTGCGACATTTGGTTTCAAGACTACTCCTCACGGTTTAGGGCCACTAAAATGCCAGGGCAGTATAGGAACTCCACAAATGACCCCATTTTAGAAAGAAGACACCCCAAGGTTCTCCGTTAGGAGTATGGTGAGTTCATAGAAGATTTTATTTTTTGTCACAAGTAAGCGGAAATTGATTTTACTTGTTTTTTTTCACAAAGTGTCATTTTCCGCTAACTTGTGGCAAAAAAAAATCTTCTATGAACTCACCATATTCCTAACGGAATACCTTGGGGTGTCTTCTTTCTAAAATGGGGTCATTTGTGGGGTTCCTATACTGCCCTGGCATTTTAGGGGCCCTAAACCGTGAGGAGTAGTCTTGAAACCAAATGTCGCAAAATGACCTGTGAAATCCTAATGGTACTCATTGGACTTTGGGCCCCTTAGCGCAGTTAGGGTGCAAAAAAGTGCCACACATGTGGTATCACCGTACTCAGGAGAAGTAGTATAATGTGTTTTGGGGTGTATTTTTACACATACCCATGCTGAGTGGGAGAAATATCTCTGTAAATGGACAATTGTGTGTAAAAAAAATCAAAAAATTGTCATTTACAGAGATATTTCTCCCACCCAGCATGGGTATGTGTAAAAATACACCCCAAAACACATTATAATACTTCTCCTGAGTACGGCAATACCCCATGTGTGGCACTTTTTTGCAACCTAGGTGCGCTAAGGGGCCTAACGTCCTATTCACAGGTCATTTTGAGGCATTTGGATTGTAGACTACTCCTCACGGTTTAGGGCCACTAAAATGCCAGGGCAGTATAGGAACCCCACAAGTGACCCCATTTTAGAAAGAAGACACCGCAAGGTATTCTGTTAGGAGTATGGTGAGTTCATAGAAGATTTTTTTTTTGGTCACAAGTTAGCGGAAATTTACACTTTGTGAAAAAAAACCCAATACAAATCAATTTCCGCTAACTTGTGACAAAAAATAAAATCTTCTATGAACTCATCATACACCTAACAGAATACCTTGGGGTGTCTTCTTTCTAAAATGGGGTCACTTGTGGGGTTCCTATACTGCCCTGGCATTTTAGGGGCCCTAAACCGTGAGGAGTAGTCTTGAACCCAAATGTCGCAAAATGACCTGTGAAATCCTAAAGGTACTCATTGGACTTTGGGCCCTTTAGCGCAGTTAGGCTGCAAAAAAGTGCCACACATGTGGCACTGCCGTGCTCAGAAGAAGTAGTATAATGTGTTTTGTGGTGTATTTTTACACATACCCATGCTGGGTGGGAGAAATATCTCTGTAAATGACATATATTAGATTTTTTTTACACACAATTGTCCATTTACAGAGAGATTTCTCCCACCCAGCATGGGTATGTGTAAAAATACACCCCAAAACACATTATACTACTTCTCCTGAGTACGGCGATATGACATGTGTGACACTTTTTTGCAGCCTAGGTGCGCTAAGGGGCCCAACGTCCTATTCACAGGTCATTTTGAGGCATTTGTTTTCTAGACTACTCCTCACGGTTTAGGGACCCTAAAATGCCAGGGCAGTATAGGAACGCCACAAGTGACCCCATTTTAGAAAGAAGACACACCAAGGTATTCCGTTAGGTGTATGGTGAGTTCATAGAAGAGCTTATTTTTTGTCAAAAGTTAGTGAAAAATGAAACTTTGTGGAAAAAACAATAAAAATCAATTTCCGCTAACTTTTGACAAAAAATAAAATCTTCTATGAACGCTTCATACACCTAACAGAATACCTTGGGGTGTCTTTTTTCTAAAAAGGGGTCACTTGTGGAGTTCCTATACTGCCCTGGCATTTTACGGGGGCAAAACCGTGAGTAGTCTGGAAACCAAATGTCTCAAAATGACTGTTCAGGGGTATAAGCATCTGCAAATTTTGATGGCAGGTGGTCTATGAGGGGGCGAATTTTGTGGAACCGGTCATAAGCAGGGTGGCCTCTTACATGACAGGTTGTATTGGGCCTGATCTGATAGATAGGAGTGCTAGGGGGGTGACAGGAGGTGATTGATGGGTGTCTCAGGGGGTGGTTAGAGGGGAAAATAGATGCAATCAATGCACTGGGGAGGTGATCGAAAGGGGGTCTGAGGGGGATCTGAGGGTTTGGCCGAGTGATCAGGAGCCCACACGGGGCAAATTAGGGCCTGATTTGATGGGTAGGTGTGTTAGGGGGTGACAGGTGGTGACAGTGGTGATTAGTGGGGGGAATAGATGCAAGCAATGCACTGGCGAGGTGATCAGGGCTGGGGTCTGAGGGCGTTCTGAGTGTGTGGGTGGGTGATTGGGTTCCCTAGGGGCAGATAGGGGTCTAATCTGATGGGTCGCAGTGATAGGGGCTGATTGATGGGTGATCAGTGGGTGATTAGATAGCAGAACAGATGTAAACAATGCACTTTGGAGGTGATCTGAGGGTAGGTCTGGGGCAATCTGATGGTGTGGGTGGGTGATCAGATTGCCCGCAAGGGGCAGGTTAGGGGCTGATTGATGGGTGTCAGTGACAGGGGGTGATTGATGGGTGGCAGTGACAGGGGGTGATTGATGGGTGATTGATAGGTGATTGACAGGTGATCAGTGGGTTATTACAGGGAAGAACAGATTATATTGCACTGGAGAATTGATAAGGGGGGGTCTGAAGGCAATCTGAGCGTGTGAGGCGGGTGATTGGGTGCCCGCAAGGGGCAGATTAGGGTCTATTCTGATGGGTAACAGTGACAGGTGGTGATAGGGGGTGATTGATGGGTAATTAGTGGGTGTTTACAGGAGAGAACAGATGTAAACACTGCACTTGGGAGGTGATCTGATGTCGGCTCTGCGGGCGATCTATTGGTTTGGGTGGGTGATCAGATTGCCCGCAAGGGGCAGGTTAGGGGCTGATTGATGGGTGGCAGTGACAGGGGGTGATTGATGGGTGATTGACAGGTGATTGACAGGTGATCAGTGGGTTATTACAGGGAAGAACGGATGTAAATAATGCACTGGCGAATTGATAAGGGGGGGTCTGAGGGCAATATGAGCGTGTGGGCGGGTGATTGGGTGCCCGCAAGGGGCAGATTAGGGTCTAATCTGATGGGTAACAGTGACAGGTGGTGATAGGGGGTGATTGATGGGTGATTGATGGGTAATTAGTGGGTGTTTAGAGTAGAGAACAGATGTAAACACTGCACTTGGGAGGTGATCTGATGTCAGATCTGCGGGCGATCTATTGGTGTGGGTGGGTGATCAGATTGCCCGCAAGGGGCAGGTTAGGGGCTAGTTGATGGGTGGCAGTGACAGGGGGTGATGGGTGATTGACAGGTGATTGACAGGTGATTGACAGGTGATCAGGGGGATAGATGCATACAGTACACAGGGGGGGGGGGGGTCTGGGGAGAATCTGAGGGGTGGGGGGGTGATCAGGAGTACCCAGGGGGCAGTTTAGGGACTAAAAAAAAATAGCGTTGACAGATAGTGACAGGGAGTGATTGATGGGTGATTAGGGGGGTGATTGGGTGCAAACAGTGGTCTGGGGGGTGGGCAGGGGGGGGGGTCTGAGGGGTGCTGTGGGCGATCAGGGGGCAGGGGGGGGCAGATCAGTGTGTTTGGGTGCAGACTAGGGTGGCTGCAGCCTGCCCTGGTGGTCCCTCGGACACTGGGACCACCAGGGCAGGAGGCAGCCTGTATAATACACTTTGTAAACATTACAAAGCTTATTATACGCTTCCTATCCGGCGATCGTCGGGTTAACAACCCGCCGGCGTTTCCGATTGGCCGGCGGGTTGACATCGCGGGTGGGCGGAGCCTATTGCCGGCGGATGCGTGCGCATCCCAGCGTGCGATCCCCGGCAAAACAGTGCCCCAGGACCTGACGCCATTCTGCGTTACGTGGTCCTGGGGCTGCCACTTTGCCGCCGCCAATATGAAGTAGGCAGTCGGCAAGTGGTTAAACCTCCCTAAAGACCAGGCTATTTTTTGCTTAATTGGCCACTACAGCTTTAAGGCCTTGCTGCAGGGCTGCACAACTCAACACAACTCAGCACATAAATGATTCTCCCCCCCTTTTCTCCCCACCAACAGAGCTCTCTGTTGGTGGGGTCTGATCCCCCCGTCTTTATTTTTTTTTATCGTTCCTATATCGCCGCTGGGAGACTGTTAGATGGCAAAACCGCTGTCTATTACCATAGTACAGTGCTGCGATCTATGGCAGCGCTGTACTGGGGACAGCCGTGTGACACGGCTGTCCCCCTGGGACACAGGAGAGTGATCGGCTCTCATTGGCTAAAGCCTATGACAGCCAAACGCCATCATTGGCCGGCTGGGGGGAGGGAGAGAGTTAGGTAAAAAAATAAATATATAGGAACAATAAAAAATAAATAAACACGGGGGAATCAGACTCCACCAGCAGAGAGCTCTGTTGGTGGGGAGAAAAGGGGGAGGGGGAATCATTTGTGTGCTGAGTTGTGCAGCCCTGTAGCGAGGCCTTAAAGCTGTAGTGGCCAATTAAGCAAAAAATGGTCTGGTCTTTAGGGAGGTTTAACACTGCGGTCCTCAAGAGGAGTACTGTAACCCCTAAAAAAATAAAAAAGTTGAACTGATCTGGGGCTTCTACCAGTCCCCCGCAGACGTCTTGTGCGTGCCGGGACTAAATGATCCTTTGGTCTCTGCCACCGGCTCACTTCCGCTTTTTGCAACTTTAATGTCAAGTAGTTAAAGGCCCATACCCACCTCGGGATTCTTCAGCTTTTCCTGATGACCACCGTTTTTCTAAATGACGGGCGGTCATTTGTGCAATCTTGCAACGTGGGTACACGTGCACAATCACGCAACCATTTAATAGGGTCGCGCGGCGGTAATGACTATCATGGAGGATCTTTAAGACCCTGACGACTTTGGCACAAAGTAGTGCGATCGCTTGAAGTCATGTCGCACCCGTCTTGTAACATTGCGCATACCTGCCGGTTGGAAGATGAAGAAAGATGGAGTGCTTATCATCAGAGAGACGTCACT
Organism: Hyperolius riggenbachi; assembly: GCF_040937935.1. Lineage (NCBI taxonomy): Eukaryota > Metazoa > Chordata > Amphibia > Anura > Hyperoliidae > Hyperolius > Hyperolius riggenbachi. The sequence continues at coordinate 288,130,893 of NC_090650.1, forward strand.
GGATCCATCTCTCTGCATCATGAGGATAGTACTTAGCTTAGGACACATTTAACATTTACCATGTAGTGAATGTATTTAAACAGACAGCTAGCACAGAAGGAATAGGAAAGCATTACAATGATTAATGATAACATTAATGCTGATTCACATATATCCTAACATTAGTTTTAAAATGGAAACAAAACAAACTTGTTAATTTTAAACTTTCCATAATAAGAAGCAGACTCAATTATTTATTTCCAAGTGAATGACTATATATCTGTTTATAATTAAGTTGCATATATTTGTTTTCCTAATGCTCTTCAACTTTCTATTTGTTTGCTTAAACAACAACTTGCAGAAAATAACCTGAAAAAAATTAGATACAGATGGATATGTCTCTTACAATAAACATGAGAACTGTTAAATGAAAATGTTATGTAATAAATCGGATTCACAGGCATGCAAAGTATTTTATTAGCCGTGGCTTCAAAGGCAAACACTATTTATTACAGATGTTGGAAAACTTTTTATCTACAACCATGGATGAGTGAATTACTAAAAATATAGTCTACCGGTAATTTCCTTTATTACGTCTAGTGAACCGCCACACAAGCTCAGGTCCATTGATTGCCTTTTTTAGTTAACCCCACCAAAAACTGCAACTTAACACTACTTTCTGTATGCAAGTCTAAATATAGAAAACACACACACACACACACACACACACACACACACACACACACACACACACACACACACACACACACACACACACACACACACACACACACACACACACACACACACACACACACACACACACACACACACACACACACACACAATTCTCTCTTTAACTAAAACTTTGATTAACCAACTTTTAATATGGACTGCATTACTAGGATCAATAATACAACATACTTGCATTACTGACTCAAGCTACGTACACACATTAGATAAAAATCGGTCGTTACACCACGAAAACGACCGATTAACGATCTTTCGACCGATGATCGTCCAACAAATGAGGACGATCGACCATAGACGACGGAGTAAAACGACCGATGTCGGGAGTCGCTATTGATCGGTCATGTTGGATTCTTTCGACCAATCATCGGCAAAGCACGAAGGTGTGTATTGATAATGAAGCGACCGATATCGATCGTTTGTGAATTGAGCATGCGCAGTAGTATTGTGTAGTGCGTGCGTGTTAAAACGAACGTTTTGAATAGCACGCGTTGTAGGCATCGTGATTTGTGCCATTTAAAACGAGCGTTCTGTAACGGCCACGCACAGCAATGCAATACTTGCGTTCTTTTCATTAAAAATGAAGGTTTTTTTTTTTTTCTTAATTTTAATTTTTTTATAATAATAATTATTAATACATGCAATCCACAAAATAACATACATACACACCCATAAACTGCACTCACTGCTACCAAAACACACTGCCACACTCACTGACACACAGTGCACAGAAATTCTGAAACAATCACTCAACCACATACCTACTCTATGTACACCATACTATATATTTGTAATGTATAGATCTTATTAATTAATAACGGAGTGTACACAATTGTAAAGAATAATTGTTTTTTATTTTACAGAAATATAAAAATATGTACATACGTTACAAGAAAAAAAATAATTATTTACACAATGCTGCCACATTGTTGCGTAGTTGCATTAATTTTTCCTGAGCATGTGACAGAGCTGCCCAACTATTGGCTTTGGCTATTTCGACGCTGTTGTACACATCATCTATTTCGTCCAGCAGGGCCAATCCTTTTTCTTTATCTGCAGGTGTGTTAAAAAACAGTATGTTTGAATGTTATATGCTGAATGATACATACAATGAAATGGTCATACATGTAGAAATGGTATAGGTTATTTAGTAAATTATTAGTGACAATCTAGTCCTAATATGCTGACACATACAATCAGGGCAGTTTCTAGGCTAAAATGCACCCAGTGCGAGAGTGTAAAAATTGCACCCCCCCCCCCCCCCCCCCGTGCCGGAGCCAGGTATAGGTGCCTGCTGTATAGGTTAGCTAGGTCTAGTTGCACTCAGTATAGGTAGTGGGCTATAGGTCCCCCCAATATAGGTAGCCAGGCATAGGTGCCCCGGTATAATTGCCCCCAGTATAGATTAGCCAGGTAGGTGCCTCCAGTATAGGTATCCAGTATAGTTCAGGGGCGGACTGGCCAGGGGGGCAGGGGGGCAATCTCCCCCCAGGCCACCTTTCATTCAGTGATTTAGGGTAGGTTTGGTGTCTGGTGTATTGGGGTTTGTTGTAAGGCAATGTGAAACTTGAGGCTAGCTGATAAAAGTGCAATCAGAGGACAGGCAAGCTGGTAAATATACACAGCATGATGCAGAGCTTGCCTGGAGGGTCCGTGTGCAAACATCTGTCTGGTCTCTCCCCATTGTTATAATGACTGCATGTGTGGATAAGGTGTTAAACAAGTTGAAAAGTTTTTGACAGTCCCTAGACTCCAGGAGGGCTGCTTTCTGACTTGTGTGAGAGACTGGCAGGGACAGGAGTCCTATTACAGGCAAGTAGCCTCTGTGTGATGTGCAATACAGATAAGCTCTCTGCTCCATCTCAGGCTATTCTCAATTTCTCTCCATTCCTCCTCTCTCTGGGCTAGTGCACGCCAAAATCGCAATAGCAATCGCTAGCAATTTGTGAGTGTGATTTTGTGAAACGATTTTCAGAGCGTTTTTTTTTAATGAATTGCTCCAAAAAATGCTACATGCAGAATGTAGCATTTTTTGGAGCAATTCATTAAAAATAGCTCTGAAAATCGCTTCACAAAATCACACTCACAAATTGCTAGCGATTGCTATTGCGATTTTGGCGTGCACTAGCCCAGAGAGAGAAGGAGTGGAGAGAAATTGAGAATAACCTGAGATGGAGCAGAGAGCTTATCTGTATTGCACATCACACAGAGACTACTTGCCTATCATAGGACTCCTGTCCCTGACAGTCCCTCACACAAGTCAGAAAGCAGCCCTCCTTGAGTCTAGGGACTGTCAAAAACTTTTCAACTTGTATAACACCTTACCCACACATGCAGTCATAATAACAATGGGGAGAGACCAGACAGATGTTTGCCCACAGACCCTTCAGGCAAGCTCTGCATCATTCATGCTGTGTATATTTACCAGCTTGCCTGTCTTCTGATTGCACTTTTATCAGCTAGCCTCAAGTTTCACATTGCCTTACAACAAACCCAAATACACCAGACACCAGACCTGCCCTAAATCACTGAATGAAAGGTGGCCTGGGGGGAGATTGCCCCCCTTCCCCCCTGGCCAGTCAGTGTAGCTGTATACAGTGCTTCCCTGAACTAATTACTTTGCAGTCCCCTGGGGAGAGGGAGGGAGAGTTCACAGCGCCCTTTGGCTGTCTGCGCTCAGGGCTGCCGCACGGCTGCACGGCCCCTAGAAACGGGTCTGCATACAATGAATGTTTTTTGAGTGTGATTTGCTATAAATGTAATTTGATTCCACAAGTATTTAATATGTGGGATCAACAATACACACACAAAGTTGTGTCGTTTCAAATTTTTGTTCAAATATTTGTACCTTTTGGTCCTCAAAATATTAAGGTGTTGTGTGTCCAATGTGTGCATTTTTTGTTTACAGCGTTTGACAAGAACAAGTACTCCAACATATATGTGAATTGAAATATTCTGGCCTTTTTTTTGGGGGGGGGGGGGGGGGGGGGGGTTATCATTTCATTTTCGCTTTATACACACAACTCTGGCAATACAGTGGCAGATGACCGATTGTGCTGTTCTACCTTTGGAATGCTCAAAACATGCACTGTGCAATGTATTAATGTCAATGTCATGTGGTTTATATGTGTCACCTTGTAAATGTATATTTGATGGGTTTGTTTTTTGGATGTAGTAATGTTGCTCAATCTGTGCATGATGTATATAAAAAATTGTCATCAATATATCTAATATTTTTTCCCAAGCATACACTCAACTATGATGTCTATATGTTTATTAAATGTTAGGTTCAATTTGTCGTTTATTACATTCATATAATATGTAGACTGTAGTTGTGGTGCACCTAAATGTAAACATTCTTATGAGTCCAAAAAAAGTATTGTGGTTTATGTTTGACTTTGTTTTCTAAGTGTGTAATAAGGGCCATATCATGTCTACTGTCTGTCTGTGTCATAGATAAGGAATGTACATTATTGCATATACGTAGCATCTTGAATGATGTGACTATCCTTCTGGACTTTATCATTTGTGTACAATCAATATAAAATCTTACTAAAAAGCCCACATGTTTGCTCATTCAGATTTTCTTGAGCCATGTGCACAGCTGTAGTGTTGTCCACATCTGCAACCATATCTGTAAGCAAAACACGTGTTTAATGTAATCATGTAAACTACATACATGTAATACTGCATGTTACAGATCGACTATGCATATGTATAAATGTTGTAAAATGTGTAGATTTCAAAATCTTCATGTTGTATCTTTAGCATTTCCACACATATTTAAAAAACCTTTTTGAATGTTGTCAGGTAGCATATAGAACAATGCTATATGTTTCATATACAGCAAACTGCAACCACCATGGCCCTCGCATTTTACTGCAGCAGTGTGGGCACCACAATATTGCACATTCTGCAGCCTATGATGTCCAGTGTGTGAAAAGGAAGACAGCAGAGTTGCCAAACTCAAAATCAAAGTTGCCTAAGCTTGAACACTGGGACCAAGTCACAGGCCAACTGCCCTTCCTTATAAAGTTCCTTGGTCTCTAATGGCCCTCTCCAACCCTTATACAGTTCCCTATTGTCCAGTGGTCCTCCCTCCCCTATACAGTTACCTAGGGTGTCCCCCACTCTCCCCTATACAGCTCCTTAGTGTTTAAAGGGAACCTAAACTGAGAAGGATATGGATTTACCCTTTAAAAATAATACCAGTTGCCTGACTCTCCTGCTGATCCTGTGTCTCTAATACTTTTAGCCACAGCCCCTGAACAAGCATGCAGATCAGGTGCTCTGACTGAAGTCAGACTGCATTAGCTGCATGTTTGTTTCAGGTGTGTGATTCAGCCACTACTGCAGCCAAAGAGATCAGCAGGACTGGCATCCAAATCCCTCTCAGTGTAGGTTCCCTTTAATGCTTTCCCCCTCCCTCCCTCACCCATGTTAGGCTTCCCTGGTGATCTAGGGCTTGCCCTCCAATATAGATTCACTGGTGGTCTGGAGTGGGCCAAACATAATGAAAAGTTGGGAAACCACTTGGGGGCCAAATGTCATGGCTCTGAGGGCCATATTTTGGCCCCGGGCTTGAGTTTGAAATGTATGGAATAGAGTTATCATGTAAACGTGGGTATCATCTACTGATGTAGATGACGTGTAGTTCTGTTATTACTGTTGGAAACAAAAAGTTATTAAAAAGTGGCAGTCTCTGTTTATGTGTGTTATTCATATTTGCTGAACATATTAGACTCAAATCACATAATTATTCCTCTTTTGGTATGAAGGGATCAACTCACCTAACATGTGTGTATCCTCATCACGAGTTTCTTCCTGTTCTTCTACATTTATCAATTCTGTAATAAGGTTCAACAGTACATGGTATAACTATTACTTGTGTATATGTTTGTATGAAAATTTGTGTGAAACATTATACACCTTACCTTGTTGTGCTGTCAGCTCCACATCCTCTTCCTGAGTCCTGTGTTCCTCTTCTTCAATATGGTCCTCCTCCTGTTCCTGCTCTGGAGGTTGTGTCTGGTCATCCACATGGGCAGAAACATCTGTGTAAGTATGTGGGTCACCTTGTTCCTCTCCTTCTTCTTCTTCCCTTTCTTGAGTTTGTGTCCTTTGTTCTTTTTTTTCTGTGTGAGCGTAAAAGACATATAATTATTATGCATATATACACATAAATATTATAGAGCACACATTTCCAATACTGGATACCGAAATCCCCATATTCCTGTACATTTATCATATGTAAACATACATGTATACTACAGTAATATGTACATAGTCCCATGTTTTACATAGGTGCATGTGTAAAAAAATATTGAATAATGGTTGAAAGTGAACATGTAATGTCATGGATATGTATAGTTACTTGTACAGTAATATCAGCTGACTGCGACTACTGGTGAGCCTGTGTGCCAACTAGTTTTTGCCAGACTCCATGAACACACTAGATGTTGTTCACACAGGTGCTCACACTGGATGTTAAATGTTATTTTGGATTGCTAGTTGTAGGTGTGTGATTAAGTCACTACTGCAGCCAAACAGATAATTAAGTCTTACACTCAAGTGATAGTGAAATGTGGCAAATATATTGTTAGTCTAAGTGTATCAAATATATAAATTACCATAGCTACACATAATGTATACCAAAATAGCTGGAAAATAAAATAATGTTAAAACTTACTTATTTTTATGATCTTTCGACGTAAACGCTGCAGTAGTGATTGCTCTTTATGCTTCAGGTCAGACCATCTTTTTCTAAGTTGATCCTTCTCCCTTGTCGCTCCATAAATAGTCTCCAGATTGTGCACAATATGGTCCAAGATGTCGCTTTTCCGTTCGTTTGGTCGTGAGTATACTCTAATGCGACAGTCATAGTCATACTTGTCCATAATTCTGACCATCTCCATCATTTCCTCCCTGCTCATAGCTGTGGCTCTGCAATATGTCCGTCTGCGCGGCATCGTGTACATTTGTAGCAGAAGTGATGTAACAGGAAGTGATCGCAAGGAATTGTGGGGCAGTAGGCGTGTTGCTATAGTATAACTTCGTTCGCTGAACGTATGTTTTTTGTTCACAGAACGGACTTACATCGCAGAACGGACGTTCTTTATTGAGTCGCTTCATCTTTCTGCATTGGTAGGTGAGTATATTGACATTAGTATTCACATCTTGTTGTCTACACGTCTGCTTCCAATGTGTGCGCTTTTATTTTTGTGTAAATGGTGATGTGTCTTATGCTTGTTAACTAACGTTGGGCAAATTACAAACACAATCATTATAGTTGTGTCAATAAATGCAACATAAAATTAGGTTGCTGTGTATTAAATGTGGGCTATTTATAAATATCTGTGCCTATTCGAAGGAACGTTATGCATTGCCTTCAGTTAATGATGGCACCTATATAATAGACTTTAAATGGTTTTTAATATTGAGAGTAACGAACGTTTATTACGTTCGTTTAATATCACCTAAATGCATGTAGCAACTTGTAGGTTTGTTCTCCACCTATACCAACAATATTAATAGTCTAAAGTGTTACATTTGTGGTTGTTACCTTTTGCACTTTTATTAGCTATTTTCTCTGATGTGTATGGCTAATGTTTCGACACAATAATTAGAAACTACCTGATATTTTATTGTTTTTATTTCCAGGTTACAATAATAAAGAAAATGTCAAATGATGATTTCTTAAATCCGGATTTCCTTAGAGAATTCATTGATAAATACAGATCTTACCCATGTTTATGGAAAATAAAAGCACCAGAATATAAATTTCAAAACATGAAGAACAGAGCCTACGAAAGCCTCAGACAGTTGTGCTGTAAAGTGCATCCACATGCAACCATAGATTATGTGAAAGGAAAAATAGCTAATTTACGTACTGTCTTTAAGAAAGAATATAATAAAGTGAAATCTTCCAAAAAATCTGGATGTGCAGCATCTGAAGTTTATAAGCCCAGGTTATGGTACTACAATCTATTAATGTTTACCATTGATCAGGAGGAGGCCAGACCAAGTATTACCAATTTAACTGAAGATGACACTCATGATGCAAGCACAAGCAGTGTAAACACAAACATGATGTTACCATTGGATGATGAATATGACACACAACATGAAGACATCAGTCACACACCTGAAAACGTAAGAAGATAATGTTTTTATTTATTACACTCAATCAAGATAATCCACAAAAATATGTGTAACTTAAATTGTGTTCAAAATCAAAAATAAACAAACATTAACGAACCATTCTATTTTGCCAAGGAACTGCACCTTCACCATTAAAGTAATGCATATATTGCTCCCTATTGTCTTTGGCAGAAAATGAAGCATTTCTTGGAGCAGATGGTTCAAGTTCTGTTAGAGGCGCTTGTTGTGTGCGCCATTCCCCAGGAATAATGGTTCCTAGCTGCAAGTCCTCATGATCCACACTGTTTGTAGGCATGTAATGTAGTCCATGTCTACGGCGTAGAAAATTATGCAACATGCAGCAAGCATAAACAACAAGGTCGATTTTGTCGATCCGTAGGTTAATTGCAGTATGTAATACTCGGAACCTGTTAGCCAAAATGCCAAAAGCATTTTCAACAATCCTGCGTGCCCTTGAGAGTCTATAATTATATTTTTTTTTTGACATATTTAAATCACGCTGTGGAAATGGCTTAATAACATGCTCCTGCAGAGCAAATGCTTCATCAGCAACAAACACAAAATTATAACCTTTCTTGGTCTGTCCATTATGCGGAAGATTAAGCCTCTTCTGCTTTAATTTATTTAAAAAAACCGTTTGCTCCAGAACGCCACCATCTGATACACGACCATTACTGCCTATGTCGACCATAATGAATTCATAATGGGCATTAACCAATGCCATTAACACTATGCTGTGGAAGCCCTTGTAATTAAAATAAAAAGATCCACTTCCTCTGGGTGGGGTGATTCTGATATGTTTCCCATCTAATGCTCCTCCACAATTGGGAAAATGCCACAGTTGTTCAAAATCCTCTGCGATGTCAAGCCATTCCTCCTGTGTTCTTGGAAACTGTAGTGTGTAAAGAAATAAATAACAAAATTATCTCAATAACATTTTTTTTTATTTTTTCAAGGAAACATCAGACACATCAGAAATGTTGACACATGAATCCACTTCATCTATGTGTGACATTTCCACAAACCAGCAAAGAAAAGAAAAGAGGGCCAAGAAAAAACAGGCCAATGACATAGAGAAAAATCTGGACGAAGCTGTGCATCAAGCCATGGGAATGTTAAAAGAGACAGAGGATGACATAGATGTATTTGCTATAGGAGTTGGAAAGAAAATGAAACTACTGGAACCAGAACAAAGGCATGCTGCAGAGGTGTATATGACTGATATCTTACACAAAGCAAAAATGCAACAATTAAATACTAATATGCCATCCTATTGTGTAACAAACATGATGCATTCACAACCCATAACAACACTGGCAGCACCACAACAACTCCCATACACTCAACTACACACACAAACACACCAACACACACAACTACACCCACAACAACACCCACAAGCACACCCACAAGCACAAACACTACCACTGATAAGTACACAACCACGCAGTCAATATCAATATTATGACCAACACTACGCATACAATGTTGACAATGACAGTACACAAGATAATAACCATTACACACAATTATAAAGTATATGTCACATAATGTAAAATGTAATGTAATCAAATATATGAAGTGTAATATATTTGTACAACATTATACGTTAAAAATACAATAAAGATTGTTTGCTTGCAGATGTAATTGACTATTTTCTATAAATAATCATCAGCAACAGATATTACTTTGGTGTCTAAACCTTGGGTGTTGGTGAAATTTTGTGCGGGTGTGTATATATGTTTTTAGCAACATCACACATTTAGGAACAACAGGTGTTGCATGGTTATAGTGTGGAACAAATAATCATGTATATTATAGCAAACATCCTGGTTATTCGACAGAATAATGGGGCAAAATCTGGGGGACATGAATGTCTTATATGTAAAGAAACATATACACACACCCGCACACATGTACTCCTGCACCCAAGCTTTACACACCAAAGTGACCACCTCCATCACTATCACCACACCTGTCACACAGTGATTGCTATTACTATAATTGTTATGCAAGGTCACAAAACCACACTACACCTTAATGTGGAGTTATATGCGTTGCTGTCACTGGCATGGATTCAAGCTATGTTTACTACACAGTAGGGGAATGCTAGATGACTGAGTATTTTGCACCTCCTACACTGCGCACTGAGGATGCATAATCTCTGGCCTCGCCCTGGACCTACATATACCCAGAAAAAACATTAGGCAGATCATGCATGTAGCATTATTACTTACTACACACATTTCTACATATTTACATCTTTTAACTACTTCAACATTCAACTGGTATTTGAACAAATGTAAAGGGTTATGTATGGAAGCCCAAAAAGAACATTACATAAAAATCAATAATATTGAAGAAAAATAAATATACATATTATGTATTATGTGGGTAGTAACCTTCTTATAATACACTGTGTAGCTATGCACTCATATTAGTTGTAGGGGTAAAACATTGCTCATTGATATTTATTATTGATACTAGGATGAGTTGTTATGTTTACATAGCGTCAGATGAGCCCGTTGAGATGTGAAAATTATAACAATTATTCACAGTGTATATATATATATATATATATATATATATATATATATATATATATATATATATATATATATATATATATATACACGAGTAAATACATTCTATATATTTGTTGTACAATATACATACCTTCATATATTCATTCTTTAGGCAACTGATAATTGCTTTGCAAGTGTCTGGTATTATATATCCAAGAGCTTGAGGTGAGATGCCAGTACTGAATTTTAAGTCTTGGAATGCTCTACCAGTGGCCAAGAAACGCAAAGTTGCTATTAATCTTTGCTCAGGGGTTATGGCCTTCCTCATCCATGTGTCTTGTTTAGCAATCATTGGTGTTAGTAGCCTCAACAGATATTGAAATGTGGCATCAGGCATACGTAAATAATTGCGAAAATCTTCTGGAGCAGAAACACGCAGTTCACGTAACAAGTTTTCATCTGATATGGTGTCACGCTGCTGGAGCCATGTCTTGCACCACATACGACGCTTGGAAGGGACTTCATCAGATTTACCTTTGAAGTGTCTTTTTCTCCACATATATATTATTAACAATGCACAGGCTACCTTCCTTTTGCGGCTCAACACCTTCCTCATCGTTATTACCAAGTTTGCACGAAAAATCTGGAATGAACGCAACACGAACGTGTTTATATGAAACGACTGGCAGACATAGTTTACACGCAACTTCCTCTTTTCTACCGAACGTTCTTCATACGTCACTTCCCAAAAAACACCCATTGACGTAATTTCCTGCTTAAATGAACGTTTGATTGATCGTTAAATATTGCACTTGTGTGTACAAAGATCGGTCGCTTAACTAATTGCGTTCGTTTACGTCACTTCCGCCTTCTTAATTATTTTCATCTTTTTGAGATCGTTTATGTGTGTATACACATCGGTCGGCCACGATCGCTCGTCATTGCCAAACGATCGTCGTCCGACTTGCTTTCAACCAACTTTTATCTCATGTGTGTATGTAGCTTCACCCGTTTTAAAATAAGCTTTTCATAGCCATTATTTCCATTTTATCAATAATTAATCATTAGTCCTGTAGCAGCTTATACTATACATACTGGGGTTGACATACCAATAACGTAAAAATGGAGTAAAATAGAATTTGCAAGACATATTGCATTATTGATCAAAACCCCATTTTATGACACTTTTAAAAAACACTTAGGTACAATGACACTTACCCTTTAAGCAGTTTAACTGTTCTCAAATATCCATAGATGCCCATGTTCATAAAAGGTTCACCATTTATAGCTACAGTTTGTATAACGGGTGGCCCCAGCATTAGTGTTGGGCGAACACCTGGATGTTCGGGTTCGCGAACGTTCGCCAAACATGGCCGCGATGTTCGGGTGTTCGCGCCGAACTCCGAACATAATGGAAGTCAATGGGGACCCGAACTTTCGTGCTTTGTAAAGCCTCCTTACATGCTACATACCCCAAATTTACACGGTATGTGCACCTTGGGAGTGGGTACAAGAGGAAAAAAAATTAGCAAAAAGAGCTTATAGTTTTTGAGAAAATCGATTTTAAAATTTCAAAGGGAAAACTGTCTTTTAAATGCCGGAAATGTCTGTTTTCTTTGCACAGGTAACATGCTTTTTGTCGGCATGCAGTCATAAATGTAATACAGATGAGAGGTTCCAGGAAAAGGGACCGGTAACGCTAACCCAGCAGCAGCACACGTGATGGAACAGGAGGAGGGCGGCGCAGGAGGAGAAGGCCACGCTTTGAGACACAACAACCCAGGCCTTGCATGAGGACAAGAAGCGTGCGGATAGCATGCATTTTGCCGCCATGCAGTCATAAATGTAATAAAGATAAGAGGTTCCATAAACAGGGACCGGCAACGCTAACCCAGCAGCAGCACAAATTTCAAAGGGAAAACTGTCTTTTAAATGCGGGAAATGTCTGTTTTCTTTGCACAGGTAACATGCTTTTTGTCGGCATGCAGTCATAAATGTAATACAGATGAGAGGTTCCAGGAAAAGGGACCGGTAACGCTAACCCAGCAGCAGCACACGTGATGGAACAGGAGGAGGGCGGCGCAGGAGGAGAAGGCCACGCTTTGAGACACAACAACCCAGGCCTTGCATGAGGACAAGAAGCGTGCGGATAGCATGCATTTTGCCGCCATGCAGTCATAAATGTAATAAAGATAAGAGGTTCCATAAACAGGGACCGGCAACGCTAACCCAGCAGCAGCACACGTGATGGAACAGGAGGAGGCGCAGGAGGGGAAGGCCACGCTTTGAGACACAACAACCCAGGCCTTGCATGAGGACAAGAAGCATGCGGATAGCATGCATTTTGCCGCCATGCAGTCATAAATGTAATAAAGATAAGAGGTTCCATAAACAGGGACCGGCAACGCTAACCCAGCAGCAGCACACGTGATGGAACAGGAGGAGGCGCAGGAGGAGAAGGCCACGCTTTGAGGCACAACAACCCAGGCCTTGCATAAGGACAAGAAGCGTGCGGATAGCATGCATTTTGCCGCCATGCAGTCATAAATGTAATAAAGATAAGAGGTTCCATAAACAGGGACCGGCAACGCTAACCCAGCAGCAGCACACGTGATGGAACAGGAGGAGGCGCAGGAGGAGAAGGCCACGCTTTGAGACACAACAACCCAGGACTTGCATGAGGACAAGAAGCGTGCGGATAGCATGCATTTTGCCGCCATGCAGTCATAAATGTAATAAAGATAAGAGGTTCCATAAACAGGGACCGGCAACGCTAACCCAGCAGCAGCACACGTGATGGAACAGGAGGAGGCGCAGGAGGAGAAGGCCACGCTTTGAGACACAACAACCCAGGACTTGCATGAGGACAAGAAGCGTGCGGATAGCATGCATTTTGCCGCCATGCAGTCATAAATGTAATAAATAGCCAGATGTGCTCCCAGTAGGAGGTTCCATAAACAGGGACCGGCAACGCTAACCCAGCAGCAGCACACGTGATGGAACAGGAGGAGGTGCAGGAGGAGAAGGCCACGCTTTGAGACACAACAACCCAGGCCTTGCATGAGGACAAGAAGCGTGCGGATAGCATGCATTTTGCCGCCATGCAGTCATAAATGTAATAAAGATAAGAGGTTCCATAAACAGGGACCGGCAACGCTAACCCAGCAGCAGCACACGTGATGGAACAGGAGGAGGCGCAGGAGGAGAAGGCCACGCTTTGAGACACAACAACCCAGGCCTTGCATGAGGACAAGAAGCGTGCGGATAGCATGCATTTTGCCGCCATGCAGTCATAAATGTAATAAAGATAAGAGGTTCCATAAACAGGGACCGACAACGCTAACCCAGCAGCAGCACACGTGCTGGAACAGGAGGAGGCGCAGGAGGAGAAGGCCACGCTTTCAGACACAACAACCCAGGCCTTGCATGAGGACAAGAAGCGTGCGGATAGCATGCATTTTGCCGCCATGCAGTCATAAATGTAATAAAGCTAAGAGGTTTCATAAACAGGGACCGGCAACGCTAACCCAGCAGCAGCACACATGATGGAACAGGAGGAGGCGCAGGAGGAGAAGGCCACGCTTTGAGACACAACAACCCAGGCCTTGCCTGAGGACAAGAAGCATGCGGATAGCCCAGCAGACACACAGAGTGGCAGTAAACACAATGCTATATAGTGTGGGTGAGCGGTGTACTACTGTCCCAGCAGAGACACAGAGTGGCAGTAAACACAATGCTATATAGTGTGGGTGAGCGGTGTACTACTGTTCCCAGCAGCGACACAAAGCAAAATGCTATACAGGGTGAGCGGTGTACTACTGTTCCCAGCAGACACACAGAGTGGCAGTAAACACAATTCTATATAGTGTGGCTGAGCGGCGTACTACTGTTCCCAGCAGACACACAGAGTGGCAGTAAACACAATGCTATATAGTGTGGGTGAGCGGTGTACTACTGTTCCCAGCAGCGACACAAAGCACAATGCTATACAGGGTGAGCGGTGTACTACTGTTCCCAGCAGACACACAGAGTGGCAGTAAACACAATGCTATATAGTGTGGGTGAGCGGTGTACTACTGTTCCCAGCAGCGACACAGAGCACAATGCTATACAGGGTGGGCGGTGTACTACTGTTCCCAGCAGTGACACAGAGTGGCAGTAAACACAATGCTATATAGTGTGGGTGAGCGGTGTACTACTATTCCCAGCAGCGACACAGAGCACAATGCTATACAGGGTGAGCGGTGTACTACTGTTCCCAGCAGACACACAGAGTGGCAGTAAACACAGTGCTATATAGTGTGGGTGAGCGGTGTACTACTATTCCCAGCAGCGACACAATGACCGGGGGACCCTGGCTGGCCTGGCTGGAGAGAGAACTACCCTGCCTGCCTACCCAAAGCTAAACCCACAGACAAATGACGGAGAAATGACGTGGATCGGGTATTTGTTTACCTGAACCACGTGACCCGTTCGGCCAATCAGAGCGCGTTCGGGTCCGAACCACGTGACCCATTCGGCCAATCACAGCGCTAGCCGAACGTTCGGGTAACGTTCGGCCATGCGCTCTTAGTTCGGCCATACGGCCGAACAGTTTGGCCGAACACCATCAGGTGTTCAGCCGAACTCGAACATCACCCGAACAGGGTGATGTTCTGCAGAACCCGAACAGTGGCGAACACTGTTCGCCCAACACTACCCAGCATCTGCTAATTTATCAGGTGCTTCCAGGGCCCTAATAACCTGTTATATGTATGCTTATATGGGCCCAAACTTCCCCATGCCCGATAAAATACAAAAAGTGGCAAATGTGCAGAGATTGCAGTGGGGAGAACGCATACAGTTAGGCATTGTTGGGGGTCAGTTAGGCTTAGGCATCAGTTGGTAGTTTGATTATTGGTTGGGGGGTCAGTTAGGGTTTGACATCAGTTGGGGGGTCGGTTAATGTTTCTCTATTGAGAATGGGATCAGGCTAGGAAATAATAAAACATCAGTAATAGTAGGATATCAGTAATTTTTCCAATATTCTACTAGCAACTATCTCCGGCGCCCATTTTTCTGGGTATTTTTTTTTTGCATATACGAGTATACCTAGCCTGCACAACTAGTACGTTTTCCAAAAGTCATGTTAATTTCCCAGCATTCTTTTAGTGGCACACTAAAAAATGCTTTCTGTGCCTTAACATATAGGGTTATATCCTCTTAATCCAGGTGGATGACCAGTGCCAGGGATATTGGGGCCACATGAAGTCGTGAAATGCATGCAAGGGATTCAGTAAGGTTTATAAGTGAAAAAAAAAAAACACTTTGGCCTATATGCAGTTATTTTTTTTCTCCTGAGTTTTCTCCTAAGCAATATTTTCACATAATGAAATGCCCTTTAAACCTTCAGCAAGCAAGAAAAACTCAAAATTATTTTGACAATACTTTTTCAACTATTTTTTGGGTACTTTTACAATTGAAAAATTCTGAAAAGTTATAGTTATTTAGAATTTATTTAGAATTATTTAGAATTAGAATTTTAGAGTACAGATTCTCTTTAAACCACCAGCAAGCAAAAAGATACTCAAAATAATACTTGTCTAACTACTTTTTGGTACTTTTTCTATTGCAACGTGCTGAAGAATTATTGTAAAGAGAAGATGGAAAATTCTCCTGGGAGGAAATGTTAATTGCATATGTGCCCCAATGTTGTAAACTGGGTGCAAAGAAGACCAGTCATTTTCCTTATTTCATTCAACAATAACAAAACCAACAGCTCAACTTTTCCTCCTGCTTTCTTTGTATCTCTCATTGCAAATCTGTCAGTCTCCTTATGAGCAAAAAAAAAAACAAAAAACATTGAATTACTTGTAGCTCTCACGTTAGACTTACACCATTTAATAGGTGCTGCTATATTTCTCATGCCATTGTTTTGATGTTAAAATTTTTGGCTAAAAAAGTAATTTATTTTAAAGTAAAGTATGGGGTGAAAAGCACCTAAATGTATGATCAGTAATAGCTTAAAGAAAACCTTAACTAGAGTTTATTAAGGGACAGGAGAAAGAGCTGCCCAAGTGTTAAAAGTATGATTAAAATCTATAAAAAGAATTAGAGGCACCCATAGCTAGGTGAAACACTTACAGCTAGCACTATATATTAGTCTAAAAAAGTGAGTACAACAATTTCCCACGAAACACTTTGCTTATATCCAGTGTTGCTGTTACCTACAGTATGCAGGTACACCACCTGTAATTTTTATGTTTTTTAACCACTT
The DNA here is from genome assembly GCF_040937935.1 of Hyperolius riggenbachi. Taxonomy (NCBI): domain Eukaryota; kingdom Metazoa; phylum Chordata; class Amphibia; order Anura; family Hyperoliidae; genus Hyperolius; species Hyperolius riggenbachi. Next base: position 288,147,564 of record NC_090650.1, read on the forward strand.
ACCGATGACCCAACACATTAAAACATTCTGTTGGAGCCTCTTAATGGCTCCAGGACATTTGAATGCATTGGGGACATGGAGATTCATGACTGGGATAGGGAAACGATCATTCCTGTACCCAATTGCAAATCTGATCAGGGTCCATGTCAATTCATAACACAGAAAGTAGTATAACGCTAATCAAATGTAAAAAAAAAGAAAAAGAAAAAGTGAACACTTCTTGTTAAACAGGATAGTGTTTGCAGTGCCGTCCAGAGGCCAAAAAGTAAACACACACACACACACACACACACACACACACACACACACACACACACACACACACACACACACACACACACACACACACACACACACACACACACACACACACACACACACACACACACACACACACACACACACACACACACACACACACACACACACACACCTACACCTACACCTACACAACTTACATTTAAAATTAAACAATAATAGAATTAATCTCTTCCACTTCCAGAAGCCACCCCCCCCCCTACCCCAACTCTTGTAAAAAAAATTAAACCAATTTAAAAAAAATAGTTGCCTTAGGGACTCAGCTTTTTTAATATGCATTTTATGAGGGTATATTCCTGTTATTTTACTACATAAGGACTTGTAATTATGGACTAGACACAAAAAAACCTGAAAAATTACACCTATATTTTCAAGTAATATATTGTCACCATACATTGTGATAGGGACATCATTTAAATGACGTAATAACATGGACAAATGTGCAAATACAATACGTGGGTCATAATTATGGTAGCATGTTTTATTTTTAAAGAGAACCAGAGATGAAGAAATATCCTATTTATACATACCTGGGGCTTCCTCCAGCTCCATAAGCCTGGATCGCTCCCACGCCGCCATCCACCGCTGCCTCTGTCCGCCAGTACCGGGTCCCATCATTTCAGTCGATGCAAGCGCAGTGCGCTCCCTCTGCACTGCGCAGGCGCATGCATGCAAAGCCGGAGGGAGCCCCTGCGCATGCGTACAACTGGTCACGTCCGGTGGAAGTGACGGGACCCGGTACCGGTGATAGAGGCAGTGGAGGATGGCGGTGTGGGAGTGATCCAGGCTTATGGGGCTGGAGGAAGCCCCAGGTATGTATAACATCTTTTCTCATTTTTTACCCAGGCTTCGTCTCTGGTTCCCTTTAAACTATATTGGCTGAAAACTGAGACATTTTTTGGGGGGGTATTATTCCAATTAAAATGCATTTGGAATCAAATAATCCTCAGCAAAATGTACAACCCAATGAAAGCCTAATTGGTGCCCAAAAAAACAAGGTATAGATCATTTTGTTGTGATAAGTAGTAACAAAGTTATTGGCGAATAGAAGGGAGGAGCGCTGACAGGCGAAAATTGCTGTGGTTTGTTAGGGTAAAAACCCCTTGGAGTGAAATGGTTAATCATATTTTATCAGCCTCTTTCTCTTTCCCAATATTGTACTCAATACCCTCCCTAGTAGGATGATCATCAGTATCCTGCATGACAGTTGATGACTGTTTATTTTTGTCTTCAAGAGAGCGATTACACCCGCAGCAGTTTGGGAAACTCAAGTGGAGATTCATTTTCTTCACACGCCATATCGATGTTTGCTTAACCTCCTTGGCGGTATGAAAAATACCGCCAGGAGGGAGCGCAGCAGTTTTTTTAAAAAAAATTTTTTTTTTAATCATGTAGCGAGCCGAGGGCTCGCTACATGATAGCCGCTGCTGAGCGGCATCCCCCCGCCCGCTTCGATCGCCTTCGGCGATCTCCGATCAGGAAATCCCGTTCATAGAACGGGATTTCCTGGAGGGCTTCCCCCGTCGCCATGGCGACGGGGCGGGATGACGTCACCGACGTCACTGACGTCGGGACGTCATTGGGAGTCCCGGGCCACCCCTCGGCGCTGCCTGGCACTGATTGGCCAGGCAGCGCTGGGGTCTGGGGGGGGGGGGGGCCGCGCGCCGCAGCAAATAGCGGCGATCGGGCGGGGGCCGGCGGCGATCAGAGTGCTGGCGCAGCTAGCAAAGTGCTAGCTGCGTCCAGCAAAAAAAAAATTATGAAAATCGGCCCAGCAGGGCCTGAGCGGCACCCTCCGGCGGCTTACCCCGTGTCACACACGGGGTTACCGCCAGGGAGGTTAAAGAGGAACTTTAACCAAGGATCAAACTTCATCCCAAACAGTAGCTCATACCCCCTTTCCCATGATAAATCTTGCCTTTTCTTGAATAGATCATTGTGGGTTCTGTGTTGTTGATATTGTGGTGAAACCCCTCCCACAATATGATGTCATGACCATGGTCATGACAGTTTCCTTTTTGTGAACCTTGTTGCATTCTGAGAAATAACGGTTCTTATTAACTGCCAAGCAACCAGTTTCTGCCTCTATGCAAATGTATATCTATAATAAAAACAACTTTTGTACTTATCGCATTGGTAGTGGGTGTGGTTATAGATAATGGCAGTTGGTGCTGTCTGTTTTGTTCATGTGTGCCAGTAGTAAAGATGATGACATGCTGGCTCATTGTTGATCCATCAACATTAACAAATTACATGGTGATTATCAATCTTTTTTTTATCTCTTCTATTTTTTAACTTCTCACTTTGCAATGTATTGATCTATTTTCCCCTCACTACTTTTTGGGTAAAGTTCCTCTTTAAAAGATCACTACAGCAAAAAAAAGTTAAATCTGTTAACATTTGACAGGACAGGTTTTGGATTAGCCCATCTCCAAATGAGGGATTCTCGGGGTTTTTTTTGTTTTCAAAAGCATTACCTGAATGGCAATTGCTAAGTCTGTCAAAATAGTGTGCACATGAGTAGGGAGGCTGGCTGGTATCTTTCTATGTTGGCAGTTAGACCTGGCAACTGCCATTCAGGAAATGCTTTTGAAAACAAAGAAACCCCTGAGAATCCACTATGAGGAGATGGACTAGTCCAAAAACCTTTGGGTTCTGTCGGATTTTAAAAGCTTACCTTTGTCACGATGGGGTCCATTAGGGTGGAAACCAACATTTATGAAGACATGACATCTCATCATATTGCTCCACACTAGCAGTTATTACATACTACACTATCTGGGCTAATGCTGTCCATGTGTTTTTTGAAGGTGTTTGAACATCTTATCACTTAAGCTAAACTAGAGCTGTACAATGTGTTTTCTCTGTTTCATGGGGGTATTATTTTGCGTTCTGCAAATACTGAAAATTACTTGCACTCATTCTCGGATTCTGAACAGTCAATATCTGCTCTTAACCTTTTCAAAAGTAAAATGTTTGAAGTAGTTATTAACTTCTCAGAACTTGAATTAAACTAAATGTGCATGTGAACATTTCTGTGCGAGGGGAAATTACCCATAGCTATTGTTTGCAAAAGTGTTCCTGAGTTCAGGAACACTGTAAAGACTTTAAATAACAAGACATTTCTGATCTACTGACTAATCAGACATTGCTACTTTAATTACGCTTTCCTATAATATGTTTATGTTATTCTAACAGCATAGCAAACAGAAGTAACTCATGACACTTCAAGTGTGACCACAACAATCCAAAGTCTGGGAACGAAGCTGTGTTTATTGTTGAAATTACATATCTGCCGCACTTATGCTAGCTTACAGCTTGCCTATATTTAGAGAGGATCAAAAATGCTGGCACATAATACTTACGTTCCAAACTTTAAAAAATATTTGAGTTACTGTTTAAACTACTGTCATTCCCTTGACACATTGCTGGTATTTATAACCTTGTTTAAACTTACCACATGATCTGTCTGTCCACTCATTGCCACTTGATTTATAGAGTTGGGAAAATGTACAGCAAATGAATATCTTGCTATTATATGTTACTATGGTCATAGTATAAATATTTTTTAAGTACACTACCAAATATAAAATTGGCATAGTCATAAACTGCCAGTAAACATACTACTGTTATTTTAGATCTGGTAGACTTACTGAACAACACAGCTAGTATCGGATGGGTCTATAAGTGCTAATGAATAGGCAAGTTGAGCAATGAAATAAAAGTTATTAGGATCCCCAATAGTCATAGAACATGTATATTTAAATTAACATATTGACCTTTTGGAAAAGTTGAGTAAGGGGTAGATTGACTGAGGAAGGCATTTTAAAGGGACTCCGAGCTCTGATTAAAAATAAAATTTGAACTTACCCGGGGCTTTCTCCATCCCAGCCCTGGTCAGGACGTCCCACGCCGGCCTCCTGGCTCTTCTCCCGGCGGCTGTCCGCATAGCGCGGACAGGCCGGGCCCCCGGGCGACACTGGCGAGTGTCGGGGCTTCTCCTTCCTTATACGTCACGAATGACGTCACACGCTGGACGCCACGCGTCATAATGGCGGCCGGCGTGACAGCACGGCGCATGCGCGGTTTAATCGCGCATGCGCCGTGCTGTCACGCCGGCCGCCGTCATGACGCGCGGCGGCCGGCGTGTGACGTCATTCGTGACGTATAGGGAAGGAGAAGCCCCGACACTCGCCAGTGTCGCCCGGGGGCCCGGCCTGTCTGCGCTAAGCGGAAGCACAAGGGGGATGCAAAATTTTTACGTGCAGAAAGACTGAAGCCTCTTGTAAGAGCACTTTGGTTTTTCTGCTGGGGACATGGATCGGTGATCGGGAACCATGTTCCCGTTCACTAATCCCAGGGCTACCGGAGGACACCACGGGGGCACAGAGGCGCGTCCGCCGAAGCGCGGCACTGCAGCAGAGCAGTCGCCCGGACGTGAGCTTCAGCAGAAATGATTAAACTACCAGCAAGCAAGAAAATATTCAAAATAATTTTGATAGTACTTTTTCACCAACTTTGGGTTTTCAATTGTAAAATGAAAATTATCTCCTATGAGATAACTCAGGAGAGAAATGCAATTGCATATGGGCCAGGGGCCTTATTCAATTAACTTTTTCTCCTCAGTTTTCCACTAGAAGTTACTTTGTCATCTTCTTTAAAATTCATTTTCTGCACTATAGTCATGATTATAATCTGCTAATTTCGATTTAGCGAAATTCGCAAAGCCCCCATACAAGCTATTGTCACCAAAATTGCTATACATGTTAGGCAGAAGAGTGGGAACAAGTAAAAAAAAATAATTTTTTAAAAAGTTCTTGTAAGTCCATGTAGTTTTTGAGAAAATATTTTTTTTATTTTTTTTCTCAGTTTAAAAACCATTTTTTTGCATTTTTAAAATTGATGTTCTCAAAAACTACAAGGACTTTTTAAAAGATTATTTATTTGACTTGTTCCCACCAGTATAGGTAGCCCCCCTCTCCTTCACCCATATAGGAATCCAGACAGCCTCTTCTGGTATAGATAGCCAGAGCCCCCCCTTCAGTATAGTTAGCCAGAGGGCTCCCCTCAGTATAGGTATCCAGAGGGCCCCCCACACCAGTATAGGTAGCCAGAGAGCCCCCCACCACCCTCATATAGGTAGCCAGATAGCCACACCTCAAATAGATAACCTGAGAGCCTCCCCTCAATATAGGTAGCCCCGCCCCTCTGTATAAGTAGCCAGAGAGCTCCCCTCCCAGTATAGGTAGTTAGAGAATACTCTTACCTTCCCACAGTATTTGTTGCCAGAGAGGCCCACCATCATATAGGTAGTCAGAGAGCCTCCCGTCCTTCTGTACTGTTAGCCAGAAAGTCCCCTCTACTCTATTCAGGTAGCCAGAGAGCCTCTCCACTGTATAGACAGATAGGTAAACTTAAATAACCCCCGTGCTGAAATGATAACAGGGGGAGCGAGCTGGATAAAATTAGTCTTCGATATGTAGAGGATGTGTTGGGTGATGGAAGTCAGTGCTGCTCTGTGTGGTCCACTTGCAGTGGCAGAGAAATCTATAGCATACACTACCCGAGTAATATGGAGTACCAGGAAATAATAACTACACACTCAATTCCTACTCGGACAAGCCCTATGGGTACTAGAATGTCTGGTGGACATAAATTTAAGAACATAAATGTGTATTTGGTGGGTATACGTGGTTACGACAATTACCCAGTGGGAGCTTGTGCCGATAATGGGTAGCTTGGTTTACCAGCCCCAGGGGGTCTTTGCTAATCCCCCTCACTGCCCTCCAGTTACTTCCAGGGGTGAGGTGTAGCTAGCCCTGGGATGAATCAAGCAGACCCCACAAACACGGTTACAGAGGAGTGCAATTCACTGTGTGGCACAGAGTGTCAGTACAAGTACCTTTCACAGTGAGCTAGATCAAATCCTCCCAAACCATGTGGTAAACCAGAGGGACATACACGGTGCTGTAACTATATACAGTGCTGTGCTATCACCTAGTCATATTTCACCAAATGGCTTCTTTAGTAAGTGCTATACATATTTACAGTATACATAATATACATATATACATAGTCCCACCACCCTAGTGCAGCATGTCCCCCATAATCATAGCCGCTGTCAGAGATAGGGGAAGCCGCATCTGGCGTGGGTTTAAATGGAGACAGAGATTACCTTACTCCGCCCCCGGGATGTAGTGGGTGGACGCTCATTAGTATTGCTCGTGCTGGTTCTTCCTAATGAGATTCACACAGGTGTGTGTAGGAAGTGCGGGGTGCAGTATAGGTCTGTTCCCTGTATAGTCCAATCAGGAACGCACTGCTGTGTGGAGAGGGGGGGGGGCTTGGTCATGCCGTCTATGCTATCTTTTCCCATAGCACCCATGACGTATACACTAAGACTACGGCTGCACCAATAGAACACCAGTGCCCAGTGTCTGTATAGGGTAGTCATGGCGATGGTGCCGTCCTTCATCCATATTTAAATTCACTACAAAAACCCCTGTAGCCCTATATAGTCTATTAAGGAGGCTAGTTGAGAGTCCCACATACAGCGCAACCTGTTAGGAAAACCAGCGATCGTATCTATCAATCAAAGACTGACATGCCTAAGTCTATTGAGCAGGGGGATTATATGTCTGCAGTACGGAGTGACAATGCATACTAACACCCATAAGGCAGATGAATCATTAGATGGATATAAATTAAAAGGCTAGTGCTAAAACACAATACAGTTTATAACATCCTTTTAACACCTATAAAGGTTGCATGCTTTCCGCATGCAGCCTAAAATCTGAGATTAGCAAAGACCCCCTGGGGCTGGTAAACCAAGCTACCCATTATCGCACAGGCTCCCACTGGGTAATTGTCATAACCTCGTATACCCACCAAGTACAGATTTATGTTCTTAAAATGTATGTCTACCAGACATTCTAGTACCCATAGGGCTTGTCTGAGTAGGACTTGGGTGTGTAGCAGAGAAATCTATAAAGGACATGGGGTAGGGGAAGAACACAAAAAGAGTGCACTAAAAACTAGTCTCTTGAAACTAGTTGAATTTGTTACATTAATTAAAGAATCAATTACTTCCAGCACAGGTCTCCTGTGCTTTCTTTCAGCCACTTCAGTGCTAATGTTCACCACCCAGCCACCGCTGTGGTGCATCTGAACAGAGCAGTGTGTGGATTGCTAACTTTTCAGGAAGGAGACTCTCCCTGTTCAGAGATTGAGTCTCATACAGCCCACAGGTGCCTGCAGCTCTGGTGTTACAGCCAGTGCTGGGACACCAATGGCTACAAACCAGACAGCTGCTCCTGATATCCTGCTTACAGCCACAGGATCCCTTTGGACTAAGAGCCTGCTTCTGACCAGGTCCCTGGTCTGAGAGGGACAAAAGCCTGCAAGCTGATAATACCCATAAGGGAATATCAGCCACCATATCAGGTGATATCTGTCTACAACCGGCTGGTCTCTCTTTTATCATCAGTCTTCTGAGTGCGCTCTTTTTGTGTTTTTTTCCCCTACCCCATGTCCTTTATAGATTTCCCCACTGTATAGGTAGCCAGAGAGTCCCCTCTTTTGGCATGGATGGCCAAGAGAGCCCCCTCCTCTGCTTCAACATAGGTAGGGGAGAGGCCTACCCCCTTCCCCAAGCAGATGTAACTTACCTCTTCAGAATTCATGCGCTGCCTGATTTCTTCCTCCTTTTGGCCATCACATTGGTAACACTGTCTACCTGTGATGACATAAGCGTAATGGCATCACAAGAGGCACTGTGACCAATGTGATGAACAGAAGGAGGAAGAAGACAGGCAGTACATGGATACTGGAGAGGTGAGTTACTGCTCCCTGCACATTTTGCATGTGCTCATGTTCCACCCTGCCACTGCACCATCCCACTGCTGCGCCAAGGTGGTGACCTGCCCACACCAAACATAAAAATGGAACTGCCTATACCTCCTGCCGCCAAACAATTAAAATATAAGTTTTCTGAATCCAAAGCTTACATTTCTAGGAGAATCTCATGTTTATGACTTTGCTAAAACAGAGCTGATGACAGCAATCGCCTTAACCGGTCGGGTTAAGAGCGGACACAATCATTTGGAGATCTGACTGAGACTGGAAGTAGTACCACGAGTGTGGGAAGCGCTATATACCAGTGGGTTCTAAGGGGTTTAAGACTCACAGATGTGAGTGTATTTACATTATTTTTATTGGAGTCTATTAAAGGAATACTTACACGGATTCTACCATTAAAAGGAGTCCTTCCTTCTTTTCTTTTCTATATATGTATTTCATCATTGGAGTTTTACAAGATTATTATTAAGGGGAGATTCCAAGTACGGTAGAATATCCATATATTATATTGGGAAAGACTGCCAGCGTGTTGCATTAATGTATGTGATCTGAGGTAGCTGCATTGGGACAGTATCCATCTGTATGCTGCAGGGATGTAGTGTACCCCACAGGCTCACAGGCTTATATTAGATTGTTCAGATGGAGACCTGCCCCACTCAAACCTAAAAATGGGACTGCATATAACTACTGCTCCCAAACAATCAACATATAACATATATGTTTGCTGAATCCAAAGCTTACATTTCTTGCAGAATCTCATGTTCATGACTTTGCTAAAACAGAGCTGTCTCCAAACCCACAAAGAATGGACAGCTATCTTTCTCCATATTTTCACTAAAAACCAGTTCTCAGAACTTCATATTATTTGTTCAGGAAAAAAAAAAATTCTGCCTACAACTACAAACCTTCTAACATAATCTGTAATTTGGAAAAACTACACAATTATTCAGACTAAAAGATGCTCCTGACCATAAGACGCACCTAGGTTTCGAGGACAAAACCAGGGGAAAAAATTTATATATATATATATATATATATATATATATATATATATATATATATATATATATATATATATTAAACCTGGTGCATCCATGGTGAAGGGAATCTTGTGGATTATGCCCCCCCCCCCTTGTACTTGTGTCTCCCTGTGTCCTCCTCTGCCCCCTTGTGTCCCCCATGTGTCCATCTCTGTCCTCCTTGTGTCCTCCTTTATGCTTGTTTGTGTCTCCCTTGTGTCCTCCTATATGCCCCTTTGTGTCCCACTGTGGCCTCCATTTGTCCTCCCATGTCCTCCTCTGCATGGGCACAGTACAGGAAGTCCCCAACACTGCATATTAGCAGGAATTCACAAGTCAGGAACTCCCTGCATTTGTACTATAAGACGCAATGACTTTTTTCACCAACTTGTTGTGGAGAAAACGTGAGTCTTATAGTCCAAAAAATACAGTACTTATTTTAGCTTTCAGGTTATTTTTTTCCATGAATCTTTATAATGATGGAAATGTATGAACTTTAAGCTGTTTGGTTCCTATCAATGTTACCTTTTTACTTTCCTTTGTAGCATAATACATTTGTACTTTAATATAGATCACGTTCACGTCTCGACACATTACTTGGTCCTAATTCAAAAGTCATTCAAATAATTCACCCTTGTTATTATCAGACTTCACACTTTGTAATTTGTGTTTATACTTAAGGAAATATTCTGGGAAATGATATAATTTAGATAAAAATGTCAAATGCCATATATGGTGACAGTGTGTTCTTTATCTGGCATGGAAATTCACATTACATTCACATTTCACATTACTATAAAAGTTATAGAGGTTTTATTATGCAGATCTTGGCAGACTGCTTCAAAACCTCAGATGCACTTTTCATACGTAAATTTTTTTTTAATCATTGACGTGTGACTTTTCAAATGAGAAAGATAAAACTTGTATTTAATAAATATTCTAATAAATTCATTGCCCAGGATGGTCATATATTTATTACTTATTGAGTAACAAAAATGACTCAATAAGGGAATTAACTAATTTGCAAATAATTCAGAAGTTTCTAAAAAATTTTAACTGTTTTACAATATATATTTATGCATATTCTAAAACCTCAAAACGTTTTTGTAGCTAGAGCTTACTCCAAAGAAACATTCATGCAGAAGAAAAATTAGTATGAGAAAATAAGCCTATGGATCCCAATAAGGATCATTTACACTGCTTGTGAAGTATAGTAAGGAAGCAAGTTGGGTGCCGGAAATACCAAAATAAGTTTGGGTGATGCCACAGGTACACATACTAATATTGACTACTGTGACCCTCATGCGGTTCCTGAGAAAACCATGAGTGCGCCATTTAGGTCACAAATGCAAATTTCATTGCAAGTAAAAGTGACATTTTTTTAAATCAACTTTTTTTCCCCCTATTCCCTGGCTCTGCTAGCAAACACTGGCAGTTTTTCTAATTACATAGTCTCTCTCACTGAAGTAAGAGGTATACAGAGGCTGCCATATTTATTTCCTTTTAATCAATACCAGTTGCCTGGCAGCCCTGCTGGTCTATTTCTCTGCAGTAGTATCTGAATAACACCAGAAACAAGCATGCAGCTAGTCTTGTCAGATCTGACTTTAAAGTTTGCATGCTTGTTCAGGGTCTATGGCTAATAGTATTAGAGGCAGAGGATCAGCAGAGCTGCCAGGCAACTGGTATTGCTTAAAAGGAAATAAACATGGCAGCCCCCATATACTTCTCTCTACAGTTCCCCTTTAAGTGTGGAATCTGTTCCCAAGCGTCCCTGGAAAGCATATGGCTCATCCATCAGATGAAGTCAGATATGGGCTTGACAGAACCAATTTAGAGGAGAGAGCGGGGACTGCTCGGCCCCGATCTCAGCAGGGAATCTGACACTTAGCTCTGCTGTCTGAGCTTCAAAGACTTCCAGCTGAGTTCTTCAACTATAACTGACCTGCTGTAAACCTTAAATATCTATGATAATCCATAGACTTCTGTATTTGTAATATTTCTGGTGTTACAAAGATACCAGGTCCTTCAAATTTGCAGAGTGTGTTGGACTTCACGTGACACTGGTCCTGAGAGATTTTCAACCATCTGAATCTTTCAGTATGAGTGCTGGAAAGGGTAAAAGTAAGAACAGTGCTATGAGTCACCCAGACTCCTCATGTTTAGTATCAGAAGATTCATACAATTATGCTGAGTATGAATATGCATTCTGGTTCTTGATGTGACCCATGGGCACGGAGAAAGCAGGCAAAACAGTAATTGGGCCAAAATCTCTCCCCCGTCTAACACTGCCTTATTCAAATTGCACAAGGCTGGACTTGTACGGGTCATGACCCCTCCCATCTACAGTGAGGATTAAAACTTCAATGACACAAGGGTCCAAAGTCCTTCATCTGAAATCTTTGTCTAATAACATCAGACAACCAGCTGGACACTGGCAGAAATCCTTTGGATCATTTCTCACAAAGGCATGGCAATCGCCATCTTGGACTTTCCGCCGAATACTTGCGATTTCCGCATGGACTACCAATAACGGTATTTGAACTGTATTTTAAGTGTAACAAAGTGTCAGTGAGAGCACAAATATCTGATTATGTGGTGATCTGCAGTATCACCACTAATACAGATATATCTCTAACAAAAGTAATCAGTATCTTACTGATAGTAGATCAGCGGTAGGCAGAAAATCGGCAACCGGTAACTAAGTACAGAATCAGGAGGCAGAAATCAGAGTCAGAAATTCGTGCAGAGGGTCATACACAATAAATCAACAATAGTAACAAGTTATAATTATAGCTATCAAAGATCTGAGCGCTAACACGAGGTATTCGCAACAGCAGACAGTGAGCAAATGACATCTGCATGCTTAAATGCAGAAGGCCTGCTCGACCAGCCCGCCCAGGGGGCTGGAACCGAAGTCAGCATGTGATGGGCTGGCTGGGGTCAGCTGATCGCAGGATCAGCAGACCCGTCTCATCAACAGATAAAGGTCCTGCCGCCGGGCGCGCGCACGCGTTGCCCCAAGCTCATGTGCGGCTGAGAGACCCATGCGAGGCGTCCTGCATGCCTGCGGGATGGGGACCCCCACCTGCTGTGATGCGAAGGCGGGCGAAGCACCGCTCTCCGCTATGGCGGTGTCCACGTTCGGTGTTACATTAAGACATTCTGTTTCTCTTTCATCTCTACTCTCTTTCTATCAAACTAATGTGTTCTGCCGGACAGGTATATTCATCTGTTGGCTAAAGTATGCCGTGTGTATGTAGTTGTAGAATAAAACTAACAATTTTATTGTTCAGTCTTGTGCCTGTTCCGGTCTTCTGATTGTTGCTACAAAGAATCTGCCCTCTGGAGAGTCATACTACTGCATTGTTTTATTATTTTCTTATAAATTGTTGATTTTCTAGCTAGGTTGTAAATAACCGCTTTCTTCCTTTAGTAGTTAGCGGGAGTCTCTTTCCTCCCTGAATACGACAGAGTGGTGGCAGTGAAATTACCCGATTTCCAGCGAAAATCTATATTTTTAGTTTAGCAATTGAACATACAATTGTGATTGTACATGTATGGGCACCTCCAACCAATCTTAACTGTTTACTATGCACACAGTGAATCTGCTTCCAGAAGTCTCTAGTACATGAGACCTGCATGGCAAACAGTGGCCTAGTAGTACGGGATTGGTGAGTGATTGTCACATTACATATTGCTAACAGCGTGGCGACCAATCTTTATTGTCAGTCTGCTCACCGTACTGCTAATGCTAACAGGAGCAGATTAGACGGGATTTGCATGCTCTGTCGCATTAACCTTCTACTTCTGACGATCCAGCAACCGGTCTTTTAACGTCTTGTAGACGGGATCGCGGGGCTGGATTGTCACAATTACTATGGGAAAGTTGGATGCTTGAGGCACCCACTGAAATAGCGGTTGCTGGGGCTGCCCACTATGGAAGCTGTGGGTGCAAATGGCACGCACTACCATAGTAGCTGATATTAGTATGGTAGCCTGTAGTGATGTCAAAATGTTCATGGTTCCCTATATTTTGCGGGGGGGGGGGGGGCGAGGTTTGCAGCAGGGTGGTTTACGTTAGGTGTCATGAGGTGGGTTTTGAGGTAAGGTTAGGAATCAGTGGGGGTGCCTTAAGGTTAGGAGTGAATGGGGAGAGGTCAATTAGGGTTAGGTAGTGGAGGGGGCTAGTTAAGGTTAGGCATCAACAGAGGGTAGATAGGGTTAGGCATTGGTAGAGGTAGGTTACTGTGTAGCTGTAGTTAAATATTGGTATCATTTACAATATTTTACTATTGGAATTTGCACTGCAAATCATAAAATATCAGTAAATTTAATGATATGCATGGCTATTGCAGACTCCCAAATTTCTGGGCCCCCTTTTTCCATGTATGCATATAGCAGTGCACATCCCTCTGTATCATCTTCTCACTGCTGATGATGGCCATCAATCATCTTTAACAGCTTTAGGCAGTGTGATTTACAAGAATTGAAGAGGGTCACTGAGGCAGCCTGCAGTACTTTTGAACCTTGTGAACTGCATGCATACCTTTTACTGCAATCCCAAATGATGTGAAGTGTGTACAGGAAATGGATAGTGATTTTGTTTTGTTTTTGTTTTTTATTTAGCAACAAAAAATAGATTGATACATTTTATGTCAACATTCAACAACAGATCTCCAATGTTTTATGGACCAATTTAAATAAACCTCCTGGTATGTGACTTAAAGGTACCCTAAGTGACTGGAAATTAAACATCCTGTGGAACCCGAGTCATAAGCAATACTCACTGGCAAATTGCATCAAGATATGATAGTACAGGGAAGAGTGAGCAGGGTGGAGAGGGGTGGGAGCGGGAACTACATTTCTATTGGGGAATTTTTATCAATATCCAAGCCCAGTTGAGGGCGTACTTGTGTGTACCCTATTTCACAGTTCATATGTGATGGCTTATTGTTGAAAAAGTTTAATAAAACATTTAATGAAAAAAAAAGAACTTTAGATGCTCATTGGCAAACTCAAGACAGGCCATTACAGGGAAAGCACTGCAAGAAATAAATCCATTATGGCAGTGGGCCCAATCCAATTAACTTTATCTCCTAACTTTTTTCCTGGGAGATAATTTTAATCATCTGTTTCAGAAAAAAAAATAAGCACTCTGAAATTGAAAAAGTAGCAAAAAGTAGGTACAAAAAAGGTACTGTCAAAATTTTTCTGATTATTTTCTTACTTGTTGGTGGCCTAAATTCAACACCAATCAGGATTGGGAATTCAGAAATGAACAGCCCCAACCTTGTGCGCTGGCTTGGTGTGTTAATTGATGAGGAATTGAGCTTCAGAAATCAAATCTCTGCTGCAAAAATTCAACTTCTCATTCCCCTAGAGGATCTTCCAACCATAGTTCACGCCTTCATCAAATCACGGCTGGACTACTGCAATGCCCTCGATGCAGGCCTCCTAAAACAAGGTCCTGTACCGCCTGCAATTACTACAGTACACTGCTGCCAGATTGCTAACAAACCAGCTTTGCTACTGTCACATTACACCGATTCTTTGTTCACTGCATTGGCTACCTGTAAAATAGGGAATACCCTTCAGAATTGGACTGTTGACATTCAAAATCCCTGCACAATTTGGGCCCTGGATACAGGACTTGCTGAAACTGTACCACACCTCTCTCAACCTCAGATCAGCAGGTTCTATAAACTTGTTCACTCCCAGAGTGCACCTCAAAACCTTTGGAGCCAGATCTTTCTGTCATGCTGCCCCTACCCTTTGGAACTCCCTACCACACACAGTAAAGACAGCCCCTTTCCTGGAGTTATTCAAATCCAGACTAAAAAGCCACCTGTTTAGCCTGTCATTTCCGGACTAGAGTTCTTCCTCTGTACCACAATCTACCAATCAACCAATAATTAGTCTGAGCCATGCTTATGCGCTTTGAGTCCTATGGGAGAAAAACGCTTTACAAATGTTATTTCCTGGAGTTATTCAAATCCAAAATGAAAAGCTACCTGTTTAGCCTGGCATTTCCGGACTAGAGTTCTTCCTCTGTACCACAATTTACCAATCAACCAATAATTAGTTTGAGCCATGCTTGTGTGCTTTGAGTCCTATGGGAGAAAAACGCTTTACAAATGTTATTTGTTGTTAACAGGCATTTTATTGATAAGATGTGAAATATCACCTAGGAGAAAACTTAGGAGAAAAGGTGAATTGGATCAGGCCCATAGTGAGTCACTAATGGTGTTCTTGGTGTTTCCAACTGCTTTCAGATAATTAGCAATCTTTTTCTGTAGTTATGGGCTGATTTCTCACTTTTCTCATGATCACCCTCTATCCAATAATTTGCATGGAGCTCCAGATCGAGGAGAATTGATGGTCATATTGTATTTCTTTCATTTCAAATAACTGCACTGGTAGTTGTTACCTTCTCACCAAGCTCAAGTTTATACTTGTTAATGGTTTTGTGGTTTTGTAATTACAATTTTTCACAAAATTTTGCACTGCAATTTTTATTGCATCAGTAGTGTCTGAATCACACACCTGAAACAAGCATGCAGCAAGTCCAGTAACACTTCCTCAGGGTTTATGGCTAATAGTATTAGAAGCAGAAGATCAGCATGACAGCAAGACAATTTGCATTGTTTAAAAATAAATAAATATGGCAGGATCCCTCTTACTTCAGGTGTCCTTTAAGGCCCCGTTCACATCACAAACGCGGATGGCCATGCTTGCGGAACGCAACGCATGCGAACGCACGCCATCCGCGTTTGTGTGCGTTGCGTGGCTGATCCCATCACTGAAAAGTGAACGGGACAGCCACGCGTTTTTACAAAAAATGCATGCAGCATGCATTCCCGGACCGCACAGGTCCGGAACGCATGCAGTGTGAACATCAGACATTGCACTCTATGCACTGTCTGATGTCGTGCGTGTCGGTCTCCCACACGCGTTTCCAAAACGCGGCTGGAGACGCGTGCAGTGTGAACGGGGCCTAAGGGACAATTCTTTTGTTGAAGAAACTTCAATGTTTTCGGTTTAGATTTCAGATTGGCTCTATATATTGCAAGAACTAATGGCAACTATTTTTTTCAACTTGGCTACTTTGTTTTTTTTGTGCATATTAAGCATAAGAATTGTATAATGTTTCTAGCTCTGAGGGTTTTTTTTTTTACATCCCTTGGTGCTCATTTTCAATACCTGGACTAATCCATCCATTGACAGGCAACAAACTTTGTACAGTTTGCTGACTGTCAATGGATTAGTCCAGGTAATGAAAATGAGCAGCAAAAATAAGTAGGTAATTACGTCTGCAGTAAGTTTTAATTTGTAGACAGTATCATAGCAAGAGCACATTTTATGATTACTTCTAAAGATTACTATTGCCAAGGCTGCAAAAAGTGCTATTTGAGCCTACAGTCTGTTTGGAAAATTCTTAGCTTGTTGCAGCTTTAGGGCTTGTTCACACTAAGGGCTTGATTCACTAAACAGTGATAACTCATATCACTGCCATGCTAGCGTTTTCGCACGTGTTTTCGCTTGCAATCACAAATTTTCACATGCAATTGCAATTTGCGCATGAAAATTTGCATTTGCGCGCGAAAGCACATGTGAAACCACTAGCGCGGCCGTGATATGAGTTATCACGGTTCAGTGAATCAAGCCCTATGAGCGCTTTGAGTTTATTTCAAGCGCTGGCAAATTTAAAAAGCTCTTTAAAAGCGCTTGTGCAATGGTTGTCAATGGGAATGTTCTCACATGAGCGTCGAGCTTTCTTACCAATTGCAAGCAGTCTTGCACCATTTCATGAGTGTTTGCGCTTCAATGCAAGGTATAGGAAAAACGCTAAGTGCTTGACAAATCGCTTTTTGTAAGTGTTTATTTTTTACAAAGTACATTACTGATATTCAGTTCCAGGTCAAATAGTTCACTTCCTGATTGTCTGCAGGAAGAAAAGCTCAAATCGCCAAACATAAGTGCTTACATACGCGCTTATAAAAATTGCGAATTGCTCACAGACGCAGGGGGAATCGCTTTAAAAGACGCTCACAAAAGCGTTCAGTGCTTGTGATTGCACTGGCAATTTATACTGTGTACTAGGCCTTAAATAGAAAGATAATTTTGAATTAGTATGTAAAAAGATTCAGGCAGCACCAAAACATGTTTATGCCACTTTTTATTTATTATTTATTGAAAGTGACATTTCCCTTTATCCAATTGGTAGGTTTTCAGCTTAACTACTAGCTGACCACTCCACGTCAACTGGCGTGAACACGGTGGCAGCCCCGGGACTGCTCCACACCGATTGGCATGAATGGCCTTCAATAGGGCTAGCAGGAGATCGAGTGCCGATGCGCACACATCTCCATCTGGAAGGCGGAGCTCCACTCCACCTTCAATCTCCCAGTAGTGATCGCCGCCCGAAGACTGTTAGACGGCGAAACCGTCATCTATAAACATTGTACAGCACTGCAATCTACAGCAGCGCTGTACTGGGGATGGCAGTGTGACACGGCTGTCCTCCTGGCAGGCACAAAAGTGATCGGCTGTCATAGGCTGAAGCCTATGACAGCCGATCACGCTGATTGGCTGACGGGGGGAGGGAGGAAGGGTGCAATATAAAATAAATTTAAAAAATGCTTAAATTGATTCACAAATTAATAAAATAAATATTGACAAAAAAACAAACAAACAACTGGGGGGCGATCAGACCCTACCAACAGAGAGCTCTGTTGGTGGGGGGGAAAGGGGGAATCACTTGTGTGCTGAGTTGTGCGGCCCTGCAGCAAGCTGTAGTGACCAATTTAGGGGAAAATGGCCTGATCTTTAGGGGAGTTTAACACCGCAGTCCTCAAGCGGTCAAAGATAGATATATTTATATGTTATATAACACTTGTGTTATTTACAGTATCTACCATATAGTGAGCATTTTTTTTAAGTTCATATTTGTTAAGTATTCCATTAGTACAGATACTAGAGAGTAATTTCCAACATGAAATCAGTTTCAGCAAATAAAGCTAGATATAAAAAATGCAATTATTGTTTTTCCCAATGCATAATAATACATTAATTTTGCTAGTTGATATTCATGGATCTGCAAAATATCTTTGGTCAGTCATTTTTTGTAATGTGCACATTATTTTAAGTGCTACAGATTCATTTCTAACTGAGAAACTTGCATAATAAAATTGAATGACCTTGTTCTATGGTCACTTGAGTGGCTGAGTACATAGTGACCGGGAAAAGTGGGTACACGCAGGCATACTGATCGTGAGCATTGAAATGAACGTAAATTGTAAATTACATTAATCAATAATTTATAATAAACCATAATCTTTCGGCTGTTTCATTTTGTGTCTTTGCAGAGATGACTACATAAGACATTAACCAAGATTTATTAAAATCTTAAATAAATCCCAATAAGACTTAGCACTTTAAAAGCGTGCAAAGTAATTAACATGCAAATGTGCATATCTCGGTTTCTGAAGTTGACCTTTATCAATATCACTTGAAAACAGGAAGAGTTCTGTGAATATTAGGAACGGATGAAGTAGGATTGAGAGCCACTTGTAGTATATTAAGTAGAAATTGAGCAAATAAGGTGTATGTATTGGTGGGTGACTAATACTGAGAGTAGTAGACACCATTATTTATAAAATATCAGTGAATGGAGAGGGCAAATAAGGAAGTTCTTTTAGACCATAGACTTAGACCAGAGGAAGTGGGTTATACTGTGTATTATATGGTCATATGTCTTAATAAAGCCATTTTTACATGACTCTTTGGATGCCTTGGAAAGATGTAAGTCATCAACCCACCTCCTTTTCAAACTGCTATTAGATATTTTATAATTGTTAGCACCACCTATTTTCAGAATCATGAAAGGATGTCTTTATTACATATACATATTAAGAGAATGATAAAAAATAAGAATAAATCAGTGCATTAATGTACCTAAACTATTCCCATTTTATGTTTTTTTTCTTTCCCTTTTTAAGAGGAACCACTATTTTCCACTCTGATAGACACCTAGGTAGTATCTGTCTACTTTCTTTATGCTTACCAAGTTCATTGTTAGCTGCTGCATTTACTCAAATGTAAATAAAATCTGAGAAAAAAAAAATAATATATATATATATATATATATATATATATATATATATATATATATATATATATATATATATATATATATATATATATATATATATATATATATATATTACATTTAGGAAAGAGAAAAAGATCAATGAGGGAGGAAATCTGCGATGTCCAAAAGCAAAACATTTTCTTGTAATATGCTAAACTTCAAGGTTATCTACATTTTTCTCCCAAGTCTAACAGTAGATTTCCCTTGTCTCCCCAATAATAATAAATAAGTCCCATAATTGGAAAACCTGAACTCTGTAGATTATTTTTCTCTTTAAAAATGATTGCATACTTAATTAAAGATTTGTTTTAGAGTGAATTTAAAAAGGTTTACTCATCTTTGATTACTATTTAATAAAGGTTATGGAATCTTTTAGCACTGTTACAGCATTCCTGCTATACTTCATCATGATATATCTCGGGGTTTCTGATAACAAGAGAGTTTAAGGAAATACAGAAGTAAACAGTACTATTATGTATTGTACATGGTATTTGTCCCTATTAAGAGAATTAAATAGACTAAGTTTCTTGTAATTGTATACTGTACTAAATTAAATGTCTTGGCTGGTGTTTCATAATAAGGTCTCTAAATGCTTTAGACATAATTGAGCACTAATTACATTCATTTGCTTTATGAATAATAAGCAGCATGATATTGCACGGTAGGAAGTGAGCATAAAGGTAGAGTAGGAGGTAAATGGAAGGAAGCATCCAAGAAAATGTACAATAAAATGAAAGGTAATGCATTTGTGGGTTTACAAACTGTAGACTTATGTATTTCAGTGTAATTTTTTTGTGTGATAACATAAATGTTTTGTATATAAAAGAAAAAAAAAAAAAGCTATAATTAAAGACAACATGTGATTTACAAATGTAGTTCTAATATATAAGCAAGCACAACACAGTGGCCTCAATTCACGGAGCATTATCAAACGTTTATCAAACACTTTATCAAACGTTTGATAATTTACCTCATGGGTAAAATCTCATTTTGAATTCACTAAGGTGTTATATATTTGTTGAACATTAAGGCTGGTTTCACAGTGGGACGTTACAGGCGCACGTTAGAGCAGCCTGTAACGCAGCCCACCGCACAGCAATGAAAAATCAATGAGGCTGTTCACAGTGCGGACGTTGCGTTACATTGTAACGCTGCGTCACAAGACAACGTACTGCATGCAGTACTTTGGACGCGGTTGAGCCGCGTTAGACTGCTTGCACATGCTCAGTAATGTTGGGGAGGAGCGGAGAGCGGCCAGGCACATGGCTAATTATTATGCACTGCACGTTGTGACGTGCAGTGTTTACATCCTGGAGCAGCCGCTCTGTGCGGCGATTGGCCGGCGGGACCACGTGATGCCGCATGCGCACAAGAGTGCGCATCACGGCATCACTGACGCCAGAGTGAGCTGCACAACGCGGCTCACTCTGACGTCCAGATCCAGCACCACCAGGCGTTGAGTTAGGGGGACGTTATGCGACCTTAACACCCCCTCTAACGCAACGTCCTGGTGTGAAATTAGCCTTATCGGTAAAACATTCGATAAATATATAACACCTTAGTGAATTTAAAATGAGATTTTACCCATGAGGTAAATTATGAAATGTTTGATAAAATGTTTGATAAACGTTTGATAATGCTCCGTGAATTGAGGCCAGTGAGTAAAGCAGGAATAGTTCCTTGGAATACTATATAGAGGTGAAACTCGAAAAATTAGCATATCGTGCAAAGTTCATTACGTAAAAAGTGAAACTAATATACAAAATAGACCCACATGCAATTAACTTTTTGTCCTTTAGTTATCTCCTAGGAGAAACCTTTCATATTCTCTTTAAAGGGGTTATTTCGCGGAAAAAGTAGGCAGTTAAAAAATGTGACAGATGACAGGTTTTGGGCCAGTCCATCTTTTTAAGGGGGATTCTCAGGGCTTTCTTTGTTTTCAACAGCATTTCCTGAACAACAGTTGCAAAATTTAACTGACATAATAGTGTGCAAGTGATTAGGGAGGCCGGCTGGTATCTTGCTATTTTGCAGTTAAACTGCTGTTCAGGAAATGCTGTTGAAAACAAAGAAAGCCCTGAGAATACCCCTTAAAAAGATGGACTGGCCCAAAACCTGTCATCTGTCACATTTTTTAACTGCCTACTTTTTTTGCGAAAGAACCCCTGTAAAGGGACTCCGAACACCTTTCATAGCCATGCCTTTAAGACTTCGACCAGTACCACAAAGTACTTAAAGATGCATACCTTTCTGCAGCTTGTGCTCTCCTCTTACATTTGATGCCTGAATCACCATTCTACACCAAATAGTTTTCGTTTGATTTCAATTTAAAATTTGCGGCTGCCATCTCGGCTATGTTATAACTTCTGGGTCACCTCTGTCTTCTCTGTTAGAGAAGTGCATCACTGAATGAAGCAGAAAGAGGAAGTGACCTGCATGGCCATTGCAAGAGGCTCCTCTAGAGGGGTCAGAGCACGACTTTGTTGGAAGTTGTCTGACTTAAAGGCATGCCCATGAGAGGTGCTCGGAGTCCCTTTCAAATTAAAAAAAAAAAACTTTTGAGATAAGATAAAGGAGAGGTATGAACCGATTGAGTACAAATCTACTAAATATAAAAACACAAAACTTTATTTAACACTTGC
Source organism: Hyperolius riggenbachi (assembly GCF_040937935.1). Taxonomy (NCBI): domain Eukaryota; kingdom Metazoa; phylum Chordata; class Amphibia; order Anura; family Hyperoliidae; genus Hyperolius; species Hyperolius riggenbachi. The sequence continues at coordinate 288,169,553 of NC_090650.1, forward strand.
AAAAGTGTTCTCTTTAAAATAACCTATTTAGTATTTTACAATTAAAAAAAAGTACCAAAAAGTTGGTAATTAAAAGTGCTATCAAAATTATTTTAAGTATTTTCTTGCTTGTTAGTTGTTTACAAAATAATTTTATGACAAGGGGCCCAAATGCAATTCATTTTTTCACCTGAGTTTTCTCCTAGGTGATATTTTCACATCTTGTAAATAAAATGCTTTTTAAGCCATGAGCAAGCAAACAAATACTCAAAATAATTTTGACAGTACTTTTACACTTACTTTGTGGTACTTTTTCCAGTGCAGTGCTAAGTGCTAACAAGTTAATTTAAGTTGAAGATGAAAAATTATCTCCTAAGAGAAAACTCAGGAGAAAAGGTGACTTGCATGTAGGCCATAGACTCATTACATGCAAAGTGAGATATTTCAAACCTTCATTTGTCATAATTTCGATGATTATGGCTTACAGCTTATAAGAACTCAAATATCAAAATCTCAGACCATTAGAATATTGTGAAATTTTTCAATATTCTAGGCTCAAAGTGTCAGACTCCAATCAGCTATTTAATCCAAAACACCTGCAAAAGTTTCCAGAGCCTTTGAGCCTTTGGTCTCTTAGGGCTGGTGCACACTACGAGCATTTCTAAGCATTTTTAAAATGCTTGCTGGGGGAAAACAGCTTGGCCAATGAAAGTGAATGGCGGTTTGTTTTTTCCCCAAATGCAAACTCGGGTCCTGCAGCATTTTTGCTGATTTGTGAGGCGATTCTGCCTCAATGTTAAGTATAGGAAAGTGGAAAACCGCTCTGAAAAACGCTAGATCAGAGCGATTTTCCAAGCAGTTTTGTTACAGTAGCTATTTAGTTACAGCTTTACTGTAGCAAAATATAAAAAAAACGCTACACAAAAACACTCCAAAAAACGCTAGGCATGTTTAGAAAATCTCTCTAAACATGCCTACAATCTCTCTGAAAAACCTCTTCAAAAACCGCTAGCGTTTGTGGATCCGTTAGAGGTTTTTGGTGTGCACTAGCCCTCGGTCTGGTTCAGAATTACTAACATAAATTAACTTTTGTATGGTATTCTAATTTTTCAATTTTCACCTGTACTGTAAAGAGAGGCATGTTGATTTAATAAACCAACTGGATGAAAGTGAGATCATGGTGTGCTGTGCTTAATAGTCTAGATGTGTTTTCAAAATGTTAATGTCCAAAAAGTAAAGGCATAGGAAGTATGCAACAACTGGTCCCTTTATCACGTAACTTAAGCTTTGATAAGCACTGACTTTGTACGTGACCATGAGCTTTAAAGTGGACGGGCACCCATTAGCTAATTTCACATGCATGATCAATTCAAATACCATGAAAACATTTTTTTTCTTCTTTTCTTGGATGAACTAGTGATGAACTCCAAAATGTAACTTTGGTAAAATTCTAGATGAATTCTTACCTTCACAGCATGACTACGGAAAAGTCTCCCTGCTACTATTTGCAACAGTTCCTAGCAACCTATCACTGATAACCCTTACCCTCTGATATATAAGAGTTAGCGTTTTATTATCTAATTGCAAGGTTAAGTTTAACACACAATTGCAAAACAGTGCAAGACCTGGGTTCCCTATGGATTCTGCAAACATATATACCATATATACCGGCGTATAAGACGACTTTTTAACCCTTAAAAATCTTCTGCAAAGTGGGGGGTCGTCTTATACGCCGAGTATCAGTCTGGAGGTAGCGTCAGTAGTTGGAGTGCCGGGTGTCAGGCTGTGGTGAAATTACCTAATTGTGCAGTCTTCCTGTGAATAGAAAAGTAGATTGTGCTCTGTGTTTAAAGAAAAGACTTGCTGTAATAGTTTCTTGCGAGCAGCCGCTTGCGCGGGTATCAGTGCGGCTTCCGGGGTCACCTGACTGGTGATGTGTGCGCTCCACAATACAGCCCGGAAATCCCATCAGTAGAGTGCACACGTCACCAGTCAGGTGACCCCAGAAGCCGCACTGATACCCGCGCGAGCAGCTGCTCGCAAGAAACTATTACAGCAAGTCTTTTCTTTAAACACAGAGCGCAATCTACTTTGTCATTCACAGGAGGACTGCACGATTAGGTAATTTCACCACAGCCTGTGACCCAGCTGACACTGGGGTAGTCTTATACGGCGAGTATACCCCAACCTCTATATTTTAACTGGAAAGTTGGGGGGTCGTCTTATACGCCCAGTCGCCTTAAAGGTAACAACTACTGTCTTTTTTATAACTGTGGCCAACCCAACAAATGGACATATTCTAGTACACTTGTTTGTAAAGAAAAAAGGCAAATACATTAACTGTTCAATGAGGACCTATCTCTAAATATGTGGTCCCTGTGAAAAAACATTTCAGTGTTTCAAAATATTTTAAATATGTTTATGGCAGAGTCGAGAACAGTGACTAATAGTGTATTACACAAATGGAGACAAATACAAGAATAGCATTAGAGAAAGAAGGGGGAAATATGGGGTAAACAATGATAAGAAATGGTAGTACAGTACTATGAAAAACCTCAATATTTTTATTAGAAAAAAAATATTTAACCACTTTACCCCCCCAGTGCTAAATTTCTCCGTCCCTCTGCGCACTGCTTCACCCCCAGGGACGGAGAAAGGCGCACTTATTTGTTTACTGGCTGGGAGTGGGCGGGGACCTCGCGCGCACACTCCAGCCAGCCAGCACAGCAGGTGACTAATTGGATGTTAGGAACAAGCGTTCCTAAATCCAATTAGACGCGCCGATTGCGGACACAATGGAGACTGCTTCAAACAGAAGCAGTCTCCATTGATAACAAATAAATGTAAACAAACGTGCAGCGCGCGATCGCGCGCCCCCGTGACCCGCGCGCGCATGCACACACCCCCGCTCTGCAGTGCAATGATTGGTTATGGGGACCCCAGTCCCCAATAACCAATCATATCACAGTAAAAAATGAATGGAAGCAGCGCAGCAATGTACAAATTGCGCTGGTGCTTCAGGGGTAAAACCCCTCCGTTGTGAAGTGGTTAAATCTCTCATAAAAAAGGAGCACAATGCACCATCCTGGAATAAAACCAGGTTAAAGGAGCAGGTATTATCAATATACCTATATTTTGGGCATAAATAATCTTAAAGCGGACCTGAATTCAGACTGTCCTTTCTGTTCTAAAATATACACAACAGTATAATAACCTTTAAACAAAAAAAAATATTTTTTTCACCTCATTCAAATCCTAAAATAAACCTGCACGGTTCTACATCCCAATTCATGGAAGCAGACATATTGTTAATAGCCTGTGCTTTTAAATGAGCTTATCTGCCATCTCTGCAGTGGCATTCATGGGACACAGGGCGAGATCAAATTACAACTTGTGATTAGACACAAATTAAGGGGAGTTGGATAGGCTGAACTCTCAAAATACATAGAGGGTGCATTCCTCTATGTTTTCCTTCTGTCCTATGCAAGAGTTCAGGTCCACTTTAAAGAGGAGCTGTCCGCCATACTATCTCAGGAAAAAAAAACAAATATATAAGCAGATAAATACTTGCTCTACTTACATAACTTATGTATTGCACTGTCCACATTATGATTCATGTGAATCTTATGAAGGAAAAGTAGAGAATCCTATTCTAGACAGTTTCCATGTTTACTGTGGCTATTTTGAAGCCAGTCGCGATGTAATATCCACCCTTAGTCTCCTCTGCCTGATTTGCCTGCCCTTCACTATAGTGCATAGTGATAACAAAGTGCATTGTTTTAGCCTGAGAAATGTTGGCCAATCAGAGAGGAACAGAGGTGTGGGAGGGGAAAACAGGAGGGAAAGAGGCTTCAGCCAATCAGGCTGCATTAGTTAAGTATGAGGGGAAGTAGAGAAGCAAAAAAAAGACAACCCATCATGCCCTGCAACTTCTCTTTTGTGTACCAAATTTTCTTTGTACCAAATAAGAGTCATGTAAACTGAATGATAATTTATCAACAAGAAAAGTAATAGTGATTTTGGATTGCCTGATTAGCAACCGTATTACTTGTTTACCAGATACAAATAAAGAATTGATTTTTGATTTTATGCCCAACAGTTATTCTTTAAGTCAATCAAGAAATGCATGAATTGGTGCCAGGTATGCTGGTAATATGGTCATCTGGACATGCTGTATTAGTAGGGGTTAGCACAGGCTAAAACATTACAGAAGGCAAGCACATTTACAAATCTACATGGGAAAAGCTGCAGAGCTATCAGCCATACAATGCTTCATTTGTGTAAGTTCCTGGTGTTGGGTGTGGTTTGGAGGGGGAACTACTACGCCATTGGCGTGCCTCCTTCATCCTCCTCGCTGCTCCCATGGATCCCCGGCCCTCTTCTCTGTAGCAGTGCCGTCTCACCTCTGGGTCCATAGACGAGCTCCTTCACCACAAGCCATCAGCAACTATGGCACTCTGGACACAGTAAGAGCCTGTGGGCACTGACACTGCTTCCTGCTGAGCTATCGCAGTTTGTCCACATTCTTGACACATGCATGCTACTCATATGAATTTGATGCTGGATACAGTAAGAGCCTTTGGGCACTGACAATGCTTTCTGGTGAGCTATCGCAGTTTGTCCACACTCTTGACACATGCATGCTGCTCATATGAATTTGATGCTAAACATGCTTTACTGACACAATAATCTGCCGCTATACATGTGTCTTTTTCAAGTGCTTACCTGGCCGAACCGCATGCAATGTGCTTATCATGTTGGAAGATAATGTGCCTGTTAACCATGCTTAAACTCTGGCTGTGAATCTACATATGGTTGTCACACATCATGGTTCATTTTTCTGGATGCTGCTATGCCAAGTTGCTGTGGTGAATTTGATACACGGAGACATTGGTTTGCTGGCCCTGCTGGTCTGGCACACACTCATGGCTCATCTGTGAGATTGCACCTTTTTCTGTTGGAACACTGACTTTTTGACCTAAGACAGTACATCAAGTGGAATCCGCAGCGGTACCCTGCGGCTTGATTAGTGGACCCAACTGGTCACAAGTTTGGTCAAGTTAACCTTTTATTTTTCATTCAGTCTAATGGGAAACTGCGCAGCTATTCTTATCTGTTCATGTGCACATGATACAATTGACCCAGCTGGCACTGTGAGGGTTGAGGGTTTCTGGGGGGAGGGGGTGGAAATAGGGATGGGTGGCCAATAGGTGGGAGTTGTGATACATGTAATGTTTTAATATTTTTTGTGATATAACTAATAAATAATTTTCTACTTTTGAAATTTGATTTGTTTTTACTCAATCAGGTCACACCCCTCCATTACCTTATCTCAAAGTTTACTGCATACTACCAATAAAACAATGTAGAAATGGAAAGCAATGTAGTTAATTATTGGAGGCCCAACTTCTAGCCTACATTTCCTGGCTCTAACACTAATTTTCTGGCTCAAATGATCATCACTTCTAGAGAATGATGGAAATTTTAGTTTAGTTTAGTTTCTTAAAAAATCTGCTACATCCCATAGAGCATCTTAAAGTTACTTACCCCATCCCACCCCTGCCATAGTTTCTATCCCTGCTACTTCTTATCTAAGATCTAAATCTATTTGTTCTTTCTAAAAAGTTAAAGGGTCTAATCTGATTCCTACATTCACCAGCAGTAAATACTGATTAGTGTTAAAAATGGAGAATTCCATTGTTCACAAAGGAGAAACAGAACGCAGGAGAAGAGAAAGAGATTCATGAGTAGACTATATGGGAGGTAAGTGTTCATGTTTATTTTGACTTTTAATTTTCAATTCAGGTTGTAAAACGCTATGGAACCACCAGTAATAGTAGAATTTTTTTTGTTTATTTTTCTTACTGCTAACACCCATCAAAATACTTAAAAAAAAAATGTCAGTCTAGTGATATGGATGCAGTGATGAGGTGGATACACCCAACACAAAAGGTAGGTTTATACAGTGATGAGGTGGGTGCACTCAACACAACAGGTAGGTATATGCAGTGATGAGGTGGGTGCACTGAACACAACAGGTAGGTATATGCAGTGATGAGGTGGGTTCACTGAACACAACAGGTAGGTATATGCAGTGATGAGGTGGGTTCACTGAACACAGCAGGTAGGTATATGCAGTGATGAGGTGGGTGCACTCAACACATAAGGTGGGTGTATGCAGTGATGGGGTGGGTTCATTGAACACAACAGGTGGGTATATGCAGTGATGAGGTGAGATCAGTGAACACAACAGGTAGGTATATGCAGTGATGAGGTGGGTGCATTGAACACAATAGGTAGGTATATGTAGTACTGAGTATTACAATGTGCACCTGTCACACACACAGGTAGTCACTGAATGTGCTGGGCCTGGCTGGCAGTGGCAACCACAGTATGAATTAGCAAGGCTGTCTATGCAACACAAGTGTCAGTGGGACACACAGGAAAAAAAACATAGATCACAAGTGCAAGATTAGCTGTCAAAAGAGCTGTTGTTAGGGTGCTATTTTAGCAATAAGAAATCAGCAAGGAGCAAGCTAACAAGCCTACAACAGCCTAACTATTCTTTCCCTATGAGAGTCTGCCAGCAGCTGTCCCTTCTCTCACTACTGCAGGCACACGAGTGAGTGTAATGGCCAGCGGTGCCTGCCTTTTATAAGGGGGGGGAGTGTCTCCACGATGGAGTGTAGCCTGATTGGCTACAATGTGCCTGCTGACTGTAATGTAGAGGATCAAAGTTGACCCTAATGGTGCATTATGGTGGCGAACCGAACTTCCGGAAAAGTTTGCCTTACATGGTGAACGCGAACCACCGGGAACCGTTCGCCGGCGAACCGTTCAAGCCATCTCTATTTAACACAGAACACCTCATCTTCCGCAGCCACTAGCGATACTACAAGCACCACATCCGCTGCATTTGACACTTCGCAGGAGTTATTTGGTGGGGAAATCACTGATGCACAGCCATTATTGTTACAACAAGATGAAGGCGCTAAGCAAGTTACACCACCTCATATTTCTGAGTTAGGCGACACTATGGACGTAACGTGTGAGGAGGAGGAGGATGAAGTACCTGCTGTTGGTGCAATTTTGGAGGTGTCTGAGGCAAGCGAAGCTGGGCAGGATGATTATGATTATGACGATGATAGGGATGCCACGTGGGATCCTAAGAGACAAGATGACCAAGGGGACAGTTCAGAGGGGGAGTCGGAGGAGACGAGTTCCTGAAAGAAGCAGGGGGAGCTCGTCATTAGAAACAGCTGGTGGCAGTGTCCAGCGCCATCTTTTGCCACCTATGGACAACCAGCCAACATGCCCTTCAACGTCAGCTGCTGAGGGCGGCCACCATAGTGCCATCACCCCAGGGGGGCTCAGCAGTTTGGAAATGTTTTAATGTGTCTGCCTCAGATCAGAGCAATGCCATCTGTTCTCTCTGCCTCCAAAAAATGAGCCGTGGAAAGGCCAACACCCACGTAGGGACAAGTACCTTATGAAGGCACATGCAGAAAAGGCACAAACTGCAATGGCAAGAGCACCTGAGCAAAAGCAGCACACAAAAGAAAAGCCACCCTCCTTCTCCTCTTCCTCCTTCAGGTGCAGCATCTTCAGCCGCTTTCTCCCTTGCACCTTCACAGCCACACTCCTCCACTCCGCCTCTGACCTTGAGCGGTTCCGGCTCTTCTGCCCACAGCAGCCAGGTGACTGTGAAGAAAATATTTGAGCGGAAGAAGCCAATCTCTGCCAGTCACCCCCTTGCCCGGCGTCTGACAGCTGGCGTGGCGGAACTGTTAGCTCGCCAGCTGTTACCATACCAGCTGGTAGACTCTGAGGCCTTCCGTAAATTTGTGGCCATTGGTACACCACAGTGGAAGATACCAGGCCGCAATTATTTCTCTAAAAAGGTGATAACCAAACTGTACCGTGAAGTTGAGAGGCAAGTGGTGTCATCTCTGGCAAACAGCGTTGGGTCAAGGGTCCATCTGACCATGGAAGCACAGTCAGGGCAGGTACATTAATTACACAGCTCATTGGATCAACCTGGTGACCGCTGGAAAGCAGGGAGTACATGGCTGTGCAGCGGACCTAGTGACACCTCCACTGCTTGCAGGCAGGCCTGCTGCCACCTCCTCTCCTCCTGCTACATCCTCTTCGCTGTCATTCTCCTACTTGGCTGAGCGGCAGTTCAACTCTACTTGTGCTGCGATCTCCTCTCCAGCTACACAGCACCAGCTCCCCAGGGCCTATGCTGCATGCCAGGTACGACGATGTCACACCATCTTAGACATGTCTTGCCTCAAAGCGGGGAGTCACACTGGACAAGCTCTCCTGGCTGCTGTTAACAAACAGGTGGATCAGTGGCTGACCCCGCACCAGCTGGAGATCGGCAACGTGGTGTGTGACAATGGCAGCAATCTCATTTTCCGCTTTGAATTTGGAAAAGCTGACACATGTACCCTGCATGGCACATGTGCTGAATCTAGTCATTCAAAGATTTCTGTCAAAGTACCCAGGCTTAGAGGACATCCTGAAGCAGGCCAGGAAGGTGTGTGGGCATTTCAGGTGGTCTTACACGGCCATGGCACACTTTGCCAATATTCAGTGGAGGAACAAGTTGCCGGTGAGACACCTGATTTGCAATAGCCCGACTCGCTGGGAGTCGACCCTCCTTATGTTCTCTCGCCTGCTAGAACAGGAGAAAGCCATCACCCAGTACCTCTACAACTACAGTAGAAGGACACACTCTGGGGAGATGGGGATGTTCTGGCCCAACAACTGGACACTCAGGCGAAATGCATGCAGGCTCATGCGGCTGTTTGAGGAGGTGACCAACCTGGTGAGTCGCAGTGAAGGCACCATCAGTGACTTGAACGCTTATTTCCTAGAGCGTGCGTAGAGTGGTGGATCAAGCTGTGGAGGAGCGAGAACAGGAACAGTTACAGGAGGAAGCGTTGTAGGATCAATTTTCATCAGAACCAGATGTTTCCTCAACACCTGCAGCAGCACAGAGGGGGGAGGAGGAGGAGGCAAAGAGTCGTGTGGGGAAGAGGAGTTATTATTATTTTATTATTATTATTTTTTATTTATATAGCGCCAACATCTTCCGTAGCGCTGTACATAGTACAAACAAATAATGGGGAACAAATATACATAAGAAATACAAGACACTGTACAGTCATGACATTGAATAGAATAAATACAGATACATACATAGTTGATATGTAGTTGGTACATATACATATGTTAAAATTACAGCAGTATGAGAAACACTAGGAGGAGGTCCCTGCCCTTGCGAGCTTACAATCTAGAGGGTAGTGGGGAGGAAACAAAGGGGAAGGAAACACCAGGATTAGTGGGTGAGCCAGTGTGCCTTCAGTGCTGCCTATAGCAAATTATAGGCTTGTCTGAACAGGTGTGTTTTCAGAGTACGTTTGAAGGTTTCCAGACTCGTGGCATGACGAACCGGCTGAGGGAGAGAGTTCCAAAGGAGAGGGACCGCCCGTGAGAAGTCTTGGATGCGAGAGTGAGAGGAGGTGACTAGGCTGGAGGACAAAAGGGTCTCCTGTGAGGAACGGAGGGTCCGAGCGGGGAGGTATCTGGAGATTAAAGAGGAAATGTATGGAGGCGACAGGTTGTGTAGAGCTTTGTATGCAAGTGTGAGAAGTTTAAACTGGATCCTTTGGGCAACTGGTAACCAATGGAGGGATTGGCAGAGAAGGGCTGCCTCAGAGGATCTAGAAGAGAGGTGGATGAGACGGGCCGCAGAGTTTAGTAGGGATTGGAGAGGTGCCAGTCTGCTTTTTGGTAGACCACAGAGTAGGGTGTTGCAGTAGTCAAGACGGGAGATGATTAGGGCATGCACAAGCATTTTAGTTGCTTCTTGTGAAAGGAAGGGACGGATTCTGGAAATGTTTTTGAGATGCAAGTAGCAGGAGGTAGTTAAAGTGTTAATATGTGGTTTAAAGGAGAGCTCAGAGTCCAGAGTTACCCCTAGGCAACGAGCTTTGGGGGTTGATGCTATTGGGGTGTTCTCTACATTGATTGTGACAATGGGAGGTGGAACAGAGAGCGAAGGTGGAAATATCACAATCTCCGTTTTGCTCATGTTGAGTTAGACTCGGATGATGAGGAAGGTGTTTCATTGGAAGAGGAGGAGGAGGCGGTGACAGAAAAACAACTGCAGCAGGTGTCGCAGGGGGCTTGTGCTGCTTAACGTTCCTGTGGTATTGTTCGTGGCTGGGGGGAGGAGGAGGACTTCCCTGACGTCACTGAGGAAGAGAAAGAGGAGATGGATAGTACGTCTGCATCCAACTTTGTGCAGATGGCATCTTTCATGCTGTCCAGCCTGTTGAGGGACCCCTTATAAAAAAATTCAAGGGAAATGAGCTGTACTGGGTGGCCACGCTACTAGACCCTCAGTATAGGCACAAAGTGGCGGAGATGTTTCCAAATCACCTGAAGGTAGAAAGGATGCAGAACTTGCAGAACAAGCTGGCAAATATGCTTTACAATGCATTTAAGGGTGATGTCATAGCACAATGCAATAAAGGTACCACTGCCAGTAATCCTTCTCCCATGTCCACGAAGGCAAGGACAGGATGCTCCAGCTATCTCATGGTGATGTCGGACATGCGGACATTCTTTAGTCCAATGCCTTAGCGCCGCTATACTATTTTTTCTGGTGCGTGTACATGCCTGCCTAATTTTTCTGGCTGCAACAACAAAACAAAAGACATGTACACGTGCCAATTCCCCTTCATGATCATTACCTTGCCGCAGTGAAGGGGCTTGTGTATCACAATGAAGCACTGGGCGACGGCTGAATGAATGTCTCGGGGGGGGGGGGGGGGACACCCAAGATAACAAGGTCGTTGCTTCATTGTGGACAGACCAAATTTGATCAGCTGGACAGTCACTGTTGTTCTATCATTGAGCTACCACAGCCCGGCGACCATATGGGCTTGAAAACCGCCACGGCCTGCACTCTTGCCATGGTGCGCACCAGTCCAGCTCGGCCGTCACTACACAAACAGCTGTTTGCGGTGCGTTAGACAGAGAGTTTGGTGTGTCAGTGTGAAGCAGTACTCTAATTACACTCCCTGATTGGTTGATGTATACACATGCAAGATGTCTTAAAGCACTTTAGGCCTGCAATTTAGCATTCAATGTGATTTCTGCCCTTAAAACGCTGCTTTGCGTCAAATCCAGATTTTTCCCCGGGACATTTGGTGTCAATCCCACTCATCCATACAAAAACTCAGATGTTAGACCCCTTGAAACATCTTTTCCATCACTTTTGTGGCCAGCATAAGTGTTTCTAGGTTTCAAAGTTCGCCTCCCCATTGAAGTCTATTGCGTTTCGCGAAAGTTCACGTGAACCGAATTTTTGAGGAAGTTTGCGTTCGCGGTCTGAAAATCGGAGGTTCGGCCATCTCTAATGAGCATAGCAGACACTAGTTAGAGTGCACTAAGCACCTATTTAAAACATATGTGAAGCAAACTTACCAAAAGTAAGGTTAATTGTAACGATCGGTGTCAGCACACAGAGAGAATCTGATTATTGGTGATCTGCAGTATCACCAAGAATACAGATATATACCTGATTATTGATGATCTGCAGAATCACCAATAATACAAGTATAACTAACCTCTGGACACCTGATAAAGTGTAAGTGTTTGGTGCAACAGTATATGACCCTGGACCTCCTGAGGAGCAGGTGACCCTAGACCGTATAACGAGTATCTCCTAGTCAGATTTGGAGATAACCAGAGAGCCAGTGATTCCCTGAACTGCTGGGAGTCAGACTCTACTGCAGTCAAAGGACTCCTATGAGATAGAGTCCCTGACTGGATTGCAGAGAGGTCCCTCTGAGGATCAGGGAGTCCCTGCAGCTACTGGACACCCCACCGGGGGGGGGGGGGTGTCACAGGTAGAAGGGTAGGCCAGGCCGGGTCGGCAACACACGAGCAGATAAGGTACAGAGACAGAAAGCTGATTCGGTAACCAGGGATAGGCAGGGTTGGCAACAGGTAATCAGATATGCATAGGTACCGAATCAGAGAGCAGGAGAAGGGTCAAGAGAGCAATAGGTCATAACAGATATCAAGCAGAGGCCTAGTCAAGAGTGTGAGGTCCGTGGTCTCAACACCCAGGAACTGGTCTAAAGAATAAAACAGCAATGACACAGTATCCCTAATCTTGGGTGTGAGGTCCGTGGTCTCAACACCCTGGAACTGGTCTAAAGTATAACACAGCAATAACACATTTTCCCTAAGCTTGGGTGTGAGGTCCGTGGTCTCAACACCCTGGAACTGGTCTAAAGTATAACACAGTAATAACACAGTAATCTGGCTAAGTGTGAATCCCCAGGTCCACCTGGTTCTAACACACTATGAGATCTGACTATGGTCTGAGTGCTAACACATAAGCATTCGCAACGGCAGACAACCAGCAACTGACAGGCAAGATGTATATATAGCAGAGCGCTCCTCAGCGCCACCCAGTCCCATTCAACCAATCACCTACTGCGCTGGGATCAGCTGATCGTCCTGATCAGCTGATCCCTCTCCCATTGGCATAAAGGGCCTGCCTGTTAACGCGTGCGCAGCTCTCCATCTGTGTGCACTACTAGGCTCAGACAAACCAGATGCATGCTGCTGCTGAGAAACCGCCGGTCTGAACACGGAACCAGCCGCCTCGCTGTCAGACCGCGCGGTGGTGTCTCCGCAATCCGTTACATTAATGAATGGAATGTAGAGTACATGTCAGTATACAGATGGAACAGCCCACCAAAGGTAACTAGTGCCTTTTTTATTTTACAAAGTATGCCCTGTGGGAGGGGTAGATGGGAGTGCTAACTTTTTGCATTCTGCTATCTTCAAACATGGGTGACACAATGATAATATAGACTTCTGGGAAATCCTGTGAACTGTGAAAGTGCTGTGCGATGACTGCAAGTTAATTAATTTATGAGCACAATATAGTGATGACACCATTTTCACAGCTTTACAGAAACCATATAATAATTCACATCTTTAGCTGTACCTTAGGTAGGCTCAAAAATGAATTTTCCTATGACAGTGTCAGGCCAGTTCCAGAAGATAGCCAGTTAAATACAGTGTAATGTAGATTACTTATATTTCCACAAAATTGTAATTGGAAGCAGATTTTTACTATCACTGAATCACAAAAAAAAAAAAAAAAAAAAAACAAGTAAAGAAGTTAAAATTGTCATCCAATTTTTTTAATGAAAGCTGATCTTCCCTTATAAAAATAACAGCTGGCAGAACATTTTTACATTAAGTTTCCTACATTAGTACTTATAGATACCACTAAAAATGTTTTGATGAAGACTAGCCTTATGCTCATTCGTAAAGGACATTGGGGTAGGACATTGTATCACATCTAATCTTCAATACATGATCTCCATGTATTAGTCTACCTGGGATAACTGTCTTTATTACAGAGCCATATCAATCAGATTCTCTGTTCTACATTCATTTTACACACCGACAAAGGAAAAATGACAATTTGGATCTGACCATTGCTATGAAATAACACCCACATTGATAAATGAGACCCGTTTTTTTAAGAGTTATAATTATGTCATCATTGAAGCACTGCTCACAGCAACAGTGTGACAACTATATTAAATGATTTCACATTGATAATACATTTTGCTTTTTATGAGTATTATTACACATACATCACAGATAATAAGTATGAGTTCTGAACAGGTCTAGCTGAAAGATAATATTTTAAATTCAGATTTCTTTGTTAAATGTAAAAGTAATCTCAAAGACTGTGAGGCCTTGGGCTTGATTCACATAGCGGTGCTAACTGTTAGCATACCTGTGAAAACCCCCTTAGCACGTCTACATGAGCTTTTCGCACACAAAACTTTATGCGCGCAAAACTTTATGCGCGTAAAACTCTACGCGCGCCCTGCACAGAGCACAGGGCGCTTCGCGTGAAGTGCCCATTAAAGCCACATAGGACTTTGCGCGCGGTACTTAGATCTGATTGAGAAAACCGGTGATAACCTACTTAGCACCCTGGTTAGCGTGCCTAAAGACTTTAGACGTGCTAAGTAGGTTAGCACCGCATAGTGAATCAAGCCCCTTGTCTTTTTGTACAAAGCAATGTTTGCCAGTGTAAAAAAAAACAAAAAAAAACAGAAAACATATTAACCTGTTTGATTAACTAAGAAACCAAGCTTGTGTTTAATAATGTGATTGAAAAAAAGCAATAATTCTCCACTGTTGCAATCACCAGTAAATTACAAGAAACACTTGTAGTTGAAGTATGGATAAGTTCTTGGCCTTATAAAATAATATCTTGGGGATCTGAGTCAACATATGGAAGTGAGACACAACCTTGAAGGGCTCTTTCACACTATATGCTACGGTAGAAAAAGCTAAAACGCTGCCTTTTGCTGTCAGTATTTGGCCTGAGGAAGTGGGCGTTAGACCCACAAAATGCATTGCCTGTGCATAATTAAACTTCATATGTGTATGAATGTGTCATTATTGAGGTAAGCCAACCCACCCTTTATTATTTTAGCTGTTTTAAACACAGTTTTATCTATCATTGGTGCCTCTTGCCCCCTTTGTGCTTTTCACTTTCCTATGGAGGGGGTATACTCTTTTACCCAGTGGTTCCGCCACTGATAGGCCCTTTGTTGTTTTGCTAAGAGTGCAAACAAATGCAGTTCCAGCTGGTCACCAGAGTAGAGTTTATTAACCTGCCTTCAGTGGTTGGTTGCCCCATGCAACCTTCCTTTGTGAGTACCACAACCTTTTTTTTACATTTGCCATTTAACTCCTGACGTACTGCACCATTTGGGTTCCCATTGTTTCTGTGTTCTTCTTTTTTAGGGTTTCAGTCGTTCACCCTCTACCACAGACACCAATGGTGTATCAACTTTATTAAAAGTTAAAATCACAGAATTGGTAGGAGTAAAAAATGCATATTGGCTATCAGCCACACTGTAAAAAATACAACTGAGAGGTGATCCAATTAACATGTATAAATACATCAGAGGGCAATGCAAAAGCTTGGCAGGTGAGTTGTTTGTCACTAGGTTTGTACAAAGAACAAAGGGACATGATCAGTGTATGGAGGTAAAAAGTTTTTGCAATGTATTTAGAAAGTGGTTCTTTACAGTAAAACTGGTTTAAATGTGGAATATCTTACCCCAAGGAGAAATTATGGCAAACTCTATTTCTGCTTTTAACTACTTGAAGACTGCTCCATGCCAATGGGCATGGCAGCAGCCCCAGGACCGCCTAACGCCAATTGGCGTCAGGTCCTGGGGCCAGCTAATGCAGGAGATCACGCGCAGAGAGCCCTGTTGGTGGGGAGAAAAGGAGGGGGGGATCACTTGTGTGCTGTGTTGTGCGGCCCTGCAGCTTGGCATTAAAGCTGCAGTGGCCATTTTCACAAAAATTAGCCTGGTCTTTAGGGTGGTTTTCCACTGTGGTCCTCAAGTGGTTAAAGAGGGCTTGGGTGTTTTTCTTGCATGGAAGGAGAACGATGGCTATAATTACTAGGCAATTACCGGTAGCTCTTATCCAGGGATTGTATCTGACTGCCATTTGGAGTCTAGAAGGATTTTTAAAGACGGATTACCCCAAGCCTTGTAAGGTTTCTCGCCTTCCTCTAAATCATTTGGAATATGTGTGAGCGTAGTACAGTGTCCTTTTTTATGGTTAAACTTGATGGACAGATTTATTTATTTTTTATTCAGCCAAACTAACTATAGTTTTTATCAAAATAATATATTTGTGACAATATATGCAATAATTTTAAAAGATGAGCATGGTAAATTAATGATATGAATTGCTTGTTGTTGTTTATAACATTATAAGCCAAAAATATCTCTCTTTGAATCTTTTTGAATTTGCAGAAACCAAAACGTGAGCAAATTCAAGTGTATGTGAAGGTAAAATATTTTATTGTGTGTATTAGAGATGGCCCGAACGGTTCGCTGGCGAACGGTTCCAGGCGAACTCCCGGTGGTTCGCGTTCGCCATGTAATGCAAACTTTTCCGGAAGTTCGGTTCGCCTCCATAGTGCACCATTAGGCTGACATGAGGCAACTTTGACTCTCTACATCATAGTCAGCAGGCACATTGTAGCCAATCAGGCTACACTCTCTTCTGGAGCCACCCCCCCCCCCCCTTATATAAGGAAGGTTTCGCCGGCCATTACACTAACTCGTGTGCCTGCAATAGTGATAGAAGGGACAGTTGCTGGCAGACTCTCATAGGGAAAGATTAGTTAGGCTGTTATAGGCTTGTTAGCTTGCTCCTGGCTGATTCCTATTGCTAAAATAGCACCTCACAACAGCTCTTTAGAGTGCTAATCTTGTTCTTGTGATCTCTTTCTTTTCTGTGTGTCCCAGTGACACTTGTGTTGCATAGACAGCCTTGCTAAGTCATACTGTGTGTGCCACTGCCAGGCCCAGCACATTCAGTGACTACCTGTGTGTGTGACAGCAGGTGCACATTGTAATATCCATCACTGCATATACATAGCTGTTGTGTTGAGTGAACCCACCTCATCACTGCATATACCTACCTATTGTGTTGAGTGAACCCACCTCATCATTGCATATAACTACCTGTTGTGTTCAGTGAACCCACCTCATCACTGCATATACCTAACTGTTGTGTTCAGTGAACCCACCTCATCACTGCATATACCTACCTGTTGTGTTCAGTGAACCCACCTCATCACTGCATATACCTACCTGTTGTGTTCAGTGAACCCACCTCAGAGTCATCACTGCATATACCTACCTGTTTTGTTCAGTGAACCCACCTCCTCACTGCATACACCTACCTGTTGTGCTCAGTGAACCCACCTCAGAGTCATCACTGCATATACCTACCTGTTGTGTTCAGGGAACCCACCTCATCACTGCATTTACCTACCTGTTGTGTTCAGTGAACCCACCTCATCACTGCATATACCTACCTGTTTTGTTCAGTGAACCCACCTCATCACTGCATATACCTACCTGTTGTGTTCAGTGAACCCACCTCAGAGTCATCACTGCATATACCTACCTGTTGTGTTCAGTGAACCCACCTCATCACTGCATATACCTACCTGTTTTGTTCAGTGAACCCACCTCATCACTGCATATACCTACCTGTTGTGTTCAGTGAACCCACCTCAGAGTCATCACTGCATATACCTACCTGTTTTGTTCAGTGAACCCACCTCCTCACTGCATACACCTACCTGTTGTGCTCAGTGAACCCACCTCAGAGTCATCACTGCATATACCTACCTGTTGTGTTCAGTGAACCCACCTCATCACTGCATTTACCTACCTGTTGTGTTCAGTGAACCCACCTCATCACTGCATATACCTAACTTTGTGATCAGTGAACCCACCTCATCACTGCATATACCTACCTGTTGTGTTCAGTGAACCCACCTCAGCACTGCATACACCTACCTGTTGTGTTCAGTGAACCCACCTCATCACTGCATATACCTACCTATTGTTTTGAGTGAACCCACCTTATCACTGCATATAACTACCTCTTGTGTTCAGTGAACCCACTTCATCACTGCATATACTTAACTGTTGTGTTCAGTGAACCCACCTCAGAGTCATCCCTGCATATACCTACCTGTTGTGTTCAGTGAACCCACCTCATTACTGCATATACCTACCTGTTGTGTTCATTGAACCCACCTCATCACTGCATATACCTACCTGTTGTGTTCAGTGAACCCACCTCAGAGTCATCACTGCATATACCTACCTGTTTTGTTCAGTGAACCCACCACCTCACTGCATATACCTACCTGTTGTGTTCACTGAACCCACCTCAGAGTCATCACTGCATATACCTACCTGTTGTGTTCAGTGAACCCACCTCATCACTGCATATACCTACCTGTTGTGTTCAGTGAACCCACCTCATCACTGCATATACCTAACTTTGTGATCAGTGAACCCACCTCATCACTGTATATACCTAACTGTTGTGTTCAGTGAACCCACCTCATCACTGCATACACCTACCTGTTGTGTTCAGTGAACCCACATCAGAGTCATCACTGCATATACCTACCTGTTGTGTTCAGTGAATCCACCTCACCACTGCATATACCTACCTGTTGTGTTCAGTGCAACCACCTACCTACGTGAGTGCACGCAGTGTGATATACCACTCCGTGCATACCTGTTAACTGCACCTGTGTGACTGCGCATTGTATTAGTCAAGTCAGTGCATACCTTTCACTTTATCCCCCCGATATGGACAAAACGGACAAACCAGGTAGAGGAAGAGGAAGGCCACCGCAGGTCTGTGTACCACTCCGTGCATACCTGTTAACCGCTGCACCTGTGTGACTGCACTTTGTATTAGTCAAATCAGTACATACCTTTCACTTCATCCCCCCCCCCGATATGGACAAAATGGACAAAACAGGTAGCAGAAGAGGTAGAGGCAGACCCAGAGGAAGGCAACCCGGCACCGGCAGGTCTGTGCGAGGTCGTGTTGATGTGATTTCATGCGGCCCTGGCCCAAAGTACAGTGCTCAGAAGAAGGCACGTGCCATTAAATCCCAAGATTGTCAGGACGTGGTTGATTATTTAGCACAGAACACTTCATCTCCTGCAGCCACGAGCACTACTACAAGCACCACATCTGCTGCATTTGACACTTCACAGGAGTTATTTGGTGGTGAAATCACTGATTCCCAGCCACTACTGCAACCACAAGATGAAGGCGCTAAGCAAGTTACACCACCTCATATGTCTGAGTTAGGCGACACTATGGACGTAACGTGTGAGGAGGAGGATGATGAAGTACCTGCTGTTGGCGCAGTTTTGGAGGTGTCTGAGGCAAGCGAAGCTGGGCAGGATGATTATGATGATGACGATGATACGGATCCCACATATGTTTCCAATAGAGATGATGAACAGGGGGACAGGATCCCATGGAATGAAGTATTAAATAAAAAAAAAAGAAAGTTAAACTCCACGGTACCATCCATCTATCCATGATGAATCAGTTTAGATTCTGAAAAAATGAATGTGAAGTGGTTGCTCTTAGGGCCTATTTCCACTACACGCAGTGCAATGCGGCTAAATTGCGCATTGCATCCTGGCCGAACTGAAACCAAAGCATGTCAATGGAACAGTTTCCATTGAATGCTGGTTATCTGGAGCGGTGCTGAGTGATCAGAGAATCTGTAGCATGCTGCATCCGCCCGCATCCACCCCGTCTCCTCCATTAACTTCCGCATTCTGGAATTCAGAAGCGGGCTCATACATGCACACTTTAGAGGAATACCAGGACTTTTAGAAACATCCTATTTGTACTAAAGGTGCACAAATAGGACATTTATAAATGTTCATTTTGCAGGAAGTGGTTAATAAGCTTACTTTTGTAACATTATGCGTTTCTGTACCGTGTATCAACCAGCTGATCCGGCCAGCTGATAATATTCAGCTGGCCCGATCAAGCCGCTTGACCAGCGCCCGCTCGATTCCTGCCGGTGGACAATGGCAGGGAATCGAGCGGCTGATAAGGACCGCCGGCGCGGACGAGCGGGGACGCGGAGGGGGTCGATCCGGCGGCTAATCGGCCGCCGGATTGACCCATTTATGCCCAGCATAATACATGATGTCCCATGCTAAACTGCTGGTTTAATATAAATAAGTAGAATTAAAGCTTAGTAACTATCACTTCTGTTCCCCCTATCAAGTATGAAAGTAAAATGAAGCTGCATAATGTAATGTATTCTGCAAAGTGAGAACCCAAAGATGGTGCTATCTATGTTGGTCGTGAAACTGATTGGGGTGCAGTACTTTGGTGAGTGAAATCACAAAAGATGCTCATGGTCATACATTTAAAGGCAATGTGTAGCTGAAATCATACCAAGCTTTCAAGGAACAAGGCTCCTTCATCAGAATAGAGTAATCAAACTGATGAAACGACGTTGTCTCTTAAAAGCTTGCTATGGTTTCTGCTTCTGTACACATTTCCAGCTATTAGACTTGGTTACTTTTATTTTGCTGACTATAAAAGCACTAGGGCATAGGTCATCCAAGCTTGATGGCTGAGAAGTCGTCATATTGAAAAAAGTATTCAGTTTAACTTCGGTTATGCTCACTGTAGCGAAGTCCATGTGTAAAATGTGCAAACATTAGAATATATCAAACACCTAAAAATTAGAGTATATTGTAACCTTAAAGTGTGTGTGAACCCAGAATTATTTGTGGTACACACAGGCATTGGGCATAGTGCAAATTGACAAACATTCGAACAGTGTAACATACCGACATTGTGTACAAAAAGGTACATAGAATCCAGACAAAATAAACCGGGGGACCATGCAAGGAGGACAGGCAGAGTAAGGGGCACTAGTTTAGGAGGAGCACTGCTTGGGGGAAAAAAAAAGAGTTCCTGTGCCTGGAAGTTTTGGTGGGAATAGTTCTGTAATGGCGGTGTAACGTTTGTGGAACTTTCTCCGTGAGCAGCGCACAACGCGTGCTCTGATACGGCGAAAATCCTCCACAAGCGTATAATTGCAGGCACCCAGCAAAAGGTGCTACGCACCCGTAGAGGGAAATTCCTGTCGGCAGATGGCGCTGGGGAGTGCAGAGGAACCAATCCTCTGTACCTCCACAAATGCCAGACAGGAATTGTACGAAGCGCAGAACGCAATCACAAAAGAAGCGATTGCGAATGAGAACGAGCAAAGGGACAGATTGTGTGTGTGCAAGCCAATCTAGTCGCCACCCCGCGACTGCGCACACACAACAGTAGATACGAAACAGAAACGCAACCGCAAGAAAGGCGATTGCCAGAAGTGACACAAGGCAGATCAGAACAGAATACGAGGATAGCAAAGGCACAGCAAATCATACAATGAGGAGATGCGGAAAATAACAAACGCTAGCTAACCGCGAACACCGCACTCATTCGCAACAGTGCACGCGGTTATGCGCGGTCTCCACGTGATAAGCACAATAGAGACAAGCACGCCTAACTAACCATCGACAGACAAACATGAAACAGAGGACGCGAACGCTTGCTTAACGGTTACCTCACCGAGCCTCCAGCAAGTGGTCGTAGCAGACAAGACAGACACACGAAAACAGGGACAAGCGAGAGATAGGATCCACAGCACTAGCGAAAGTGACTAGCGCGATCCAGGAAGACAGAACAGAAGGATGCACAGCACTAGCGCGAAGCGAGTGCGATCCAGGTACAGAGTAGCAGAACAGAAGGATCCACAGCACTAGCGCAGGATGCTAGTGCGATCCAGGGAGGCAGAACAGAAGGATCCACAGCACTAGCAAAAAGAGGTTAGCGCGATCCAAGGAGACAGAACAGAAGGATCCACAGCGCTAGCGCAAGATGCTAGTGCGATCCAAGTGAGACAGATCAGAACAGATAGCTGGTAGCAACCGCTGCACCAGCTATCCTCCAAGAACAGAGATCAGAACGATTTCCTGTCGACCACCGTTGGGACAGGACCATCGCAAAAGACAAACGCAAAAGACAAACAAAACAGATAAACAATTCTAACTGCACTAGGGAACCTGCCTAGCACAGTTTCCAGGAATTACTCTAAGCTGATC
Source organism: Hyperolius riggenbachi (assembly GCF_040937935.1). NCBI lineage: Eukaryota > Metazoa > Chordata > Amphibia > Anura > Hyperoliidae > Hyperolius > Hyperolius riggenbachi. The sequence goes on from NC_090650.1 coordinate 288,191,149, forward strand.
TTCAAACAAAGAGCATGGCTGACACTCTCCAGAGTGTTTCACAGGAAGACTCCTTATGACCCGCCAAGCATTGTGGGAAACACATAGTACTTATAGTACACGCCTCCAATGAATGTGGCCAGGCAATTTGCATGACAACGTATGCAAATTCCTCAGCAAGCACAAGCTGCAAAACTGACAGAAGCTCTTCTTTCCAGAGTCCTGCAGCATGCAAACCCAAACAATGGACAAAAAACTGCCTGCCTGCACAGGCAGCCGAGCAGATCATCACAGGCGGCCTGAGCGCATGCGGATGAAGTAGCGACTGCCAGGGTGGTGAGGGTCTTGCACGATCCTATTTGCCCTGGTTCTTAGCCTGGATGTGTGTAGCCTGCATCGATGCCTGCATGCCATAGGATGATAGAGGAGCAGAGGATAGACTCGATTGTAACCGTGTAGAAACTTGTCATCAGCTCCTGGGGCATGCCGAACTTCTTCAGTTGTCTCAGGAAATACAACCTTTGTTGGACATTCTTTTGGCATATAGTGGTGTTTCCTCCCCATCTCAAGTCGTTGGTGATAGTTGTGCCCAAGAACCAAATGCTAGATACTCTGGCAACTTCAGTGCCTTCGATGAGGATTGGATTGAGAGGGGGAGGGCGCTTCTTGAAGTCCACAATCATCCCAACAGTCTTTGCAGCATTTAGGACAAGCTTGTTGCTGTTGCTCTTACACCATTGCAGATTCGTTCACTCTCGCTCCAGTAGACGTGTTCATCCTTTCCGCTGATGAGGCCAAGGGTAGTGGTGTCATCAGCAAATTTAATGACCTTGGCGCAGTCTGCGGTTGAGGCGCAGCTGTTTGTATACAGAGAAAACAGGATCGGGGACAGTACACACCCTTGGCGAGTGCCAATATTTGTGGTTCTTTCCCTGGAGCAGCAGCTGCCGAGCCTCACAAGTTGCTTCCTGTTTGTGAGGAAGTCCTTGATCCACGTGCAGAGAGTGTGATCGACACCAAGTTGCACTAGGTTGTCACACAGGATGTTTGGACAGATAGTATTAAAAGTAGAGCTGAAGTCCAGAAAGAGGATTCTGGCGTAGGTGTCAGGCTTGTCAAGATGTTCCATGATCAGGGTCGGACTGGGACGCTGAGGGCAATCCAGAGAAATTCCAACCTGGGGCCCACACATCCCATGACTGCGGTGAAAAAAAGGGTGTGGCCATGCACCGGAAGGTGGGTGTGATCATGATGTATAGTGGATAGGGCCAAATGTACATAGCAGCATTGTAATTCAGAGGCACTGCTGCCCAGCAAAACTTTGCATAGAGTCCCCCTCCTTTAATATAAATATATATAATATAATGTCCTAATTACCATACATATGACAATGATTAGATTGTGAGCTCCTCTGAGGACAGTCATTGACATGACTATGTACTCTGTAAAGTGCTGCAGAAGATGTTAGAGCTATATAAATACATATTAATGATATCATAGAACATTAGACTATGACTATAGTAGCATTAGATTGTGAGCTCCTCTGAGAACAGTCAGTGACATGACTATGTACTCTGTAATGTGCTGCAGAAGATGTCAGTGCCATATAAATACATAATAATGATATGGTAGCACATTAGACTATGATTACGGTAGGGATTAGAGTGTGAGCTCTTCTGGGGACAGTCAGTGACATGACTATGTGCTCTGTAATGTGCTGCAGAAGATGTCAGTGCTATATAAATACATATTAATAATATGGTAGGACATTAGACTATGACTAAGTAGGATCAGATTAGACAATCTGACATCAATGTTATAGATATCCCAAGGGTCAATGTGGAACCACCTACTGACACAACACAGCTCTCACATAATAGTGTGAGCTACTGCAGGGTAATAAGTTAATAAGCTTCCAGTAACTGACCAGATAAAACACTTGTGATAAAGACATGGCTAAGCAGGAAAGAGCCATAAAGCAGCAATAAAGCTAGCATGCAGCCAAGCAGAAAACTCAACAGCATTAACCTTCCTGGCGGTAACCCCGAACGTAGTTCGGGGTAAGCCGCGCAGGAGGTTTTCTCAGGCCCTGCTGGGCCGATTTGAATAATTTTTTTTTTTGCTGAACGCAGCTAGCACTTTGCTAGCTGCGTCAGCACTTCGATCGCCGCCGCCCCGTGCTCGATCGCCGCTATCCGCGTTGCAACACAGCCCCCCCGCCTAGACCCCTGCGCTGCCTGGCCTAGGGGTGGATCGGGACTCCCTTAGACGTCACGATGTCCATGACGTTGGTGACGTCATCCCGCCCCGTCGCCATGGCGACGGGGGAAGCCCTTCAGGAAATCCCGTTCTTTGAACGGGATTTCCTGATCGCCTATCGCCGGAGGCGATCGGCGGGGCTGGGGGGATGCCGCTGAGCAGCGGCTATCATGTAGCGAGCCCTAGGCTCGCTACATGATTTAAAAAAAAAAATAATAAAAAAATGGCTGCGCTGCCCCCTGGCGGTTTTTAATATACCGCCAGGAGGGTTAAAGAAGTACTGCTCTAGGTACCCATATGCATGCAGTGTTTCAGCACAGAAGCTTAATGCTTGTGAAGTTTTCCATCACTTGTATTTCACCCCCTGCATCACACAGCTTGGCATTCCTCCTGGTCACCTCCTGGCCTGCACCATCTTGGCTACTGGCACATTTTATTAACATTTATTAACATGTTTAATATTAAAACCACCACAGCCCACTTGTCCAGTGTCCCCTAAGCTGAAAGACCTCTGTACTCCCTGCAGCATCTCACATTAATCACAGGCCATGTAACCTCACACTACACTGCACTGAGCAGAGCAATAAATATACATCACCACAAGAAAGCACATGCAGCTCTGTCCATAGATGTTTTACAGCGGAGGCATCCTCCTCACTTCAAACAGGACAAATCCGTCCCACACACAGCCTGCTCACTTCAAACAGACAGTTTACCAGGGTTGCTTGCCAGAGATCGCGAATTCGAATTTACCCGTGGTGATGGGTAGATTTTCATGATTGCCGAACTCTAATTCGAATTTGAAGAGCGATAATGCTCCCGAATTCGAAGTCGAATGTACCCGAATAGTCACTATCGAATTCGGCCGTGATCAAGGGTGTTAACGCGTGATCACGAATTCGGCTTTGTTATCCAGGGGATGACGTCATTGGGCCAATCAGAAGGCCCCCAGCCAAGGCCCTAGCAACCAATCAGAGGAGGGGAGCCTGGCCCTGCCCTCCTCTATATAAGGCGGCGCCATCTTAGGGAGCCCGTCCTTGCTTGTGACTCTGTGGTACTGAGAGCATCTCCAGTGCTGCTGTGTGTCTTAGCAAGTGCTTTTCAACTGTTAAACCCAGTGTTTTGCCTCCTACACACATTCTACACACATTGATTATATTGTTTTATAGTTAGTTAGTGATTTGATTGTTATAGTTCAGTCAGCTAGTGTAGTGTACTGTATACTGTGCTAGGCTAGTGTTAGGTCTGTGTGCAGGCTAGGGCCTGCTAGCCTAAGTAGCCTTAGCCTACTAGCTTAGGTAGGTTAGGGATTATAGTTAGTTGTATACTAGTACTAGTTTACTTAACTTGTACTGTTAGTCTGTGGGTTTATTAGCTTCAGTACTGTGTTAGTTAGTTACTTTACAGGCCAGCATCTGTTGTGAGCTGTGACTGTTATCTGCCTGACCCTATTGATTGCATCCGTGTGTGACAGACTTTTATTGTCACTCACTGTCTGTCACACGATGTTAGTTAGTTAATGTTAGTTATCGACTACTGTATACACTACTGCTAGTGATTATAGTTAGTAGTAGTTGTGACCTACGTACTAGTGTACTTAATTTGTACTGCTGTAGTCTGTGAGTTTATTTAGTGTCGCAGGCTTCACTATCACTACTACTGTGTAATAGTTACTTCACAGGCCACTAGGCAGGCCAGCATCTGTTGTGATCTGTGACTGTCATCTGCCCGACTTTATTGATTGTGTGCATGTGTGACAGACTTTTATTGTCACTGTCTGACTGTCACACGAGTTAGTTATCGACTACTACACTACTACTAGGGATTATAGTTAGTTGTTACCTACGTACTAGTTTACTTAATTTGTACTGCTATAGTCTGTGAGTTTATTTAGTGCCGCAGGCTTCACTACTACTGTGTAATAGTTACTTCACATGCCACCAGGCCAGCATCTGTTGTGATCTGTGACTGACTGTTATCTGCCTGACTCTATTGATTGCGTCCGTGTGTGAGAGACTTTTATTTGTCACTTCTGACTGTCACATGAGTTAGTTATCGACTACTGTACACTACACTACCGTTAGTACTACTACTATAAAAAAAAACAAAAAAAACTTTTTTTTGTCACTCACCACCAGTCACCACCAACCCAGACTCTTTATTAAAGTTTACATCCTTTCCCGCCCTTTATATATATATTTTTTTTTGTTTTTCTTATTGTGTTTGTATATTATTTCACAATGACTGGCAGAGGTAGAGGGCGAGGCACCACCAGGAGAGGCAGCGCCATTGCTGCAGCCACTGCAGCCACTGGCAGCACCAGCAGCAGCAGGTCTGTGACTTGTCCGCCGCCAGCCACTGACCGCAGAGTTGTGGAGGAGGAAGCAGAAGAGCAGCAGCAGTGTGTTGCGCCCATCTCTGCTGTGTGTCGTCGCCCCTGGCCCATTGCGGAGAGTCAGGCACAGGCTGTCATGGAAATGATGGCGGAGCAGCAAGCCACCGTTTCCAGCCAGACCTCCAGCACCAGCGTGACCAGTGCCACCACCACCAGCACTTCGGTCCGCAGCAGGACTTCACCACCGCTTGAGGTCGACCCTAGCCTGCCCTCACTGACCTCGCTCATCACCCCAGGGACCGCAAGCGTTTTGAGGGATGCTGTGGAACAGTTTGAGGAGGAGATCATGGGGGCATGTAAGGATGAGGAGGAGTATGAGGTAGAGGAGTTTGTTGTTGGCGCACAAGAACCAAAATTTCATGAGGAGGGCCCTGATGTAGGGGATGTTGGGGCAGAGGAGTTGGTTGAGGGCTCAGAGCAGATGTTTGGGGATGAGGATAATGAGGTGGGGGACCGTCCCTATGTGCCATCACCAGCACAGTTGGTTGAAGGTAGCTTGTCATCGGAGGAGGAGGCGTCTCTGGCACAGAGGCACGGCAGCATCATGGCGGACAGCACAGGGCGTGGAAGGCAGGAGCCACAGCCTGCTGCTTCAGCCGCTACCACCACCCGCACCAAAGCTCCTCCAAGCAAAGGGAAAAAAACTCAGCCCTCCAAGGGCAAAAAAACCTCCCCAGCCCTCAAGCTTGAAGGGCAAGTTGAAATCCCCAGTCTGGCGGTACTTCATTGTGTGCATTGATGACAAGACCCGTGCCATTTGCCTAGTGTTGGGCGAACACCTAGATGTTCGGGTTCGCGAACGTTCGCCGAACATCGCCGCGATGTTCGGGTGTTCGCGCCGAACTCCGAACATAATGGAAGTCAATGGGGACCCGAACTTTCGTGCTTTGTAAAGCTTCCTTACATGCTACATACCCCAAATTTGCAGGGTATGTGCACCTTGGAAGTGGGTACAAGAGGAAAAAGAAATATTTGAAAAAGAGCTTATAGTTTTTGAGAAAATTGATTGAAAAGTTTCAAAGGAAAAACTGTCTTTTAAATGTGGAAAATGTCATGTTTCTTTGCACAGGTAATGTGCTTTGTGTCGCCATGCAGTCATAAATGTAATACAGAGAAGAGGTTCCAGGAAAAGGGACCGGTAACGCTAACCCAGCACCAGCAGCAGCACATGTGATGGAACAGGAGGAGGCGCAGGAGGAGAAGGCCACGCTTTTTGAGACACAACAACCCAGGCCTTGCATGAGGACAAGAAGCGTGCGGATAGCATGCTTTGTACCGCCATGCAGTCATAAATGTAATAAAGATAAGAGGTTCCATAAACAGGGACCGGCAACGCTAACCCAGCAGCAGCACACGTGATGGAACAGGAGGAGGCGCAGGAGGAGAAGGCCACGCTTTGAGACACAACAACCCAGGCCTTGCATGAGGACAAGAAGCATGCGGATAGCATACTTTTTACCGCCATGCAGTCATAAATGTAATAAAGATGAGAGGTTCCATAAACAGGGACCAGCAACGCTAACCCAGCAGCAGCAGACGTGATGGAACAGGAGGAGGCGCAGGAGGAGAAGGCCACGCTTTGAGACACAACAACCCAGGCCTTGCAGGAGGACAAGAAGCATACGGATAGCATGCTTTTTACCGCCATGCAGTCATAAATGTAATAAAGATGAGAGGTTCCATAAACAGGGACCGGCAACGCTAACCCAGCAGCAGCAGCAGCACACGTGATGGAACAGGAGGAGGCGCAGGAGGAGAAGGCCTCGCTTTCAGACACAACAACCCAGGCCTTGCATGAGGACAAGAAGCGTGCGGATAGCATGCTTTGTACCGCCATGCAGCCATAAATGTAATAAAGATAAGAGGTTCCATAAACAGGGACCGGAAACGCTAACCCAGCAGCAGCACACATGATGTAACAGGAGGAGGCGCAGGAGGAGAAGGCCACGCTTTGAGACACAACAACCCAGGCCTTGCATGAGGACAAGAAGCGTGCGGATAGCATGCTTTTTACCGCCATGCAGTCATAAATGTAATAAAGATGAGAGGTTCCATAAACAGGGACCGGCAATGCTAACCCAGCAGCAGCAGACGTGATGGAACAGGAGGAGGCGCAGGAGGAGAAGGCCACGCTTTGAGACACAACAACCCAGGCCTTGCAGGAGGACAAGAAGCGTGCGGATAGCATGCTTTTTACCGCCATGCAGTCATAAATGTAATAAAGATGAGAGGTTCCATAAATAGGGACCGGCAACGCTAACCCATCACAGATGGTCATTGTTCATGTTACTTGGTTGGGGTCCAGGAGTGTTGCATAGTCGTTTCCAATCCAAGATTGATTCATTTTAATTTGAGTCAGACGGTCTGCATTTTCTGTGGAGAGGCGGATACACCGATCTGTGACGATGCCTCCGGCAGCACTGAAACAGCGTTCCGACATAACGCTGGCTGCCGGGCAAGCCAGCACCTCTATTGCGTACATTGCCAGTTCGGGCCAGGTGTCTAGCTTCGATACCCAATAGTTGAAGAGTGCAGATGGATTGTTCAACACAGCTACGCCATCTGACATGTAGTCCTTGACTATCTTCTCCAGGCGATCGGTGTTGGAGGTGGATCTGCACGCTTGCTGTTCTGTGGGCTGCTGCTGCATGGGTGTCAGAAAATTTTCCCACTCCAAGGACACTGCCGATACCATTCCCTTTTGGGCACTAGCTGCGGCTTGTGTTGTTTGCTGCCCTCCTGGTCGTCCTGGGTTTGCGGAAGTCAGTCTGTCGGCGTACAACTGGCTAGAGGAGGGGGAGGATGTCAATCTCCTCTCTAAAGTCTCCACAAGGGCCTGCTGGTATTCTTCCATTTTGACCTGTCTGACTCTTTCTTCAAGCAGTTTTGGAACATTGTGTTTGTACCGTGGATCCAGAAGTGTATAAACCCAGTAATTGGTGTTGTCCAGAATGCGCACAATACGTGGGTCGCGTTCAATGCAGTCTAGCATGAATTGAGCCATGTGTGCCAGAGTCCTGGCAGAATCCTCATCATCCTCTTGTGAGCGTTGTGATAGTTGTTGTGATGCATCATAGTCGTCACCTTCTTCCTGGTCTGCTTCTGCTGACCATTCGCGCTGAATTGTGGAAGTCCAACGTGCACCGCTCTGCCCCTCGTCAGTGGTGGCATGAAATTCCTGCTCCAACTCCAGCTGTTCCTCCTCCTCTTCTTCGTCATAGCTGCTGGGGCCAGCGTTTCCTGAGGCGGATGGCCTGATGTTGGTACCATCACGCTGATCGTTTTCTCCTTCAGATTCCCCCAGTTGCATCATGACAGCTGTTTCCTTGATTTTCAACATTGACCTCTTCAGTAAACACAGCAGTGGTATGGTAATGCTGACTGAAGAGTTGTCACTGCTCACAAGCAACATGGACTGCTCAAAATTTTGTAGGACTTGGCAGAGGTCCAACATGTTGGCCCAATCGGATCCACAGAAGCTTGGCAGCTGTCCGGATGCGCCTCGGTACTGCGCCGTCATGTACTGGACCACTGCACTCTTCTGCTCGCAAAAGCGGGCTAGCATGTGCAGCGTAGAATTCCAGCGCGTAGGGACATCACACAGCAAGCGATGGTGGGGGAGATTGAAGCGCTCCTGCATCTTGGCGAGTGCCCCCGAAGCAGTACTGGAATTTCTACAATGTTTGGCCACTCGTTGCACCTTCAACAGAAGATCGGCCACGCCTGGGTATGTCCTCAGGAACCGCTGAACTACTAGGTTCATCACGTGCACCAGGCAAGGGATGTGTGTCAGCTTAGCCAACCTTAAAGCGCGAATGAGATTACTCCCATTATCACACACAACCATGCCCGGTTTCAGGTCCAGCGGTGCCAGCCACAAATCCGTCTGTTCCTTTATTCTCCTCCAAATTTCCTCCCCTGTGTGCTGCTTATCCCCAAGGCAGATCAGCTTCAGCAACGCTTGCTGACGCATGCCAACAGCTGTGCTGCACTGCTTCCACGATCCTACTGCTGCTGGTGCTGGGTTAGCGTTTCCGAATGAGGTACAGCTTTGAGATGCGTTGGAGGAGAAGGAGTCAGAGAGGTAGGTGCTGCTGTTGTTATCCAGTGGAAGGGACGGCGGTGCAGCTGTTTGCGGCGTGGGCAACACCCGCGCCGTAGCAGGTGAGGAATCGCTGCCAGGCTCCACAAGGTTCACCCAGTGCGCGGTAAGGGAGATGTATCGACCCTGGCCGAACGCACTCGTCCAGGTGTCAGTGGTGAGGTGAACCTTGCAGGCAACGGCATTCTTCAAGCTTTGGGTTATTTTGCTGACCACGTGCTCATGCAACTCAGGCACTTCAGATCGCGCAAAGTGGTAGCGGCTGGGAACCACGTAACGTGGGATGGCCACTGACATCATGCCCTTGAAGCTGTTTGTCTCCAGCACTCGATATGGCAGCATTTCGCAGGCCAGAAGCTTGGCTATGCTGGCTGTTACTGCCACGGCCCGGGGGTCATTTGCTGGCAATTTCCTCTTGCAATCAAACATCTCCGAGACAGACAACTGAATCGTAGGGCTGCACACTGAGGGGCTGTTGGTTGTTGTGTTTGATGAACACTGGGAGACCTCAAGAGCACTACTCCAGAAAGTGACAGTGTCAGCGTCTGATGTTTGTGAATGTTGTGAACCACGCAATGGCTGGGCTACTGCTGCTGCTGAGGTGGGTCTGGTGGTGAGTCTGGTGACCCCAAGGGAGGCAGTGTTGCTGGTACCCTGTCCTGCCGCGTTTGCCCACAGAGTGGGATGTTTGGATAGCATGTGGCGGCTCATGCTGGTGGTGGAGAGGTTGTTAATACTTTTCCCCCTGCTCAGGCGGGTCTTGCACACCTTGCAAATCGCCATAGTACCATCCTCAGTGCAGTCTTCAAAGAAAGCCCAGACTTTGGAGCACCTGCCTTGCTGGCGATTTCTGTTTGCGCCTCTTTTGCCTCTCACTTGAACTTACACGCTTGTGGTGCCTGAAATTGCGCGCCGCCTACCTTGTGGCACAAGGCGAACTCGTGCAGCAGTGGGTTCTTCAACAGACTCATCTGTGCTGCTGCTACGACGGCGATGTTCTCGTTCACAAACAAAATCTGGGTCTATGTCCACATTGTCCATACCCTCCTCTTCCATCTCCTCAAACTCGTCATATGTCATTGTGTGGGCCGCCACCGTGGAGTAGAGCTCCCCAGAACAACCTCTGCGCAGCTCACTCCAACGTCGTCTTCCAGATCTTGTCGGCCAACCTCCTGCAATTGCAACCCCTCCTGCCCAACTTGCTCTGGGATTTAGGTTTCAAAGTCCTCGGACTCGCCTTGCATTTCAGTGCGTGGTGCATTTCCCACAGTTAATGGTTGTGAATCCGGGCACAACATTTCTGGCTGTTCCTCCATTGACCTTTCAAAGGTGGAAGTTTGTTGGGCTGGGAATAGCTACTGCGAATACCCCATTGTGTCCTGAGGTAATTCATCGGACTGGTTATTTGGCAGTTGTGTGCGTGGTGTCGCTGCCGGTTGTGTCAGCTTTGTGCCCACTGGCTCCTTGTAACTGGCTGAGGACTCGGACCTCGTGCGTGATGTGCTGGTGCTGCTTAACTAACTGCTGGACGCTTGAGAGGTCATCCAAGTAATTATCTGGTCCTGTTCTTTTGGATTTGTGAGGGTTGTTGTCCTGGACAACATGGGCGGCATTGAGTGGGTTTTCTTGGGTGCTCCCCTGTGGCCTGTACGTGAACCGTCAGGGGAAACACCTCTTCCCTTGCCCCTCCCTCTTTCACCGGATTTCTTCCTCATTTCACTTATACTTAAAGTACACGCTGACTGGCAGCAGTACAGTGGCAGTACAGAAATGCTATACAGTGGTGGGTGAGCGGTGTACCACTATTCCCAGCAGCGACACAGAGCACAATGCTATGCAGTGGTGGGTGAGCGGTGTACCACTATTCCCAGCAGCAACACAGAGCACAATGCTATACAGTGGCGGGTGAGCGGTGTACTACTGTTCCCAGCAGACACAGAGTGGCAGTAAACACAATGCTATATAGTGTGGCTGAGCAAGGTACACAGAGTGGCAGTAAACACAATGCTATATAGTGTGGCTGAGCGAGCGGTGTACTACTGTTCCCAGCAGACACAGAGTGGCAGTAAACATAATGCTATATAGTGTGCTGGGTGAGCGGTGTACACAGAGTGGCAGTAAACACAATGCTATATAGTGTAGCTGAGCGAGCGGTGTACTACTGTTCCCAGCAGACAAAGAGAGGCAGTAAACACAATGCTATATAGTGTGGCTGAGCGAGGTACACAGAGTGGCAGTAAACACAATGCTATATAGTGTGGCTGAGCGAGCGGTGTACTACTATTCCCAGCAGACACAAAGTGGCAGTAAACACAATGCTATATAGTGTGGCTGAGCGAGCGGTGTAGTACTGTTCCCAGCAGACACAGAGTGGCAGTAAACAGAATGCTATATAGTGTGGCTGAGCGAGCGGTGTAGTACTGTTCCCAGCAGACACAGAGTGGCAGTAAACACAATGCTATATAGTGTGGCTGAGCGAGGTACACAGGGTGGTGGCAGTAAACACAATGCTATATAGTGTGGCTGAGCGAGCGGTGTACTACTATTCCCAGCAGACACAAAGTGGCAGTAAACAGAATGCTATATAGTGTGGCTGAGCGAGGTACACAGAGTGGCAGTAAACACAATGCTATATAGTGTGGCTGAGCGAGGTACACAGAGTGGCAGTAAACACAATGCTATATAGTGTGGCTGAGCGAGCGGTGTACTACTATTCCCAGCAGACACAGAGCGGCAGTAAACAGAATGCTATATAGTGTGGCTGAGCGAGCGGTGTAGTACTGTTCCCAGCAGACACAGAGTGGCAGTAAACACAATGCTATATAGTGTGGCTGAGCGAGGTACACAGAGTGGCAGTAAACACAATGCTATATAGTGTGGCTGAGCGAGGTACACAGAGTGGCAGTAAACACAATGCTATATAGTGTGGCTGAGCGAGCGGTGTACTACTATTCCCAGCAGACACAGAGTGGCAGTAAACAGAATGCTATATAGTGTGGCTGAGCGAGCGGTGTAGTACTGTTCCCAGCAGACACAGAGTGGCAGTAAACACAATGCTATATAGTGTGGCTGAGCGAGGTACACAGGGTGGTGGCAGTAAACACAATGCTATATAGTGTGGCTGAGCGAGCGGTGTACTACTATTCCCAGCAGACACAAAGTGGCAGTAAACAGAATGCTATATAGTGTGGCTGAGCGAGGTACACAGAGTGGCAGTAAACACAATGCTATATAGTGTGGCTGAGCGAGGTACACAGAGTGGCAGTAAACACAATGCTATATAGTGTGGCTGAGCGAGCGGTGTACTACTATTCCCAGCAGACACAGAGCGGCAGTAAACAGAATGCTATATAGTGTGGCTGAGCGAGCGGTGTAGTACTGTTCCCAGCAGACACAGAGTGGCAGTAAACACAATGCTATATAGTGTGGCTGAGCGAGGTACACAGAGTGGCAGTAAACACAATGCTATATAGTGTGGCTGAGCGAGCGGTGTACTACTATTCCCAGCAGACACAGAGTGGCAGTAAACAGAATGCTATATAGTGTGGCTGAGCGAGCGGTGTAGTACTGTTCCCAGCAGACACAGAGTGGCAGTAAACACAATGCTATATAGTGTGGCTGAGCGAGGTACACAGAGTGGCAGTAAACACAATGCTATATAGTGTGGCTGAGCGAGCGGTGTACTACTATTCCCAGCAGACACAAAGTGGCAGTAAACAGAATGCTATATAGTGTGGCTGAGCGAGGTACACAGAGTGGCAGAAAACAGAATGCTATATAGTGTGGCTGAGCGAGCGGTGTACTACTATTCCCAGCAGACACAGAGTGGCAGTAAACACAATGCTATATAGTGTGGCTGAGCGAGGTACACAGAGTGGCAGTAAACAGAATGCTATATAGTGTGGCTGAGCGAGCGGTGTACTACTATTCCCAGCAGACACAGAGTGGCAGTAAACAGAATGCTATATAGTGTGGCTGAGCGAGGTACACAGAGTGGCAGTAAACACAATGCTATATAGTGTGGCTGAGCGAGCGGTGTACTACTATTCCCAGCAGACACAGAGTGGTAGTAAACAGAATGCTATATAGTGTGGCTGAGCGAGGTACACAGAGTGGCAGTAAACAGAATGCTATATAGTGTGGCTGAGCGAGCGGTGTACTACTATTCCCAGCAGACACAGAGTGGCAGTAAACAGAATGCTATATAGTGTGGCTGAGCGAGGTACACAGAGTGGCAGTAAACACAATGCTATATAGTGTGGCTGAGCGAGCGGTGTACTACTGTTCCCAGCAGACACAGAGTGGCAGTAAACACAATGCTATATAGTGTGGCTGAGCGAGGTACACAGAGTGGCAGTAAACACAATGCTATATAGTGTGGCTGAGTGAGCGGTGTACTACTATTCCCAGCAGCGACACAATGACTGGGGGGACCCTGGCTAGCGTGGCTGGAGCACGAACTACCCTGCCTGCCTACCCAAAGCTAAACCCACAGACAAATGGCGGAGATATGACGTGGTTCGGGTATTTATTTACCCGAACCACGTGACAGTTCGGCCAATCAGAGCGCGTTCGGGTCCGAACCACTTGACCCGTTCGGCCAATCCCAGCGCTAGCCGAACGTTCAGGGAACGTTCGGCCATGCGCTCTTAGTTCGGCCATGTGGCCGAACGGTTTGGCCGAACACCATCAGGTGTTCGGCCGAACTCGAACATTACCCGAATAGGGTGATGTTCTGCAGAACCCGAACAGTGGCGAACACTGTTCGCCCAACACTACATTTGCCACAGTTGCGGTGCCAGCCTGAGCAGAGGTTGTGATCTGAACACGTTGGGTACCTCGTGCCTGCAGACCCACTTGGAGACCAAACATTTTGAGGACTGCAGTGAGTTTCTGAAGCTTAAGGACAGTGGCGCAGGCAGTGGTCAGAGCCAGACAGCCACTGCACAGACTTCAGCAGCAGCAGCAGCATCCCACCCTCCTGCTCATCCAGCATCAGCAGCAGGAGCACAGAAACTCACTGCTTCCCTCCCGGAGAGCCAGTCCTCAGTGGCCTCATCTGCTCCCTCCACAGTCGCCTCCTCATCCTCCTGTGCAGGCAAACGCCGCCAGACCCTTCTCAGCGAGTCCTTTCCCAGTGTAACCAAGGTTCCCACCAACAGGCGCATCTGGGTGCTGAACAGGTTGCTTGCCCATGCCATGTGCTCCCAGCTCCTGCCATACTCCTTTGTGCAGGAGTGGAGTGGCATGAGAACGCTTCTGCAGTATGGGATCCCGGAGTGGCAAATTCCCAGCCACCACTATTTCCCCCGCATGGCAATCCCACCACTGCACCGCTTTGCTATCGATCACATCGTGAGTGAGCGGATCCACGACACCATGGATTCATGGAGCAACCGTTTTGGGACAGACCGCTACCTGTCCTTCACGGCCCACTGGGTTAGCCTGGTGGAATGCGCCAGCGAGGAAGCAGCAGGTCCATGCTCGGGCGCATCAGCAGCAGCAGCTACCACCAGTAGTCCACTAAGGGGAGAAGCAGCAGCTCCCACCGCCAAGCGACCCCGCCTCAACAGCAGCATGAAGGCCCACCATTGCCAAGCGCTGCTGGAGGTGAGAAGCCTGGGGAAGAACAGTCTCACAGCAGCCAACATGCTCCGCTACCTGAGGGAGCAGGAGAAGATGTGGCTGACCCCCAGGAATCGAACCTAGGTCAACTAACATTACAGGCTGAAGCCAGCCATTTCACTCATCTCTTCAACTACAAGAAAGGCCCAGGAGTAGTCTTAGCTACCGTAATATCTATGTTACGGCACGGCAGGGCCCTTATTACATTTTCTCTTACAGAGCTATGGAAACCGTTTTGCCCATGCAATAAAGCGAGGTGCAAAAATTAAATCATGCCTAGCAGGGGATGGTTTCAATCCATCAACCTCTGGGTTATGGGCCCAGCACACTTCCGCTGCGCCACTCTGCAGTCTGCTTACATTTGTATACAATCTTCAAGTTTAAGAAGGGTACATTAGTTAAAATAGTTACACTACAATCTATGTTACGCTATGGAGACTCCTTTTAGTCAATAGGTGTAAACTTGATGGATCACTGTTGGAAAGGAGATAGAAACTGGTGTGGAAACAACGGGAGTGGAACTCATTAAGCGCTATAGCTGACCTATAGTTTGGCAGCAACTATATAAGGTGAGAGGCTGGAGATCTTAGTGATGTTTATGCAGCACAAAGCGGTGGAAGGTGAAAGGCTTTAAAATCACTGGAGAATTAAACGCTTAAGCTGTTTGTGGGTTGACAGCCACTATAGAGGGTGAGGAGCTGTGATACCTGTTTGTGGTGGCATCACATGAGAATTTCAAAACACGTGGTGGATTCATATGTTAATTACAGAGTCACGCTATGTTTATTTGTTTATTTTTTCTATGTTCACGAATTGGAGCATAAAAGCACAGAGGATTGGAATACTTGGGAATCCATTGTGAGCGCAGTGTCCGTGGGAAGATAAGATTGGTACACTTGTATGTTTGGTGCAAAAGGACTGCGATCCAATACAGGATTTTAATGTGTTTTTTTTCACAGGTGGACTTTATATCAGAGAATTTATTTACAGGTGGACATTTGACTGGAGGTGCACAGACACCTTAAGGGGGTTTTTTTGGTTAATAGATATGATAAAAGGCCCTTGAGTGAATAGAGGGCGGTAATATCATTGCACTATTGAGCGCACTTTTTTTGATTAGATTACATATGTTACAGCAAGGCCCTAATGACACTTTCTCTTAAGGGGCTATGGCCGCCGATTGGCCCATGTGGTAAAGCAAGGTGTCAAAAACAAAGTACACCTAGCAGAGGATGGTTTCAATCCATCAACCTCTGGGTGATGGGCCCAGCACACTTCCGCTGCACCACTCTGCTTCCACACAGTGAATGCTTCGTTGTAGGAAAAAGTGGTGTTAAACTTATTGGACCAGACTTCCTCCCTCCAAAAGACACACATACATCCCCATAAAATCATTTAGCAGCAACTACATACACAGTCTCTGTGGCACAATTGGTTAGCGCATTTGGCTGTTAACCAAAAGGTTAACAGGTTAAAGGTTAAAAGGTTCAAGCTCACCCAGGGACGGCCTTGCCTTTTGTGTTCAACAGTTGTCCGAAGAGAACCCTAGATAGCCATTTAGCAGCAAATGCATACACAGTCTCTGTGGCACATTTGGTTAGCGCATTTGGCTGTTAACCGAAAGGTTGGTGGTTCAAGACCACCCAGGGAAGGCCTTGCCTTTTGTGTTTTGTGAAGGGAACTAATGTACCCTTCTTAAACTTGAGGATTGTAAATAAATGTAAGCAGACTGCAGAGTGGCGCAGCGGAAGTGTGCTGGGCCCATAACCCAGAGGTGGATGGATTGAAACCATCATCTGCTAGGCATGATCTCATTTTTGCACCTCGCTTTATTGCATGGGCAAAACGGTTTCCATAGCCCTGTAAGATAAAGTGTAATAAGGGCCCTGCCGTAACATAGATATTACGGTAGCTAAGACTACTCCTGGGCCTATCTTGTAGTTAAGGAGATTAGTGAAATGGCTGGCTTCAGCCTGTAATGTTAGCTGACCTGGGTTCAATTCCCGGCCAATGGTGGTATAGTGGTGAACTTAGCTGCCTTCCAAGCAGTTGACCTGGGTTTGATTCCTGGCCAATGTATGTGAGCTTGCTTTTGACAGCCTACAAATCCCTGGAAGTAAAATTCAGAGAGGGGAGGAAGGTGGAAGAATTACACTCCCGGATTGATGTATACACATGCAGTAGTGTAGGCCTGCAATTTAGCATTCATTGTGATTTCTGCCCTTAAAACACTGCTTTGCATGAAAACTACGTTTTTCTCCGGGACTTTTGACATCTATCCCAGTCAACCATGTCTCCCTTAGATGCTTTGAAACATCTTTTCCATCACTTTTCTGGCCAGCATAATTTTTTCTAATTCTTCAAGTTCGCCTCCCCATTGAAGTCTATGGCGGTTTGCGAATGTTCGCAAGTTCGCGAACCTTTGCGGAGGTTCGTGAACCTAAAATTGGAGGTTTGGGCCATCTCTAGTGAAGAAGAAGAAGAAGAACCAGGTGCCAGTGCAGAAGAAGATGATGAAGATGATGGTGATGAGAAAGAAGATGGTAAAACAGAAAAAGAAGACGGTGAAGAAAAAGATGGAGAGAAGAAAACGAAGAAGGTGAAGAGGGTGTAGAAGAATAAACAAGAAATGCAGAAAAAAAGTTTTCCATCAATTTTTTTTTAAATTACACCTATTTAATTGTGATTTCCCTTTAAAAAAAAATGCTTTAAGGCCATCCGAATTCATGATCACGACTATTACCCGAATACAATTACCGATCACGACTCAAATTCGAATCCAAATTTTTCCTCCATCAGGGATTTCTGGAATATGAAGTTGAAGACAGGGGCCAGCTGGCTGGCACAGGTACTCAAACAGGTAGAGGACACACCGTCCGGACCAGGGGCCTTTCTGTGGTTCAGCTTTTGGAGGTGCCTTAGAACATCAACCTCTGGACTGCCACTGGCCCTGAAAAACCATGGACCATTTTAGAAGAGGTGGATGTGGGAGGCACGCTAGGAGTGGTCACCTGGGCCCCAGGATGATTGGGTTGGCGCTCAAACCTACAGAACTCATTACATTTGCAGCTAGTTTGAGGCTTGGGGGCGCATGTTGGGGAGGCGGTTTGAGATTTGTGGCTGCTCTGAGGCCTTTCCAGACATCTCGTGAGTTGTTGGACCTGAGGCTGAGGTCCAGCTTGTTGGAGTAGTCCCTCTTAGCAGTGCAGAACTCTTGTTTAAGGGTGTATCTGGCTGTCTTGAATTCCTCTGGTGAGCCGGACTTGTGTGCTGCTTCTTTGACTTTGCGGAGCCATCGTAGCTTGCCGTTGAACCAGGGCTGGTTGTTAGGGTAGACCTCAAAGGACTTCCGAGGCCAAAATTAAGAAAATCACACTGTACCTTTTTATTAGCAGAATCCACGGAGGACGTCCTGCCCGTCCTCCACTCCGTTCTGCCATCAATGCAGGTCTTTCCGTTCCCCTATGGCTTGGCCCGATCCCACCGAACGGGTCGCATCGATTCCACCTCTAAGATGGCCACCGCCATGCTTCGCGGCAGTGCAGTACGCTTTGCACTTGGGGAGCATGCCGGGACCTAATACGTGGCGGGAGACGGGCAATAGGCTGCGCAGTCGCGCTAGCAGCAAAGCGTACTGCGCAGCTGCGCAGCATGGCGGCGGCCATCTTAGAGGTGGAATCGATGCGGCCCGTTCGGTGGGGTCAGGCCAAGCCATAGGGGAATGGAAAGACCTGCATTGATGGTGGAACGGAGTGGAGGACGGGCAGGGCGTCCTCCATGGATTCTGCTTATAAAAAGGTACAGTGTGATTTTCTTAATTTTGGCCTCGGAAGTCCTTTAAAAGCCTTTTTAGGGATGCACAACTCCTCACAGAAGCCAATATAGAAGGTAACGTTCTCAGTCCATTCCTCAAGGCAGAGTGCCTCCAGTCAATACACTCAAAGCAGGCCTGTAGCTGCAGCTTAGCTTCATCGGTCCACTTCCTCACGGTCTTGACGACTGGTTTGAAAGTCTCAAGGAGCCTTCTGTAGGATGGTATTAGGTGGATTAGGCAGTGGTCAGAGTTTCCTAGGGCAGCCAACCGAGTGGCTTTGTATGCATCCTTGAGGACTGTGTAGCAATGGTCCAGGGTATTTTGGTTCCTGGTGGGGCACGTTATATGTTGCTTGTAGCATGGCATCTCTTGGCAGAGGTTCACACTGTTGAAGTCAGCACAGATAATGAAGAGGGAGTCCGGGAGGGATGTCTCTCATGCTGAGATGGTGTCGCTGAGTGTATGCAAAGCGACCTTGGTGCTGGCATCGGGAGGTATGTATACTCCAACAAAAACATAGGAGGATAACTCTCTTGGTGAGTACTGGGGCCTGCAGTTGATGAGTAGGAGCTCGACTTCCAGAGAGGAGCATTTGCCCAGGATGGTCAAGTTTGTGCACCAAGCGTCCTTAATGCAGATGCAGATGGCTCCACCTCTCTGTTTTCCGGAGAGTGCGCTGTCGTGGTCTGTGCAGAAAGAGGTTGTAACCTGGAAGTAGAAGAGAGTTGTCCGGGATGATGTCGATCAGCCAGGTTTCCTTGAAGCACAGGACTGGAGTGTTTGCACCCACTGAGTGGTTACTGCCGAATAGTATGAGCAGTTGGTCTATCTTTTTTGAGAGGTAGCGAACATTTGCCAGGAGGATAGCTGGAATGGGTGAACGCAGGCCCTTCTACCCCCCTCCTGACTGCTGGTGAAACACCGCCCCAGACAGAGAGAGAGAGAGAGAGAGAGAAAGAGAGATCAGCCGAAACATAAAAAGTGTATTTTGTGAAATTGTTTATCTTATCGGTGTGTCATAAAAAACATCCCTGATCCACTGGTGCTTGAAAAAGTGTCCTATAGTGTACGGCAACAAGATTTTAGTTTCTTGATCCGATAAGTCATTTAAAGGAGTCATCAGGGAAATTCTAATAAAATTAGTGCTACTTACTGGGGGTTTCCTCTAGACCCAAGCTCCCAGTGCGCCCCTCGCCACAGCTCTCCCCACAGCCGTTCGCCGCAGCTCCATCCCGGTCCCCGGCGATGACGTCAGGGCGACCTCTAGGTCGGCCTGTAATGCACCTGCACGAGCGACGCTGTCAATCACCGCCTTGTGGATCGGAGTGGACTGCGCAGGTGCAGAACTACTGCGCCTGTGCAGTCCGCTCCGGCCCACGTGGCGCTGATTGACAGCACCGCTCCCCCAGGCGCAGTACAGGCCGACCTGGAGGTCGCCCTGACGTCATCGCCGGGGACCGGGACGGAGCTGCGGCGAATGGCTGCGGGGAGAGTTGCAGCAAGGGACGTGCTGGGAGCTTGGGGCTGGAGGAAGCCCCCGGTAAGTAGCACTTATTTTATTAGAATTTCCCTGATGACTCCTTTAACATCAGGGAATAGCTTGCCAGGAAGGACTGTACAGTATATTGGCTCAGGGGTAGCAATAGTGCCTGTGACCTCTGCAACCCTGATGATAGGAGGGGTCAAGGGACAAGGTGACTAACACTTTTTCCCCCATAAAATCTATCCCCCTTCTGCAGAAGGGATGTCACATGACATGTTTTGAGTGCAGCATACATGTGCCATTGTAACAAGATAATTAATATTATTATTATTATTACGATTATTATCATCATTATTACTCACATCTGTCAATTGTTTTTGATGCCCATTTTATTTATTTTTTCTAATTGACTCTATTTCCCAACTAACCTCGCTATGTACCCCAACATACACTCTCTTTCCCAATTCTCACATCTATTGCTTTTGTGATTTAATTGTTACATGACCACATCAGCTAGTCAGACAACTATGTAACCTAAAGCTGAAAGTACTCAAAACCACTATGGCTCCAATCAACTTTTTTCTAATTTTACAACGTCCTACACTCCAGTGTGCCTCATCCAAGAAATCCAAAGTCAAACCTATGTCAACAATTCCATTCATCCCAGTCATTTGATGAAACCACAATAATTAAAGAGGAACTCCAGTGAAAATAATGTAGTACAAAAGTGCTTCATTTTTTACCATACTTATGTATAAATGATTTAGTCAGTGTTTGCTCATTGTAAAATCTTTCCTCTCCCAGATTCACATTCTGACATGTATTACATGGTGACATTGTTACTGTGGGCAGGTTATGTAGCTGCTGCTAGCTGTTTTGGCTGTTAGAGACAGCTGTAAACAGCTAATTCCTGTCTGTGAACCACGTTACATTGTGGCAGTTTGCCCAGAGTACAGAGGTACTCAGAGCTTCTTGTGGGAGGGGTTTATGCACAAAATCAGTCATACAGCGCCCCCTGATAGTCTGTTTGTGAAAATCATTATATTTTGTATGTAAAAGGGGGTATCAGCTACTGATTGGGATAAAGTTCAATTCTAGGTTGGAGTTTCTCTTTAATGTGCTATATACTGCTGCTGTTTCGCCCCCCCCCCCCCCCTACTCCAATCAGAAGTAATGGCAGGGGTAGAGTGGGACAAGTGCTGTGTACCCACCTAGGAGTCACTGTGGGAGGCTGAGATGCTGATGTTTATATATTTTCTGATGTTTTACTACTTGCATAATAACAACAAGGTTAACAGTCAAACCTAGTAAAAAAAAGTGTCTATAATATTACCTTTTTCTTAGAGGCTTCAGATTTCTTTGACATGTTTCTTAACTTTTTATGCAAATGATTAAGTACCTGTAATTAAAAGAAGAAAGACAACTTCAATTCAGAGTAACAGCTGCTGTATGTGTACATTAATAAACGGCTACTGACTTGTGTTAGTTATGTTCTATTGTAGGTAGCTGGTACATGCAAAGATGAATGGCAGTAATGACAGACCATTTCCATGTGTGAGCGTATTGGTTAAGATTTATCTAGAAAACAACATTGTTACATAGTAATAGGAATCTCTGTAGAATCTCTATAGATACAAATGCTCAGCTTCAGAAATCACCAGCATTTAATTTGATGCATGTCTAATAGCATTCTGTTTCTTTGTACCACTTTTCAACAGCAATTCTGCTCAAACCACAAAGCATTTCATTGACTCACTGCCGAGAACAAATGATGCTATTTTGCCTTGATGATCAATCCAAATTATTCTGATAATGCTGTGCAATAACATCCAAGATATTTTCTGCAAAGTCATACATGGAATTATTTCTCATTTCCTAATATAGTGTACAGTATGTCTTACAGTAAACCAGATGTGGGAATAAATAGCACTTTCCTGATATTCTCAGTGTGGTTTGACAATTTAACAGCCTCACTGGCATCCACTCCTCCTCTATGTTTATTCAGCTCTAATAAAGTGTAATCATCACCTATGGAGCATCGTTCCTTTTCCCTGCTGTCAGGAGTGTTTGGAAAGCTACACACACATTCTGTTACCTCTAATCAGATATCAAAGAGAAATGCAAATAAGAAAAAAAAAGCAGAATGCAGGTGAGTTCTAAGTAGGATTTGTACTACATATACCGCCTTTAGAGGTTGATAGCAACCCCCCTTCATACATGGTAGAATTACTAAATTTACCCGACATGTGGGGCTCCGCACACAGGCCCAGATGTGTAATGTCCCAGGCCTAGAGTGGAAGTTGAGAAAGGGCTGCTGGCACTCAAAGAGTTAACATGCCAGCCACCATAACAATGCGAACCCGGCCAGTGCACAGCCGCCCACCTTTCTGTGCACATTGCGGAAGGCAGCACCTAGACTCAGGGCGGGCTCTGAGGAGAAATGCCATTGAGCAACAACAGCAGATTCATTCACTTCTCCAGGCTTCCAGTGCTAAATCTTCATCCTCTCCTCCTCCGTTAGCTGCCATCAGCTGCTGTACACCTCTCTCTCTCTCTACAGCCAGCTTCAGCCACCCTATCATGTGACTTGCCAGTAACATGCCAGTGAGTATTATGTGAGAAATGCTCGCTCTAGAGTGAAATGCTTACAGTGGCTGAAGGAGGGGAAATTAAGTTGCGCACTGGAAGCCTGGAGAGGTGAGTGAATCTGCTGCTGCTGCTCTGCTGTCTGGGGTGCTCAATGTGGGAAGGCACCTGGCTAACTACACTAAAGGGGGGTAGGGGGGACATGGCAAGGGGGAGGAGGGGAAATGCATATAGCCACCTATACTACAGGGGGAGGGGGTAAACTGCACATGACTACCAATATTAAAGGGGGAGGGAGGGGAAACAACACATGGCTAGCTATACTAAAGTGGGATGGGGTAAATGGCACATGGCTACCTATACTAAAAGGGGGAGGGGGAAACTGCACATGGCTACCTATTCTAAAGGGGGAGGGGAGACTGGCGAAAGGTGTGGGAGGGGGACTGCTCATGGCCACCTATACTAAAGAAGGGGGGCTGCTCATGGCTATCAATATTAAAGGGGAAGAGAGGGGAAACAGTACATGGCTACCTATACTAAAGGGGGAGGGGGTAAATGGAACATGGCTACCTATGCTAAAGGGGAGGGGGGAAACAACACATGACTACCTATAATAAAAGACTATAGGATTGGTGGAGGTCTGTGGAGGTTTCTTCACAATGGGAGTGGAGATCCTTCGGCCTGTAGAAAGAGGGAGAGACCGGGAGCCCAATAGTGTAGTAACGCCTGGTCTTAAACAGTGGGGGATTGTGGGTAATTTATATTCACAAGGTTGGTTGCATTCCTGCAACCACCATATAGGCATACGGGAAAAAAACGTTCCGTTTGGTATCCCGGAACCTTCTGGAACAGGGTGGTCGCTCTCCTCCGGTCGTCTTTTCCACTGGTATGATGGATATACAAGTGGGAAGTGTTAGCACCCCTTTTGGGGGTGTGGATTTAACAACTGTTAAAAAGGTTTGGGGAGGCGCCCAAATTTTCTACTAATGGGTCTGAGTATATTACTGTACAGTATTCTAAAAAGAAAAAAATCAAGTTCTGTACTGTTTTACCTTGACAAAGGGGACCCCACGGGGCCCCGAAACGAGTCGTCGGTTTATGGAGTGGACTTGTGTCACGTTGGTTGAATAAACCTTGATTTTGGATCACGTGAGTGTGCGGACCTTTTTTGATTTTTTGCTATTAGTCCTTTATGGTCCGGCACCTCCACAGTGGTGTGCGATTCTCTCTTCAATTTTTGTATTCTAAAAAGAGGTGTCTTACCTCCAAAGAAGACTCACCCGATTATAACGTAAGGAGTCTTTATTATCAAGTGGTTAATTGTAGACAAC
Source organism: Hyperolius riggenbachi (assembly GCF_040937935.1). Classification (NCBI taxonomy): domain Eukaryota; kingdom Metazoa; phylum Chordata; class Amphibia; order Anura; family Hyperoliidae; genus Hyperolius; species Hyperolius riggenbachi. The sequence goes on from NC_090650.1 coordinate 288,214,723, forward strand.
GCGTTTCATGGATCTCAGCCAGCTTCCTCAGGTCATTACAAACAAGTAACCTTAAATAGAAGTCATGTGGTGCAAGGGCGCACACGACCTGGAGGGGGAGAGACGGCACATGGCTACCTATACTAAAGGGGAGAGAAAGTGGCACATGGCTACCAATACTAAAGGGGAGGCTAAAGATGGCACCATTGAAGCAAAAAAGGTTTAGTTTGTCTTAAATTCAACAAACTTTTGCAATAAAGTCAAAGGCATTTTCATTCATTCCTAATAAGGACTGGTGATAAGCTCTGAAAGCATTCAAGATGACTTCACCCTGCATTTCAGGAAGTATCTCCCAATTATTTATACTACATCAGTCTTATTTAACACCAGCCAAAATAATTGTATATAAACCCAAAGTCAAAATTAGTATAGAAACACCTGCACTGTTTTTTCTTAGCATATGCTGCCTTGTTGCTATTTGCAATTAGCTATCCATATCATTTAAGAGACCAATGTGCCTTGAAATTGTATAACGTCTATTCAATGTCTTTGATAATATGCAAGGTTTGTAATTTGTTTTATCACCCTGTCAAATTTGTTTGTTTGTTTTTTGTTAGTATGTGCTAAGCACAGATTTGCTTTAAATTAAGAAAACATTTTGTAGGAAAAGAAGGTTCATTTGTTTAAAATAAGGATCAACTAACCTCCACACTGTTACCCATAACACCACTGTAATAGTTCTCTGCCATGTACTTTTATATCTCTTTTTTCCTGCAACTCTTTCTGTGTATCAATAGATTGATCAGCTGGATAAGCAATAGAAGCAGAGGAGATCTGTGCAGAACTTTCAGAATGATGGATCAGTGGGAATGGCAGATCAGAGAACCCACTCACAAAAGTGATAAATTAAACTACGAAGCATCCATCATAAAAAGCATTAATGGAAATGGAATTCATGTAATTTATAGCAACAGCCTTCAGGTAGTCTCATCTTTGCAAAACAATAGCATTGCCTTACTAATCTAACAAATTAGGAATGTATTAGTCGGTTAAGGGATTGTGAGTAGAAAAATAAGTAGCTCCTTATGGGCCTTATTTGTCAGTGTCTGAAGGTACCTGCCTATAAGAACTAGTGTGTCAGGGGGGAATTAAAAGATTGGTTGCTACAAGCCTATTCAAGAGGGATGCTTTGATAAATAAAGTCTTACAACTAAGCCAAAGAACAATGTGCAAAATCTGGAAACACATAACAGTAAATCAGAAGTCCTATTTTCACTGACTGAAACTGAAGTTAGCCATTCTTATTTTCAACATCATCATAGTTCTTTGCTATGCTTCATTGAATTAGCCCATTTATGTGTTAAAGGAATACTATCGATGTATGCATTTATTTTTAAATGCTGTATGTTGTAGCACACATTAGGACAAGTACTAGGAGCAATTTGATTCCTCACACAGCTCTTCCTCTCAGCTGTAAAATCCTCCGTCAGTTTTGGCCGTCAGTGTTTGATACAAATGTATCTATATGCTGAGGGCTCCCAGAGGGCTAAGCCCATGTCTGCACAGGGGAGTTGCTATCAACTCCTCAGTTTATAGTTTAATTATCACCTTGCTGAAAGAATCTTATTGATATGGTGGTAAGGGGTTAAAGATTCTAGCAATGTGTGTTTATTATCTTTGCTTCTCTTGACTGATAAAGATACTAATAATGCTAATTGTAAACAGTGGTCTGCCCCTCTCAGCAGCTTGTAAAGTGGATGCAGCCTGGAGTGAATCACCACAAGCAGGCAGCCAGTCTGAGTGTAAACACAGACTATTGTTTATAGCTAGTTATATTCCAGCAATATTACAGCTCATTTAGTTACCTGTTACCACCTCAGATCAGCCTATTTCTCCTCATGTCTCCTGCATGCTGTGAGTGACACAGTGAAATATATTTGTGAGCTGTGTGGCAGAGTAACCAAGCAGCTCAGGGTGACCCAAACTACTATGAGCTGTGTGAGAAATGAATTTTTAAGCAGGGATAGTGAGAGAGAGACCTGGGTGAATAAATAAAGTGCCCCTAGCACTAGTGGTAATGTGTACACTAATATACAGTATTAAAAAAAAAAGTCGTTTCAATCGATAGTACTCCTTTAAGAAGACTAATAATGCTTTGGAAGAAATGCAGTATGTTTTTTGTTACTGCCCATTTCTTAAGGGAAATAAAATAAAACAGTGAAGCCATATATTCTCCATGAAGTAGCCCTCAGGTCAAAATTTACAGTTCTATCACATGATAAACCTAATTTTCCCCATGCTGTTTATTTATTCATTTTCATATTGGCATACAACTTGTTGTTGCTGACCAGTGCATCTAATTTAATGCCCAATTTGTGAAAATCCCCCAAAAGTGTAAGTAATAACTCCTCACTTATACTTAACCTACTTTAGGCCCGATTTACTACACTAGGGGTAAGTTGCCCTGTCCATGGTAATTTTACCGTTACTAATTCCAGGGGAACATCACGCAGTAACCATTTAGCTCCGTAGCTTTACCACAGTAATGTGTGTGGCGTAAGGCACATTACCATAGCAACAAGCACATTAACATGGTAATTTCATAGCTGTACAGAAATTAAAAACTTTTGAATGCAAGGTGAGAATCATGTTGTTTAACACAAAGCAAAATGGACTCAGCAATGTCAGTTTCCTCCTCTTCTTTTTACATCTTCCTAGTTAAATATATTTAACCTCCCCGGCGTTCTATTGAGATCGCCAGGGAGGCTGCGGGAGGGTTTTTTTTTAAATAAAAAAAACCTATTTCATGCAGCCAACTGAAAGTTGGCTGCATGAAAGCCCACTAGAGGGCGCTCCGGAGGCGTTCTTCCGATCACCTTCGGCGCCCAGAATAAACAAGGAAGGCCGCAATAAGCAGCCTTCCTTGTTTGGCTTTCCTCGTCGCCATGGCGACGAGCGGAGTGACGTCATGGACGTCAGCCGACGTCCTGACGTCAGCCGCCTCCGATCCAGCCCTTAGCGCTGGCCGGAACTGATTGGTCCGGCTGCGCAGGGCTCGGGCGGCTGGGGGGACCCTCTTTCGCCGCTGCTCGCGGCTGATCGCCGAAGAGCGGCGGCGATCAGGCAGCACACGGGGCTGGCAAAGTGCCGGCTGCGTGTGCTGCTTTTTATTTGAGGAAAATCGGCCCAGCAGGGCATGAGCGGTAGCCTCCGGCGGTGATGGACGAGCTGAGCTCGTCCATACCGCTCAGGAGGTTAATAAATACAACACCCTCATATTAAGTTATAGAATAGACCCAATAAACCAAAGCTTTTTTTTATCATGGGTTTAAATTTATTATTTTAACCTTATTGAAGCTGGGCAGCAGGGAGTTTCCGTGCAATCTGCCCACAAGTGTAAATAATACAATAATAACCAATAGTTGCTTGTAAATGATAAACCCAACATTCTCGTCCTGATACCCTACAATAATAAATAATTCTCATAAATTAATGAAGTAATAATCAAACAGACACTGACATTGAAAGTCTTAATTAAACAAACACACATCTTCATGCAAACTGAAGTTTATTAATTTCCTGTGATGCTGTTTTTGTTCTAATCTTCTTTTATCATCTGTAATCTTGTAAACATTATTTGTAATCTTCTGTCTTCAACTTGATTGCAGTCTTCAATGACAACAGGCAGTCAGATGGATCTATTCTAACTCTGTGCTAACTTGCAAACAAATGCATTCAATCCCAGTGGTGGCTTATATGAAATTCATCACAGTGTCCCTACATAACTATTTACTGGTCAGTGTTGTCATCCAGAGATGTCTCTATGCAAGGTAGTACTACAGTACGGAAAGACTGTCACTGAATACTGAAATCAAAATAAAGAATGCATGAAGTTACATATGAAGATTACAGCCTGTAAGGAAAAGATTCCATAGCAAGAAAAATAAAATAAATAAAATATAGACTTTATGTTGAAATCATAGAACAGAAAAATGTACAGTGCTGCCCATAATTATTCCCCTGGCAACTTTTGACTTAAAGTTACTTTTATTCAACCAGAAAGTACTTTTTGATGGGAAATGACATAGGTGTCTCCCAAAAGATAATAAGAGGATGTACAAGAGGAATTATTGTGGAAAAATTCTCAGCTTTTATTTACATTTGAGCAAAAAGTGTCCAGTCCAAAATTATTCATACCCTTCTCAATATCAATAGAAAATCCTTTATTCAGAATCAGAATCAGGATCATTTATTTCGCCAAGTACAACGGGGGTTGTACCCGGAATTATTTTTGGCACATACAGGGTCGGTGATGGTACGGTAACAGCAGAATCATAAAAATACAGCAAGGTAGTTTCAGAGACGTATAGCAGTCATCAATTACTAAATTCACACGTTGCACATTACACAAAACTTAAGCTAGATGGGTCCGTCTGAGTGCTATGTCGAGCGGAGCTGCCTGCTACACTCTGTGCGGCGCTCACTACTCTGCAACAATAACAGACACCCCACTGCATGTCTTGGAAAAATGCAGGTGGTGAGAGAGAGAAGGAGAAAAAGGAGCGATAGGAGACAGTGAGAAAGAAAGCAGTGAAAGGTAAGACCCCCTAAGATTGCAGTGCAACCCAGTCCAGTTAAATGTCTCACTTGGCAGGCTGTGACGGATCTGCAGCTGCGGCTCTGGCACTGTGTGATAAGGTGCTAGTGGGTGCCAGACCAGTTCGGTGGGCCCCAGCCAGATGCTGGACAACTTAAGCCTGGCAGACCCTGTGGAGACCAGGTGGAAGGTGGCAGCTCCAGGCCATTGGAGCAGGGCCCGGCAGCCAGTGGACCAGGATGGCCCCAACAAAGTTCCTCTGTGGAGGGCCTGGATGCCTTTAGTGGCAGTCAGCAGCAGCGAGGAGACCCTGGACAGTCACGGTGGAGAGGCAGCGGCAGAGAGCCACGGAGGGCAGTAACTGTGCAGTGGCGGCTCCGTGTGTGGTGTGTGGTGGATGGCTGCGGCTATGTGATGGCGGCGATCCGGGATCCGGAGCACAGCGCGCCCAGGCTCCCCATGATGAGGAGAGCAGCGGTGGAGTGGCTGGACCTCCCCAGAGTGGCCGCATCAGCATCTGACCTCGGCGGTGGAGCAGCTCCATGTGTGGCCCATGTGGTGGATGTGGATGGCAGCGGTGGTGTGATGGCGGCAATCCGGGTGTTCCAGGATCCGGAGCACAGTGCGCCCAGGCTCCCCATGATGAGGAGAGCAGCAATGGAGTGCGGATATAAAGGACATTATCCACACACTTTGATTGGCCCAGTAGGCTGCCTGTCAAGTTTCCTGTCAAGTGACAGGCAGCCTATTGGACCAATCAAAGTGCGGGGATAATGTTCTTTGGACCCGCAGGGGTTCAGGGCAGGACGAGTGGAGCTCTCGTCACTGCCAATTAGCAGGCATAAGTTCTTAGCGCTTGCTATGCTACTCTGATAAGGTGTGTTAACTCTGATAAGGTGTGTTAAATCTGATAAGGTGTGCTAACTCTGATAAGGTGTGTTAACTCTGATAAGGCATGCTATTTGTCTTAGTGAATCAAGCCCCAAGTGTGCTGTATAGGCTTTTTATTTTTATAGCTGCTAATGTACTATATACAGTGCAGATCGTATGAGAATGTAAATTGCCCAGTTTACTCATATCCATAGGGTAGGGGCAGGTGGCATTGCTCAAGAATGCCTACATCTGAGGGCCCCATGAAAGTTTTGCTATGGGGCCCCATAATCTCTAGCTACGCCACCATGCTTGCTGTAGCCGCTGATCTTTCCATGCACCCAAATTCCTGCCTTGGCACCCTGCTGCTGCTAGTAAACATAATACTCAAAAACAGCGCCCAATTTACCTGCTTCTAAATAAAAGCCAAACAAAATAGAGTTTTTTTGCTCTACAAAAATGCTGCAGTATTGTTAAAGGGAGCCAAGCACCTAATGTAACATATATTTAAAACAAACCTTGCCTTAAGGGAGGTTTGTAAATGGCTAGGAGATGTAATCACATTAATGGACTACATTGGGGCATGCAACATCATCATGGTGACTCCAAGGCACAGGTACTTCAATACATGAAGATGGAGGCCCTTATACAGATAGGGGCTTTGGGGAAGCCCTCCATTAGTAAGTAAATGCAAGCTGCCCTCCCACCAAACCCCCCAAAAAACCCTCCCCCTCCCTATTTATGAGCCACACTTAGGGAAGGTTAATTTTAGATAATTATTTACCTTGAGAGCGAACAGAACAGGTGCTCACTGAGATGTGGCGAACGGTTCCCGAACCGTTCGCCGGTGAACATCTCCAAATCCCTGGGGCTTTTACTACTTCCGGTTCGCTCTGACCCGGAGTAGTACGCCTGCGCTGCCCGGCGGAGCGTGTCCTAGATCGCGCTCCTGTTGCCGGGCACTTTCTGAGCATGAGCATGACGTCATGAACGACGTCACGCTCATGCGCAGAGAGTGCCCGGCAACAGGAACGTGATCTAGGACGCGCTCCGCCGGGCAGCGCAGGCGTACTACTCCGGGTCGGTACGACCCGGAAGTAGTAAAAGCCCCAGAGATGTTCGCCGGGCGAACAGTTCGCCACATCTCTAGTGCTCAGTTTCCTTCAAATTAATCCAACCCACCAGAATCTTCAAGGTACCTTCTTAGGATTGGTCTACTCCCAAGCAAACAATTTAGATTGGAAGCAGCTCGGGCTCTTAACCTTTAATAAAGAGAATACATACATATATGCATCTAAGTAGCCATTCAAGGAGCTACAAACTCTCTCTCTCACACCACTACAATAATGGGATTGTGAGCAAAGTCCAGGTGCTAATAAAACCATGTATTTAAGACATTTACTTTACTTTTCACTACAATACATCTCAAATGATATTATTATTATTATTTAGTATTTATATAGCGTCGACATCTTACGCAGCGCTGTACAGAGTATATTGTCTTGTCACTAACTGTTCTTCAGAAGAGCTCACAATCTAATCCCTACCATAGTCATATGTCTATGTGTGTGTCGTGTAGTGTATGTATCATAGACTAGGGCCAACTTTTAGGGGAAGCCAATTAACTTATCTGTATGTTTTTGGAATGTGTGAGGAAACCAGAGTGCCCGGAGGAAACCCACACAGAAACCCACACAGACATGGGGAGAACATATAAACTCTGTGCAGATAGTGCCCCGGCTGGGCTTCATACCAGGGACCCAGCGCTGCAAGGCAAAAGAGCTAACCACTATGCCACTGTGCCACTGTGCTGCCCCTAATAATGTGAAAGTTGGGAATGTTGTAGATGTGATATACTTGGACTTTGCAAAGGCCTTCGACACTGTTCCCCACAAAAGACTGATGCAAAAGTTGAGGATGCAAGGGCTGGGGAAGAGTCTGTGTGCATGGATAGGGAACTGGCTAATGGACAGAAAATAAAACAAGCTGTGGTCAATGGAACTTATTTAAAATGGGTGACTGTTAGCAGTGGGGTTCCGCAGGGGTCAGTACTGGGTCCAGTGCTCTTCAATTACTCATTAATGACGTAGTAGATGCAGTAGAAAGCAATGTTGCTATTTTTGCATGTAAAATTGTGCAGAATCACATCACAAAATGATATACACAGTTTTTCTTATATATGCATTAGCATGTACTTTATACAAAATTCAAAGCTGACTTAAAAAACAATGTTTCCCCTACTTTTTCCCAGAAGGGTTAGGTCTATCTGAATCTATCTATCTGAAGTTCATAGCAGTTATGTGTCATTCATTTCTTGGGTTTCCACCTCTGAGGGAATTTCTACAACTAACACAAAAATATCAATACAAATCCTATTTTAGGAAGCTGGGGAAGGGTTACAAAGCTGTCACTGGCCTGAAGCCCTGTGTGAGAGATCTACGCTATCAAACCTTTCCCTATCATCACCACAGAAGACATTGTAGGGTATTTTTCCAAGACAGCATAGACAGCAATTGCTGAGACAAAAGAGATCATTCTTCAGTCTAAGCAAGACAAAAATGTAATGATCTAATTGCCCTCACAAAATCATAGGGCCTTAGGTAAATGAGACACAAACACAAAGAGAATATATTATCAAGGAGTTTATAAAGAAAAAAAGCGTAAATAAATAACAGCACGTCTGTAAAAGATGTCATACGGATTGATGTGATTGTCATTCATTTTCAATTACTGCCACTGTGTTTTGACACACTTAAAAGAAGTGACTGGCATAAGAAGGCACATTTATATTTCGAATGTCAGAATAAAAAGTACAGAAATTTTAGATGGGGAATAAGAAACATAGGGTTTGACATTTAACTCTAATTAAACATAGCACTTCAACACATTGGTATAAAGTTACCCAGAACCCCAAGGTCCCAATTATAGGGCCCATAGCCTAATGAAAATGAAACTAACTGTCAGTTACAGAGCTTATTCCCCTGCAGAATTCTTCCCAGCATGCATTTCCTCCAGATCACTACGCAGTTTGACTTTTTTTTTACAGTGCTAATGTGTTTGGCTGTGTGTGTTTAATAATCACCTAGACATCATTAAAACGTGAGAATAATCTGCAAGGGTGTTAACTCTAGGGATAATGTATTTACTTCAGCCTTCCCTGTTAGCATCACATCAGAAAATGTGAAGCATGAAATATCACAAGTTAGTCCTCTTCACTGAAGTTAGCACACAGAGAGCATTTCAAGATCATCATCTCTTTCCATGTCACGGGTCTCTTTTTTTCAATTTGTCTAGGCAAATTATTAAGAAAGTGACACTGTGTGGTAGAGTTAACTAGTAGTAGCCCGTTTGATCAACTGTAGTAGAGTCAAACTCCCGTTACGTATAATGATGGAGAAAGCAGCAAAAGGAAGATTTCATAAGATTACAGATCTGTATCCAGTAATTGTGCTAAAGCATTTTGGCTTCCCTTACACAGTATGATTTTTACCACTGTATGCTGCTAATGTTCACAGGGGCAGATTTAATGTGAAGCAGAACATGGGAGAAAGGCTTATGCAGACAGTTAATGCTTCCCTCTCTCATCTCATGCAAGTTATGTATAAATGTTTATCTTTAGGAAAACAGCAGCAGTCATACAACCACCTCAGTGACTGCATCCTTAAGAGTGATGGGTAAGTATTTGAGCTTCCCTTATGCAATGCATATTTACTTTCTGTTTGTAATGTAATACAGGCACATTGAAAGCTCAAAGACAGAAAAAAACATAAGGGTCTATCTACAAAGATGGCAGTTGGTAGATGGACAAAAAAAAACCGTTATTCCTGGCTTCCACAGAGAATTATATATGTCCTTGAAAAAATAAAAGTTATCTTGAATGAGTAGCTATACAGAACACAGTGCAGCTAGAATGCCTTTGGGGAAACACAGCACATAAGCTTAGCCAGCCCTGTCCAATAAGCTACCACTGTGAAAGAGATTAAGTATAGAACTACATCATCCAGTCACTAAAATTGTTATTATAATTAAAAAAAACAAAAAACTCACAAGTACCTTCAAAACAATTAACCTCCCTCCCTCCCCCCCCCCCCAAAAAAAAAAGTTTCTCTGACCAAAACATCCATCCTGCTGTACACCACTGCTATGCTCATAACCGAAAGCATCTTGGAGGTTCCTCAATAGCTTATTGATTTTGATGAAAATGTACATTATGTTGATTTTCTGGCACTTTCAATTAAGAGTGTTCTGTTAACTATTTGTAGAGTGGGAATGGGGTATGTATCATTATACTCATTCTACCTGGGAGGGTGCATATTAAAAAAGGTAGCAGAAGGTTGGCACTACAGTTGTGGAACAATAGTGTTGAGCTATGCACTGACGACTGGTCCTTGAACATGTGTCCTCTCAAATGAATGTCTACAGAGTGCTCTATCAGAAAGTATTGTAAACTGGCATTAGTAGAAAGAGAAAAGCTGGCACTGCAGTGCAAACTTTTGATAACAGGCTCGTGCCTCTGATCATCCTAATGATATGTTACCTGCTTCTACTTGGTGATGTTTTTACTGCACATTTGATGCACAACTGTATTCAATAAAAAGTTTGCACTTTACAGCAGTGCCAGATTTCCTCTTTCTACTAATGCCAGGGTGCATACTACCACTACCTCCTTTTCAGGGACAAACTAAGGTGGGGAATAGCCCAGAGTTCCAACATGTTTAAAGGGTGGCGGAGTTTTCAAGTCCTCTTAGTAAAGTAATGCCCAATGTTAAAGCACACCTGAATTAAAGAACCCCCCCCCCAGATTTGTATTCACCTGGGGTTTCAGCCCCCATAGTCTTTTAGGTTCCTCAGTGTCCTCTGGCTCCTCTTCTGCTTTCCCCTCCTAAAAATCCACAAATGGACCTCCAGTCACAGCTACGGTACATGCCTGGTCCTGTCCATGTGTCTCGATCCCACTCCCTTCACCAGAAGCATTCAGCTCACACCTGGTATATTGCTTTTAAAGAACTGCACATGCTTAGAATGTCCCTGGCCATGGAAGCACGATCACGGGGGCACATGGATGGGTCCATGCATGGATGGGTCCTTTGGAGGTGGCAGCAGCACAACAGAGAAGACCCAAAAGTCACTAAGGGACCTGAAAAATTGCGGGGGTGGAGGAAGCCCAAAGTAAGTAAAATTCTAAATTGTTGCTCTAATTCAGGTGTTCTTTAAGAACCATGTGGGCTGGTATATTTCATGGAATGAAACCACACCCTTGGCATTATGCACTCCAAGAACTAGACATATTCACAAAGGACATGTGTGAAAAGATCATGTAGATCAAATGATCCTTCAACATGTCTGTTTGCCCATTGGTGTCTGTTGTGAAAATTGGATCAATTTTGCTCCATGTGTAGCCTATCTCTTTCAAGTAATTAACTTGGGAAATCAACAACCTGACTGTTGCTGAAAATAAGATTGCCCCATTATAATAAACATAATCTTAAAGGGGGTGTTTGCAGACTGTCATGTATGTGGTGATCTACATCCAGGTCACCACTTTTTTTATAAATAACTTCCTCAGTAAAAAAAAAATCAGAATTTAGTGTTAGAACTTTGACTGACTGTTGGTAAATAAACTTGATGGACTTTTGCAATAGTGCTGTGTGACTATATAATATTGAGTAGCTCCATACCTTTCTTATGGTTTATCTGTATGTAATTAAGTAATAATGTAATGTTAGGTCAATAGAGTCTACATGTAAATACAGGTAGTCCTCGGTTAACGAACGAGATAGGGACTGTAGGCTCGTTCTTAACCTGAATCTGTTCTTAAGTCAAAGCACCACCCACACATTTGTATATCACAGGCCCCCAAGCCTCTAAATCACATAAGCCCCCCCCCCCCCCTGAAAATCCTCATGTACATACTGCATCTGAAGGGCACATTGATCCAGCAAAGACAGGCAGCAGCGGGACTCAGGTAGTGTGGTCTGGCAATCCTGACCTGTGGCCACACCCCCACACAAGCTCGTCCTGCAAAAAAGGTTTAATTAAAATCCTAGTACTGTAAAGTACAGTACTGTACCTTAAATTGATATATGTATGTGTGGGAAGATGAGCAGATACATGCTGCACACCTCCCGTGTCCTGACGTCCCCCTCTGCAAAAAAAACTCTTGATAAGCAGGTTGTTGCCCCCTGACGCAGATGCTGTATAAACGCATACCGTAGCCACGAGGGGTACCTGGCTTACTGCGCATGTGCAGCGCAGTTCAGTATCCAGGTCAGAGGATGCAGATCTGCTTAGCAAAATGGAGGTGTTTTGCAGAGGCGGAGGGTGATGCCAGGACACGGGAGGTGTGCGGTATGTATCTGCTCACCTCCCCACACACACAGGGCATCTTTATATCAATTTAATTTAAAACATTTGAGTCACCGTGACCCGGCACTCGCTGGTGACATCATCGTGATAGGGCATGGCTATCATCTCGGCGTTCTTATCGGCGGGTCGTTCACAAGTCGGGCGTTCGTAAACCAAGGACTGCCTATTTCACTGCGAGGGAAAGCTTTTTGAAAATAATGTTTGTATTTTCTATGGTTGACTTTCTTTGATAAAAGAATGGTTATAAAAATAAAATAAAGAGGCTGGTCTTTGACAGTAGTTTGTTCGTGCCACTGGGAAAAAGTGATGTGGTGTCAGCAGGGACACAATAGGAGGCCCAGGCGCACTGACTGGACTGGAGGAAAGCACATGTCAGCAGGACATAATTGTGACATCTATGAGAAACATGTTGTTGTGTTGCACATTGAATTATTTCCCTGCCGTATCCCCCCCCCCAAACTCTGCTGATTTTATGGTCTACTGTAGACAAGTTGGGTTAAAAGATTCATTTGGTGGTCAGCTATAGAAATTATACTGTAGCTACTTTGCATTGAAATGACATTTTTAATATGGAATCATTAAAATTAAGTAATACATTTTATAGGTGGTATGGATTACTGGGAGACACTAGAGCTTCAGTGAAAGCATCATTTTTGTTATTGTAGCAGTATGATTACTATATGGTTAACTGAAGGTGAAGGTGTCGTAATCCTGTGACTCAGTTTCAGCTATTATAGACTGCAGACACTAAGTTAAATTTAAAACAGCAGCTCGCTGTTTCCCTTCCTTATATAAGATTAATGGTCCTTTATAAAATAAATCTAAACATGACGTGCTCGTGTTACATCTAAATGCATTATATCAGCAGTTATTCAAGAGTGTTATATCATCAGTTCTGGAACCTGGGACTCCAAATCTGTAAATGTGAACCAAGTACAATCTGTAGCAATATGCCAAATTACACTTTCCAGTTAGTTTGCCATGATCTTATAAGCTTAAAAAATATAAGTAAGGGAATGTTGGGGTGGTCAAATTGACATTTTTTTTTTCAAAAAAATATTCTTCTGATTAGCAAAACAAAAACAAAAAATTGAGTGTTTAAGGCCCTATTTACATTTGTGTGATTACAGGCGTCCTTTTGCACTTGCTGATCACCGGCAATGAATAAAGAGCAGTATGGGATTACCCACGCTGCGACGATTGCGATTCCTTATGATGGCAAATGCGCTTTATGTAGCATCTTCTGGGCAATTGCATAGCGATTCTCCTTCACTGGAATGAGAATCGCAAAACACAAAATCTCCAAACATCTCAATGCAAAATTGCAACCGCAATTTCTAGGCGATTCCAAGATTCGGAATTCTAACAGGCTGTTTGAAAATTATCATATAAACAACGGAGATCTGATCAAGAAAATGTTGTACTTATTTCAAACTGGATTTGGTCCTAAGAAAAACATTCATGATGAACAAAAGCAAAAAAATTATTCACAAACATAGAACACTTAAACCCCGCCATGCACAAGTATCTATCAAACTGGCATGCAAAAACAAGAACGCCTTTGTTCCCTTTACAAGGTCTTCCTTTATTCATTGTAAAGGTTAATTTAGATAAACACGAAAGCATCTAGATAAATAGCTTACAGTTTGTCATCACAGTACATTACGTCTAAGGAGTGGACATCAAGGTTAATTACTCAGGTTATGGTGGAGATCTTATCAATGGTCTCACTGCATTTTATTTAATTACACAAAGTGGAAGCAAATCTCAGAGAACAATTTATTAAAATCATAAATTCATAATACTCCTTACTAACTTTACATCTTTTGTGTTTTTTTCTCTCCAGGTGATTATTCAATCATAAATTGAGATAGAATAGCAGGAAAATGCATAACTGTTGAGCAAGATGCAACATGCAACAATGCACTAAAAAAAATCCAAACAAATAAATAGAAACTATGCCACTACAGGTGCCCACTAATGATACAATCTTGATTGTAAAATCTTAGAGTATGAGGGAATATTTATTACCACTTTTATGTAATATGAGGGAATACCTAAAGTATTCCTTCAAAGTATTTTGACTCAGTTTACCCTTCTACTACTGTATATAGATATGGTAAAATTGTACAATCAAGATTGTGGAAAAGTGTCAAACTTACCTGTCTGACCTCTTTTTTGGTCCGTCCCTCGGCACCTCCCACGATGCGGTCCAAGTGGCGGTCACGTGATTACAAACACTTCCTCCTCCCGGGTTGTAGGAGGAAGTGTTTGGAATCACGTGACGCGTGTGGAGCGCATCGTGGGAGGTGCCGAGGGACAGACGAAGAAGACGTCCGACAGGTAAGATTGAACCCCCCGCCCACCCCGCACAGGTTTACTGGGAGATATCTGGATAGTAACTATCCGGATGTCTCCCGTATCGGATTTGAGCAGCCCTAATCAGAACAAAACACACTGCAAGTAATAGTAAAAATATGTTTATTCATATACGTTAGATAACGCATTTCACGGGTCCTAGCCCACTTCCTCAGGACAATAACAAGTGGCTGCAGAAGTTCGGTCAAAAGTATGGACCTCTACAATTTTCAGGACCTCACAGACTAAGGGGTCTGGAGGAAGCCCCAGGTAAGTTAATTATGGCATAATTGTGTTCTGCTCAGGGTCCCTTTAGGTGGTCCTACAATTATGGCTCTTCAGAAGCAAAACATAACCAACTCCAGAGCAGGCATTAGAACACTCTGAGGTCAGGGATTTAGTTGCTAGGGGGACAAACTCTGTTTTTATACAGCAGTCTTTCCCAGTAGTATTTTGGGATGCACCCCTTTTTAAAAGCCTGTTCTTACCAAGTGCCCTCTAGTATTAGTGAAATGATCTCAAGTACCCTTTGTCCCAGGGGCGGACATACGGCCGTGCAGGCCGTGCCGCCGCACGAGGGCCCCTGAAGTTCCGTTTTCTTCAGGGGCCCATGGCATTAAGTACTTTTTTTTTTTTTTTTTAATATTTTTTTTTTTTATTATTATTTTATTCCCGGGGGCCCCCCGACTCCTATCCTCCCTCCCTCCCTCACCTCGGGGGCCCCCTCCCGATATGCGCGGCGGGAGAGCGAGCGAGCGGCAAATGCAGGAAGGGCTCTCCAGGCATCCGCTAGAGGCCCAGCCGCTTGGTCTCCAATATGTCTCCAGTTGGAGACATATTGGAGACTCAGCGGCTGGGCCTCTAGCGGATGCCTGGAGAGCCCTGAAGACTTCCTGCATTTGCCGCTCACTCTCCCGCCGCGCATATCGGGAGGGGGCCCCCCGAGGTGAGGAAGGAAGGGAGGGAGGGAGGATAGGAGTCGGGCCCCCCACCCGGATAGCTACCCACCCGGCTACCTACCCACCCGGCTACCTACCTACCCACCCGACTACCTAACCACCCACCAGGCTTCCTACCTACCTACCCACCCGGCTACCTACCCACCCACCAGGCTTCCTACCTAACCACCCACCCAACTACCTAACCACCCACCCGGCTACCTACCCACCCGGCTACCTACCCACCCGGCTACCTACCTACCTACCCGGCTACCTACCTAACCACCCACCCGGCTACCTACCTAACCACCCACCCGGCTACCTACCGGGCTAGTTACCAACCCACCCACCAGGCTACCTACCCACCCACCCGGCTACCCGGCTACCTACCTAACCACCCACCCGGCTACCTACCTAACCACCCACCTGGCTACCTACCTAACCACCCACCCGGCTACCTACCGGGCTAGTTACCAACCCACCCACCAGGTTACCTACCCACCCACCAGGCTACCTACCTACCCACCCACCAGGCTACCTACCCACCCACCAGGCTTCCTACCTACCCACCCGGCTACCTACCTACCCACCAGGCTACCTACCCACCCACCAGGCTACCTACCTACCCACCCACCAGGCTACCTACCCACCCACCAGGCTTCCTACCTACCCACCCGGCTACCTACCTACCCACCCGGCTACCTACCCACCCACCAGGCTTCCTACCTACCCACCCGGCTACCTACCTAACCACCCACCCGGCTACCTACCTACCCACCCACCCGGCTACCCACCCACCAGGCTTCCTACCTAACCACCCACCCGGCTACCTACCTAACCACCCACCCGGCTACCTACCGGGCTAGTTACCAGCCCACCCACCAGGCTACCTACCCACCCACCCGGCTACCCACGCACCCACCAGGCTACCTACCTACCTACCGGGCTAGTTACCCACCCACCCACCAGGCTACCTACCCACCCGGCTACCTACCCACCCACCCACCAGGCTACCTACCCACCCACCCACCAGGCTACCAACCCACCCACTCAACCAGGCTACCAACCCACCCACCCACTCACCCACCCACTAGGCTACCTATCCACCCAACCACCCATGGGAGCTGCGCGCCGGATGGAGGCTGGGACAGGAGGTCTGCTGCAGGTGAGTAAATGTTTTTGTTTTATTTATATTAGCAGGTGTATGTTCTGGGCAGGTCTGCCACATGATTGCATGTATTTTCTTCGCAAATCTGCCGACATGATTGCATGTATTTTCTGGGCATATCTGCCGACATGATTGCACGTATTTTCTGGGCATATCTGCCGACTTGTTTGCACGTATTTTCTGGGCATATCTGCCGACTTGATTGCATGTATTTTCTGGGCATATCTGCCGACTTGTTTGCACGTATTTTCTGGGCATATCTGCCGACTTGTTTGCACGTATTTTCTGGGCATATCTGCCGACTTGATTGCACGTATTTTCTGGGCATATCTGCCGACTTGATTGCACGTATTTTCTGGGCATATCTGCCGACTTGATTGCACATATTTTCTGGGCATATCTGCCGACATGATTGCACGTATTTTCTGGGCATATCTGCCGACATGATTGCACGTATTTTCTGGGCATATATGTGTATTTTCTTGAGAAAACCTGCACAATTATGTGAATTTTCTGGGGAAAGGGTCACCAAAACTTGGGCCCACTGTCTTTGCGTTGCACTTTTCAAGGGAACCTGAGGTGAGAATAATATTGAGGCTGCCATATTTCTCTCCTTTTAAGCAATACCAGTTGCCTGGCTGCCGTGCTGGTCCTCTGCCTCTTATTCTTTCAACCATAGACCCTGAACAAGCATGCAGCAGGTCAGGGGTTTCTGACAATATTGTCAGAACTGAGAAGATTAGCTGCATGCTTGTTGCTGGTGTAATTCAGTTTATTACTGCAGCCAAATAGATCAGCAGGGCCGCCAGGCAACTAGTATTGTTTAAAAGGAAATAAACCCTCACCCCGGGTTCGCTTTAAGTTACAGTTAGCTCCGCCCTCATCCGGTCATTGCCACGCCCATTTTTTTGCCGCGGCGCTACGCGCCGCAGGTTCTGTCCACTAATTTTTGCCGCGGCGCGCTTTGCGCGCCGCAGGTTGTAGCCACGCCCATATTTTGCCGCGGCGCGCTACGCGCGCCGCAGGTCATAGGGGGCCCACAATTACAATTTTGCACAGGGGCCCACTGCTGGCTGTGTCCGCCACTGCTTTGTCCCCTGAGCACACATTTATTAGCAGTATACCCAAATGATGTATAGGTGATTTCCCCCCCCCCACCCACTATTCCTTTTGATCGTTAACTAAATTAAGCCACGTGTCTATATTTTTATATAAAAATTGACAAAGATTCACAACTTACTAAAACTACAACACCAAATTTAATATGTAAAGCTCAAGTACCCCTCAGCCCAGTAGAAGTACCCCCTGAGGCTTACATACTTAGACCATAGAGGCTGGTTGCTGATGCAAAGGTTCTGAGGCCCCTTTCCCACTGACATATTTGCATTGCACTGCACTACGCTTTCTTACCGCAGGGTTATGCTATAGCAATAAAAACCTATGGGGCCTAGCAGACCTACCATGGTGTGATGCGCCAGAAGTACTGAATTTAGCAACAGCAGCACATTATCAGTGACGACCTGCAGCAATGTGCTGTACTGTGCATTTGCATCGCACATGTGAGGAAGCGTGTTTTGGCAATATACTTCTGTGCACTTCCGATGTCCACCACAGGAAGTGAGCGCTAGAGAGAGCCTCACTTCTTGTTTGACTTGCAGCCAGAAGTGAGATTACCGTGTTAACCTCCAAGGCTATTTTTGAAGTTGCAACAAAAATGCCGGTTTCTAGTGTGAAGCCAGCCTGAACCTTCTTTAACTGAGCTTGCACACTTAGAATTCCTTTCTATGTAATAATAATGCTTCTGGTTCTGATTTCTGTCAGTAATTATTAGTTCCATTGCCACGAAGCTTATCCTATGCTTGATTTGATACAAATATTATTCCAGCAAAATCATTAGGGAAAGCCAGATCAATTAATGACTTGCCTAGTGGTGAAGCCAGAAGATGAGAAACATAACAAATCAGGAACCTGTTCCAGGAAAGCGAAAGCAAATCTTTAACATTTGTGACCGTAAGATGAGAAAGTCTATAGGGGTACGAGCACATTCTAAAATCATATACAGTGAGCAACTGCTAAAATAGGATGACATACCAACTTTAAAGGGATACTGTAGGAGGGTCGGGGGAAAATGAGCTGAACTTACCCGGGGCTTCTAATGGTCCCCCGCAGACATCCTGAGTTGGTGCAGCCACTCACCGATGCTCCGGCCCCGCCTCCAGTTCACTTCTGGAATTTATGACTTTAAAGTCAGAAAACCACTGCGCCTGCACGCCCATGTCCTCGCTCCCGCTGATGTCACCAGGAGTGTACTGCGCAGACACAGACCATACTGGGCCTGCGCTGTGCGCTCTTGATGACATCAGCAAGATCGAGGACACGGCAATGCAGGCACAGTGGTTTTCAGACTTTAAAGTCTGAAATTCCATAAGTGAACAGGAGGTGGGGCCGGAGCATCGCTGAGTGGCTGCGCCAACACAGGATGTTTGTGGGGGACCGTTAGAAGCCCCAGGTAAGTTCAACTCATTTTCCCCTGACCCCCCCTACAGTATCCCTTTAACCATTTACCGCCATCCTAACGTATTAAAACGTCATGCTTACCGCTATTAACAGCAACATGACGTTTTAATACGTCGCGCATTCCCGCCGCTGCTACCGCCGTGTGTCCGCCGCTACCGCCGCCATTACCGTCGGGATCCCGTGCTGGGTGATTTGGGGAAGAGGACCGAACAGTCCTCTACCCAATCGCAGTGCCTGGAGTGAATGGACGTGACCGCGAACAGCGGCTACGTCCATTCACATAAACAGGAAATGTAACAGTTTAATAAAGTGTAAAAAAAAAAAAAAAAAATGAACACTTCCTATGAGTGTTCACTAGCGCCATCTTGTGGCCAAAAAGTATATTACACCTACAAAATACATACATTTTCAAGTATATACACATCATTAATAAAATTACACTTCCAACCCTCCCCCCCAAAAAAAACACTTGTAAAAAAAAAAAAATCAGCTTAAAAAAAATAAATAAATAGTTGCCTTAGGGACTCAGCTTTTTTTATTCTATATTTTATGGGGGAAAATTAATTTTAATTTATTACATAGGGGCTTGTAATTATGGCCAGAACAAACAGAAAAATAACCACTTATATTTCAAAATAATATACTGTCGCCATACATTGTGGTAGGGACATAATCTAAATGGTTTAATTATCGGGACCACTGGGAAAATAAAACGTGTTTGTTTTATCCACAGGAGAATGTTTAATTTTAAAACTATAAAGGCTGAACACTGAGAAATAATGATTTTTTTTTCTTTTTTTTTCTGTTTTTCTCATTAAAATGCATTTAGAATAAAAAACTTCTTAGCAAAATGTACTATCCATAGAAAGCCTAATTGGTGGCGAAAAAAACGAGGTATAGATCATTTTCTTGTGATAAGTAGTAATAAAGTTATTAGGGAATAAAAGGGAGGAGCGCTGACAACTGAAAATTGCTCTGGTCCGTTAGGATAAAAACCCTTGGGGGTGAACTGGTTAAGGCCAACCTGAAAATTATGAAGTAGGAATAAAAGAGGTAAAAGTACATTACTTACTGTGATGTATTTGGCTGCATGGGTTTCTGCTTTATAATGTGCATTTGGGCAAAAAATCATTTGGCACAATGTATTTGATGCAGTATAATTATGTGTATATTTGTTGTCTTCTGTTTTGGCATCTTCTTTCTTATGTAAGATAAGCTAAAGTAATAATAAGGTGACCCATTAGGAGTATGTGATAAATCTTAGCGATACTAATTTAAAGGGAACTTGAAGTGAGAGGCATATGGTGGTTGCCATATTTATTTTATTTTAAACAATACCAGTTGCCTGACAGTCCTGCTGATCTCTCTGGCTGCAAAAGTGTTTGAATCACACAGCTGAAACAAGCATGCTAGGCTTTCGTCAGAGCACCTGATCTGCATGTTTGTTCAGAGTCTATGGCTAAAATAGTCAGAGGCAGAGGATCAGCAGAACAGCCATGAAATTTGCATTGATTAAAAGGAAATAAATATAGTAGCCTCCATATTCCTCTCTCTTCAGGTGTGCTTCAGTGATTGTCTTTCCCTAACATGAATTACATCTCCATTCCCTCAAATAATATTAACCTAAACTCCTTACTTGGCACCATCCTTTTCCCACTGGCAATCCTATCCAACTAACCTTCGTCCCATTCTTGAGGAATTCTAGCAGTGGCTGGAGAGTGTACTGATTAAGGGCTCTGCCTCTGACACAGAAGACCTGGGTTCGATTATCAGGTCTTCCTGTTCAGTAGGCCAGCACCTATTCAGTAGGAGATCGTGGGCAAGACTCCCTTACACTGCTATTGCCTATAGCACGTGTCCTAGTGGCTGCAGCTCTGGAGCTTTGAGTCTGCCAGGAGAAAACGACAACATAAAAGTTATTTGTCTTGCCTTGTGGCTTGTCTTTTTGAGTTCTGTAGATTAACTTCTTCTTGCACTCATTTCTAGCCACATTTCTAGGGGTAGGTGCACCAGGTGACCGCTCGGGGTGCAGTGAGGGAGGAGGGTGCAGTAAAGGAGGGAGCAGCATTGGACTCAGTGGTGGGAGAGGGACCAGACTCCTCCCTCCCTCTCTTTGGCTCCCCCTCCGTTGAAGACATGTGTGGCAGCTGGATGTTAGCATTAACTCCCCCCCCCCCCCACCCCCAATCCTTTAGATTGTAATCTTGCAAGGGCAGGGCTCTCTCCCCCTTTTGTGTCCTGGAAATCATTATACATTTTATTCATCACGCTACTTTTATCACTGTCATTGCCAGTTCTCTATCTTGTATTCTGTATTTTGTATCGTTTTTGTATTTTGTCACCAAATATGTATCTTGTATATTGGTGTACACCATTGCCCTCATTATTTTGTACCCCATGTTTGTCTCTTACTTTGTACAGCACCTCAGAATATGTTGGCGCTTTATAAATCAATAATAATAATAATACTAATAATAATTAACTCACCTTCCGGGCTCCAGGTGATGATCTCATGTTGCCGGGCTGCTCTCTCTGTGTATATCACCACTCACAGGAAGTAGTTCCTACTTCCTGTGAGCAGCAATGTACACACAGAGAGCAGCCCGGTGACATGTGAACATCGCCTGGAGCCCGGAAGGTGGCTAACGTATACTGGGGCACCAATGGCTGGATAATCTATACTGGGGGCACCTATGGCTGGCTAACCTATACTGGGGGCACCTACTGCTATCTAACCTACACTGGGACACCTATGGCTGGCTAACTGACACTGGGGCGCATATAGCTGGCTACCTACACTGGGGTGCTAATATCGCATGGATGTTTTAAAATGCAATTTGATATCCCCTTCCTCTAATTTCTCATTATGTAATCACTTTCAAGTGCTTCTTTTTATTTTTTCAAGATTTGTTTGATGTCATAATTTGTCCTACCCCTTCATATCAAAGATTAGTAACGTTTACACGTAAATAACAGCAGGCTGAGCTTTGATGCCAATTGATATAAGGCAATTATTACGCAATGTCTTTCACTAACCCTGTTTTTTGTGGCCTTGGAAAATCTGAATAGCACATTATCATCAAACAGTAATTTAAAAGGACTGAATTATGGTATAAAAGCACCATTTCTGGTAGTAAAAAGATGTAAGCATGTGAATGTTTATGGCAGTCCCTGGCAATATAATTTCGATACACCGGTATGAATATGCTACGGATGCTGAATATTTATAAGTAACTGATGTAGCACAACTCTGTAATTGACAAAAAGACCTGTGCATGAACTGTAATTTAGGATTGCTTTTAAACCAATAGATTTGAAATGGTGATGGGAGTGATGGTAATACACGTAAGCATTAGCCATATATGATTTGTACTAAATTTATTTTCAAATACTAAATAAAGACTTTTGTACATGTAATTTCCATTTCAGCTCAAGTGATAGGGATAGTTATATATATTTTCCAATTTCCTTCTATTTTCACTACATGTCCATAAAAGAAAGTACCATATTTCAAAATATGAGGAAAATCTTTATATTCTCAACATTATTCTATGTGAATGCCTCCTGAGGGTTCCTGCTTTGCACACTGGTTTGTAGTAAAATAGCATACATAGCTATTTATTTGACTCAAGCACCTTTTGTAACCTTCATCTTACTATGGGCTATTGCCTGCTGGTTTCGTAGTACAAGAGGATTAGAAAAATAATAATAGAAAGTACTGTGGGGGGATTTCACTTGCTTATTTTTATATGGATATAAGAAATTCTGTCAGCTGAAATTCTCTACGCTTTCACAAAATGCCTATAAGCTGGGCATAGAGACAGAGATTGTACAATGAAAACTTGCAACACCCTACGGCAGAAGAACTATCTGCAGACTAGCCCGGGGGCACTGAAGAATACCTGCAAAAATAGAAACTAACCAACTGGTTAGGTGGTTAGGATGCAACAGTGAATAAAGTCACTCTCTTTCCCACCAAGTGATGCAGCCATAAATACATTATGTTAACCTGAAATGTAGCTGATAGCAGCCATGCAACTGGATCAGACAGGTTTTCGTGTTTGCAGCAGGTGGTCAGAAAAAATATATTATTATTATCTGCATTATATGCAGTTTCAGAAAGCTTAACCTCTTGACGACCAGCTAACGCCGATTGGCGTAAACTGGTCGTCTGCGGGTCTTTCCATGTCCGTTCACGGAGGGTGTCTCCGTGAACAGCCGGAGAGCCGCCGATCGCGGCTCGCCGGCAAAATGTAAACACGCGGGGAAGAAATCCCCGCTGTTTACATGATACGGTGCTGCTGCGCAGCAGCGCCGTAAGGCAGATCGGCGAACCCCGGCCTCTGATTGGCCGAGGATCGCCGGCATATGACGGGCTGAAGCCTATCCTACAATGCGCAGGACGGATATCCGTCCTGCGCAGCCCACGGAAGGAGATGGAGGGAGGGAGAGGAAGGGAGCTCCAAAAACGCTGCGGAGGGGGGATTTGAAGAGCCCCCCCCTGCAAACGCAGCAAGCCAGCGGCGATCAGACCCCCCCAGCAGGACATCCCCCTAGTGGGGAAAAAAGGGGGAAGTCTGATCGCCCTGGCATAATCCTGATCTGTGCTGCGGGCTGGAGAGCCCACGCAGCACAGATCAGGCAATAATCCCCTGGTCGTCAAGTGGTTAAGTGTCATGTGAAGAGGCTGCCAAGGAGTTAGGTTTCACTCTATCTAGTTCTTTGCTACTTCAGTTCTTATCTGCCCTGTCCTGTCTCTACCTCCTTCCATAACCCTTTACACTGCCTCCTGCGAACTCCTACATTCTTCTCACATTGGGCTTGATCCACTAAGACAAATAGCATGCCTTATCAGAGTTAACATGCCTTAGCAGAGATTACACGACTTATCAAAGTTAACACACCTTATCAGAGTAGCACAGCAAGTGCTACGAACCCGCAGGAACTCAGGGTAGGTCTAGTGGAGCTCTTAACATTGCCAAATACCAGGTATAAGTTTGTAGCGCTCGCTATGCTACTCTGATAAGGCATGTTAACTCTGATAAGGAGTGCTATCTCTGATCAGGTGTATTGTCTCTGATAAGGCGTGTTAACTCGGATAAGGGATGCTATTTATCTTAGTGAATCAAGCCCATTGTGAGTAACATACAACCCAACCTGCTATATGACACTTAGCAAAGCCTTGCACCCATTGGCATAGCTAAGGAGCTATGGTCCCCAGTGCAAGTTTTACATTGGGCCCCCACAGCACTCTATACATAATAATTGATGTAGTGCACCAAAACCTGTCAAGGACAACCAAAGTATCAGAGGTGCAAGAAGGGGGTGGAGAACGGCTTAATAACGATTACTACTATTTAAGGAATCTGTAGAAGTGATTTTTTACCAGCATAGGACCAATAAAGAGCTAATACTGCGGTTGAGGAAAGGTCCCTCTTGCCCAAGGGCTCCGATGTGCTCATAACCTCTGCGCCCCTATTGCTACGTTAGTGCTTGCACCAACTACTTGTTGAAGTGGTGAGAGATCTGTGACTGAACCAGCCATAACTCCCCTGCAATCAGTGGAAAATGAGGAGTGTGAGGGATGGAAGCATGGAATCCCTTTCCACCTTAGTCAGCCGGAGACCAGGCCACTACACTTGTGGCAGTAGACCTAAAACCCCAAAATACGAGTAACTAGTGTAATTTAATTGCTGGAACTTTGATTACTTAGGTAAGGTGAGAGGGGGTGGGAGGGAACAGAAACAGGTGCACATAATAGTATTAGTCAGGGAGGCTGGGACTTTGAGGCATTACAGTTTGGATGTCAAGGTGTTCGCTTAAGTAGTAAACAAAGTGGAATACAACATAGGAACTGGTAGTTATTGAATACATAGGTGACACTGGACTGAAGTTTGGTTCAAGGTTAATTTATGAGATTTCAATATTTATCTGACTGTGTGAGCACTTCATGACCCCAATACATGTATAAATATACACGGAGCAACACTCAGACACAGATTTACAGTTTCAATTCATCAATATTAATATATAGGCGGTTGCAGTCTGCCTATTTTTCTGTGCACAGCAGTTCAAAACAATAGCATGAAAAGGTGTTGCTGTTGCTATTATATTTTCATGTGTGAGAATGTCCTTGGCTAGAACTTACATTCACTTCCTATTTTGACAGGAATCAGTAACAAGTAAACCCATGCTTTGTACAATAAAGAAAAAGGACTATCTCTATCAAGTTTTTATTGCTGTCCCACATTTTCTCTCCCTAAGATCACCATTATTTACATCAAAACCGGTCAGTGGAGGTCATAAAGTGTGGGGCAACAGTAAAAACATGATGAAGATAACTTTTTTGCTTTCAACAAAGATAAGCTTTGTTACTGTCTTTGCTCATGTTGGGAGAATTACTTGATCCCTAAGAGTAAAAATAAGTACAAATGAGCAAATCATGGAAAACAAAGTGAAGACTCCAAACAGATAAAACACCAGTGCAAGTGGCATTGGTAAAACCTGGTATACAGGTTAGTTAAATCTCAAAGCCCTATACAGAATATAAATATAAGCAACAAATGAACAAATTTAACAATTCTTTAGTCTTGGCCAAATTGAAACATCACATAGACATGGCGACAAGGGAGACTGGTCCTTCAATACAATGAACTTAAATCTCAACTCATAGTGAGTCATTGTGGGATGCAGGTATTGAGCAGAAATGTCCACAATGCTTCCTGCATTAGTACCCTCTTCTGGATAAATCCACACCTTCAACTGACTAAATTCTTCATGTCTTGGATCTTAGATTTAAAGCCCTAGTTCACTCTTACACATTTTTATTGTTAGTAATGCTGCATAGGAAATTATGCCAACACAGTTTTTATATTTCATGCAGCTGTTCCAGACAGATCACCCAGGGAAACAACACTCATGTGCTCCAAAGATGATGCATGATAGGTATAGGTGTAGGTGTTTGAATTCAGCAATGTGTGGTTTGGAACCTGGACACATGCATTCAGCACCATTTCAGTATGGAAAAGCAGGATGAGTGCATTTCATTTAACTCTGATACTTCCTCCTTCCAGCTTGTTCACATGAGCCAGAGTTTGATATGGCATGCATGTACAAATGTAGGAATACAATAACTCTACTTGCAACACCAGCAACTTCTGCACAATCAAGCCAGACCTGGTTGGTGCCCTGTCTCTCCTTGTTTTACTGGTTTATCCTTCCGGATCTTGATGATTTTTTCACCATGAGCACATCTAACAGGAGGTGTGTCCACTGAAAGAAGGAGGGTAAGTGAAAGTTTATTCACTGCTATAAAAACTGTGCTTGATTTCCTGTCGGACCTGAAGTACCGAGCACACCTACCACGTATCTACTAATGATGATGAGAGCGGGGAAAAGTGTGGAGAGCTTTCTACCCAGTGTAATTCAATCTCAATAGAAAATTATGTTGCAGAACTCAATCAACCAAGTATGTTAACATCTCAACAGGAAATGAAGCTATAGGACTTAGGCTTGGTTCACAATCAAATCTGTACATTTCTAATCCAGTCCAGTCTTATCATGTCCTGTCATTCTTGCATCAATTTTACCTGACAGGATTGGAACTGTACACCTTTTATGTGTGAACACACCCATAGAAAACTGATACAAAACTGACAGGACAGGGCTGCCCTGGACTGAATTAGAAATGTACACCTTCTATGTCTGATCCAAGCCATAGGAAACTCATACAAAACTGACGCAAAACTGTCAAAAACTGACAAGATGGTACTAGACATCAAGTGCACTAAACAGTTGAGAGGCTGAACTAGTCCTTTAATCAATCATGTGACCAAGACAACATCAACTAATTTACTGCCTCTTTAGTTTACTGAGAAATCTAATCAGAAATCTATAACTTTTGTTAACCCTAGTAAGAGGAACATTGCCAAAGACAAAACCCAAAAGTCAGAATTCAAATTCACCATCTATCCCTATTCTTACATTAATAAAAGCGCACATTACTCAGCACTTAACTAACTGCAATTTGATAAGTTTATAAACACTTCTTTTCAACTGTTAAATACTTTAAGACAATTTCACAAAAGTCACATTATCATAAATGAAAATGTATTGTAGTACAATGCGTGCAAACACATTTTCCAAATGGCTTACTTATATTTAACAGCCTCAGTGAGTTCTTGCCAAGTAATTTTGGAAACCTAAGAATGACAAAATTCACTGTAGAAATTCTGTAAGAAGTTTTGACTTCTATAAAAAGTTTACATTATCACAGCCTTAGTAGATTGCCTTATACTAAGATAACTTGTATCTAGGACTTACTTGCGGGCCATTATTCAATTCACTTTTACTCCTAAGCTTTCTCCTAGGTGATATTTTCACACCTTATTAATAAAATGTATTTTAAGCCAAGAAAATAAATGTATTCTGAGCAAGAAAATATTTGCCATTACTTTTTCACCTACTTTTTGGTATTTTTTCAATTGCAGAGTGCTGAAAGGTTATTTAAAACAGAAGATAACAACCTATCTTCTAGGTGAAAAAGTAAGAGAAAAAAAGTGGATTGAATAAGGGCCAGTATGACCCTAATAAAGAACTATACTAAACCTACCAAATACTTAGGGCTGAACTTTACTCCATGGTGGATTTCAGTCCAAGGGAACAATTAAGGTTCTGTAATATAAGTGTTATGTAGCAGGCTGTATAATTTGTTACGATTATGGTGCCTATCATGCACTTCTAGTAGTAGCTGATGTTGCCACAGTGTTAATACAGTAGGTGCTTACAGACAGTCATTTGACTAGTAGAATTCATTTGTTTGTTTTTTAAAGTTGGGAGTGACCCTTGGAGGACAGTAGTGTGTAAGGAGACAAATCATGAAGAGGTGTGGAGAGATGGGAGAAAGGCTCAGTTCACATCTGTGTTTTGTGCCGAAACGGTAAGTTCCAACGGATCCATTGTACGTTGAAACAGATCCATTGCGGACCGTTGTTAATACATTTCCGGTCCGTTTCAGTTCCATAAGTACACTTTTTGCATACGTTTTGTGTCAGTTTACATTTTAAATGGTAAGTTCTAATATTATATATAAAACCTTCAGCGCTAATCATATACATCCACCACCACGAACACCATAGAAAATGGATGCGCTTACCAGATAGTAACAGACCTTAATTACAGGGTCTGCAACATAGCATAATAAGGTCAGCGGGCAGTATCTTCCCAGCTGGCCTCCTCTACACATACGTTTTAAAATTAGCATTAAAGATAAGCTATATATACCCCAGAACTCTGAATGATCAGTAGATACATTCTGGTGATTGTTGAGGAGAGAGCTTGCCGTTTGGAGAATGGATCCAGTCTATTTCTACAGCTTCTGGCTTGGAATAGCCTCTTTTCTGATTTTCACCTACTACTATGTGGGACGGAAGCCAGCTGTTCTCAGGAGATGGTGGGTGAACCCTCTACTCCTTCAAAGGCAGAGGAAGGGACAGTTCCAGACACTGTACCAGGACCTGAGACGACACCCAGAAAAATTCTAAAGCTACTGCCGGATGTCCATATCCCTGTAAGTATCCATACCTACCCACCCCAACCCCTTGCCCCACAGCAAACTCTTTCCAGTTCTAATCCTTTATACATCTTGTCACAGGTTTTATACCCTCCTGGAGATGGTGAGGAATGACCTCAAGAAGATGGATACCCGGTTCTGGAAGGCTGTCACACCAGAGGAACAGCTAATGATCACTCTAAGGTTAGTAACAACAACTCCAACATTTTTTGTAAACCACAACGAAAAGTTTTATTACAAAACCTATCAACAATTTAAAAAAAACAAAGCTTCCAACATGGAAGCAAACACAACAGTCTTCCAACATGGAAAATAGAAAAAACATTTTTTTAAAAAAAACAGAACATAAACTGTGGGCACAGAGTCCTTTGGGCATCGTCTTCTAAACCTGACCCACAGGGACGACAACATGCCATGCCAAGGCCAAAGGAACCAGACTGGTAGCCGGGTTGGGCCAAGCCATGACATGTTGCGGTTCCTAGGGGACAGGTTCTGAAGGCCACGTCCAATGGGAGACCCAAGTAGTGCTACAATTTAAAGTTCAACAGACAGATATACTGGGTGCGGGTACAATAGTGCACAGAGCCCAACTAGTGCAAAAAACAAGTGCAAAAAGGACACTGTAGTCCATGGGTGAGGGTAGACTGTAGGCACAGAGTCCCTTGGGCGTCGCCTTCTAAACCTGACTCACAGGGACGGCAATATGTCATGCTAAGGCCAAAGGAACCAAGCTGGTAGCCAGTTTGGGCCGAGCCATGACATGTTGCGGTTCCTAGGGGACAAGTTCTGAAGGCCACGTCCAAGGGGAGGGCTTGAGAAGCACAACTTTCTTTTTCAATTGTACATTACAATTTTGGGTCTGACCCTGATCCAAGAAACATGTTTGGTGTAGATGCTTGGTCAGGAGTGTCAGGGGTACTAACGATTGAACTGCTAGAACCTGTTCCTAACTGCGTGTACCTTCGCTCCTCAAATGCACTCCCTCTATACCCTTGGTAGCTTTGAGAAACTGATTGCCAGGTTAGGTTGTAGTTTGTCTATACACTCTTGGTTGGACCTGAAACTGTGGTTCCATGTGTGCTTTGACAGCCTCTAGAAGGCTGTACTGGCACGACAGCACACTGCCACTTGGGACTTTGTCCACCAAGGGAAGAAGGGACATGAGGGTGTGGTAGGCTTAGTGTTGGGCGAACACCTAGATGTTCGGGTTCGCGAACGTTCGCCGAACATGGCCGCGATGTTCGGGTGTTCGCGCCGAACTTAGAACATAATGGAAGTCAATGGGGACCCGAACTTTCGTGCTTTGTAAAGCCTCCTTACATGCTACATACCCCAAATTTACAGGGTATGTGCACCTTGGGAGTGAGTAAAAGAGGAAAAAAAATTTAGCAAAAAGAGCTTATAGTTTTTGAGAAAATCGATTTTAAAGTTTCAAAGGGAAAACTGTCTTTTAAATGCGGGAAATGTCTGTTTTCTTTGCACAGGTAGCATGCATTTTGCCGCCATGCAGTCATAAATGTAATAAAGATAAGAGGTTCCATAAACAGGGACCGGCAACGCTAACCAAGCACCAGCACACGTGATGGAACAGGAGGAGGCGCAGGAGGAGAAGGCCACGCTTTGAGACACAACAATCCAGGCCATGCATGAGGACAAGAAGCGTGCGGATAGCATGCTTTTTGCCGCCATGCAGTCATAAATGTAATAAAGATAAGAGGTTCCATAAACAGGGACCGGCAACGGTAACCCAGCAGCAGCACACGTGATGGAACAGGAGGAGGCGCAGGAGGAGAAGGCCACGCTTTGAGACACAACAACCCAGGACTTGCATGAGGACAAGAAGAAGCGTGCGGATAGCATGCTTTTTGCCGCCATGCAGTCATAAATGTAATAAAGATAAGAGGTTCCATAAACAGGGACCGGCAACGCTAACCAAGCAGCAGCACACATGATGGAACAGGAGGAGGCGCAGGAGGAGAAGGCCATGCTTTCAGACACAACAACCCAGGCCTTGCATGAGAACAAGAAGAAGCGTGCGGATAGCATGCTTTTTGCCGCCATGCAGTGATAAATGTAATAAAGATAAGAGGTTCCATAAACAGGGACCGGCAACGCTAACCCAGCAGCAGCACACGTGATGGAACAGGAGGAGGCGCAGGAGGAGAAGGCCACGCTTTCAGACACAACAACCCAGGCCTTGCATGAGGACAAGAAGCGTGTGGATAGCATGCTTTTTGCCGCCATGCAGTCATAAATGTAATACAGATAAGAGGTTCAATAAACAGGGACCGGAAACGCTAACCCATCACAGATGGTCATTGTTCATGTTACTTGGTTGGGGTCCAGGAGTGTTGCATAGTCGTTTCCAATCCAGGATTGATTCATTTTAATTTGAGTCAGACGGTCTGCATTTTCTGTGGAGAGGCGGATACGCCGATCTGTGACGATGCCTCCAGCAGCACTGAAACAGCGTTCCGACATAACGCTGGCTGCCGGGCAAGCCAGCACCTCTATTGCATACATTGCCAGTTCGTGCCAGGTGTCTAGCTTCGTTACCCAATAGTTGAAGGGGGCAGATGGATTGTTCAACATAGCTACGCCATCTGACATGTAGTCCTTGACCATCTTCTCCAGGCGATCAGTGTTGGAGGTGGATCTGCACGCTTGCTGTTCTGTGGGCTGCTGCATGGGTGTCAGAAAATTTTCCCACTCCAAGCACACTGCCAATACCATTCCCTTTTGGGCACTAGCTGCGGCTTGTGTTGTTTGCTGCCCTCCTGGTCGTCCTGGGTTTGCGGAAGTCAGTCTGTCGGCGTACAACTGGCTAGAGGAGGGGGAGGATGTCAATCTCCTCTCTAAAGTCTCCACAAGGGCCTGCTGGTATTCTTCCATTTTGACCTGTCTGACTCTTTCTTCAAGCAGTTTTGGAACATTGTGTTTGTACCGTGGATCCAGAAGGGAATAAACACATTAATTGGTGTTGTCCAGAATGCGCACAATGCGTGGGTCGCGTTCAATGCAGTCTAGCATGAATTGAGCCATGTGTGCCAGAGACCTGCCAAAATCCTCATCATCCTCTTGTGAGCGTTGTGCTAGTTGTTGTGATGCATCATAGTCGTCACCTTCTTCCTGGTCTGCTTCTGCTGACCATTCGCGCTGAATTGTGGAAGTCCAACGTGCACCGCTCTGGCCCTCGTCAGTGGTGGCATGAAATTCCTGCTCCAACTCCAGCTGTTCCTCCTCCTCTTCTTTGTCATAGCTGCTGGGGCCAGCGTTTCCTGAGGCGGATGGCCTGATGTTGGTACCCTCACGCTGATCGTTTTCTCCTTCAGATTCCCCCAGTTGCATCATGACAGCTGTTTCCTTGATTTTCAACATTGACTTCTTCAATAAACACAGCAGTGGTATGGTAATGCTGACTGAAGAGTTGTCACTGCTCACAAGCAACGTGGACTGCTCAAAATTTTGGAGGACTTGGCAGAGGTCCAACATGTTGGCCCAATCGGATCCACAGAAGCTTGGCAGCTGTCCGGATGCGCCTCGGTACTGCGCCGTCATGTACTGGACCACTGCACTCTTCTGCTCGCAAAAGCGGGCTAGCATGTGCACTGTAGAATTCCAGCGCGTAGGGACATCACACAGCAAGCAATGGTGGGGGAGATTGAAGCGCTCCTGCATCTTGGCGAGTGCCCCCGAAGCAGTACTGGAATTTCTGCAATGTTTGGCCACTCGTCGCACCTTCAACAGAAGATCGGCCACGCCTGGGTATGTCCTCAGGAACCGCTGAACTACTAGGTTCATCACGTGTGCCAGGCAAGGGATGTGTGTCAGCTTAGCCAACCTTAAAACGCGAATGAGATTACTCCCATTATCACACACAACCATGCCCGGTTTCAGGTCCAGCGGTGCCAGCCACAAATCCGTCTGTTCCTTTATTCCCCTCCAAATTTCCTCCCCTGTGTGCTGCTTATCCCCAAGGCAGATCAGCTTCAGCAACGCTTGCTGACGCATGCCAACAGCTGTGCTGCACTGCTTCCACGATCCTACTGCTGCTGGGTTAGCGTTTCCGGATGAGGTACAGCTTTGAGATGCGTTGGAGGAGAAGGAGTCAGAGAGGTAGGTGCTGCTGTTGTTATCCAGTGGGAGGGACGGCGGTGCAGCTGTTTGCGGCGTGGGCAACACCCGCGCCGTAGCAGGTGAGGAATCGCTGCCAGGCTCCACAAGGTTCACCCAGTGCGCGGTAAGGGAGATGTATCGACCCTGGCCGAACGCACTGGTCCAGGTGTCAGTGGTGAGGTGAACCTTGCAGGCAACAGCATTCTTCAAGCTTCGGGTTATTTTGCTGACCACGTGCTCATGCAACTCAGGCACTGCAGAGCGTGCAAAGTGGTAGCGGCTGGGAACCACGTAACGTGGGATGGCCACTGACATCATGCCCTTGAAGCTGTTTGTCTCCACCACTCGATATGGCAGCATTTCGCAGGCCAGAAGCTTGGCTATGCTGGCTGTTAGTGCCATGGCCCGGGGGTCATTTGCTGGCAATTTCCTCTTGCGCTCAAGCATCTCCGAGACAGACAACTGAACCGTAGGGCTGCACACTGAACGGCTGTTGGTTGTTGTGTTTGATGACTGGGAGACCTCAAGAGCACTATTCCGGAAAGTGACAGTGTCAGCGTCGTCTGATGTTTGTGAATGTTGTTGTGAACCACGCAATGGCTGGGCTACTGCTGCTGCTGAGGAGGGTCTGGTGGTGAGTCTGGTGACCCCAAGGGAGGCAGTGTTGCTGCTGGTACCCTGTCCTGGCAGCCACAGAGTGGGATGTTTGGATACCATGTGGCGAGTCATGCTGGTGGTGGAGAGGTTGTTAATATGTTTCCCCCTGCTCAGGCGGGTCTTGCACACCTTGCAAATCACCATGGTACCATCCTCACTGTAGTCTTCAAAGAAAGGCCAGACTTTGGAGCACCTGCCTTGCTGGCGATTTCTGTTTGCGCCTCTTTTGCGTCTCACTTGAACTTCCACGCTTGTGGTGCCTGAAATTTCGCGCCGCCTACCTTGTGGCACAAGGCGAACTCGTGCAGCAGTGGGTTCTTCAACAGACTCATCTGTGCTGCTACGACGGAGATGTTCTCCTTCACATACAAAATCTGGGTCTCTGTCAACATTGTCCATACCCTCCTCCTCTTCCATCTCCTCAAACTCGTCATATGTGATAGTGGGCCGCCGCCGTGGAGTAGAGCTCCCCACAACAACCTCTGCGCAGCACACTCCAACGTCGTCTTCAAGATCTTCTCGGCCGACCTCCTGCAATTGAAACCCCTCCTGCCCAACTTGCTCTGGGATTTGGGTTTCCGAGTCCTCCTCGGACTCGCCTTGCATTTCAGTGCGCGGTGCACAGTCAATGGTTGTGAATCCGGGCACAAAATTTCTGGCTGTTCCATTGACCTTTGAAAGGTGGAAGTTTGTTGGGCTGGGAATAGCTCCTGCGAATACCCCATTGTGTCCTGAGGAAATTCTTCGGACTGGTTATTTGGCAGTTGTGTGCATGGTGTCGCTGCCGGTTGTGTCAGCTTTGTGCCCACTGGCTCCTTGTAACTGGCTGAGGACTCGGACCTCGTGCGTGATGTGCTGGTGCTGCTTAACCCACTGCTGGACGCTTGAGAGGTCATCCAATTAATTATCTGGTCCTGTTCTTTTGGATTTGTGAGGGTTGATTTCCTGGACAACATGGGCGGTATTGAGTGGGTTTTCTTCGGTGCTCCACTGTGGCCTGTACGTGAACCATCAGGGGGAACACCTCTTCCCTTGCCCCTCCCTCTTTCACAGGATTTCTTCTTCATTTCACTTATCCGTAAAAGTACACGCTGACTGGCAGCAGTACAGTGGCAGTACAGAAATGCTATACAGTGGTGGGTGAGTGGTGTACTACTGTTCCCAGCAGCGACACAGAGCACAATGCTATACAGTGGTGGGTGAGCGGTGTACTACTGTTCCCAGCAGAGACACAGAGTGGCAGTAAACACAATGCTATATAGTGTGGCTGAGCGGTGTACTACTGTTCCCAGCAGCGACACAGAGCACAATGCTATACAGTGGTGGGTGAGCGGTGTACTACTGTTCCCAGCAGAGACACAGAGTGGCAGTAAACACAATGCTATATAGTGTGGCTGAGCGGTGTACTACTGTTCCCAGCAGCGACACAGAGCACAATGCTATACAGTGGTGGGTGAGCGGTGTACTACTATTCCCAGCAGCGACACAGAGCACAATGCTATATAGTGGTGGGTGAGCGGTGTACTACTGCTCCCAGCAGCGACACAGAGCACAATGCTATACAGGGTGAGCGGTGTACTACTGTTCCCAGCAGAGACACAGAGTGGCAGTAAACACAATGCTATATAGTGTGGGTGAGCGGTGTACTACTATTCCCAGCAGCGACACAGAGCACAATGCTATACAGGGTGAGCGGTGTACTACTGTTCCCAGCAGAGACACAGAGTGGCAGTAAACACAATGCTATATAGTGTGGGTGAGCGGTGTACTACTATTCCTAGCAGCGACACAGAGCACAATGCTATACAGGGTGAGCAGTGTACTACTGTTCCCAGCAGAGACACAGAGTGGCAGTAAACACAATGCTATATAGTGTGGGTGAGCGGTGTACTACTATTCCCAGCAGCGACACAGAGCACAATGCTATACAGGGTGAGCGGTGTACTACTGTTCCCAGCAGAGACACAGAGTGGCAGTAAACACAATGCTATATAGTGTGGGTGAGCGGTGTACTACTATTCCCAGCAGCGATACAGAGCACAATGCTATACAGGGTGAGCGGTGTACTACTGTTCCCAGCAGACACACAGAGTGGCAGTAAACACAATGCTATATAGTGTGGGTGAGCGGTGTACTACTATTCCCAGCAGCGACACAGAGCACAATGCTATACAGGGTGAGCGGTGTACTACTGTTCCCAGCAGAGACACAGAGTGGCAGTAAACACAATGCTATATAGTGTGGGTGAGCGGTGTACTACTATTCCCAGCAGCGACACAGAGCACAATGCTATACAGGGTGAGCGGTGTACTACTGTTCCCAGCAGACACACAGAGTGGCAGTAAACACAATGCTATATAGTGTGGGTGAGCGGTGTACTACTATTCCTAGCAGCGACACAGAGCACAATGCTATACAGGGTGAGCAGTGTACTACTGTTCCCAGCAGAGACACAGAGTGGCAGTAAACACAATGCTATATAGTGTGGGTGAGCGGTGTACTACTATTCCCAGCAGCGACACAGAGCACAATGCTATACAGGGTGAGCGGTGTACTACTGTTCCCAGCAGAGACACAGAGTGGCAGTAAACACAATGCTATATAGTGTGGGTGAGCGGTGTTCTACTATTCCCAGCAGCGATACAGAGCACAATGCTATACAGGGTGAGCGGTGTACTACTGTTCCCAGCAGACACACAGAGTGGCAGTAAACACAATGCTATACAGTGGTGGCTGAGCGGTCTACTACTGTTCCCAGCAGAGACACAGAGCACAATGCTATACAGGGTGAGCGGTGTACTACTGTTCCCAGCAGAGACACAGAGTGGCAGTAAACACAATGCTATATAGTGTGGGTGAGCGGTGTACTACTATTCCCAGCAGCGACACAGAGCACAATGCTATACAGGGTGAGCGGTGTACTACTGTTCCCAGCAGAGACACAGAGTGGCAGTAAACACAATGCTATATAGTGTGGGTGAGCGGTGTACTACTATTCCTAGCAGCGACACAGAGCACAATGCTATACAGGGTGAGCAGTGTACTACTGTTCCCAGCAGAGACACAGAGTGGCAGTAAACACAATGCTATATAGTGTGGGTGAGCGGTGTACTACTATTCCCAGCAGCGACACAGAGCACAATGCTATACAGGGTGAGCGGTGTACTACTGTTCCCAGCAGAGACACAGAGTGGCAGTAAACACAATGCTATATAGTGTGGGTGAGCGGTGTACTACTATTCCCAGCAGCGATACAGAGCACAATGCTATACAGGGTGAGCGGTGTACTACTGTTCCCAGCAGACACACAGAGTGGCAGTAAACACAATGCTATATAGTGTGGGTGAGCGGTGTACTACTATTCCCAGCAGCGACACAGAGCACAATGCTATACAGGGTGAGCGGTGTACTACTGTTCCCAGCAGAGACACAGAGTGGCAGTAAACACAATGCTATATAGTGTGGGTGAGCGGTGTACTACTATTCCCAGCAGCGACACAGAGCACAATGCTATACAGGGTGAGCGGTGTACTACTGTTCCCAGCAGACACACAGAGTGGCAGTAAACACAATGCTATATAGTGTGGGTGAGCGGTGTACTACTATTCCCAGCAGCGACACAGAGCACAATGCTATACAGGGTGAGCGGTGTACTACTGTTCCCAGCAGAGACACAGAGTGGCAGTAAACACAATGCTATATAGTGTGGGTGAACGGTGTACTACTATTCCCAGCAGCGACACAGAGCACAATGCTATACAGGGTGAGCGGTGTACTACTGTTCCCAGCAGACACACAGAGTGGCAGTAAACACAATGCTATATAGTGTGGGTGAGCGGTGTACTACTATTCCCAGCAGCGACACAGAGTACAATGCTATACAGGGTGAGTGGTGTACTACTGTTCCCAGCAGACACACAGAGTGGCAGTAAACACAATGCTATATAGTGTGGGTGAGCGGTGTACTACTATTCCCAGCAGCGACACAGAGCACAATGCTATACAGGGTGAGCGGTGTACTACTGTTCCCAGCAGAGAGACACAGAGTGGCAGTAAACACAATGCTATATAGTGTGAGTGAGCGGTGTACTACTATTCCCAGCAGCGACACAGAGCACAATGCTATACAGGGTGAGCGGTGTACTACTATTCCCAGCAGAGAGACACAGAGTGGCAGTAAACACAATGCTATATAGTGTGGGTGAGCGGTGTACTACTATTACCAGCAGCGACACAATGACCGGGGGACCCTGGCTAGCCTGGCTGGAGAGAGAACTACCCTGCCTGCCTACCCAAAGCTAAACCAACAGACAAATGGTGGAGAAATGACGTGGATCGGGTATTTATTTACACGAACCACGTGACCCGTTCGGCCAATCAGAGCGCGTTCGGGTCCGAACCACGTGACCCGTTCGGCCAATCACAGCGCTAGCCGAGTGTTCGGGTAACGTTCGGCCATGCGCTCTTAGTTCGGCCATATGGCCGAACAGTTTGGCCGAACACCATCAGGTGTTCGGCCGAACTCGAACATCACCCGAACAGGGTGATGTTCTGCAGAACCCGAACAGTGGCGAACACTGTTCGCCCAACACTAGGTAGGCTGAGTGCCCTTGATGTCACATGAGTTCTGCACTATGGCTTTGCGTTTGATGTATCTGCTGCTGCATTTAAAATACTTGTTGTGGTGCTGCTGTTGGATTTGGTCAAACTGTACACGATATTCATCATGCAGCAGTTTCACTTCGTCCTGGTAGTGCCTGTGCACCACGTCTAGCTCTTTTTGAAGCGACTCGATATGGAGGCGATAGCCCTCTATCAGGTTGCTTCCATCCCCATCCTGCAGCTGCCTGGTAACAATGGATTCTTGGCTTCTGAGGGTGCCAAGTAGGCCTGACACTGCACCCAACATCTCTGACTCAGTCTCCCTTCTACAGGAGCAGCTCTCCATCTCCTTGGAGCTGGAAGGGTTTCTGTCTCTGAGGCTTGGACTCTATGGGGCTGGGCACCACTAGTGGACGGTGTTGGTGCCTGTGGAGTGTCCTGGACAGTGTTGGTTGGGGTAGGACCAGGGCCAGGGTCCAGAGGAGGGAGGGTCAAGTCCTCAGTTTCGGACCGCCTGGATTCCATGGAAACATGCCAATTGGCAGGTGGTGGCGGCAAATAGTCCTTGTCCAGCACAGGGTCATCATCAATGTCATCAAAATCTTCCTCACTGTGCCCTATACCAATGACATCCCCATTCGTGTCGAGGTCCTCATCCTCCTGAAAATTATCTTCAGTCCTGTAGATAATATAAAGGAAAATGTTACCATAATGTACCACGTGTTGTTGTTATCATATACAGTGTTTTTACCGATGGTAAAAGTAGTTAAACTTACACTCTAGCCTTCACAGAAGTTCCCAAGAATGCCAGCTGACGTGCGTAACAATAGGGTGTTCTTTTGGAGGATCCACTTCCACTCCTGTGTTCTTTTTGCTGAATTCTCAGCTCCTTCACATAGGCGTCGCATACACTGCGCCATCAAGTCTTGTATTTTTCAACTGCAAAAAATACGAAAAAAAAAAATAGCTTTATTATTTTCTTTCCTAGGTTCATGGCAACTGGGCAATCCTACGCATCGCTACATATTACATTCAGAATTGGGAAGAGTACGGTGGCAGGCATCATAGTGAGGACCTCAAAAATTCTTTGGAGAAGGCTGAGGGCCACATTTATGCCTGTTCCAGACACCAGAAAATGGGAGGGGATAGCAGACTGCTTCTGGACAGAGTGTGGGTTCCCAAATTGTGTAGGTGCGATCGACGGAAAGCACATCAGGATCCAGAAACCATTGAGGAGTGGCAGCCATTATTTCAACTACAAAAAGTACTTTAGTATTGTTCTAATGGCAGTGGCTGATGCAGACTACAAATTTGTATACGTAGATGTGGGGTCATACGGGAGTGCCAATGACTCCGGCATCTTTCAAAACACCACACTCTACCATCAGCTGGAGCGAAACCAACTAAACCTACCCGCTGACAAACCTTTGCCTGGGAAACGACACCCAACTACCCTTTTGTCTTTGTGGGAGATGAGGCTTTTGCCCTGTCTACCCACATTATGTGGCCATACCCTGACAGGGGCCTCGACCGGAAAAAACTCATCTTCAACACACGGCTCAGCCGCGCTCGCCGAATGGTGGAGTGTACCTTTGGAATCCTGGTGGAGAATGTTCCACACACTGCTGCTACCTAAGCCGGACAACACTGTCCACATTGTCAAAGCAGCATGCATCCTCCACAATTTTGTGCGCCAGGAAGAAGTGGACATTCCCAACATGTCAGAGGTACTCTCACTTTGGAAGACGCGGAGGTACGCACAAAGGACAAGGGTATTCGCCCTTAGCAGCAGGGATGGTTTTGCTGACTTTTTTTGCCAAAGAACAAGTTTAAAATTTGGTTTATTTTGTTCATTTATAATTTTGTTCATTGTTAATTTTGTACATTGTTTATTTTGTTCATTGGTTATGTGGTTCATTAGTTTATTTTGTTCATTGTTTTATTTTGTTCATTTTTAATAAAAAAAAGTTTTTAGGTTTGTAAATTGACAGGACATAATGTCGGTTGTGGGTACAGGGCATGCGTGTCTGAGCTGCAGGCGAGCAGTTGTGCACCTGCGGCCTAGGCATACGTGGTTGAGACACGGGTGGGTGGGACACGGGTAGTGGGTGGGACACTAGAGCATGCGTGTCTGAGCCGCAGGCGAGCAGTCGTGGGCCTGTGGGCCAGACACACGTGGTTGGGACAAGGCCTGCGTGCTACATATTCAATATGAATCCCTCACATCAAGAAATCACACACCTGCAACACATCACAACCTCCCAACATCCATTGTAAACGTACCTTGAGCAGTTTTCCGCTTCCGATTCAGTTGAGCGAATCCCTGACATAAGTTTTTCAGATGTCCTCCCACAATCTTCTGCACTTCCGTATGTTACTGTGGTCTGGGTTTCCCTTGTCCCAAAGGGCAGGTTGCCCCTGCACTTGGACAATCAGGTCCTCGATGCTGTATGGTCTTATGTCTTCTTCTATCTCTTTCCAGAAATCCACAAACTGGGATGGATCCCACTGCTGCAGCACTTCCAGGCCCAGGTGCCAAACAAACAAGCCAAGATGGCCGCTGTACCATAGAGCTGTATCATAGAGAGTACACAGGAAAGCAGCTAGAAAAGTCAGTTTTTATAGCCAGTGTGTTGTTCAGTTCCGTTTTTCATTGGTTCCTATGGCACAACCTTCCATTTCAGGTCCGCAGGGAGCAACGGTCTGGAAAATTAGGGCCTGCGGCATTTTTTCGATCCGGGGAACTTAACGTACGCAACGCATCCGTCCGAACGGTCGAATGTGTATGGCCCCATAGATTAACATTGGATCCGTTCGTGTCCGGTCCGTTTTTACAGTATACATTCTGGATCCGATCTGGAAAAAAACGCTAATGTGAACCGGGCCAAAGCTAAACACTGAAGGGAAGAACTGAGTAAAGAATGAGGAGAGAGAGAGAATTAGGAGTTTGGACAAGAGAAACTACAGCTGGATACCTTAGCCACCTTTTTTTAACTGGGAACAGAATTTTATTAAACACAATTAATTCACTGTGCCACAGTCTATTATAGTCACTTAGTGCACTCTGTGTTGTGGTTTCGCTGCAGGTGTTTTCAATAACTGTCAAGCAGTTAGTATATGTCCTGCTGCACTCTCCACTGGGTAATGTATCTGTAACAGAACATAACTCTACATAGGGTAATAACATCTTCATCTGATCCTTCCCACACCAAAAAGGCACTTGTGCAGGTGGCAAAAATCTATGTGTTTTTTACTTGTGCAGGTGGGGCAGAATTTCATTGCAGATAGAAAGAGAATTGGGAGGCAAGGAATACACTAGGCATAAACGCTAGCATCGTGGAAAATGCTGACATTTTTGCTGTTAATAAAATTCTATGGGTCGCATGTAAAAACGCTTATATTTCTCAATAGATACGCAAAGGAATGCATTTTTATATGCGATTTGTAAAATACTGAAAATGTAGTTTACTTTATTGATTAGGGTAAATAGTAAAAAAAAAATGCATACAAAAATGGTTTTCTGCACTGCCTAGTGTGCTCCCGGCCGGTGTCCGAATCTGCCTGCATTTGCTTCAGCACAGGCACAGATGCTTGGTAGAAAAGGACAGTAAATTGCTAATAATTCCAAGTTGATGCAAATGTAATCAGCCTGGAATTGTACCTATCAATCGTAGCGGCAGCATTTTTAAGCTGGGCGCAGTTGCTTAAAATTAAGATAAAATTGTATCAACTGAGAATTATAAGCAGGGATGCTCGGGTAGTACTTTTTAAAACCCGCCCGGTTCCGGATCCGTGTACCCAGATACCCGGATCCTATTCGGGTATCTGGATCAGACTTTGCGGGTATCCGAGTGAATTCAGATATTCGACCAAATTACTCGCGGGTACCCGACCTATTCGGGTACCTGACCTATTCGGGTACCCGGATAGAAAAACCGGAAGTGCCCTTTAAATAGCTTTAAAAAGGGTTTTTAGGGTAAATGATGCATGTAGCATCATGTTTTTTTTAAAGGGAAACACTAATTTATTATTTTGTTAACATAAATTGAAAAAAAAAAAGGGCCTGTAAATTATTAACATCAGGATAGGTTCCATACAGCGGTCGACGGTCGTGCAGCCCACATTGTGTCCAAAGTCTAACCGCACAACTGGGACATGACAGTTTTCAGCCCAGACACCTCCAAAAAATAACACCGCAATTGTGTTTTGGGTTGAATATAGGTGGTGGTATCAGCAGCAGTGGCCTGTGGCACCGTGGCAGTGGGAGCCAGCGCCAGCTTGTTTCAGCCTCTTGAACTCCTCATGCTCATCCCTCCTCAAAACCCAGAACATCCTCCTCAAACTCCTTGCGGCTAACAGCCCTGAGTTCAATCGTGGTGCCTGGAGCGAAAAGCTCGCTGACTGAAGGTAGGCTGCCCGCTGGGGTCGACACTGACACGGCAGACTTTCTGAGGGTGGCCGTAATGTTGCTTCCTGTCCTCTTGCCCTTGCTGCCCCTCCCCCGGTTGCCGGTGCCAGCAGACATAGTACAACTTATACGTGATGATGTCACCAGATGATGTGGGGTACTTTTACTTTAATAAAATCGGGGTTGGACTTTAAATCAAATCAGCACGGAGTGACAGACCACAGAGTAGAGGACAGACAGTGCACACTATCTGTCTAATGGTGGGTACACACCATTAGACAGATGCACTCGATTTCCCGCTCGATTTCCCTTGACTCGATTATTTCCGAGCTGTCCGATTTGCGTTTCG
The DNA here is from genome assembly GCF_040937935.1 of Hyperolius riggenbachi. Taxonomy (NCBI): domain Eukaryota; kingdom Metazoa; phylum Chordata; class Amphibia; order Anura; family Hyperoliidae; genus Hyperolius; species Hyperolius riggenbachi. Next base: position 288,257,219 of record NC_090650.1, read on the forward strand.
ATGGATCGTTAGGTCGATTTGGCATACTTTACATGCGAATCGACCTAACGATCCATCTAAACGCAAATCGGACATGACGGAAAAAATCGAGTCAACGGGAATCGAGCGGGAAATCGAGTGCGGGAACGCACCGTGTGTACCCACCATAACAACTAACTGCAGTGCTAACTACAATACAATAACACAGTAATCCTCCTATTCCCTATACTGTCCTGCTGGCCTGCACAGCACACACAGACACAGACAGGACCTAACTGAGTGAATGAAATCAAACAATTACAAGCTAGCTAGCTAAAAAAAAAACAATAGAACAATAGTGTAGTGGGGTGTTTAGCACTCAAAGCTCTAGGTTTATCACTGTATACAGCACTTGCTAAGCCAACAGCACTGGAGCAAGTCTGTCAGTGAGCAGCCAGCCAGCCACACAAGCAACGACAATCTCATCTCATCTCATCATGCCAGCCCTCCTTACTATACAGGGGGGCTGGCCAGGGTTCCCTTCTTTGATTGGGTGCCAGGGCTTAGGCTGAGAGGCCTCTGATTGGCTCAATGAGATCAGGTGGGGCTGGCCAGGGTTCCCCTCTGTGATTGGTTGCTAGGGCTTCTGCTGGGAGCTCTCTGATTGGCTCAATGACATCATCTCCTTACTTTCACTACCCGGATCTGGATATCCGTCGGATATCCACGGGTACCCGGGTTATGCGGCCAGATACCCGCAGATAGCTATCCGGATCTGGGCCCAGGTATCCGGATCCGGATCCGACCCGGATAGCAGAAAAATGGTCGGATACCCGGGTTACCTGGGTACCCGGGATCTGGATGAGCATCCCTGATTATAAGCATCTAATTGACCATCCCTAGTGTTTGGAGGGTTCCAGCTGAACCAAGCAATTAGAATTTAATAACCATGAACAATTAACCATTTCAGCCGCCCGGACGTGATCCTCACGTCCAGGCGGCTGCTCTGCTGCAGTGCCGTGCTTCGTCTCGCTCCCGCACGCGATAGCGGGCGTGCCCCCGTGCTGTCCCCCGGTAGCCTTGGGATCAGTGAACGGGAACATGGCTCCCGATCACGGATCTGTGTCCCCAGCAAAAAAAACCGAAGCGCTCTTACTAGAAGCTTCAGTCTTTATGCAAAAGAAATTTCACTGTCCTCCTTGTGCTTCCAGTGATCGAGAAGCACAAGGAGGAAAAAAAAACTCAAGGTGGCCATCTTGTAGCCAAATAGTAAAACTACATCTACATACATTTTTCATTAAAATTTACACATATAATAACATTAAAAATTAACTGTTTATTTTCCACACCAAAATATTACCCAAATAACATTTTTAATGGAAAAAAAATGACAATTAAAAACAAGAAAAAAATAAAACATAAATAGTTACCTAAGGGTCTGAACTTTTTAAATATGCATGTGAAGGGGGTATACTATGAACATTTTTTAAATTATAAGTGTAACGATTGTGGAATTCTCTCCGTGATCAGCGAACAAGGCGTGCGCTGACATGGCGGAAATCCTCAACAAGCGTGCAATTTGAGGGAACCCAGCAAAAGGTGCAATGCACCTGTAGAGGGAAATTCCTGTCGACAGGTGGAGCTGTGGAGTGCAGAGGAACAGCTCCTCTGCCCTGCCACAGACGCCAGAAAGGAATTGTACGAAGGGAAGAAACGCAGGGCAAGATAGCTCTGAAAGAGAGAGATCAAAGGGACAGAGGGTATGTGGGTCCACCAAACTAGTCGCCACCCTGCGACAATGAACACACAACCATGAAGACAAAGTGAGAAGGCAATCGCCAGAGATGGCGATTGCTAACAGCGACACAAGACCGAATAAGCACAGATGAGGAATGTATGTATGTCCACCAATCTAGCCGCCAACCTGCGACGGTGGACACACAACAGACGAAACCAAGTGAGAACGCAATCGCAAGAAAAGCAATTGCAGAAGAGAATGAGCACAAGGACAGATTGTATGTGTGTGCACCAAACTAGTCACCAACCCGCGACGGTGCATACACAACAGCAGATATGAAGTAGGAACGCAATCGCGAGAGAGGCGATTGCCAGAGGTGACACAAGGCTACAGCAAGGCAGAGCACGAGAGTAGCAAAGGCACAGCAAATAATACAATGAGAAGATAAGGAAAATAACAAACGCTAACTAAACGCGAACACCACACTCATTCGCAACAGTGCACGCATTTATGCGCGGTCCCTGCGTGATAAGCACAACAGAGACAAGCACACCTAACTAACCACCAACAGACAAACATGAAACAGAGGACAAAACAGATACACGAAAACAGGAATACGTAAGAGATACGATCCACTGCTCTTTCCGTCAGAGCGAGTGCAATCCAAGTAAGGCAACAACAGAACAGAAGGGCCTACCAGTAACAACCGCTGCTCTGGTTAGCACCCCACAGACAGACAGAACAGGCAATACAAATAATGCAATCCTGACTGCCCTAGCAAGGATGCCTAGTGCAATCCCTGAGAATTACTCTAAGCTAATCTTCAACAAGAAGTATGGCTGACACTCAGGAGTGTCTCACAGGACTAACCCTTATGACCAGCCAAGGACTCTGGGAAACATAGCTCTTTATAAAGCAAGCCTACAAAGGATGTGGCTAGGAAATCTGCATGATACACGTATGCAAATTCCTCAGCAGCAAGCTGCACAACTGACAAAAGGTCTCTCTTCCAGAGACCTGCAGAATGCAGACCTGAACAGTGGTCAAAAGGCTGCCTGCCTGCGCAGGCGGCCGAGGGGATCCTCACAATAGGCTTGTAAATAGTGATGGACCCAAAATGGAAAAAATGCACCTTTATTTCCAAATAAAATATTGGCGCCATACATTGTGATAGGGACAAAATTTAAATGGTGTCATTAAACGGGCAAATAAAATACATAGGTTTTAATTATGGTAGCATGGATTATTTTAAAGCTATAATGGACAAAAACTGAGAAATAATGATTTTTTTTTCTATTTTTTTCTTATTAATCCTGTTAAAATGCATTTATAAATAAATAATTCTTAGCAAAATGTTCCACCCAAAGAAAGCCTAACTAGTGGCGGAAAAAACAAGATATAGATCAATAAATTGTGTTAAGTAGTGATAAAGCTATTAGCGAATGAATGGAAGGTGAAAATTGCTCTGATGCATAAACTGAAAAATCCCAGCGGGCTGAAATGGTTGAAAACGCTTAAAAATTAGGTATACAATCACCTGCTTGCATCATTAACATATTTAAACAAAAGAATAAATTATAATTGCAATGCATTAAACACAGAAGTCCTGATAAAAAATAAATGATACATATAGTCAGACAGTTACCAGAAGGGATCCTGTCTGGCTAATAAATTAATAAGTGCAACCAACATCAATTCATAGTGCAGAAATGAGTGCAATAAAGCGCTTCCCTATGTATAGGCATATTTTGCACACTCATTTTTGCACTAGACCTGCCTGAATACTTGTTCCTCTCTGACTATTGCTGGAGCAAATGGCTGATGTTCCAACCCTGCATGTACAGTATTTTTTTTATTATTATTTCTGGATTCTTTTTATTGGGAATATTTGCAAAAGGCAAAATACACATGTATTAGTTGTACATTTCTCAGAGAGTAAAATGCACTATAAATTACCTTTCTTCCTGTCACCTTTTGCATACAACGGCAGTAGAAATGTGACAAATCTGACAGATTATGGACTAATCCATCTCCTCACAGGGGATCCTCGGGAATTCCTAGATTTTCAAAAGCACTCCCTGGATGGCAATGGCACACTCCAATTGCCAGAATAGTGTGCAGGGCACAGGAGGAGACTGGCTCTTCAGCACGACTGCACAAATCCTTTTGAGGCTGGGAGCACACTAGGCTGTGCTGAAAACCATGCATTTTCTGCACTGTGCATTTTTTTTTTTACTTTTTTTTTCAGTGTGTTTTTGTATGCCTTTTTTTACTTCAATATTTTCCCTTTATCAAGGGAGTAAAATACAGTATCATATTTAAAAATACAAAACACATGCAAAAACACAGTCTTCGGCATCTGCATCTCCATCAAGGTACATTATGTGTATCATACATGTATTTTTGAAAATTATGCAGCAAATTGTGCATTTTCAAAAACACACATTGTAAAACACACATATATGCATTTTTATATACGGCCCCTAGACGTTCATTATCGGCAAAAAACGCTAGCATTTTCTGCAACGCCAGCGTTTCTAACTAGTATACCTAGTGTAGTTTCTACCTAGCTTCTGGGAGTGTTTTTTAAGAAAGAAAATACTGAAAATCCCCCATGAGGAGATGGGATAGTCCAAAACTTACCAAATACATATAAGCTACTGTAAGTGACAGCAACATAGGAAAAAATACATTTATAGTGCATTTTACTCTGGGAGAAATGTACAACTATTATATGTGTATTTTCTAAGATAGCTGTCCTTTAAACCAAGGTTCAGTTAATGTACAGCCACATGCTTGATTTGTTTCTTTATTGAATAAATTAACTCATGGTTAACACCATACTGCACCCTCACAAGGCAGCATCCAGGTTAAGGAGTGACAGGGAAAAAAAATACAGTTCATTTATAATCAAATGTAAACATTACACAACAGGTTAATGTTGCAATTTGCATGTTTTTTAAGCGTGTAGGGCTAAGTCCCGGAGGCAACTAATGGTGCAATCTGCTCCACCTTTGCTCAGATATTTCTAGCATTGGATTTAATAAATCTGAACCAGTGACTTTTCTGTGAAATCTACCTCACAGTCTGCATATAGGCTGCATATAACTAATTTTATTATTATAACATGTCAGCACAACCGAGAAGACTGACACAACTGTTCCACTATATGCAAATAAAATGTTCTTTCAGTTTGAAGTTTACATATAATCTCATCATCGTTATTTCATTTTCTATTCATATAATTTCCATGTGAAATATTATTTATTATATAACAGTGCTGAATATTAGTAAAATACACAATATTAATCTTACACCTGCACAAAGTACAGAGAGGTCTGGGTAGGAGAAAATATGATCTATTGTCTAACCTGTTTATACAGATTTAAAGTATTTGTCATCCTTCTGTTTTTCATATCCTTACAGATTAAAAGGAAAAAAGGACTTGTGTATTATCAAAGTAAATACTGCTCTGTATTGTCTTCCACCTGTGCACTAGTAAAAGGTAGGCCAACTAAATATTCTCCATTTGCATTTTATTTTTTTTGTTAAATTAAAGACCTGGGATTCCCCAAGAGGGAGTTCCCATGCTCTCCATTCCACTACAACAGACATGCTGTCCATAACAAATAACTGTGTACACAGTTATTGTGCACCACACCACACTTCCTATAATGCATGTTGTTCTTTTCTATAGGGAGTATCCCTAGCCCCGCCCAGGCAGGCAGTCACCTACTTCCAAAAGACTCAAGACAAGTAACATAGATACAAACAAGGTTTTCTCCATGTACAAAATACATAGTACTGTTTTTATTACAGTATTTCATACTTTTATTGTTATTCGTACTTCTCAGACAGCACACCTTTCTTGCTTTATTGGTCGTGCCAGGTCTAGTCCGTGTGGCTAGCACAGCTTAGCATAGTTCAAAAATAGAAAAATGACCAGCACTGTCCGTTTCTTAAAAAACAGGTATTTTTTCACCAGAACATGTGAACAAAATGTAGCCAGAAACATCTGAAAACCTCAAGGATGTAATTATAGCTCAATGGTATTCATAGCTCTTAGCTGCAAAAAGGTGGCTGAAGATATCATGAAGACATGGGTTATGCCTCCATTGCAGCCCGATCGGCACACAATGGACAGTTGCCGTTTCGAATGGATAGACCATTCTTTGTCAAGTGATAGCCGGATAGACCATTCTGTGTCAAGTTATAGCTTTTATTGTTACATATATTAACTGTTGTAGATTAAAACGATTAAAACTTGGAGAAGGACTTAGGAGTACTCATCGACAACAAGTTAAATAATCGTACTCAATGCCAAGCCGCTGCAGCTAAAGCTAACAAAATTTTGGGATGCATTAAAAGGGAAATAAAAACTCGAGATGCGAGCATAATATTGCCCCTGTTTAACTCTCTAGTAAGGCCACATCTGGAATATGGAATTCAGTTCTGGGCACCACATTACAAAAAAGATATTGCAGTTTTAGAGCAGGTGCAAAGACGAGCAACAAAATTCATACGTGGGATGGAAGGTCTCACTAACCAAGAAAGGTTAGATAAACTGGGTTTATTTAGTCTAGAAGACGTCTTAGAGGAGATCTAATTAACTTGTATAAATACATCAGAGGGCAATATAAGAGCTTGGCGGATGAGCTTTTTGTCCCTAGGCCTTCTCAAAGGACTAGAGGACATGATCTGCGCATGGAGGAAAAACGTTTTAGCCATTTATTTAGGAAAGGGTTCTTTACAGTAAGAGTGATTAAGATGTGGAATGCATTGCCACAGGAAGTCGTTATGGCAAACTCTATACCTGCATTTAAAGGGGGCTTAGATGCTTTCCTTGAGTTGAATGACATCCATGGCTACAATTACTAGGTAAGGCAGAATGATGTTGATCCAGGGATTTTATCTGACTGCCATCTGGAGTCGGGAAGGAATTTTTCCCTTTTGGGGCTAATTGGACCATGCCTTGTAAGGGTTTTTTCGCCTTCCTCTGGATCAACAGGGATATGTGAATGAGCAGGCTGGAGTTGTACTTTGTACTGGTTGAACTCGATGGACGTATGTCTTTTTTCAACCAAAAATAACTATGTAACTATGAATGAAACCAACATTGAAACCAACCAAAAACACTGTTTACGCCGTATGTCCAAAAGCAATTTATAATACATGACACAACTTACAAACAAATTTAGCTTATAAAGACCTCCTTGTAAGGTTCTCTGGCAATTACCAGCTTACAGCTTCCCTACAGCCAAGCCCCGCTTCAGCAGAAGTCTGGTTGCAGGGGACCACCATTATGTTTAAGAAGATGCCAAAGCACTTTATCCCAAATGTGTGAACTTGTAGTTATGGGACAGGAATTAGGGATCAGTTCACACTAAACATGGTGCCGAGCAGTGCACATCACTTTGTTTCACCAGGAAACTCTGTATGTGGAAGGAAGGGAGACCACTAGACACTAGGTAATGCTGCATGGGAGAGGAGGTAAGCACAAGACTCATGTTATTGTATATGCAGGGGGAAGTTGGCCCACTGGATACCAGTTACGCTGATTAGACAGGGAAGGGGACCACTAGACATTTGGGAATGCTGTATGAGTTAGGGAATGGGACCACTAGACACCAGGAAATCCTGTATGGGGAAGGGGGACCACTAGACACCAAGTAATGCTGTAAAGGGGAGGGAAGAGGACTACTAGAAACCAGGTTATGCTGTATTGGGGAGAGAGGGAGGCCAGTAAACCTCCAGAGAAGCAATATAGGAATGGGGATTTTAAAAGTAGCAGTGTATGTTTTTAACCTAGGTTTATATTCGAGTCAAACAATTTTTCTGTTGTCTCAGGGAAAAAAACAACTATCTCAGGTTATACTCAGATCGGTTTATATCCGAGTATAAACAGTATGTGAAATTCACTGTGAATAGAAATTTTTTCTCTGCTGTGAAAGAATAAAAAAATAATATTTATTTGATTATCTTACCTCTGCTAGTCACATCTTTCAATTATGTCCAATATGTTCTAAATACGGAGTTATTGGTAACATTTTCCAAACAGAATTCCGTACAAGTTGTCAGAATGTCCTTTCAATAAGTATGAGTTGGACTTATGTTATTTATTCGTGTTTGGCTTGATCTGCTTTAAAAAAGAACATGCTACCAAAATTGAATAATCTTCAAATTCCTTATTTCCTTCCTCCTGCTAGTCTATTAGATCTTGGTGGAAGAATATTCTTTCTAGATAGCCAAGTGCAGATTTCAATTATGCAGCACAAAGGACATTTTTTTCTTAGTCTGCATCCAATTTTCTTACACTTTAGTCTAAGTCTACACTTTAGTTTAAGGTATAATTTTTAGATCACACAACGAAATCTAATATTCTCTGGCTGTTGATCTGATAATCAATATACAATGCAGAATTCTGAATATGATATCAAGGTTTCTATATGTATAACTATATTCCCAGGAGCGAAATGAGATGTGTGTGCTAAGCCTTTGTGGCCTACAATTTATACAGGAATTATGACATAATTGAAAAAAAAAATTAAATAAACCATGTTAGAAATATACAAAAGGCTAAAATTCATTACCATATTAAAATAAGAGGCACCTTTAACCATACTTGGTACAGTTTCTCATTTGATATGACATAGAAAAAGGAAACTAATTGGAAAAAATTATGTGTCATTAGATTTCCTAACAGATATATAATTAGAAACATCTGTTGCAGTGGTCATACAGTTACTTATTATGCTCTTCATGTGATCAAAGAAAGGCCTTTAGTCCCTAGAGTTAAATAGAAGAGTGAATGCTCAGCCTAGGGCATCTATCTTTGTGGTCTGCTTCATAATTGTTTAATTCTCTGAGTCCTAACACTGAAAGGTTTCCTGTATTTCACTATGTTTTATTGAATAGATTATCTTCAAAGTGAACGGGAACCGCATTTAAAAAAAATGAAGCAAATGCTTACCTAAGGAGAGGGAAGGCTCTGGGTCGTATAGAGCCTTCCGTCTCCTCTCTCGGTGCCAGTGGCGTAGCTAAGGAGCTGTGGGCCCCGATGCAAGTTTTACATTGGGGCCCCCCAAGCACTCTATACATAACAATTGATACAGCGCACCAAAATCTGCCAATGGCAACTACAGTGTCTGAGGGGCAAGAAGGGAATGGGCAGCACTTTGTTAATGATTACCACTATTCAAAGTATCTATAGAAGTGATTATTATGAGCACAGGACCAATAGAGAGCTAATAGTGAAGTTGAGTGAGGGCCCCTCTGGCCCAAGGGCCCCGATGCGGTCGCAACCTCTGCACCCCCTATTGCCACGCCCCTGCTCGGTGCTCTCTATCCAGTGCTGGCTCCCCCTTCCCCCGTTTCAATCCGCTGCCAAAAGGGTATTTGGAAGTCTTCGGGAGCTGTGTCCTCCCAAAGACGTGCGGCTCCATACTGCACAGGCGTGAGCGTGCAAGAGAGCGTGCTTGCGCAGGCGCAATACAGGGCTGCCCTTCTTCAGGAGCACTCGGGCTCCCTGAAGACTTCTGAAGCCTCCTTCGGCTGGGTAAAGCAGTATTTGACTAATTTAGTCAAATACTGCTACCGGGCGAGCCAGCACTGGAACGAGGGGACCAGGAGAGGAGCGGGATGGCTCTATAGGACCCAGAGCCTTCCCTTTCCTTGGGTAAGTATCTGTCTCATTTTTTTAAACGCGGTTCCCATTCACTTTAATATTTAGAACGAGCATTCAAAAGTGTTATGCATGTAAAAAAAACCCTCACATTAAATTGCATCCTAAAATATATTGTTGATTTGTTAATTAGGTTGCATGTAAATCATGAGAACCAGACTAAGAATGAAGGAAAAAAAAGAGAAATATGTATACATGTAATAATGGATCTTAATGTGCTAAAAAATGAAACATAAAGGGATTGATTCCCTAAGACAAATAGCATGCCTTATCAGAGATAACACGCCTTATCAAAGTTAACACGCCTTATCAGAGTAGAATTGCGGACTTATGCATGCTAATTGGCAATGACGAGAGCTCCACTTGTCCTGCCCTGAGCCCCTGTGGGTTCGTTGCACTCGCTATGCTACTCTGATAAGGTTTGTTAACTTTGACAAGGCATGCTAACTTTGATAAGGCATGCTATTTGCCTTAGTGAATCAAGCCCATAGTGTTTTTAAAGATATTATATGCATTTATTGTGTAAATGCTTGAGAGCCCCTTGAACTGCAAGAGGATCCAAACAGTCAACCCTTAAGGAAATTAACCCTGACTGTTCACTACAAGGAGCAATACTGAACTTTGGAGACATAGGGGTTGATTCGCAAAGCTTTTTTGTTGATTTCTCTTCCCTTACTTATTAACTCACAATTTATCTCTTCTTAATTTAATTAACTCAAGATTTATCTCTCCTTATCTGTTTATCTCACAAATTATCTCACAAATTATTTCTCCTTATTTGTTTTTCTCATAGGCTGATGCCTCCTGAGTAATTTCCATGGAAATCATTTTCATATTCTCTTTAAAATAACTTTTAAGCATTTTACAATTGAAAAAGTACCTAAACATTGGTGAAAAAGTACTATTAAAAGTATTTTGAGTATTTTCTTGGTTGCTGATGGTTTCAAGGACATTTTATTACCAAATTTGAAAATATTGCCTACGTAAAAACTGAGGAGAAAAAGTTAATTGCATATGGGCCTTAGAGAGATGCAGGAGAAATTACCAGGGAGAGCACTAGAATAATCACATTAGTGTAGTAAAACTCTTTAAAATACTTGAACTATAAGATTTAACCACTTCACAACTGAGGGGTTTTACCCCTTGAGCACCAGAGCAATTTTCACCTTTCAGCACTCCTTCCATTCATTTGTCTATAGCTTTATCATTACTTATCGCAATGAAATGAACTATATCTTGTTTTTTTCGCCACCAATTTGGCTTTCTTTAGGTGGGACATTATGCTAAGAATTATTTTATTCTAAATGTGTTTTAATGGGAAAATAAGAAAAAATGTTGGAAAAAAATCATTATTTTTCAGTTTTCGGCCATTATAGTTTTTAAATAATGCATGCTACTGTAATTAAAACCCATGAAATGTATTTGCCCATTTGTCCCGGTTATAAAACTGTTTAAATTATGTCCCTATCACAATGTTTGGCACCAATATTTTATTTAGAAATAAAGGTGCATGTTTTTCAGTTTTGCGTCCATCCCTAATTACAAGCCCATAGTTTATAAAGTAACAGTGTTATACCCTCTTGACATAAATATTTAAAAAGTTCAATCCCTAAGTTAACTATTTATGTATTTTTTTATTGTAATTTTTTTTTTTATTACCAAAAAAAATATTGGGGAGTTGTGGAGGTAATGAGTTAATTGTTAGAGTAAAACTATTGTATTTGTATATGGAAAATGCTTTAGGGTGTAGTTTTACTATTTGGCCACAAGATGGCCACAGTAACTTTTTGTTTATGCGACCTGCAAGCGTACAGGAAGTACGCTTGCAGGAAGTGTTATGAGGCTGAGAAACTGTTTTTTTTTTCACAATGATCGCTGCTTCTCATAGAAGCAGCCGATCATTGCGGGGGCTTAGATCAATGAACGTGAATGGTTTTTCCCATTCATTGATCTCCAGGCAAGCGGGCGGCGGCGTGCACGAGAGCGGGAGCATGCGCATGAGCGATATCTCCGTCCCTGGGGGTGAGAGGATGGAAAAAGGGACAGAGATATCCGCACAGCTGGGGGTAAAGTGGTTAATGATGATTGTTTTTCTTATGGAAAGTGAAAACACATTTTTTTAGGTTCTAAATTTTTATTAAAATTTTAAAACATGACAAAAATCTAGATTAACATCATACTGGTATTTTGCATACTATATCAGAGCCACTTTACACTGATACACACATTTATGAAATAATTAACATAATGAACATTTAGAATCCATCTCCATGTAACTTTGAATAATAAAGACCATATGCATTTGTGTGGAGAAGGGTTGTGCTAAATATGAAACCTGTTAGCAAAATAACAGTGAGGTGTATCGAAGAGGGCCTCGTTATAGTTAGTGTTGGGCGAACAGTGTTCGCCACTGTTCGGGTTCTGCAGAACATCACCCTGTTCGGGTGATGTTCGAGTTCGGCCGAACACCTGACGGTGCTCGGCCAAACCGTTCAGCCACATGGCCGAACTAAGAGCGCATGGCCGAACGTTCCCCGAACGTTCGGCTAGCGCTGTGATTGGCCGAACGGGTCACGTGGTTCGGGCCCGAACGCGCTCTGATTGGCCGAACGGTCACGTGGTTCGGGTAAATAAATACCCGAACCACGTCATATCTCCGCCATTTGTCTGTGGGTTTAGCTTTGGGTAGGCAGGCAGGGTAGTTCGCTCTCCAGCCACGCTAGCCAGGGTCCCCCCCAGTCATTGTGTGTCGCTGCTGGGAACAGTAGTACACCGCTCGCTCAGCCACACTATATATAGCATTGTTTACTGCCACTGTGTACCTCGCTCAGCCACGCTATATATATAGCATTGTGTTTTCTGACACTCTGTGTACACGGCTTAGCCTGACTAATATAGCATTGTGTGTACTGCCACTGTGCACCTCGCTCAGCCACGCTATATATAGCATTGTGTGTACTGCCACTGTGCACCTCGCTCAGCCACGCTATATATAGCATTGTGTGTACTGCCACTGTGCACCTCGCTCAGCCACGCTATATATATAGCATTGTGTTTTCTGACACTCTGTGTACACGGCTTAGCCTGACTAATATAGCATTGTGTGTACTGCCACTGTGCACCTCGCTCAGCCACGCTATATATAGCATTGTGTGTACTGCCACTGTGCACCTCGCTCAGCCACGCTATATATAGCATTGTGTGTACTGCCACTGTGCACCTCGCTCAGCCACGCTATATATAGCATTGTGTTTTCTGACACTCTGTGTACACGGCTTAGCCTGACTAATATAGCATTGTGTGTACTGCCACTGTGCACCTCGCTCAGCCACGCTATATATAGCATTGTGTTTTCTGACACTCTGTGTACACGGCTTAGCCTGGCTCTATAGCATTGTGTGTACTGCCACTGTGCACCTCGCTCAGCCACGCTATATATAGCATTGTGTTTACTGCCACTCTGTGTACACCGCTCAGCCAGACTATATACCGTTGTTTACTGACACTCTGTGTACACGGCTCAGCCTGACTATAAAGCATTGTGTGTACTGCCACTGTGCACCTCGCTCAGCCACGCTATATATAGCATTGTGTTTTCTGACACTCTGTGTACACGGCTTAGCCTGACTATATAGCATTGTGTGTACTGCCACTGTGTACCTCGCTCAGCCACGCTATATATAGCATTGTGTGTACTGCCACTCTGTGTACACCGCTCAGCCAGACTATATAGCATTGCGTACTCTGCCAGTCAGTGTGTATATTGCTGGGATCAGTAATACTCCACTCACCGCCAACCACTATATGAGCTCACCATGAGTTCCTCAGAGACCTCCGCTGTGAGCAGCACTCCCAACAACAGCAACAGCCAACGCCCCACGCAAGCTATAACATCCACTACAGCCGCCAGTGGTCAGCAGCAGCCCTCTCCGGAGGAGAATGTTGTGTCCATCGGTCCGTCGCCAGAACGATTAATGAGGGCTGCCATTGAGGAGATGATGGGGCCTAAAGTGGAGGAGGAGGTCGGGCTCAGGCCAGCATCCCAAGTTAATGTTGAGGACGATGAGGGGTCTGTGTCTGGGGATGTTGGGGTGGCAGAGGTGGTGGGTGGGTCAGACTCAGGAGAAGAGTTGTATGATGAGGATGATGATCGGGACCATCTGTATGTGCCTCAGAGTCCGACCCCGGAAAACATGTTGTATCGTGTGTTTAGGTACTAAAATCTGCGTTCCCACTTCCCAGTACTGCCTGCAGTGCCCGGGTCCACGGATCCATATAATTTTTTGGGCAGCACTATCAAACTGTGGTACTATGAGTGAGTTGCCATGGTCCTTCTGTGCTGCCTGTCACACTCACCGTCTGTCTGCAGATGGATTGTTCAACACAGCTACGCCATCTGACATGTAGTCCTGGACCTTGACCATCTTCTCTAGGCGATTGGTGTTGGAGGACGTGGCACTGCCCGATTGCTGTTCTGTGGGCTGCTGCATGGGTGTCAGAAAATGTTCCCACTCCAAGGACACTGCCAATACCATTCCCTTTTGGGCACTAGCAGCAGCTTGTGTTCTTTGCTGCCCTCCTGGTCCTCCTGGGTTTGCTGAAGTCAGTCTGTCGGCGTACAACTGGCTAGAGAAGGAGGAAGATGTCAATCTCCTCTCTAAAGTCTCCATCCTCAAGGGCCTGCTGGAATTGTTCCATTTTTGACCTGTCTGACACTTTCTTCAATCAGTTTTTTAACATTGTGTTTGTATAAACTGGGTATAAACCCAGTAATTGGTGTTGTCCAGATTCCAGAATAATGAATAATAATGAATAGTGAATAATGCGCGGGCCGCGTTCAATGCAGTCTAGCATGAATTGAGCCATGTGTGCCAGAGAGTCCTGCCAGACTCCTCTATCTTCATGTTCTTGTAAGCGTTGTGATTGTTGTGATGCACCATATTCGTCACCAGCATCACTTTCTTCCTCTTCTGCTGTCCTTTCCCGCTAAATTGTGGAAGTCCAACGTGCACCGCTCTGTCCCTCGGCAGTGGGGGCATCCAATTCCTGCTCCAACTCCAGCTGTTCCTCGTCCTGTTCTTTGTCATAGCTGGGACCAGCGTTTCCTGAGGCAGGTTGCCTGATGTTGGTATCATCACGCTGATCGTTTTCATCTTCAGAATCCCCCACTTGCATCATGCCAGCGGTTTCCATCTTCAACATTGATTTCTTCAGTAAACACAGCAGTGGTATTGTAATGCTGACTGTAGAGTTGTCACTGCTCAGTCACGCAACGTGGATTGCTCAAAATTTTGGAGGACTTGGCAGAGATCCAACATGGTGGCCCAATCAGATCCACAGAAGCTTGGTAGCTACTAGCTGCTGGAATGCGCCTCGGCACTGCGCAAAAGCGTGCTAGCATGTGCAGCGTAGAATTCCAGCGCGTAGGCAGGGACATCACCCAGCGAGCGATGGTGCGCTAGATTGAAGCGCTCCTGCATCTCTTGGTGAGTCCTTCAGAAGCGGTACTGGACTTTTAACAATGTTTTTTTTTTTTCCTTCAACAGAAGATCTGCCACGTTGGAGTGAGGAGGACGCCGCCGACCCCGACACCAAGCTGAACCCCGGCGAACTCCAAGCAGAGGATCTTCAGGAACCCTCAAGGCTTTGAGCAAGCTGAGGAGGATCAGCAGTCCCGACGAGACCTCTCCTCATATGCGACTGAGTGCAGTGGAGCTCCCCAGAACAACCTCTCAGTTGTCACTTTGTCACTGGTCACTTTGTCACTTTGTCACTTTGTCATTTTGTCACTTTGTCAGTTGTCACTTTGTCACTGGTCACTTTGTCACTTGTCACTTTGTCATTTTGTCACTTGTCACTTTGTCACTTGTCACTTCTCACTTTGTCACTTGTCACTTTGTCATTTTGTCACTTGTCACTTTGTCACTTGTCACTTCTCACTTTGTCACTTGTCACTTTGTCATTTTGTCACTTGTCACTTTGTCACTTGTCACTTCTCACTTTGTCACTTGTCACTTTGTCATTTTGTCACTTGTCACTTGTCACTTTGTCATTTTGTCACTTTGTCACTTTGTCACTTTGTCATTTTGTCACTGGTCACTTTGTCACTTGGTCACTTGTCCAGATGATCTCGGTACACCTCCTGAGATTCAAATTCCTGCACACATTGCTCTGGGATTTGGGTGTGATGAATGATGCATCTAACTGGCCACCGGAGGCAATTAAGGCCTTCAAAACATTGAAAGCAGCTTTCTGTTCCGCCCCCATTTTGCGTCATGTTGAGTTGTTGACGTCATGTTCATCCTCGGCCTCGCCTTGCATTTCAGTGCGAGGTGCATTTTCCACAGAAAAAGGTTGTGAATCCGGGCACAACATTTGTGGCTGTTCCATTGACCTTTCACAGGTAGAAGATTGTGGGGGTGGGAATAGCTCCTCCGAATAGCCCATTGTGTCCTGAAAACTACTCATTGCATTGCTTTGCGCACACATTTTTTTGTCCTCATGCAAGGCCTGAGTTGCACCTGAAAGCGTGGCCTTCTCCTCCTGCGCCTCCTCCTGTTCCATCACGTCTGCTGCTGCTGGGTTAGCGTTGACGCCCGGTCCCTGTTTATTGAACCTCTTATCTTTATTACATTTATGACTGCATGGCGGTAAAAAGCATGCTATCCGCACGCTTCTTGTCCTCATGCAAGGCCTGGGTTGTTGTGTCTCAAAAAGCATGGCCTTCTCCTCCTGCGCCTGCTCCTGTTCCATCATGTGTGCTGCTGCTGCTGGGTTACCGTTACCGGTCCCTTTTCCTGGAACCTCTTCTCTGTATTACATTTATGACTGCATGGCGACAAAAAGCATGTTACCTGTGCAAAGAAACATGACATTTTCCACATTTAAAAGACAGTTTTTCCTTTGAAACTTTACAATCAATTTTCTCAAAAACTATAAGCTCTTTTTCAAATATTTTTTTTCCTCTTGTACCCACTCCCAAGGTGCACATACCCTGCTAATTTGGGGTATGTAGCATGTAAGGAAGCTTTACAAAGCACGAAAGTTCGGGTCCCCATTGACTTCCATTATGTTCGAAGTTCGGGTCGAACACCCGAACATCGCGGCCATGTTCGGCCTGTTCGGCCCGAACATCTAGATGTTCGCCCAACACTAGTTATAGTAGGGTCTGATCTGCAGAGGCCTCAGTCCTCATCAACTATGACTGAGGCATACAGTCTAAAAGAAAGTCAGTCAGAGGGAACCTATGGGGGGGTGAGGAAGGGGGGTTTGAAGTTTTATTGATTTGTCTGGTGGGTGTGGGTCCTTTTAGGTCAGTAAATTAAGTTGCTGCTTATAACGTTTCACTCAGGAATAATGGTGGTTGGCTTTAATGTAAGAAGGTCATACAGTCAAAGGACCATTTGTCTTGCCATATACTACTGTGGCCTTGTCTTAGTCTGAGCAGGTGTTCCATTTTGAGGTTTTGATCTACAAGGTTTAACAGTTGTGACAGGGTGGGGGTACTTGTTTGTTTCCAGTTGCTCAGCAGTAGGTATCTAGCAGCACATAGAATATGTGTAGAAACCAATCGTAGCTCAGGTGGAAATTGGTCTACATCAATCGAAAATAGAGCTAACTGGGGTGACATACGAATTGTGGTGCCGGTTATGGCTGAAAGTATATCAGCTATTTGATTCCAAAAGAAGGTCAATATAGGGCAGGACCATAGTATGTGGGATATTGTACCCAATTGATGGCAGTTTCTCCAACAGTCAGATTAATAATTTGTCGACATTTAGGATGGAGGAGATAAATACCATTTATAGATGATTTTCCTACCTGTTTCAGAGTGAGAAAGACATTTGGAGCATTTCTTGATTAATGCTAGCGATGAGTGAATTTGTTTGATTGGGAGAGATATCTGCAAATCGTATTCCCATACTCTTATATATCTGGGTATAGGGGAAGGATTGGATGAGATAAATAGATTGTACCAAAAGGAGATTCCTCCTCTCCTGTATTTATCTGTGTGGAGGAAGTTCCAAAAGTCTGTGTGGAGTATAACCTTTTGGGGTTTATGTGAGGAAAGGAAGTGTGCTATTTGTGTATATGTGAACAATTCTGAGTTTGGGAGTTTACATTTCCACTCAGATGTGAGAAAGGCATTATTTTAGACTCATAAATGTCCTCAATATGTAGAATCCTGGCTGTAACCCAATTAACTAATTTTAAGTCTGGGAGAGCTGCAAAGGTATTTCGGCGTGTTTACCTTGGAGTGGATGGTGAATATTATTTTTCACATAATTCCAAGCAGCTAATGTGGGTTCTATTAAAGGGTGAGTCATGGGAATAGTTGGGAGATTGCTCCAGGAGAGGAAGATCAAATTTATACGTTGGGATTTGCTATGGTATAATTCTTGATTAATCCAATATTTTCCAGGAGCGTTAGGGGACCAAAATTGGGACATGTCTAGAATGGATGCATAATAGTAAAGAAAAGGATTTGGGAGGCTGAAGCCTCCCTTTTGGACAGGGGTCATTAATGTGGAGAGGGAGAGTCTGTGTTTACCTTCGTTCCATACAAAAATTTAGATTTTATTTAGTTCTCTGAAAAATGTCAGAAGGATATGGATAGGGAGAGTTCTAAAGTAGTATAGAATTTTAAGGAAAACTGTCATTTTATAGCTATTTTGCCCATGATTGAGAATTCAAATTTGGAGAGATATGTAAGATCAGATTTTACGCTGGATAAGAGGGTAGGGAAGTTAGATTAATAGAGCTCTTTGGTTGTTGCTGGGATAGATATACCTAAGTATGAAATGTGTTTGGTTGCCCAGGGGAAGGGATAGGCTCTGGTAATTGGTTGTTTTGGATGGAGGCACTTGAATGGGAAGCATGGCTGGCTTGGATTACTTTACTTTATAAAGAGAAGCTTTTGAGAAATCTGATAGAGTTTGGCAAACATGTTTGAGGGAAGTGAGAGGATCTGTAAGGGATAAAAGTACATCGTCAGCAAATAGGCTGATGTGAAAACACATTTTAAGCTTCATTGTTCTGAAATTGCCTTTGCTATAAGGCCTTGTTTCCACTAGGGTGCCACGTCTGTATCCAAATTGGACATGGCATCCATGCTGATGCAAATTCACCTCCAATTTGCATCCAATTCTCTCTAGCCATGCCATGTATGGCTATTGGGAATCCCATATGTAATACAAAAATTATCCTGCATGTTGTCTGTTTTTCCCCTCACACACAAATTTAGAAAGCAGCCTATTGATTTCTATAGATTATGAATCCCCTTCCGAGTTTGCATGAGGGAAATTTCTGAAGATTCGCACAAGTAGAAACAATCCCTAAAGAATTAAGCAAGAATCCTACAAAACTATCCCGTCAACCCACCTTCACCTGCAGTATAGCTACTAACAATTGGCAGTTTACCACTGTGTTGTCTGCTGCCATCACCATTAACTGCTTGCCGACTGCGTCACGCCGATGGGCGTGGCCGCAGCCCCAGGATCGCCTAACGCCGATCGGCATAAGGTCCTTGGGACTCGCAGTGCAGGAGATCGTGGGCTCCGCTCCACCTTCAGTCTCCCAGCAGCGATCGCTATCTAATTACCTTGTACAGAGAGCTCTGTTGGTGGGGAGAAAAGGGGGGGGGATCACTTGTGTGCTGTGTTGTGCGGCCCTGCAGCTTGGTCTTAAAGCTGCAGTGGCCTATTTAAAAAAATAGCCTGGTCCTTAGGGGGGTTTAACACTGTGGTCCTCAAGAGGTTAATGTTAATTGTGATTAAGTTTGTAGTAAAAAAAAATAGTGTTCCCTTGTGCACACAGCTCCAATGATAGGTACACACGATTCAATTTTCTGGCAGATTTCAACATGTCCGATCTGAACTGAAATCAATTTTCTGATCGATTTTTCATTTACTTCTATGAAAATCACTCGGAAAGTCGAAATTCAGATCGGACATGTTGGAAATAGTCGATCTAATAGGTAAATCTGCCAGAAAATTGTATCGTGTGTACCTAGCATTACTTTATCTACATTTATTTGTCCTTAATAAAGAAATAGAAATGTGATATGTCTGTAATATGTACAGACAAATTGTTGTTTTTATGACATCTTACATTTACATGCTGAGTATTGATGGCTATAACCCCAATTTTACTCTACTTATAGCCAATCGGCAACAATCACCATCTGGGTTACCATTGCCTGCTATTTGTATTGGTGTCTATGAGACACCTGCCACAATGGATGCCCAAGTGACCTGATCTGCTGTCCTCCTCCTCCCCTTCCACAAGAATAGTTCATGGTCGAACATCACGATTTCATGTTCATAAGCGGGTTTGCAAATTTTACTGTTTTGCGAATTTGCGAAATGAGTGGCAGGGGTGTCACAGGGCAAGATGCTGTGGATGCTCTGCCTTCTGTGGCAAAAGGAACAGTGAGGAAGGGGCACAGAGAGAGTGGCAGTAGGCACTGTTTGCGGCTTGCTATACAAAGTATTGCAAGCCCCAGAGCATCTCTGAAATCCTCTCCAGTGCCTCCTATTGGTCTTTTAACAGACCAATGGGAATCCTCATTGGTCTGTTAAAAGACCAACAGAGGACACTGTAGGGGATTTTTAAAATGCTCTGGGGCTTGCTATACCTAGTATAGCAAGTCCAGGGCTGGGGATTGGTTTGACGCATGCAGCGCAGTTTGTCAAATGGTGGGGCCAAGATCGACTTGCATGGCCTTCTCCATCGTTTGTCGGGAATTGAGAGGACATGGCATTGGATCATTTCATTTGAATGCTTTCTGTGTACTGACCACTTGGAAACACCAGCATGGAATTCCCTGCTCTTTATTTTGATACGTGTAAATTTACACAACCAATAGGTTGATACATTATCTGTCATTTAACCGCATTTACAACAAACTTTTTTCCTATCGTGAGTTAAAAATCGACTTTCTCAAAAAGATATATTCCCACTTGTTCCCACTGTTATCTTTAATATACTCTGCAAATTTGGTGATTCTAGCATGTATGGGAGCTTTGCTATTAACCGCTAAAATTGTCTGCCATTGACTTTAATGTTAAATGGTCGTTATTTGCCGAAAACTGTTTGCCAGTGAATGTGTTTGGCTATCTCTATTTAAAAGACAAATTCTGAGACTGTGCTTATGTTTCCTAAATATTGTATAATGACATTGTACAGAGGGGGAAATGAACACTTTACACTAAAAGGTAATTGGCAGGCATAAAATCCAAAATCAATTATTTATTTTTATCTGGTATACAAGTAATAAGGATGCTAACCAGGCAATCCAAAAGTAAAAAATCACTCTGATTTTTTTTGCTCTCCATAGAACATCATTCCCCAGGTCCCCTGGCTCTTATTTGGTACATTGCTGCACAAAGGAAGTTGCAGGGCATGCTGAGTTTTCTTTTTTCTTCTTTACTTTCCCCTCAGATAAAACTAATGCAGCCTGATTGGCTGAAGCCGCTTTCCCTCCTGTTTTTCCCTCCCACACCTCTGTTCCTCTCTGATTGGCCAATATTTTTCATGCTGAAACAATGCACTTTCTACAGCATAGCTGGCTGGGAGTGTCTGAAGACTAGGAGGGGGGCGGACAAAGCATACACAGACAGAGTAAGAGAGGAAATGATGTCAGGATTAGCTTCAAGATTGACAGAAAATTGATGTTAAATAAAAAGGCCCTTTTGATTATGCAATGGATTTACTCTTTTTGTTTTACTATAGAAAAATCGCTAAAATCAAAATGCGGGCAGTGCAATACAGATGTTATGTAAGTAGATAAAGTATTTATCTAGTTATATATGTGTTGATGTTTTTTTTCTGAGATAGTATGGCTGACAGCTCTTCTTTAACTGGGGGGGGGGGGGGGGGGGGGCATATGGGGGGGGCATATGGGGGGGGTACCATAATTGATCTAGGAATCCTAAATTCGAGATGCTCCAAAACTGCTTGTAATTAATATGCTGGGATTTGTAATGCTTTATTTCATCATATCAGATCACAGAATAAGCTGTAGACAGGTTCATGAATTAGTGATTTAGTGACCAATTGGTGATTTAGTGACTACAGTTGCATACATGCATCCACAGCAAGAAGTTTGTTTGTTTTAAATAAATTTAGGACTGTCTAAAATTAATAAGAAATAATACAGACTCAAAGCAGGTGAGTCTGTTAGAATGCATTCATACAGCTGCTACTTCATTTAACCTTTTATATAGTCTCATCTTGGTCTGATGGGACCCAGGTGTGGATTACAATGTTCTACCAACTTTACCAACTAAAAGCCATGAAACATTTTAAATAATCCAGTACAGATTTACAGGATCATTTAAGATATTCCCACTTGAGATGCATGGAAATCATTAGATATGCCATTGTAAATTAAAACTAAGCAACCCACATAATTACTATATTACAAAACATTTGTACCGGGGCATGAAGATAAGACCAATGCTATTATCAGCTAACATGATGAATATTTTATTATTTTGCTGACGATTGCTCATTACATACATCTTAGCAGACTTTTTCTATCTGATCTTTATGGTGAAGATTTATGTAATGTACCGGATTGTTTCCTTGAATTGTAAAACACACAGTGCAAAGTCTTGTAAGAACCATTTTTACATGAGTAAAGCTAAAGGAAATACAATAGTCTGTGAGATTTCAGGAAAGTAATTTAAGTGTTTGCTTTGTCTGGATGCCATATGTATAAGAGCAACACACCCATTAGCAACTTCCTCATCATGATAACTCAATGCTTGTTTATGCATTTATTTTCTGTTTTCCAAGATATATTTTTTCTGAATACAACCATGTGGGGTGCGTGGTTGGTTAAAAAGTCTTCCATGAATCCAGATGCAATGAGCAGCTATAGTTTGAGTCCTATGGGAGAAAATTGCTTTACAAATGTAATTTGTTGTTGTTGCGTGTATGTGCAGAAGAGTCCTGAGATGGAGCCAGCAGCGGAAAGCGAAAGGTAAAGTATACTGCATGGGGCACCAGGGGAGCACATTTTACATTGGGGGGGGGGAGCGTAGGGGCGGCGAGGTGGCGGGTGCAGCGCCAAAAGGCAGATTCCCAAGACTTTTCATGCTGAAATTGATCAGGAATTGGCCTGCGGTGTATGGGCAAGCAACAGATCTCTCTTCAATCAGATTCGATCAGAGAGAGATCTGTCTCTTGGTCGATGTACCCATACATTGTCTGCTGTATGGGCACCTTTAGACTACTCTGATGTTATATCATTGCATATTTACACCTTACTGATATTGCTGGCTACAGGACAAATTATCAGATTGACTCTGAATTAAGTGATTTGTGAGCAAATAAAAGAGAGAAACTTAACTGCTTCCCCTTGGATATAGCAGGAACTTTTCTACCTTGTTCCCACCGTTTAGTACACTTCTAAAACAATCTGATAATGCTGGTGCCAAAGACAAGCTTATCAATTAGCAGCTAAATGAGGTAAAAAGCTTGACTTTTAACCCTTCCAGTACCTTAAAAATGGTTTGATGTTTTTAGCTGTTAATTTTATGTCATGTTTAATGCTTTTGACCATAGGTGAAATTTGAGTATAATACCACTTTAAATACTAGTAGCAATGCTTTTCTTTTTAGGCAGTGTATTCTCCATATTAAAGTTGCTGATACAAAGCAAACTGGTAAGGAAAGAAAAAGAATGTGTAGCTTTAATGGATGTTTCCCTATCAAACCTGTTTCTAATCGCATGAATAACCAACATTTCAAAAGTTAATCTTATGACTATTACTTTCAGCTTTTCTTGTTTTGCTGGTAGTTAATAGAGTCAAAACTCTTGGCTGTACTCAAAGATCCGTACTTGGGATTTCTCAACCAATGCAAGATGAAAGTGCGGCATTTGTTTATTAAAGTTGAATAACAAGTACGATTCAAAAGCCAGTGCAATAGCGTGAAGCAAGAGAAGTCACCTGTGCATGTGTCAGTATCCAAGCTTTTTCACTGTGCAAGAGTAAATTAGAATTTTTGAAGAAAGAAAGTCCTTATTTGTTTCCTTGAACTTTAATCTCAAATGTATGAATAAAAAAAAAAAAACATTTATCAAACATAAATCATATTATTTTTGCTGCTTATATTGTTTTTGCTGCTTAAAAAGAAAAAGAGATTTTGACAAAGTTTACTCAGGTTATTCTTCTAATTATCTATAATAAGAATCAAATCTTGTCAGATTTATAGGAATTATTTATGTTAAAATAAGATAACATCTAAACTCTATATAACCACTGTAAATCAACAGAAATGGTCGCCTGACCATTATAAAAAGGGACCAGAAATAATGAAGTAGGAACGCTCATACAGTGTGCAGATGATTGGCTTTATTGGTCCTCATGAGACAACCGTGTACTGGGTACACAATCCCTCACCCACCCTAGCATCCTACCCCGCTAAAAACACTGGCATAATGAGACTAGATAGTCTGGAAGCCCCCTCTGTCCCACACATGTTAAAGTGCAATGTTGCAGGACCGGCCCAGCACTCACACCAAAACACAGTCACACTCCACTAGGGATGCTCGCTCCGATTCCTCAGAAATGAAATCTCTGATTGGAAATTGCATTTCTGCATCGAAATTCAGAAATCGGTAATGGAAGTGCGGTAGGCAGATTTTCGCGGAAATGTTTGTGGAAATCGCATAAATTTCCGCTGACTTTAACACCAATTTTCTCCAAAGCTACATGGTCTTTTTGAAAGATTTTTTCCCTCTTCTTCCTTCCCTCTTGTTCCTACTGCTTAACATTCCCTGAAAATTTGGTGTTTCTAGCACCTATGGGGGATTTGCTATTAACCTCTAAAGTCGGCATCATACCGCATACCGGTTCCAATGCAGATTTTTGCGGTTATTTCTGCCAATTTTAACATCGATTTTTAAAAAAAAAAAACAAGATCTTTTTGAAATATTTTTTTCCTCTTGTTTTCACTTTTCTGCTTAACATATCCTGAAAATTTGGTGTTTGTTGAACCTGCGGGGGCTTTGCTATTAACCGCCAAAGTTGGCCACTATTGACTGTTATGTAAAATGCAGAAAATTCGCATTACCGATATGCGGTATTATCAGGGCCGGCCCTAGACTTTTTGCCGCCTGAGGCAAATTTTGAAAAAATTATTGCTGCCGCGAGGGGCGCCGCCGCCGCCGAGCTGGAGGGGTAGTGGGCAGGGCGGGGGTATTGGGCCTAGCGGCGGGGAGGGGGGTCGGACCCCCCCTCCCTCGCCTGGGTCCCCCGTCCTCCGCTCCCCTCCAGCCTTAAATACATCAGAAGCGCAACTCTCGTAAGAGGCAGTGGGCGGGGAGGACTCACCTCTTCCTCGCTCGATCCAGCGTGCGCTCCACTGACGTCCCTTCCTGCAGCGCCGTCCATTTACAATACAGTGGGCGGCGTTGCAGGAAGTGACGTCAGTGGAGCGCACGCTGGATCGAGGAAGAGGTGAGTCCTCCCCGCCCACTGCCTCTTACGAGTTGCGCTTCTGATGTATTTAAGGCTGGAGGGGAGCGGAGGACGGGGGACCCAGGCGAGGGAGGGGGACCCCCCTCCCTGTCGCTAGGCCCAATACCCCCGTCCTGCCCTCTACCCCTCCAGCTGGGCTGCCGGCTCCCCGCACCCACCGACGGGCGGATGCCGCCCCTAGAAATTTGCCGCCTGAGGCAAAAGTTTCACCCCGCCTCATGAGCGGGCCGGCCCTGGGTATTATGCTGACTTTAGAGGTTGATAGCAAAGCCTCCATAAGAGCTAGAAACACAAAATTTTCAGGGAATGTTAAGCAGACAAATAGGAACAGGAAGAAAAAAAATATTTCGAAAAGACTTTGTAGTTTTTGAGAAAATTGATGTTAAATTCGACAGAAATTACAGCGAAAATCCGCATTGGAACCGTTATGCGGTATGACACCGACTTTAGAGGTTAATAGAAAAGCCCCCATAGGTGCTAGACACACCACATTTTCAGGGAATGTTAAGTAGACAAGTGGGAACAAGAGGAAAAAAATATTTCAAAAACACCTTGTAGTTTTTGAGAAAATCAATGTTAAATCCCTTGGCGGTACGTTTTTGTCCAAACATTTTTTTTTTGAAACGCCTTAGCTAGCATTTCACTGGCTAAGCGTATGTCCAAAGTTGCTCCGGTCCCCCCCATGCCCGTCGATCACCACCGGCTATACGTATCTCGCCACGATCCCACGAAAAGCGCAGTTTCCCAATCGGCTTCCAGTGTTGCTATGGCGACAATCGGAGATGACGTCATGACGTCATCTACGTCATATCACGATCGCCGTCATCGCGAAGCCTGGAGCCGATTGGGCAGCTGCGCCGGCATGGGAACGCTGGGGGTACGTATACCGGAAGCTATTGTGAGCGATCGCGGGGGACCGGAGCAACTTTGAGCAAACGCTTACCTAGCGATCCACTAGCTAAAGCGTATGGCACCATTTAAAAAAAATCATCCTGGGGCCATGTGAACCTCTGCGGCGGCTAACCCGTGTGTAGAACGGGGTTAACGCCAAAAAGGTTAAAGTTGGAGGAAATTACCGCAAAAATGCGCATCGGAATGCGGAAATCGCTAGCAGAAAACGGAATCGGTAGCGGTAATTGACAATGGCAGAATATGTTTTTTTGGCGGAAACAGAAATTGGCATTTCCGACCATCCCTACACTCAACACTCTCACTACAGATATTGGACTGTTTAGTTGAGGGAGAGATACAATTGCTGCAAGTGCTCGAGACCTTAAAACGACCGCCTAACGCCCTATAGGCGTCGGCGGGTCATTAGTGGTATAGCATGGATTTTCCATGCCAGTTCACGGAGACTGCCTCCGTGAACAGTGTGCGAGCCGCCGATCGCGGCTCGCACGCATAATGTAAACATGCGGGGAAGGAATCCCCGCTGTTTACATCACACGGCGCTGCTGCGCAGCAGCGCCGTGAAGTAGTCCGGCGATCCCCGGCCTCTGATTGGCCGGGGATCGCCGGCATCTGATAGGCAGAAGCCTATCATATCCGTCCTGCGCCGCACAGAGGACAAGGGAGAGGGAGGTGAGCAGAGGGAGCCCGGAAAACGCTGCGGAGGGGGGCTTTGAGGAGCCACCCCCCCCCCCCCGCAAATCAATAGTAGCCGGCGGCGATCAGACCCCCCCCTGCAGGACATCCCCCTAGTGGGGAAAAAAGGGGGGAAGTCTGATCGCCCTGCCACATTCCTGCTCTGTGCTGCGGGCTGTAGAGCCCACGCAGCACCGATCATTGCAAAATCCCTTGGTCCTTAAGTGGTTAATTCAACATGTGTTCACATGAACTCACCATCGCAATTGAGGCACGTGGAAACAACCAGCTGTATACTGGGGTGGGATGCTAGGCTGGGTGAGGGGTTGTGTACATATGTTAGACATATTTAACTGAATGGCCAGTGAATTGAACAGGGTGCTATTTGACCAAAACTACTCCTGATTGTAGAATTGCAACATACAGTATGTACAGTGACATCTATCAGTGAATGGTAATAAACAACTTAATCCTGGATTTTAGTGTGTGGAGTAATAAAGTAGGAGGGCTTCTGAAAATTCTGAGTTCTAATATGCTGCATGCTGTTGATCGCTTTTTATAATTACTGTACCTCAATGCCCACCTCCATCTGTGGGCACTGTGATTATTGCCAAAAGTGTTAATATGAATAAATGTAATTTTTTTAAATCCAATTTGTCAGAAATACAATATTACTATACCCCATTAAAGTCCATAGTATTTCAATATTTTTTAGTTTTACAATATTCACAGTGAAAACACCAGTATGAGATCTTCCAGAGTGCTTCATTGTTGCTTAAAAGAGAAATCAACTGTAGCTGCATCAGATGAACAGTATAGTCATGGTAAGTCTCATTTGAGTACATATTATATTATATTGTTCATTTGAGCATTAGGAGGATGCAGATAGTTTGAATGTTGGTAATGGTACATGTTCTTGTGGTAGTGGTGCAGGAATCCAAGTAAGTGTTTCAGGTTTTTTCCTATCAGATTTTCCCCTATTTGCATCCTATTGTTTATCTTGTTCATTGCACCACCATATTACTATCTTGGTGAGGATTTTACTATCCTTGCTTTGTAATATCTTGCTATATCAGGTGCCCCAGTACCACCTCTTTGTTTAGATAGTGATAAAAATTGTTGATTTAGCCTGTGTTTTGTTTAGCCCATATACATTCTGAAAGCATGGATTGGAAATGCTTCAAATAATCTTTGGGAAGTTTAACATGGAAAGTTTAGCTTAGGCAAAGGAGCCTAGCTTGGTCATTCATTTTTTAAACTTAAACTTTTCCAAACTGCTGGTAAGATAGGAGTTTATGCCAGCACTGTAATTCATGCTTTCCTTATCTAGTACCATGCTAAAATGCAGTTTTAGTTTTTGAAAAGCATCATTTGGATGTCTTGTGCCTAGAAATACTTAGAGTGGTTTGCAAAAGTATTCAGCCCCTTGAAGTTTTCCACATTTTGTCATATTACTGCTACAAACATATATCAATTGTATTGGACTTCCACATGAAAGACCAATACAAAGTGGTGTACACATGAGAAGTGGAACGAAAATCATACATGATTCCAAACATTTAAAAAAAAACCTGCAAAGTGGGGTGTGCGTGATTATTCAGCCCCCTTTGGTCTGAGTGCAGTCAGTTGCCGATAGACATTGCCTGGTGAGTGCTAATGACTAAATAGAGTGCACCTGTGTGTAATCTAATGTCAGTACAAATACAGCTGCTCTGTGACGGCCTCAGAGGTTGTCTAAGAGAATATTGGGAGTAACAACACCATGAAGTCCAAAGAACACACCAGACAGGTCAGGGATAAAGTTATTGAGAAATTTAAAGCAGGCTTAGGCTACAAAAAGATTTCTAAAGCCTTGAACATCCCACGGAGCACAGTTCAAGCGATCATTCAGAAATGGAAGGAGTATGGCACAACTCTAAACCTACCAAGACAAGGCCGTCCACCTAAACTCACAGGCCGAACAAGGAGAGCGCTGATCAGAAATGCAGTCAAGAGGCCTATGGTGACTCTGGAGGAGCTGCAGAGATCTACAGCTCAGGTGGGGGAATCTGTTCATAGGACAACTATTAGTCGTGCACTGCACAAAGTTGGCCTTTATGGAAGAGTGGCAAGAAGAAAGCCATTGTTAACAGAAAAGCATAAGAAGTCCCATTTGCAGTTTGCCACAAGCCATGTGGGGGACACAGCAAACATGGAAGAAGGTGCTCTGGTCAGATGAAGCCAAAATGGAACTTTTTGGCCAAAATGCAAAACGCTATGTGTGGCGGAAAACTAACACTGCACATCACTCTGAACACACCATCCCCACTGTCAAATATGGTGGTGGCAGCATCATGCTCTGAGGGTGCTTCTCTTCAGCAGGGACAGGGAAGCTGGTCAGATTTGATGGGAAGATGGATGAAGCCAAATACAGGGCAATCTTGGAAGAAAACCTCTTGAAATCTGCAAAAGACTTGAGACTGGGGCGGAGGTTCACCTTCCAGCAGGACAACAACCATAAACATAAAGCCAGGCAACAATGGAATGGTTTAAAACAAAACATATTCATGTGCTAGAATGGCCCAGTCAAAGTCCAGATCTAAATCCAATTGAGAATCTGTGGCAAGATCTGAAAACTGCTTTTCACAAATGCTGTCCATCTAATCTGACTGAGCTGGAGCTGTTTTGCAAAGAACAATTGGCAAGGATTTCAGTCTCTAGATGTGCAAAGCTGGTAGAAACATACCCTAAAAGACTGGCAGCTGTAATTGCAGCAAAAGGTGGTTCTACAAAGTATTGACTCAGGTGTTTGAATAATTACGCACACCCCACTTTGCAGTTATTTTTTTTTTAAATGTTTGGAATCATGTATGATTTTCGTTCCACTTCTCCCGTGTACACCACTTTGTATTGGTCTTTCACGTGGAATTCCAATAAAATGTGTTCATGTTTGTGGCAGTAATATGACAAAATGGGGAAAACTTCAAGGGGGCCGAATACTTTTGTAAACCACTGTATGCATCGCAAGTCCAGGTAAAGGGTATTGATTCTTTCAAAGTTAAAGCAGGACATGGGATATCCATTATATCAGGTTTGGAACAAATGTTTTTGAAATTAGAAATCTCTCTAAACTTTACAAAATTGCTCAGGGTGCATTTGTACAACTTTTTATTCTATACTGAAAGGTTCCTTCCTAACACATTAAGACCATGCTAATCTCTGAGTGGCAATGAAATACATGTTCCTGTTAGGATATGTATACATACACCTGTGCACTGTTGAGTGATTGATTTGTGCTAATTGTTGATTGGTTAACTGTCCAACTTTTTTACTTTGTCAAAGAAAGGAGAAAACACAATTGAGAGCCCCCAATAGTGTAGCAGCAAATAGAAGTATACTCATGTAAGTATGGGTTGCCGGGTTCCCTTAAAGCACTTATGGGGATATTGCGCCTGTCCTCACTCAGGCTAAAAATTTGCTCTCTGTAGAAGGAAAGAAAGGGTGTTCACGCATCCACCAAGTGGATAACAATAATTGCAATGGAAACAGAAGTGCCAGCAGAGTAAAAGTTGATTATAGGTAAAACAGATAAAAGTTGGGGGACAAGGATGGACTTATCTCCACAAAACCAAACAAAACCACTATGTATGGTGTAAACAAGACTTAGTTCATACTCCAGAACAAATGCAACGCGTTTCGCGGGTCTCTAGCTAGCTTCCTAAGGCAATAATACAGATAGGAGTAACTCAGAATTTGTGTAGCCAACACAGGTGCTGTACTTGGCTACACAACTTCTGAGTTATTCCTATTTGTATTATTGCCTGAGGAAGCGGGCTAGAAACCCGCAAAACGTGTTGCCTTTGTTCTGGTACAAATTAAATCTTGTTTAAACCATACCTAGTGGTTATGTTTGGTTTTGAGGAGATAAGTCCACCCTTGCACCCCAACTTTTATCTGTTTTACCTATGATCAACTTTTACTCTGATGGCACCTCTGTTTCCATTGCAACTTTTGTACTTTGTTTGCATTCTGCACTGTTGTAATTTGTGACTTTTCAACAAAAAAAAACAAAAAAAAGAAAGAAAATTCTCAATAAAAAAAAAAAGAAATCTCTCTAAATCATTAGAGTTCCTTCTAGAGATCATATAGGTACATTATCAAAATGTGACAAACACAATCAGAATATGTCATGAGGGGGTGAAATAGAATAGCAACAGAACAGCAAAGTTACACAAAGGTGAATAGTGAATGATTTACCTCCAGCCACTAGATGGCAGAAGAACTTTAACTTCAGAATAAGCTTCACTGGGCATTTTTGAGTTATAAAGGTATGTACATGGAAAACTAAAGGGAAATGTAAATCAACCCCTACCAGAAGCTGAACCTTCCATAAAACATAGGCAACCCCCCCCCCCCCCAAAAAAAAAAAAACTTAGAAAAAATGTATTGTTTCCATTTGTTGCAATATACAGTTTAAAGGGGTTCTGCTAGGTGGTTTTGAAAATAAGAATGGACACTTACCTGGGGCTTCTACCGACCCCCTGTAGCTGTAATGTCCCACGCCGTCCACCGTGTAATAAGACTGCAGCTGTGCGTCAGTGGCAGCGCATGTCATTGGGAGTTTACTGCACAGGCGCAGTGCAAGAAATATTCGTACTGCACCTGCACAGTAAGCTACTGATGACGCGCGCGGGAGCGAGCACTATTCATCTTGTTAGACGAATATCAGACCAGGACCAGCGGTGAGAAACCGAGGATTGTAGGATGGTGGCGTGGGAAATGACAGCTGCAGGGGGACGGTTGAAGCCCCAGGTAAGTGTCCATTTTTATTTTCAACCCCCCCACACACACAAACACACACACAGAACCCCTTTAATTCAGGGATGTCAAACTCCAGTCCTCAAGGGCCATGTCCATGCCAGTGTTAGGAGAGAGTGAGAAATAAAGAAATGTGTTCTTGATGAAACATACCTTTCCTAATATGGACCCATTAATTTGAGCTGTGTCAAAAATATGTGAGGACCTTCGCCCTTGAGGACTGGAGTTTAACAAAAATTGACATCTCTGTGTAACGATTGCGGAATAATCTCCGTGATCAGCGCACAAGGCGTGCGCTGACACGGCGGAAATTCTCCACAATCGTATGAAAGGGGGAACCCAGCTTTGGTGCAAGCACCAGTAGAGGGAGATTCCCACCGGCAGGTGGAGCTGTGGAGTGCAGAGGAGCAAGCCTCTGTACTGCCACAGATGCCAGATGAGAATTGTCCGAATTGCAACCGAGCAGGGCAAGGAAGCCCTAAAGAGAGAGAGCACAGCGACAGGGTGTATGTGTGTTCACCAATCTAGTCACCAACCCACGACGATGAACACACAACCGTGAAGATCAGGTGAGAAGGCAATCGCAAGAGATGGCGATTGCCAACAGTGACACAAGACAGAATAAGCACAGAAATGGGAAGTATGAATGTCCACCAATCTTGTCGCCAACCTGCGACGGTGAACACACAACAGAGGAAACCAAGTGAGAACGCAATCGCAAGGGAAGCGATTGCGAATGAGAATGAGCACAGGGACAGAATGTATCTGTGTGCACCAATCCAGTCGCCAACCCGCGACGGTGCATATACAACAGCAGAAATGAAATAGGAACGCAATTGCGAGAGAGGCGATTGCCAGAGGTGACACAAGACTAAGCAGAGGTAAACCCAGAAGCAGAGCAAAGGCACAGCAAATAATACAATGAGAATGATAAGGAAAATAACAAACGCTAACTAAACGCGAACACCGCACTCATTCACAACAGCGAATGCGTTTACAGCGCGGTCTCCGCACGTTAAGCACAACAGAGACAAGCAAGCCACCCTAACTAACCACCGACACACAAACACGAGACAGAGAACGCGGGCGCTTGCTCAACGGTTACCTCACCGAGCCTACAGCAAGCGTTCGTATCAGACAAGACAGACAGACGGACAGACAACAGGAATAGAAGAGATACGATCCACCGCTCTTTCCGCCAGAGCAAGTGCGATCCAAGTAAAGCAACAGAGCTAGCAGGATCCACTGCTCTTTCCGCCAGAGTGAGTGTGATCCAAGTAAAGCAACAGAGCTAGCAGGATCCACTGCTCTTTCCACCAGAGCGAGTGTGATCCAAGTAAAGCAACAGAGCTTAGCAGAATCCACTGCTCTTTCCGCCAGAGCAAGTGTGATCCAAGTATAGAAACAGAGTTAGCAGGATCCACTGCTCTTTCCGCCAGAGCGAGTGCGATCCAAGTACAGCAAGATGAGGTAGCCAGTAGCAACCCTCCAAGAATACAGATCAGAAGGATCCACAGCCGCTATCGCTAGAGGCAAGTGCGATCCAAGCAGATGGACAGAAGGAGCTACCGGTAGCAACCGCTGCTCTGGTTAGCACACACAAACAGACAGAACAGGCAATACAAATAATACAACCTGACTGACCTAGAGGGGTGTCTAAAACAGCCCCCCGGAATACTCTAAGATAACTCCAACAAGCAATAGCACGGCTGACACTCAAGGAGTGTTTCAACAAACCATTAAGGATGACCAGCAAAGGATTGTGGGAAGACCCAGCCTTTATACTGCCAGCTTTCAAAGGAAGCAGCTAGGTGATTTGCATAACAAAGGTATGCAAATCCCTCAGCAGCAGAGCAGGTCTGGAACTTGCAAAGCAAAGCCAGATCTCTTATCCAGAGACCTGCATCCCTCAGACATAAGGAATGGTCAAACAGCTGTCTGCCTGTGCAGCCAGCTGAGCGGATCATTACACTCTGGTTTAATAAATAAGTGTTTGATAAAATTGTATACTTCATCAACACAAAATTTTTCACACACCAATTTCCTATGTATCACCTGTATATCACCTGAAATGATAGGAGGTGAATGTAATATTATTGAAGAGATTTGTAAGGACCCAGGTGATTACCAGCTTCCTTTCAGATCCTATACCCCTATTTTCACGTATAAATAAGCTCCCACTTGAACAGGAGAATGGAAATATCTACCGAACTTCGGATTTCTCAGGATTTGATTTTGCAAAGTGTAGGATGCCAAGGAAACTGATGAAACACCTAAAAGCCAAACAGACACGGAGTCCAGGAACAAAGCCAAACATCAAATACAAAAGGTGAGATGACTAGCAATTCAAAGAATGGGCAAACTTTATGTCAGGAACCAGCCAGTGATCATACACAGAAGATCCAGCTTGGTGAATAATTCAGCGATGAGACAGAAGCATAGTCAGCACAAGTAAAGGTCAATTCAGGCGGCAATCCTAACTTTGGAAAAATACAGGCATGGTTTTAACGCAAGAGCCGTATGAAAACACACCCAGCCAAATAGTACTTTAGCAACTAACTGCTATTATGGTCAAGATGTACCGGACAGAGGCAGAGTTTATAGGATCACGGACCAATCAGATGGAACTACAAGTCCGAGCAGCCCATAGGTTGCCAAAGTAACAGAGTGGCCAATTGGCAACTCACTGATTACTATATTTAATTTCTCCTCCAGCTTCTACCAGCAGTGCCAGAGGGAATAAGACGGATGCATGGACATACACCTCCATCTAGAGAGATTTTGTCTCTTGCACGTGTTCACACACGTTCACAGTTGCATGGCCACAGCGAATGCTGTGCCAACCCAAGAGGGAACTCGGTAGTTCAGATTGTCTCCCAGAGGAGCATGATGCATTGCTAGAATGCCGGCTAGTTGAGGGTGTTAAAGGAATTATGGAGGGATTTTTAAGCCACTTTATTAAGAAGAGGACTGCAACATATCCACCCTCTACAAAGAGTTAAACATGGGGTGGTCTTTCATACCAGGATTAACACTGTCCTATTTTGCAATGGTCTAACTTAAGAGTAAGGGTTAGAAAGACAAGGTGACCTCCATATTTCATTATGTCAATGACCTGATCAGCTAATAATGCATCTAAAATCTGCAACATACAATGGCCTCTATTCACTAAGATCATGCTGGAGATAAGGCAAGAGAAAACTTACCTCCACACAGTGAGAGAGTTATCTTATCTCTTCATTCCTTAAGTTACCTCCTCTGTAGTTAATTTACCTCCTCTGTATAATCAGAGTAAGAATATAGCTTGAAAAGGATTCAATGCATATATAAAGGTGTTTATTATCAGCATACCACCAATAAAAGGCTAATAAGAAGAAGAGGGAGGGCCCCTAAGGGCCCCGGTGCGGTCATAACATCTGCATCCCATATTGCTACGGCACTGATTGTATCACATTCTTAGATACTGTAGTAACATTATCAATACATAATTTTAAAACAGTTAGGCTTTATTGATACATTCATCTTATCTTGACTAAGGTGTTTTTCATGAAGCTTAACTGATAGCTAGGCTGTCTCTATTTAAAGCTAATGTAAAACCCCATGTCAAAGAAAAAAAAGTCAGATACTCACCTAAGGAGAGGGAAGGTTCTGAGTCCTAATGAACCTACCCTCTCCTCTCCCGGTGTCCGGTGAATCCACCGTGCAAATCCACCGCCGCAGGGACTTCGGAAGTCTTCGGGAGCACTCGGGCTCCCGAAGGCCGGCGACTCCACACTGCGCATGCGCGAGTGCGTCAGACACGCGCGAGCGCGTCATAGAGGGCAATCGCGCATGCGCAGTATGCAGCGGCCCGTCTTCGGGAGCCCGAGTGCTCCCGAAGACTTCTGAAACCTCCCTTCGGTGGTGGAAGTGGCAGTATTTGACCGATACGGTCGAATACTGCTACGGGGGATCCTGCGTGGGACCGGTCACCGGGAGAGGAGAGGGAAGGCTCATTAGGACCAAGCCTTCCCTCTCCTTAGGTGAG
This sequence comes from Hyperolius riggenbachi, assembly GCF_040937935.1. Classification (NCBI taxonomy): domain Eukaryota; kingdom Metazoa; phylum Chordata; class Amphibia; order Anura; family Hyperoliidae; genus Hyperolius; species Hyperolius riggenbachi. Next base: position 288,292,494 of record NC_090650.1, read on the forward strand.
TATCTGACTTTTTTTTTATATCGGGTTCCCATTTGCTTTAAAGATATTGTTAAATGCAAAAATACAAAAGTGTGTCTCATTCCTGAATAAATTCCTGTCCTCATTTTTTTTAAATCTCAACACCATTTTAGCCATGCTTATAACACAAGTTGCCCATTCATGTTTGTTTTGTTTGTTGTTAAAGTGGACCTGAACTCTTGCACAGGACAGAAGGAAAACAGATAAATGCACCCTGTATGTATTTAGAGAGTTTAGCCTGTTTTATTCCCCTTATCTGTGACTAAGCTCAAACTGTAATTTGAACCTTCAGCTGTGTCAGCTGACTCCCACGACAGAGATCTCATTTGTAAACACAGGATGTTAACAATATTACTGCTTCCAAGAAAACAGGAAGTAGACAAACTGCAGATGTATTGTAGGATTTGTATCAGCTGTAGCAAAGAAATGTTTTTCGTTAAAGGTTATTATGCTGTTGCTTATCTTTTAGAGCAGAGAGGAAGTTCTGAGTTCAGGTCTACTTTAAGGCTGGTTTCACAGTGGGACGTTACAGACGCACGTTAGAGCAGCCTGTAACGCACCCCAATGCACAGCAATGAAAAATCAATGGGCTGTTCACAGTGCCCACGTTCCGTTACATTGTAACGCAGCATGTCCTGATAACGTACTGCATGCAGTACTTTACACGCGGCGAAGCCGCGTTAGACTGTTTGCACATGCTCAGTACGGGTGTTTTTTTTTATTTTGGGGGCGGAGAGGAGGTGGGGAGAGGCCGCTACGTAGCCAGGCACATGGCTACTTAATATTCACTGCACTTGCAGTGTTTTCTTCTTGGAGTGGCCGCTGATTGGCTGGCCGGACCACGTGATGCGGAGAGCTCCGCTCACGTGGTGTCCGCAGTGCCTCCGACAGAGCAGGCGCACCAAGAGCTGCTTGTAACGCGGCTCTTGGAAGCGTCCTGCTCCAACACCACCAGGCGCTGCGTTAGGGGCACGTTATGCGACCTTAACGTCCCCTAAAAAGCAACGTCCTGGTTTGAAACCAGCCTTAAAGAATAAACAATATAAACCTTTACCAATACAACACATCTATCACTAAGGGCCCGTTTCCACTAGAGCGAATCCGCATGCGTTGTCTGCATGCAGATTCCCACAGCCAATACAAGTGGATGGCCCTGTTTCCACTTGTCAGTTTTTGGTGCGTTTTTCTGTGCAGGATTTTTCTGCACGGTAGAGCCTGCAGAATTCGCCTGCGTGAGGAATGCAGGCGATTCGCAGGCTATGTATTTGATAGGGAAAACGCACATGCGTTTTTTGCCGTGATTTTGCGTGCGAATTCGCATGAAAACTAATGTAAATTGAACCAGGCAGTGACATGTAAAACAAAAGAAAAAACAGGGCACCGAGAGCCCAATAGTGCAATATAGTTTTAACAGAGAAAATCTGTCTAGATAGTTCGTGCAGAAATATACTCACAAAAAAGGGTCACCAGCAGGCAACCACTTGAAAGGCAGGTGGGGAGAATTGGTACCCGACCCCACTCGGGTATAAAAGTCGCTCTCTGTAGACAGGAGAAAAAAGGGGGCGTACCCCTCCACCAAGGGTGGATAAGTAATATGTATCAAACGCAGATAGAACAGAGGCGCCAAAAAGAGTAAAAACACTATTATTTAAAAACAGTAACAAGAGGGAAGGTAAGGTGGACTTACCTCCCTCTAGCAGTGGAAAACAAAACTCTGAGGTAGAGTAGAATGCATTTATTAAACAGTGTAACTCCTAAAGATGCAACGCGTTTCGCGGGCCACAGCACCGCTTCCTCAGGCTATACAGGAGTTCAAAAAAGCTGTATCCAATCCAAGTATTGAATGACAGAGGTGCTCATTCAATACTTGGATTGGATACAGCTTGGATACAGCATCTTTAGGAGTTACACTGTTTAATAAATGCATTCTACTCTACCTCAGAGTTTTGTTTTCCACTGCTAGAGGGAGGTAAGTCCACCTTACCTTCCCTCTTTTTACTGTTTTTAAATAATAGTGTTTTTACTCTTTTTGGCGCCTCTGTTCTATCTGCGTTTGATACAGGCAGTGACATGGTTAAATTCGCATATACCCTGCCTATGCGAAATCGCATGCGAAATCGCGGCAAAAACGCACGCGGAATCGCATCCGCATGCGATTTCGTCAGCGGTGGAATCCCAGCGATTTGCACCGCACTAGTGGAAATGAGCCCTAAGAAATTTGAGCATTTTTCTGTGAAGGCTCTGATTTATCCAGGTTTTGGTGTAGTAAAAGAAAAATAATGTAATTTAAACTTGAGAAAATGATTTGCCACTTCTTAAGTTCAGTTCAGATGAGGTGAAGCAAATACCCAGACACAAATATGTGCAAGTAATCTACTCTATGGCAACACAAGTATCTAGCTAAATTACACTCATTATGCAAAGGTTAATTGTTTAAGTTGCATAAATGGAAGATAACAACAAGAGAATTGTATTTACAGTCTGTGATTGGAAACAGGTTGTGAATTAAAAAAAAAAAATACAAAACGCAAAATAAGATTAAAAAATAAATAAATAAAAGAATCATTGATTGCAAAAAAGTAGCTCAAAATTGTGACAGTTGTTTGGATCATCCAGTTAGAATTAGTATTTTATTTCACACATAAAACCTACTTGGCTTCTCTTGGCAACGGGTTTAAAAAAGTTAACGTGTCCATATAACAAACAATTCTTAGATCTAAAATGTATAAAACCTAATAAATATGTTGATTTTTAATAATGACTGGTAGGACAGAATGTCTAACATTTCAGAATATTGTTTTTGTTGTGAGAAAGTAACATGTCTTTCAGCACGTCTTTCAGCAGACCCTAACAACTTTTACTTGTCAGTAATGTTAAGAATATGTAGTTCATACAGTTTATATGCTTTACAACAGTGTTTCTCAACTTTTTCGACCCAAGTACCCCCTACTGCAATTCAGTTCCAGACAAGTACCCCCCCCACTTGTGTGTGTATACATATATATATATATATATATACATATAGATAGATAGATAGATAGATAGATAGACACGCGCGCACAGCCGCACACACACGCACACTTTATATATATATATATATATATATATATATATATATATATATATATATATATATATATATATATATATATATATATATACCGCACCGCAGGTATAAGTGCCCCCAGTATAGATAGAAAGCCAGGTATAGGTGCCCGCCCCCAGTATAGGTGCCCTCAGTATAGCTAGGTATAGGTGTCCCCAGTACAGCCAAGCATGGGTTGGTGCCCACAGTATATATAGGTATAGGTGTCCTCATTATAGCTAGGCATGGGTGCCCCTAGTATAGCCAGGCATGGGTGCCCCCAGTACAGCCAGGATTGGGTGCCGCCCAGTATAGCCAGGTATGGGTGCCCCCCAGTATAGCCAGGCATGGGTGCCCCCCAGTATAGCCAGTTATGGGTGCCCTTAGTACAGCCTGGCATGGATGCCCCCAGTATAGCTAGGTATAGGTGCCCCCAGTATAGCTAAAAATAGGTGCCCCCAGTATAGCTAGGTATAAGTACCTGCAGTATAGCCAGTCATGGGTGTCCTTAGTACAGCCTGGCATGGATGCCCCCAGTATAGCTAGGCATGGGTGCCTACAGTTTAGTCAGGCATGTGTGCCCAAAGTATAGCCAGGAGGGGATGCAGCGCAAAATGGGGGAGCATGCCCACACATAGCGGCAGGGAGGGGGTCCACTCCCCCCCTCCCTCACCTTGGACTCCCCCGTCAGTGCTTCCCCCTCCGACATGCATTAATAGCAGACAGTGGTGGCGGCATGGTAAAAGGAACGCACACTTACTTCTGCGTTCCATGCCGGAGGTCCGATCTTCTCTGAGCCTGACACTACTTCTTGATAAACAGGAAGTAGCGACATCGCTGAGAGAGAAGGACCTCTGGCGTGGAACGCGGAAGTAAGTCCGCGTTCCTTTTACCATGCTGCCGCCGCTGCTATTAATGCGTGTCGGAGGGGAAAGCGCTGATGTGGGAGTGCAAGGTGAGGGTGGGGGAAGGGGACCCCCTCCCCGCCGCTATGTGTGGGCATGCTCCCCCGTTTTGCGCTGCATCCCCTCCTGGCTGCGTACCCCCAGCTATGGTCTCACGTACCCCCTGGGGTACGCGAACCGCGTGTTGAGAAACACTGCTTTACAACACTGAATGGAGGTTACAGACCCCTTCCTTGGGAAAAAAAATGATTAAAAAAAACTCATTCTCTCAAAACTTTAACTGCAGTTGTCTTTTTTAGTAGGGATGGTCAGAAATGCAGATTTCCGATTCAACATAATTCTGCATTCCAACAAGTGTCTTTCTGATTTCCGTTGAGTCCCATGGAAATCTGAATTTCCGATTTTTGACTTTCTCATTTCTGCAGTATTTTTTCTTTTTTTTGCCATATTTGTTAATAAAGTGAGGGGTTTTCTTTTAAAGTAGTTTTTTTTTGTTTTTGTTTTTTGTTTTACAAAATCCTCTAAAATTTTGCAGAATTTGCCATATTTGTACACCCTCTGTACAATCTGTACAATTCCGAATTCTCTGACTGACCAAGTCTTCGATTGGCCTACAATTTCTGAGTCTCAGTAATGCGGTATTTCACAGAATTTAAATTACTGCATACCGATTTCTGTCGCGGAAAGCTGATTCCGAACAGAAACTCCGAGAGAGCAGGGGGCCACTTATAGTGTAGTATATCAAGGGTAGATAGCGGATCCAACCACCCACTGGAGTACGTGGGTTTCCTATATGTTCAGTCATTCTCCAAAAAACTGATATAGTAAGGAGCAGAAGGGTGTCTTATAAAAGAAGGCCGGCAACTGACCAAATTCAATGCCACCCCATACGTGGGTCATAACAGTACTAAGACTGGTGGAGGCATACCCCTCCCCCCCCCCAAAAAAAAAAAAAAAAAATGAACAGAACAGTTTAAAAGGTAAGGAGCGCTTGCTTTACTGATGACAATATAATGGGGCAAAAATAGTTTTCATTTAATAGAAAATACACTGGATAATGTGTTCATGGTGGAATATGGGGGTCCTTCTTAAGGGGGCACTATGGCAAAAAACTGTAAAATTTATAATATGTGCAAACATATCCAAATAAGAAGTACATTTTTCCAGGGTAAAATGAGCCATACATTACTTTTCTCCTATTTTGCAGTCACTTACAGTAGGTAGTAGAAATCTGACAGAAGTGACAGGTTTTGGACTAGTCCATCTCTCAATAGGGGATTCTTAGCAAGGCTTTTATTCTTTATAAAGATATTCCCTAAAAAGGATTTCAACAATGATGCTGGCCAGCTTCCCTGCTCATTACACAGTTTTTTCGCAGTTGGACAGAGCAACTGCCATTCAGTAAGTGCTTTTGAAAATAAATAAATCCCTGAGAATCCCCTATGAAGACATGGACTAGTCCAAAACCTGTCGCTTCTGTCAGATTTCTACTACGTACTGTAAGTGACAGCAACATAGGAGAAAAGTAACTTATGGCTCATTTTACTCTGGAAAAAATGTACTTCCTATTTGTATTTGTTTGGACATATTTTAAATTTTAAAATTTTTCGCCATAGTGCCCCTTTAACAAGGGAAGCCCCAGATGCCCGCCACCCATGTGAGATGGGTATAGGGTCCTAATGTACCCCACACCCATTTCCACAAAGTTATATAAAAATGTAACAATGAAAAAAGTATTTTAATATTCTTAATTAACCATACATTCCTTTAATTAATGATCCTATGCCAATATTTTCAATACACATCCGTGCACACCACGCACACATCTCTCCTTGCTGCCCACATTTATTATACTAATGTATAACAAGCCATGGCAAAAGCATCTTTAAAAGTGGTGCTGTGGCTCCCCATTGGTCCCTTAACAGACTTTACTATAGCAAGCAAGGGCCGGGAGGCTTGCTAGAGTAAAACTTACCAAGCCCCAGGAACGTTTCTTTAAATGTGCTGCTGGGGCTCCCTATCGATCCATTAACAGACCATGAGTATTTCCCATTGGTCTGTTAAGGCAGCAGAGACCCACACTTATGGGCTTTGGATTTCCCAGAGAGTCTCAGTCTGCATGTCTAGTAGACAAGGGGTTACAAGTGCTCCAGAGGTAACACATTTGGTGACAATATAATGTTTTAGACTTTGCCATTAACAAGCAATTCAAGCCAATAGACAGCAAAGCAGAATACTTGGAAATAACAGACCTCATTATTAAGTTTCAAATCGGTATAAACAGTCTGAATTCCGACGAAAACAAAATTTGGACCTTTCAATCATCCCAATGGAGACGAGCCTTCACCTATCTCAGTGATTCTGCTTTATGTTTTTTTTCTGAACTATTGCTTTAATGCGTACATCAAAAAAGGGCATTGGGAAAAAAGGGCACGTGGTGTAAACGATAAGCAGTATTATCGTTTATAGAAATATTGTGTATAATTTCATTTACAAATAGTGTTTTAAGAATGTATAAATCATTAAATAATGTGTATGAGATCGGCAATTCTTAAAACGTTAATCTTCCCTGTTTCTAAACTGAAACTTATATTTACGTTTGTTAAAAACCCTCCCTGTACCTATCCCTAACCCCTAGACCCCCTGGTGGTGCCTAAACCTAAGACCCCCCTGTTGGTGCCTAAACCTAAGACCCCCCTGTTGGTGCCTAAACCTAAGACCCCCCTGTTGATGCCTAAACCTAAGACCCCCCTGGTGGTGCCTAAACCTAAGACCCCCCTGGTGGTGCCTAAACTGAAGAACCCCCTGGTGGTGCCTAAACCTAAGACCCCCCTGGTGGTGCCTAAACCTAAGACCCTCCTGTTGGTGCCTAAACCTAAGACCCCCCTGTTGGTGCCTAAACCTAAGACCCCCCCTGGTGGTGCCTAAACCTAAGACCCCCTATGGATAATAATGTTTATTAATAAATAAAAAATGTAAATACAAAAATGTAAATAATTTTTTTGGGTGGATAATAATGTTTTAGAAATGTTTTATAAATAGTGATTTAGTATCTTTATAAACGTTATTCGTCACGGGCTCATTTTGTAAAGTTAAATCATCACAAGCACAGTTATAAAACCTTAAAAATCTCTGGGCGCCGTTTGTAAAACGTAAATAATCTCTGGCGCCTTTTTTTCCCTGTTCGGAGCCCATTAAACGATATTTATAATGGGAGTGAATGGGGCACCCTTTTTGTCCACTTGTCTCATGCGCCCAAATCTCCTGCTTCCTGCTTTAATATCTTTCTCTTGGGTATAATAAGTGAAACGTGCCCATGTTGATAGCTGTAATTAATGGCTATAATAGGAAAATTATGGCTGTAGTTAGTAAAGTGGGAGGCCCCAGTGCCCACAAATTTCACATTATAGCTGATAATCATGGCAATTAACATGGGCCTCTAAGCAGCACCCAAACTTCCCTGGCACCCAATAAAATACAAACTGCGGCAAAGGCAGCAAGTATATAGGTAGAGATTGTGGTGAGAGGGGTTAAGGTTAGGCATCGATTGGGCGGTCGGTAAGGGTTAGTCATTGGTTGGGGAGTTGGATAGGGTTAGGTATCGGTTGGGGGGGCAGTTAGAATTAGGCATTGGTTGTGGGGGTCGGTTAGGATTAGGCATTGATTGGGGGTCAGTTAGGGCTAGGCATCAATAGAGGGAAAGTTCAAGTGAGAATGGGGTCAGGTTGGTTAGGAAAAAGTAAAATATTGGTAAAAATTAACAATATTTTACTATAGTAATTATAAAGAACTTAAACATACAATAACAGTAATTATACCAATATACAGCTAGTGGCCATCTCCAGTGCCCATTTTCTCAAGCACTATTTTTATGTATGAAGTATAAGTATCAACAAGTAAATAAAGCTGAAAAAAGTATTATTATTAGCAGTATTATTTGGTTTTTTGATGTCTTTGTTTCTTCAATGAAAATATGGTGATTCTTTTCTATATTTCTCTATGCCTTGGAGAACCAATTACTGTACATAGATGAATAAATTAGAATACTATCCTTAAGATTAATATAAAGTATAAGGTTATTGTTCTTCTTAAATTGTGTATATTGTGTTACTGGACTGTGACACAGGCAGACAGCCAAAAATGTTTGAAGCGTTTCTATTTGCTCTAATAAAAGCACAAATCATAACTTATCAAAGTATGCACAGGATACATTTAGCGGGCTTCAAAGTGCATCCTCCTCCTCAGCGCCAGAACAAATGAACAAGCTGTTCCTGGTGCTCACAAGCTTTCTCATTTGACATATTTTAAGTAGGGTACATATTGCGCCAACATCAACAAGAAAGTACATTTTGCTACTGTCATATGGACTATCACACAGACATTATGACGCCTATATAATCATGGCAAAATTCTCATGACATGCATAGCCAGAGTTACTTGGATTGTGTTTTTGGAGGATAGAAAGAAAAGATGGGCACTAGTTGCAAAAGATTACCTTCTAAAGTAAAGCCATGCAATCTTAGGCAAGACTCCCTAACACTGCTACTGCCTACTGAGTGCGCTCTAGTGCCAGTGGTTGCCTCACAAGTGCTTTGAGTTCATCAGGAGAAAAGTGTTATACAAATACTGGAATTATAACTAGGCAGTAAACAGTGACCTAAGTCTCTAAAACAAATACATATAGAAAGGAAAATATTGCTACCTATGCCTCATTTTCTGCACATTCTAAATGTTTTGTGCTAAAACACTCCATTCCTCCACCTCTCCTGACACTGTCCTCAGACTACAGCATAGCTTTGCTAATATTGCAAGAAATAAAATGAAGACAGAATGGCTATGGCTTCATTTTAAGCAGATGTTTGTTTATGGGATTTAATTCTGAATGTAATCTAATATTCTCTTATTTAATATCTATGAGAAATGTAATTAGGCTGGAGTTCATAGCTGAGCATTGCCACAGTGGCTGATGATACATGCTAACACCTTGAAAACAGTTGTGTTTTCTATTGGATAGGGGGAAATGTTTTTAGCACTGAATAATATACCAGGGGTGTAATTATGTCTTGATATTCTAATGAGTTTTTTATTTTTATCTTCATCCATGTCCAGAGTTAATTTTCTGCCGATTGATGTGCTGACACATTTTACACAGTTCCTCACAGAGAATATTGAATGATTCAATTAGACAGGGCTCCAGGCAAGGTACAAATAGGGATTTTATGGGTATAGAATGAGAGCATTAACTACTTGGTAACTTTGCTAATGATTGTTCAATGTTATATATTAATCATTTTAAAAATGTGTTTCAGTTTCAGTGTAATAAAGTGAGTCAACTATATTAAAAAAAGTAAATTAGTACTTTTTAAGTACTTTTTTTAACCATTCTTTAGATTTTGACCCTTCCCTTACATTATAGCATTAGAAAAAACTTGATTGAGCAGTCTAATCTTTTATTTTTTCTAATCAGACCCACTAATATTTTGCAGCTGGTTTCACCCATTTGAATGAAAAGCCTGTTTTTTAAATCCAACTCTCTCCCACCTCATTCGTTACCTCTCGGCTCTTATTTGCACATCTCTTTTCAAACCATGTCTTTCTCTCCTCCTCATTTAAATTTAAAGTCCTAATTCTGAAACATCCCCCTCCCCCCATCATTTAACTCTTCTTAACTATTCCACTGAAACTGTTTTCTCTAAAGCAATCAATGGCTCTTTGCCTAATAATTCCCACAGCTACTATCCCATACCCATAATTTAGTTGTTTTTTTTCTTTAACTTTAAGGGCCCTTTTCCCCTATAGGCATTTCTCGATCTGATCCCAATCAGTTCATAAAATGATAGGTACAGAAAAAGAATGGACCGTGGTGACACTTTCCATTAGTGCGATCAGATTTTGTCTGTGATTTAGCACTTTGTATAGGTGTATAGGAAAATTGTACAGCAATTGCGCCACATTACAATTATCCCTGCAATTTGGTGATTTCCTGTTAGTTTTTTTTTTCGAGGTACAAACTGTAAATGTAAATCACACCTCTGCACACCTGGTGGATCGTAGTGGTGTAAAATAGATACAAACGCCATTGCGGCACAGTGCAATCGTGATCATGTTTTCTAGTGGAAAAGAGCCCTTAAAGTGAACCCGAGACTGCTATTATTATTATTTATTGTATTTATAAAATGCCAACTTATTATGCTGTGCTGGGCAATAAATACATTGAAACAAGAATGAAAGACGTACCAAGGTTATTCAACATAGAACAAAGTTATACAAGGCAAATGGTACAAGATACATGATGATCATGGGATTATGGACTGGTTAGGTAGGCCCAGTAATACAAGTACAGGCTGTTATAGTATAGGAGCGCACAATCATGTAGACTACACTAGGGAAGGGAGGACCGTGCCAGAGGCTTACAATCTAAGGTGCCGTATTTATTTCCTTTTAATCAACACCAATTGCCTGCTGACCCTCTGCCTCTAATACTTTCAGCCATAAACTCTGAACAAGCATTTGCAGATCAGGTGTTTCTGACATTATTGTCATATTTGACAAGATTAGCTGCATGCTTTCATGCTTTTTCTCTGGTGTGAGTCAGACACTACTGCCACCAAATAGATTAGCCGGGCTGCAAGGGAACTGGTATTGTTTAAAAGGAAATAAATATGGCAGCCGCCATATTACTCTCACCTCGGGTTCACTTTAACGCCATCAGCAATTTTCTTCCACCTTAGATTCTGTCTTCATAGTCACATAGGACTGTGCTTCTTGTTGGCTTTTCTCCTATCTCAAGAACAGTTCTTTAAAGGGGATTTTTAATGAAAAAAACCCTCTGGGGGATACTTACCTCAGGAGGGAAAAGCCTCTGGACCCTAACAAGGCTTCCCGTCTCCTCCAGTGACCCGGCAATCCAGCGCTGTGTCCCCCGAAGTGCAGTGAGGTAAATATTTACCTACCGCGACCCTGTGCAGACGCAGTAGCAGCTCATCCTTCGGGTAAGGCGGAAATAGCCGAATCCAATCGATCCGCTCTACTGTGCAGGCACAACTCCTTTGCACCTGCGCAGTAGAGCACATATGATCGAGCTTGGCTGTTTCCGCCTAGCCCGAACGAAGAGCCACTACCTACTTCACCTGTGCTGGATCCCGGAGAAGTAAATAAATCCTCGCTGAGCAAGCTTGTCGAGGAAGGATTCAGGGAGCCAGCGCTGGATTCCTGCAGGCTTCAGAAGTCGGAAAAGCCTCATTGGGAGCCTGAAGCTTCCCCCTCTCAAAGGTAAGTATCCCCCAGAGGGTTTTTTTCCTTTACAAAGTATCTTTAAGCATTCCCTACACCGACACTATCTCTTCATCTTATCATTTTTCTGTTGGAGTGCCACACACCTCAGTGCTCAGATTTCATCTCCGCATTGCTTTAGGAAAGCATATAATCTTGCTAATCCAGTTTGGCTATTTACTGACTCTTCTCGTATTCCTCATAATCTATTAATAAAGGCTATCAGTATAAACATATACACAGCTTAATCACCCCTTGTGTTCAGTTATTATCCTCTTATAGTGTTAAAGCAGAACTTTCTCTGCTGTTATTTCTTGGTATCTTGTATCCCATTTTACAGTGCTTTTCACATGATTCTGATGCTTCCTGCTTCAAAAACCGGAAGGAGGAAGCATCATGGGAAATGCGCTGTGAAGTGCAAGTAAGTGAACTCACCCTGACCCTGTTCACTTTTCCGGGACTGAAAAGGTGCTGAAGTGTGGTGTTTGGCAGTATGCAGGTGTCTCGAATTTGATAAGCTGATATGAACACCAACATTACTGATGCTCAGGTTTGATATATTCTTTTCTGTGGTTCGACACGTTTACAGATGTATCAGGAATGAAATATTTTTCTTGACAATTGTAGGTGTCCTTCATGAAACATATTAAAGTCGATGACATACTCACTCAGTGTCAATCACATATTCAGTTGTCTTGTCAAAGAAAAACCAAGTTTACAAATGTATCAGGAATTCAATATTTTTGCTTGACAACCTTAAGTATCCTTCATTAAATATATTAAAGTCGATGACGTACTCACTCAGTGTCAATGCTTATTCAATTGTGTTTTCAAAGGAAAAGAAAACTAGCATTGCTTAATAACATTTCATTCAACCAGTCAAAATTACAATATAATTTTACTTCTGGCACAAGAAGAGACCACACTTTAACTTTCTGCCTTGAAACACATTTTTACTATTTACTTTTTAAAGATATCATCAAAGGTTTTAACGCATGCTAACTCAACAGTAATATCAGATTGGAATAAATCATTCCATTTCCTTTCTGTTTTAGATGCCAGCATTCTAGGATGAATGTGATGTGGCGTTAGTATTGTATTTTGTTGTCTTCTAGTTTCAGGCACTGCTGTGTTTGAGTGATCTGCTTCTTAAAATATTATTTTTAAATAGTACTAGCCTTTTATTCTTCTTAAAAATAGAATGATGGTTTCAATTCCAAAAATTGGAAAACAATTTCTAATGTGCTTTGTGATTATATGGTGTTCTGACTGAAGAATAAAGAAGCACTTTCCAACCAACTTACTATACAATGGCCTGGCTATTTTATGCACCTGATCCAGCCATTTGGATTTTATGTGTGTGGACACACTGAAAGCATTGTTGATTGAATTAAATCATGGGGAAAAATATGGTACAAGTTTGAGAACATTGTTATGTCAGTACTCATTCCTTCCTCATAAGTAAGTACAATCTGAGATCCTGCTTTCCTCCCCCACCCTACTATATACAGCAAAGTCCCCATTAACCTGGAACTCAGGAAACCGGAAGTCTGAGTGATAACGGGAATCGATAGAAGATTGCACACCACTCGATCGAGGTGCAGAGACCCATCTAAGTCATCAAGCAATCAAATCCAAAAGGGTCTGCACACTCACAGGATAAACTTCCAAGTTTTTTATTCAGACAATGTGACAATGTTCCATTCAAACGACCAACGATTCGTTTCGGGGCCCCGTGGGGTCCCCTTTGTCAAGGCAACACGAACATTGTTCGTGTTGCCTTGACAAAGGGGACCCCATGGGGCCCCGAAACGAATCATTGGTCGTTTGAATGGAACATTGTCACATTGTCTGAATAAAAAACTTGGAAGTTTATCCTGTGAGTGTGCGGACCCTTTTGGATTTGATTGAGTGATAATGGGGACTTTTCTTTCACGGGTTTTGAGGTTGTTTAAATACTTACCGAGCCTCCATCGACATGTATCAGCCTTCCTGCAGCGGCTAGTGGGTCTTCTAGCAGCTTCCAGCATCCGTGCATGTAAATCACAAGACCCAGTGCAGGTCAGGTGGCACGCTGGCTTCCGTGCACGGGGAAGCTGGAAAGATGCTAGGAGCCTGCTAGCTACTGAAGGAAGGCTGCTACACATCACTGGAGGCTCGGTGGGTATTTAGGGGGTTTGTGCTTTTTAGGCCTATTGCTCAAGCAACCACATGTATCCAGCATCAGGCGATCCTTGCTGGTGCCAGGTACTCAGGACTCTGCTGTATATACAGTAAAAACAAACTGACCACCAAAATGCTTTAGCTGTATTGCACCGAAATATTGGAGCAGCCATGTATTCCTATAACCAAGCACACACTTACCATTACTTGTCAATCCGGTAAAGCAAACTCCTATGCACAGGGTAAGGCTTGTTTACCTTGGAGTGCAGCTCACCATAACCAGCAGTAAATCCCAAGAAGAAGAAAAAGCGGTTGTGCACTTCCAAATAAAATTTCACTTTTATTCCATTCAGATAAAAAGCATTACAGCAACCAGAGGTGGCAGGCAATGGAGAGAGGTACAGGCAGATTGAAAAGTCTACAGCTGTTTTGCACCGTCAAACAATGCGGCGCATCATCAGGACCGGATGATGCGCCAAATTGTTTGACGGCGCAAAACAGCTGTAGACTTTTCAATCTGCCTGTACCTCTCTCCATTGCCTGCCACCTCTGGTTGCTGTAATGCTTTTTATCTGAATGGAATAAAAGTGAAGTTTTATTTGGAAGTGCACCACCGCTTTTTCTTCTTCTTGGGACACACTTACACACACTTACCATTACACTCGCTGGTCAATAGGACAAAATCAAAGTGGAGGACACATGTTCGCTGTTTCAAATGAGAATGTCGGTAACACCCAATAATTCCTTAATCTCACTCAAAGTTTATCAATTTAAAGACAATAATTTCTCTTTCCGTTTCCAAATTGCTCAAGGATGTCAATCTTTTTTGCTTCTCTAACATGATATTTTTCATCCATCCATTCATATTTTTTATTCTGAGTGAAAAAAAAAACAGATGCTTTTTACTCAAACTAGTAATGTGATATGTTTTTCATAGTTGTCATAAAAAAATATGCAAAGTGCAGTTTTTAGGTAGATCCTGTTTAAGGGGCTGATATGCTGTGTTCCTCATCATGATTTATAAAAGTTAAAGCAGGATTACACTCTGACATAATATTCAATAAAAAATGTGTTTTCCTACTTTTTTTACTCATGCAGTTTTCATATTTGCTTTTGTGCACAAGTAGTTTTGTCCGATAACAAATAACGAGTTCCCAAAGTACAAGTTAATCTTGTGGAAGCTGCCATTGCACTTTATTGCATAGCTGCTGTATTTATATATTATAATTTATCTAGTGTGATTTAGTCTCCTGTTAAATCTTTTACCATGAAGCTGAACTGCAGCACTGCCTGGAAAGTTTACTAATTGCGGCTGATAAGGAAACAAACAATATAATGCAATCACCTCTTCAGCCTTTTCTTCAGATCTAAGTTTCCCACTGAATAAGAAAGTGCTGTGTTCAAATGTTTGAGTGCTGTTCTGTTTCCATTTTTTATATCTTTTGGAGCAAAGAAGAAAGTAAAATAAAAAAAAAGATGTGGTTTTAGGTAAATAGTTTTATTAAAAGCTCTTAAAGGCTACAAAAAGGTGAAGAATGTAAACTGTTAACCAATATTCTTAACACAAAAATTCCCCCCATTGTATTTATTAACAGACTATAGACCCACCGCCAGTACCACTTCACAGATTTTCAATAGAATAACCTCATCAACTGTATTACCACTGCAACCACCCAGAAATCCGATTCAATTCTATTTCAGTGGATCAGCAGCTGAGCCATGTAATAGATGTTACACGCACCATTTAAGGATTGCAATCGGCCACTGGGTTGTGAAACTACTGATCCAAAATTATTTTTAAAGAACCACTCCAGCAAAAAAAGTAAGTAGTTACAATTTGCCAGAACTTCCAGGTTTTGAACTGGTCTCTTTCCTCACGGGGTATTCTCTGGATTTTCTTTATTTTCAAAAGCATTTCCTGAAGCGCAGTTTAACTGCCAACATAGTAAGCTACCAGCCAGCATCCCTACTTACTGGTGCACTTTTTATCAGTTAGACTTAGCAACTGCCTGTAATGCCTGGCAGATCTCCTGCTTTCTTTCAGTCACTTTGCCCCAATCTATGACCTTGGCTCTGAGCCCAGCCCATGTCTTCACCTATAGACAAACCCCTGCTTTAACAGGACACTGAATATGTCTCCTGACTTTGGTTACCCCCAGGTCTTAAAGTGCAAGGTATAGCAACTGAGGCCAAGAAAGCCAGAGTACCACCAGAGCAAACAAGACTATGCAGCTTGGTGATATTAGGTAGTGGAAGAGGTTACACAGATCACCCCAGGAGTTATGGAAAGGGAGCAAGATTGCTCAGAGTGACTGCAGCTCTGAGTTTCCGATAACCACCACAAACAAGACACAATGGTTGCTCAGGGCGACCGCAGCCCTGAGCCTCTGAAGTCCAGCACAATGAGTAAAAAAACAGACAACAGACAGACAGACGGAATGCTTGCCAGCAAACAAGACACACTGGTTGCTCAGGGCGACCTGAGCCTCTGATGTCCAACACACTGAGTAATAAGACACACAATACAGTAACAAGACAGACAATAGACAGACAGATGGAATGTTTGTCAGCAAACAAGACTGGGTGACTACAGCCCTGAGCCTCTGATGTCCAACACACTGAGTAACAAAGACTGACAACAGAGAGACAGACTGAATGCTTGCCAATCTAATCGCTCCCCCAGTGATAGCAAACATCCACTCTGACTTGGACAAGACAAACAAGAGCGTAACTAATAGCAACCCCAGCCTATAGTTACATCCACAGGAACAGGACTAGCAGGGACAGACAGACAGACAGAAGGATTGCCTAGCAATAGCAAACATCCACACTGGCACAGACAAGGCAAACAGGTACAGTCACATCCACAGGAAGCAGGAATACTACCAGTCACCAACGTGGTGAAGGCAGTCTCCAACTATCAGGATGGTAAAGACTTCACTGTAAGTCCCCCACCTCCCACCCCCGGGTACAGTGAATGTCCACGCAGGCAAGGCAAGATAATGCAATACAATAATACAACTTTCACACCATGAACCCAGCAAACAACTATGGCTAAGCTGTATGCTATGTCGGGCGAGGTCTGAGAGGAGAGTTAGGCTTTTCTATAGACATCACTCAATGAGAGCAGACATGCAAATTCCCACACAGCTGAATGGTAATCACGCAATCCTTTGTTAGACTGACTGAAGGCTGCACGCTGCCTGTGAATGGAAAGGACTCTCATTAAAAATGCATGCCAGAGTATGCAAACACATGCATGTGAGAAATCCACAGCTGTCTGACTGCAGCTCAACTGCAGCAAGCCATAGGCGGATTCATGACAACATCCTGAGCTCCTCTGAACTGCAGAGTGATTGCAGATAGCAATAAGACTCATTGTAAGTGCAATCAAAACCAAACAACCAAATGCAGACAGAGAAATCAAAACTGCTCGGTTGCAGCTCCTCAGGAGGGATCCTTATACTGCCATTCAGGGAATGTGTTTGAAAACAAAGAAAACCCTAAGCATCCCCCATGAGGAGATGGATTAGTTTAAAACCTGTCAGTTCTGACACATTTTAACTGCTTACTTTTTTCACTGAAGTGGTCCTTTAAACCATTCCATTGGAATGCATATGGTAATCATTGGCTGTTTAACTGTGTCAACAACCAGGGAAATGAATCACTGTACACCTGACAAAATCATCTGTGTGAAAGGCTAATCAAGGCATTATTAAGCAAAGGTTACATTTAGGCAAATAGTTCATGGTAGTATTAACAGAGTAGTAGTTATTTTTATAAAGGCCATCTGCTTAATATGTAGTTTTAATATGTTAATTTATATTTAATTTTTTGGGGGGAGGGGATGGAGTGCGACAGAGGGCTTTCTCTCTAAGGCAACAATCTGGCAGCATGCAGACTTGGTATATGACACCTGGCCTTTCTGCCTCCTCCTTACTAGCACAATATGGGACTCTCTCCCTCCATACAGATTTTTGAAGTAGTGATTTTTTTGGGGTTTTGGGTCATACTCCTCCACACTGAGTCCTCTGTCATGCAGTGTTCTTGGCCTTGCCCGTCTCTCCACTACTGATGTTGAAATAAAGGAATCTTAGTGAGCAGACCAATATACGTTTATTAGTGTTTGTAAGCTAGCACCAACTGAGGATCATGCTGCAAAAGTAAAACTAACACATGGAATATTGTACTTTTTCAAAGAAAAAGGAAGAGGGGAGGGTTGTTACAGTGATAGGGAGGTACCATTTTGTGCCGATTGATGAGCAATGTGGGGCAGACATGAACATTTCAGTTTACAGTTTTGTCTTGTCCTATAATCCTGCATATGTTGTTACAGAATCACTAAGGATCATTGGTCAGGTTCCTAAGATCATTTCTGAAAGTTCTAACAGTGATACCGTATGTTAACAGCACAGGTTTTGTTTTTCTTTTATTTTTTTTTCTTTTAAATACTTTGATTTATACACAACATCAGCAGATTATTTTTACTTATGATCAGGGAAGCTATCACATTCAGCCCAAGATCAGCAAGGCCCAGAGCTGTAAGGGGGCCAAAACTACTATTTATCTCCTTCTGATAAAGGGGTCCATCCTTTAGATCAGGTGTTTTTGTGCCTACACCTGTTATGGGTGTGAAGAATGAAATGTCCAAGAAATAAATGTTGTTTTATGACCCTTGCAAGTTGGGCCTCCTGGATGTGAGGGTCACTAGGGGCAGGCAAGGGAAAGGGTGTGAACTCTTGTGGGCCTCATCAAAGTTTTGCTGGGGGGCCCATCATTTGTAGTTACGCCCCTGATATTGTTGATGTATAAGAAGCAATGTATACCCAGCAGTAAATAGTTTGTATGATCCCCCTAATCATATACTTATTTCTGTGTATACTACATGACATATTATTTTCTCAATTCCCAAACAGAACTCCGGTGGACTGTCCCCAGATGACTGAACTCGATGAATGAGCAAGCAGGGGTTTTCTAAAAATAAATCTTACAAACAGCATTATTGTTTGAGATGGCTTGAATTGCATTACAAGATACCATCCGCATATCTTTCCTATTATGAAACTATCACCTCGTTCTTGGTAGCTATTCCATGAACTCAATTCCAGTCTTTCCACTTGCCCTCACAATTCCTTCAGTGTTATCATAACATGTAACAGCTATTTCCAGCAATTTCACTCTTAAGCAAGAACAGCTTTAAAGAGCATTAAACTTCCTGAAGGGCAACTAGTTTCCAGCATATTTTGATATGAGAGAAGAACATTGTATTGATTAATTTCATGCACGGCCCTGAACCTAAGCAGCATGATTTAAATTACATGCTCTATAAATATTTAACACACATTGGTGGATAGCACTGGACTGTGTCAAGCAGTACACAAACTGTTTGTTCATACTTTATCATATTCAATCAATTTAGCTTTGCTTTATGACCTGAATGCTCAATCTGAAAGAACAAATACAAGTGAATACAAGGACCCTGTGTTAGGAGACTGGACTTAGATCTATACTCCCCAGGTGGCATTTAAAACTCAGGCCCCAGAAGTGTGTTTTTTACTAAGGCCGGTTACACATTGAAAACGTGCAGGAGAACGGCTCCTGCACGCGTTGCGGCGTGTCGTCGGGAATCTGCGGTGCGACGCTGAATAGCGGCTGTAGTAGTTAATAACCCGAAGGGGAAACCCCAGTTCCCGATGATAAAATGCGCCGGGATGCGTCGTACCGCAATGCATCGAAACGCAGCGTCGGGTGTGAAAGGTAAAATAAAAGTCTATGGACTTTCCTTTTACCTTGGTTAACGCAAAGTATAGACTTTGCGTTAAAATGCCGAAAAAAGGCTCTGGTGTGAAAGAGCCCTGAGTCAGAAGATATAATAAAAACTCTCTTCTTCTCATACAAATAAAAGGTCAACTGTAGTTTATAGCCTTTAAAGTATACCTGAAGTGCAACAAATATTTTTAATTAAATACACTGCGCTTATTCAATTTACTTTTACTCCTAAGTTTTCTCGTAGGAGGTAATTTTTTAGCTTCTGTTTAAAATAACTTTCCAGCACTCTGCAACTGAAAAAGTCCTCAAAAGTATCTGAAAAAGTACTGTCAAAATTATTCAGAGCTTTTCCTTGCTTGCTGGTGGCTTAAAAGGCATTTTAGGAGAAAACTTAGGACAAAAAGGAATCACATATAGCCCATAATGGGTTAAACACAAACTATTCCTGCTGCTCCTGGTCATTAGGGTCCCTCCTGTTCCTTGTTCTGGTCCTTTTTATCTTCAACTGGGCCACTAGTTGAATCCTCTCCACAGGCAGTGGCTGTGGCTGTGCACAAGAGCATTTGAACTGGAGAAGCGTGAGTTCCGAACCGTGCATGCCCAGTAAAAGGAAGCAATCATGTATGAAAGAAAGATGTAAACAAATGC
Organism: Hyperolius riggenbachi; assembly: GCF_040937935.1. NCBI lineage: Eukaryota > Metazoa > Chordata > Amphibia > Anura > Hyperoliidae > Hyperolius > Hyperolius riggenbachi. Next base: position 288,312,354 of record NC_090650.1, read on the forward strand.
TTTCTTTCACTGTTATGTGCAGTTCGGAACTCATGCATGCCCAGTTCAGGTGTGCTCGCTTCAGTGTCTTCCAAGACACTGAACAAAAACTTTGTAGAACAGGGCAAAGAAGGGACCCTGAAGACAATAAGCATCAAGAAGAGTTTCTGGTGCAAGAGCCCTGGCCCACCAAGACTTTGGAATTGTGTTGTTTGTGATAAACAGGACACTACTTCGTACATCTGTTTACTAGAGGCTCACTTGGTAGATACAAGAAGGGAAGGTGGATCTGAAGGACACACAAATGCAGAGTGCACATCACATTTCTGACCTACGTGTCCAATTAACTACTTGAGGACCAGAGGTTTATACCCCCCTAGTGACCAGTCCATTTTTATTACAATTCAGTACTTCGCAACTTTAAAGGTTGATTTCTTGGTCATACAACTTAGCACCCAAATGACTTTTACTTCTTTTTTTCTCACTAATAGAGCTTTCTGTTTCATTGTGTCTGATTGCAGTGCTGCACACATGGTTTTTCAGTATATTACATGTAAATTACAGCCTGTCAGCTCCGATCGTGGCTGGCAGGCTGATCACGGAGCCCCGCTTTGCATACTGCAGGAAAAGCATGCTTGAGCGAGCGCTCGCTCCCTGCAAATCGTGCCTCACGTGAGATCATGTCATATAGTGTGATAGAGGAACGAGAGAGCTATTTTGCTGCCTCCATCCTGCGTTAGGCGGTCGCAGAGCGGTTAAGAGAAAAAATGTTTTCTTGCATCAGTGTATGCAATAGGTATTTTACTTTTGAGATAATCTTTATTTATTAGCAACAATTATGAACTTCCAGATAACCCTATAAAATGCAAAAAAGATATGGGTCTCTCTCTCGCCCTGCCTCTGTTTCTGTCACTCTCCCTCTGTCGCAGAGACTTATACTATAACAATGGAACAGTTACTGCAACCTGTCATTCTGTGGTTGATTCCCGATACGGCGGCAAAATTGGCATGTGAATGCAGCAGAGATAGTGCAACTCAAGTAATGTAGGTAATGTATGTGGTGCTTCTATGACTATACCTACATAATGTATGAGCAGTTTATGCACAATGGCCCTTATTCAATTCCCATCTCCTCGTCTTCTGCTTCAAATAAAGTTTCAGCACTCTGCAACTGAAAAAGTAACAAAAAGTAGGTCAAAAGATACTGTATAATTATTTCATTAAATAAGTGTTTTCTTGCTTGCTCGTGGCTAAAATTGCATTTTATTGATAAGGTGTGAAAATATCACCTAGGAGAAAAAGTGAACTTACTATGGGACGCTGTGCACTAAGTAAGTACTAGTAAAATGTCAAAGCACTGCCTCCAGGTGCCAATTTTCCTGCTGTATTATGAATCAACTCCTTTGTAATCTATGAGTGATTTTATGTTTATAAGATACAGAATGTGAACATATTATTTGCCTTTCCCACAGTGATTCAGGTAATCATAATACCACTCATACTAAATAATTGCGTAACAAAAGCAACAAAAAGTTTGAGAAAATCGAAGGAAAATGTTTTTTTTAAAATTTACCAAAATGTAATTTTACTGAGTTTAAAATGTACCCAAAGCGGCATGTGACATGATGAGATAAACGTGTATGTACAGTGCAAAACATTAATAACCAGGCTGTTTCTCTTGTTTTATTTTGCTGCCTGAAAAAGTTAATGATCAGGCATGCAAGTGACAGCTTCTGTTTTGTCAGTACCTTGTGGGGAATATAGTAAACATCGCTGATAAAAAATGACAGTCATAAAAGTTTTTCTGGCAGAATACAACTTCTGAGGTAACGGGAGGAATAGAAAAAGGTCAATAGTTCATGTATTTTAACACTGGGACACTAAATAGACTGCCATTGTGCAGTGATAATAAAACATTCCATCTACGTTATACATGTTTAAATAGAATATAAAAGCATGGGATATCTAAAAAAAAAAAATCATGTTTAGGATTAGGAGGATAAATACAATTGTTTATTTCCTCAGTTTATTCTCACTTAGGGTTCACTTTAAAGACCATTTTTCCTTTGAGGGTCTTTTTGAAAAAAATGTTTTGACTTGTTCATTCTGCATAGCAATGTATGGAGGCCTTGCTATTAACTGCTAAAGTCGGCATTAAATCAAACGGAAATGACGTGTTATTACAAAATTATGGTTCCTGATTACAGTTACAAATTAAATTAATGACAAATGTTCCCAAAATTTCACATTGCGATTTTGCATTGTAATTGATGCAAAATTATGATTATGCAAAATTCATGCTCCTATTTCCCAGACACTTCTTAAATAGAGATGTCGCGAACCTCCAATTTTCGGTTCGCGAACCCCGAAATTATGCTGGCCACAAAAGTGATGGAAAAGATGTTTCAAGGGGTCTAACACCTGGAGGGGGGCATGGCGGAGTGGGATACATGCCCAAAGTCCCGGGGGAAAATCTGGATGTGACGCAAAGCAGTGTTTTAAGGGCAGAAATCACATTGAATGCTAAATTGCGGTCCTAAAGTGCTTTAAAACATCTTGCATGTGTATACATCAATCAGGGAGTGTAATTAGAGTTTTGCTTCACACTGACGCACTAAACTCACTGTGTAACGCACCGCAAACAGCTGTTTGCGTAGCGACGGCCGTGGTGGACTGGTGCGCACTGTGGCGAGAGTGTAGGCCGTGGCGGTTTTCAAGCCCATATGGTGGCCGGGCTGTGGTAGCTCAATGATAGAACAACAGTGCCTGTCCAGCTGATCAAATTTGGTCTGACCACAATGAAGCAACGACCTTATTATCTTTTGTGTCCCACCCCCACCCGAGACACTCAAATAGCCGGCGGTCATTGCTTCATTGTGATACGCAAGCCCCTTCACCGCGGCAAGGTAATGATCACGAAGGGGGATGGGCACATGTACATGCCTTTTGTTTTTTTGTTGCAGCCGCCCACAGTGCAGCCTGAAAAATTAGGCAGGCATGTACACGCACCTGAAAAATTAGTGTAGCGGCCGCTGCTAGCTGCCTAGAGTCCTGGACCCTGTTGGTGGTGGCGGAGAAGGCAAGCGGTCTGCAGGCAGGGATGCTGTGTGTGGGGACTGACTTAGTCTTCGGTCATGCAGTCGCCCTCCGTGATCCATTCCTCATTCATTTTGATAAAGGTCAGGTACTGAACACTGTCATGACTTAGGCGACTTCTCTTCTCAGTGACTATGCCTCCAGCTGCACTGAAGGTCCTTTCTGACAGGACACTTGCGGCAGGGCAAGAGAGAAGTTGTATGGCAAATTGGGACAGCTCTGGCCACAGGTCAAGCCTGCGCAACCAGTAGTCCAAGGGTTCATCGCCGCTTTTCGCAGTGTCTACATCCACACTCAAGGCCAGGTAGTCGGCTATGGAGGGGTGGATCCGGAAGGACTATGGCGAGGAGTTGGACTAAAGAATGTCCGCATGTCCAACATCACCCGGAGATCGCTGGAGCATCCTGTCCTTACCTGCGTGGACTTGGGAGGAGGAGGGTTACTGCCAGTGGTACCTTGATTGCGTTGTGCAGCCACATCACCCTTAAACACATTGTAAAGCATCATCGACAGCTTGTTCTGCAAGTGCTGCATCCTTTCCTGCCTTCTGTTGAGTTGGTAGCAGGTCCGCCACTTTGTGCCTGTACCGAGGGTCTAGTAGCGTGGCCACCCAGTACAGGTCATTCGCCTTGAGTTTTTTGATACGGGTGTCCCTCAAAAGGCTGGACATCATGAAAGAGGCCATCTGCACAAAGCTGGATGCAGACGTACTCTCCATTTCCTCTTGCTCTTCCTCAGTGACGGGACACAACTCCTCTTCCTCCCCCCAGCCACGAACAATACCACGGGAGCGTGGAGCAGCAGAAGCCCCCTGTGACGGCTGCCGTGGTTGTTCTTCTTCCGCCGCCTCTTCCTCCTCCACAGAAACACCTTCCTCATCATCACCATCATCAGAGTCTGACTCCTCACCTTCCCCACACGACTCCTCTTCTTCCTCCTCCTCCTCCCCCTCTGTGCTGCCGCAGCTGTTGTGGAAACATTGGGTGCGGATGTAAATCGCTCCCATGACTCCTGCTGCCGTAACTGTTCTGGTTCACGCTCCCCCACAGCTGTATCCACCACTCTACGCACGGCACGCTCCAGGAAGTAGGCGTAGGGGATCAAGTCGCTGATGGTGCCCTCATCGCGACTCACCAGTTTGGTCACCTCCTCAAAGGGCTCCATGACCCTGCATGCATTTCGCATCAGTGTCCAGTTGTTGGGCCACATCATCCCCATCCTCCCTGATTGTGTCCTTGTACTGTTATGATACAGGTACTGGGTGACGGCTTTCTCCTGGTCTAGCAGGCGAGAGAACATCAGAAGGGTGGAATTCCAGCGAGTCGGTCTATCGCAAATGAGGCGTCTCACCGGCAAGTTGTTTCTACCCTGAATGTCCGCAAAGCGTGCCATGGCCGTGTAAGAGCGCCTGAAATGCCCACACAACTTCCTGGCCTGCTTCAGGATGTCCTCTAAGCCTGGGTACTTGGACACAAATCTTTGCACGACCAGATTCAGTACACGTGCCATGCAGGGTACGTGTGTCAGCTTTCCCAAATTCAACGCAGAAATGAGATTGCTGCCGTTGTCACACACCACGTTGCCGATCTCAAGCTTGTGCGGGGTCAGCCATTGCTCCACCTGTTTGTTAAGAGCAGCCAGGAGAGCTGCTCCAGTGTGACTCTCTGCTTTCAGGCAAGAGATGTCTAACACTGCGTGACACCGTCGTACCTGGCATGCAGCATAGACCCTGGGGTGCGGGGGCTGTGTAGCTGGAGAGGAGATCGCGGCACCAGCCAAAGAGGAGGAGGAGGAGGATGACGACAGAGAAGAGGTGGTAGAAGGAGGAGGTGGCTGGAGGCCTGCCTGCAAGCCGTGGAGGTGTGACAAGTCGGTCCGCTGCGCAGCCACATACTCCCTGCTTGCTGCCATCGGTCACCAGGTTGACCCAATGGGCTGTGTACGTAACGTAGCAGCCCTGCCCGTGCTTGGCAGACCAGGCATCTGTGGTCAGGTGGACCCTTGACCCAACGCTCTTCGCAATAGATGACACCACTTGCCTCTTAACTGCACGGTACAGTTTGGGTATGGCCTTTTGTGAAAAATAATTACGGCCTGGTATCTTCCACTGCAGTGTACCAATGGCCACAAACTTACGGAAAGCTTCCGACTCCACCAGCGTGTATGGTAATAGCTGGCGAGCTAATAGTTCCACCACGCCAGCTGTCAGACGACGAGCAAGAGGGTGACTGGCAGACATTTGCTTCTTACGCTCAAATACGTCCTTCATGGACAGCTGGGTACTGCTGTGGGCAGAAGAGAAGGAACCGCTCAAGGGAAGAGGCGGTGTGGAGGAGGGTGGCTATGAAGGTGCAAGGGAAAAAGCGGATGAAGACGATGCACCTGAAGGAGGAAGAGGAGAAGGAGGGTGGCTTGTCTTTTGGGTGCTGCTTTTCCTCAGGTGTTCTTGCCATAGCTGTTGGTGCCTTCTCTCCAGGTGCCTTCGTAAGGCACTTGTCCCTACGTGAGAGTTGGCCTTTCCACGGCTCAATTTTTGCTGGCAGAGACAACAGATGGCTTTGCTCCGATCTGAGACACACATGTTAAAAATTTTCCAAACCGCTGAGCCCCCTGGGGTGATGGCGCTACGGTAGCATCAGCAGCTGACGTTGAAGGGCATGTTGGCTGGCTGTCCAAAGCTGGCGATACATGGCGCCGGACACTGCCTCCAGCTGTTTCTGAGGACGAGCTCCCTCTGCTTCTATCATGGAGTCGTCTCCTCCTACTCCTCTCTGACTCCCATTCTGAACTGTCCCCCTGGTCATCTCCTCTACCGGGAACATACGTGGCATCCGTATAATCATCATCATAATCCTCCTGCCCAGCTTCGCTTTCCTCAGACACCTCCTCAACTGCACCAACTTCAGGTGGTTCATCATCCCCCTCCTCACACGTTACTTCCATACTATCGCCACCTAACTCAGACGTATGAGGTGGTGTACCTGCCCCTTCTTTTTGTTGTTGCAGTAGTGGCTGTGAATAAGTGATTTCACCACCACCAAATAACTCCTGCGAAGTGTCAAATGCAGCGGATGTGGTGCTTGTACTAGCGCTGGTGGCACTGGCTGCGGGAGATGAGGTCTTCTGTGTTAAATACTCAACCACGTCCTCACAATTTTGGGAAGTGATGGCACGTGCCTTCTTCTGAGCACTGTATTTTGGGACAGGTCCGCATGAAATCACAGCAACACCACCTCGCACAGACCTGTGGGTGCCTGGTGGCCTTCCTCTGGGTCTGCCTCTACCTCTTTCTCTACCTGGTTTGTCCATTTTGTCCATCTCGGGGGGATGATAGGTATATGCAGTGAGGTGGGTTCACTCAACACAACAGGTAGTTATATGCAGAGAGGTGAGTTCACTGAACAGTAAAGGTAGTTAGATGCAGTGAGCTGGGTTCACTGAACAGTAAAGGTACTTAGATGCAGTGAGGTGGGTTAACTCAACACAACAGGTAGTTAGATGCAGTGAGGTGGGTTCACTGAACAGTAAAGGTACTTAGATGCAGTGAGGTGGGTTCACACAATACAACAGGTAGTTAGATGCTGTCAGGTGGGTTCACTGAACAGTAAAGGTACTTAGATGCAGTGAGGTGGGTTCACTCAACACAACAGGTAGTTAGATGCAGTGAGGTGGGTTCACTTAACACAACAGGTAGTTAGATGCAGTGAGGTGGGTTCACTGAACAGTAAAGGTACTTAGATGCAGTGAGGTGGGTTCACTCAACACAACAGGTAGTTAGATGCAGTGAGGTTGGTTCACTGAACAGTAAAGGTACATAGATGCAGTGAGGTGGGTTCACTCAACACAACAGGTAGTTAGATGCAGTGAGCTGGGTTCACTCAACTGGGTATATGCAGTGATGAGGTGGGTTAAGTAAACACAACAGGTACTGGGTATATGCAGTACTGGACAATACAATGTGCAGCTCCCTGTCACACACACAGGTAGTCACTGAATGTGCTGGGCTGCTGGCAGTGGCACACACACTATGAATTAGCAAGGCTGTACATGCAACAAAAGTGTCAGTTTGACATACAGAAGAAAAAAAAAGTACAGGATGAGCTCTGAAAAGAGCTGTTGAGGGGTGCTATAAAAGCAATAATAATCAGCCAGGAGCAAGCTAAGCAGCCAAGAGCCTAACTAATCTGTCCCTAGAAAAACAAGTCTGCAGCAGTGGTCCCTAGTCTGTCTCTAGCAGGCACACGAGTGAGGCTAATGGCCGCCGGAGCCTGCCTTATATAAGTGGGGGTGGGGTTTCAGGGCTTAGTGTAGCCTGAATGGCTACAATATGCCTGCTGACTGTAATGCAGAGGGTCAAAGTTGACTCTCATAGTGCATTATGGGGTGAATCGAACTTCCGCAAAAGTTCACTTGGTCCAGGCGAACGCGAACCACCAAAGTTCGCCTGGAACCGTTCGCCGGCGAACCGTTCGCTACATCTCTATTCTTAAATACCCAAGGGTCAAAGAATTAAAAAAATAAAAACCACAAAGAAGTAGAGGCATTAACCCTCCTGGCGGTATGAAAAATTCCGCCAGGAGGCAGCGCAGCAGTTTTTTTTTTTTTTTTTAAATCATGTAGCGAGCCCAGGGCCTTCTGCGATCAGGAAATCCCTTTCAAAGAACGGGATTTCCTGGAGGGCTTCCCCCGTCGCCATGGTGACGGGGTGGGATGACGTCGGGATGTCATTGGGAGTCCCGATCCACCCCTCGGCGCTGCCTGCCACTGATTGGCCAGGCAGCGCACGTGGTCGGGGGGGGGGGGGGGGCGACGGATAGCGGCGATCAGGTGCGGGGCGGCGGCGATCAGTGTGCTGGCGCAGCTAGCAAAGTGCTAGCTGCGTCCAGCAAAAAAAAAAAGTAAGCAAATCGGCCGAGCAGGGCCGGAGAAAACCTCCTGCGCAGCTTACCCCGGGGTTACCGCCAGGAAGGTTAAGCATTTCAATTTCTTCTCTAATAGTACCCGTATAAACACATTTTTGGGTTCACATTTACTTTAAAAAAGGGGACTCTGTAAAGATAGAAATATACACAGCAGGATACACAGCAGGCACACAGAGAGGGAGGAGACATCAAGCATATGTATACACACAGAAACAGCCACTCTCACTCTCTCCTTCCCTGGCTGCCATATACAGGATCCACCTACAGGCTGTAATCTTCCAGACAGAGGAGGCAGCAGGAAAGGCAGAGCTACATCCTGCCTAGTGCCTATGTGTGCTCCTCCTCTCCCCATTTACTGTATGTAAAAATAACTACAGAGTTGATACCTTAAGGACTGGAGTGATACGGTAACACTCTCACTCTGAAAATGTATCGCTACACCTAATAAGGCATACTTCTTTAGTGAATTGACAATTAAAAAACTGTGGTGATAAGTTTTAATTTGTGTTATTATCACTAGCCTGATCTTAGTAAATTGTGGCCAATGTATATTATAGATATATGTTTGAATTTTCATTGGCCTCTTTTCTGTGATAAACAGCAGAATACAATTTTATCATCTCTTTGCTATTTTTGAAACTTCTTCACTGACAGCCGCTGATTCACTCTATGTCAGCAATTCATAAAGTAGCTCAACCTAATTAAAAACTTAATTAAAAAGCTTTAATTGCTGGTTATTGACTTCATTATCCTCACCCTGAACATGAAAAGATTAATACAAGGTAAAGAGAGAAAACCCAACAAATTATTCCAGTAAATGCTGTTTTATTTTTGTTTTTTTCTGGTTTTTCATTTTTCTTTGACTTCCGCTAATGGTTTAGACGGCCTTTTTCATAACATTTTATTCAATCTTCTATGAATGGGGGAGAAACTGTGAAATGCAAGAAATATGGGCTAACTTACAAAGTGGTATTCTTACACTAGTTTAAAATAATCCTTTTATATATTATTTTTTTAGTGTGTGAAATCTTTAAATATTTTAGTTTCAAAGATTTTTATTGAAGAATTGCAGAGATGAAACATTATTGCATCAAGAAGAATATTTGTACAGTAATGACAATCTGGCAAATCTTTTAAATAAAATGTAGCAAAAATAGCAACTTTTACATTATTAGTGACAAGCAGAGGAAAACAAGAAGATGGAACAGTGGTTAGGTATGCATCATGTAACTGACAAGCAGAGGAAAACAAGAAGATGGAACAGTGGTTAGGTATGCATCATGTAACTGACAAGCAGAGGAAAACAAGAAGATGGAACAGGGGTTAGGTATGCATTGTGTAATGGGTCAACATCCGTCATGGTAAGGACATGATAAATATTAGATTCTGGGCTTAGCCAAAGTACAACACATTTTGAAGGCCCTAAATATCAGAATACTGGATCCAGGGATCCCACGTCTTTTGGAATGATCCCAAGAAACCCTTAAATATTTTAAAGGACTTATTCAGCCTTCCATTTTAAATAAATAATAGTACATTTTTTCTTAATTAATGCTGATAATTAAGAAAATGTACTATTATTTATAAAAAATTGAAGGCTGAATTTAAAATATTTAGCGGTTTCTTGGGATTATTTCAGAAGACGTGGGATCCCTGGATCCAGTATTCTGTGTTTTGTTAATTGTACATTTGTGCATTCTTCTCCATTGACCATCACTGCAGCTACTACAAAGTCTTATAATAACAATCTAATAAATGATAGAATTGGTCCCAAATAACTAATTTCTCTGAAGCACAGAGAGAATATGAACAATAATAGCTGTAGCTGTTCACTAGCTGGGGACATTTACTCTGCAGTCAGATTTTTGCTAAAATCCTTTTTGGGTCATGTGACATTTTTTTTTAACGTGTAGTTTATCTGGAACTTCTGCATCAAATATGACAGTTGTATGTCTAATTGCATAGTCCCTATTCACAATTACTAACAAAGAAAAAAAAATCTGTGAGGCAGAGCTAGGCCTAACTAATCTATATAAAGAGAACCCGAGGTGGGATTTATTTATGTTAGTGGGGCACAGAGGCTGGTTGTGCACACTAACACCAGCCTCTGTTGCCCCATGGTGTGCCTCCAGGACCCCCCTGCGCACCGCTATACCCCCCGCAGTGCTAGCGACACACAGCGTGTCACCAGCACAATGTTTACCTATGCCTGTCTGTTAAACGCCGCTACTCCGTCTCCTCCGTATCGGCGCTACCCGCCCGCATCCCTTCCCTCCCGCTGATTGGAGGGAAGTGACGCGGGCGGGTAGCGCTGATACGGAGGAGGCGGGGGAGCGGCGCTAACAGACAGGCATAGGTAAACATTGTGCTGGTGACGCGCTGCATGTCGCTAGCACTGCGGGGGGTATAGCAGTGCGCAGGGGGGTCCTGGAGGCACACCATGGGGCAACAGAGGCTGGTGTTAGTGTGCACAACCAGCCTCTGTGCCCCACTAACATAATTAAATCCCACCTCGGGTTCTCTTTAAAGAAAATTGTGAAAGACATTCTGTTTCTCCCAGAGCATTCAGGGCTGTCTCTCTCCACAGGACAGGCAGTGTAGGGAAATAGATTGAGACAGAGACCAGGCACAAGTTGTAATTCATGCAGTGTGTAGCCTTACTGAAGAAATTTCTCTTTGCTTCCTGTCATTGAGACAATCCACATTACAACAGAAGGTGGCAGAAGATGTTCAAACTCTTAACTACTCTATGCTCAACTAAAACAACAAGACGCATCTGGATTCTGCAGTTCTGGTTTGAGGAACCATATTTCTTGTATATAAACACAATACAATTACTCCATTTATGATTTAAAGCCTCCACTAAAACTTCACTTTCTCTAGCAAAAAACAATTCACATTACATCATTTGTATGTATTGAAAGTATTTAAAGGGAAGGTTCGCGCAGACTATAAAAAACAAACTGCACTTACCTGGGGCTTCTTCCAGCTCCTGGCAGTTGATCGGTGCCCTCGTCTCAGCTTCTCTCCCTCCAGCGGTGAAGAAGCTGACCTCACCAGGTCGGCTTCCAGGTCTGGCTTCTGTGCACTCCACGGCGGGGGTCACATGGTGTAGGGACGTCATCGGGTCTCTACTGTGCAGGAGCAGAACTACTGCGCCTGCGCAGTAGAGACCCGATGATGTCAACTACACCACGTAACCCGCGCCGAGGAGCGCACATGAAGCTGACCCAGAAGCTGACCTGGCGAGGTCGGCTTCTTCACCGCTGGACGCCGGGAGGGAGAGGAGCTGCGGCGAGGGCACCGATCGACTGCCAGGAGCTGGAAGAAGCCCCAGGTAAGTGCCGTTTGTTTTTTATAGTCTGTGCGGATCTTCCCTTTAACAAGCTGTATTACTGTGGTGCTATGGTTTTGTCCACTGGAGCTTACTATTTAACCCTTGCACTTTCAGGACCACCATAGGTGGAATCTCCATCCTATCTGTGGCTGTCAGTCACTAACAGGATGTAGATTTTACCCATTCTTGTCACGCACATGATCGCCACTTTCATTGTTCTGTTGTTACTGCCCCCTGGTTACTCAGCTGTCTGAATGACAGCTGACTCTTGTGCGCCGGTCAGAAGCTGATTTCATTGGCTCCTGACCCTTTGATCACTGAACCAATCATAGAGATTACAGCTCTGAAATAAAAAAAGGTTCTGATCCTTAAGGGGCTAGAGCCGTGTGGTCCCGAAAGGGTTAATATACTGGAGCATCTTTCTGATTGGAGATAGTGAGTGGCAATCCAAATTTTGGCGTCAACTCAGACATGCAATCTCCTTTAAAGCTCAATTAATGGACTAGTCCAGTAAGCTCAGAGAAACTAGATGCAATAAATTGTACTTCTGAATTTTTGTAGATTTCTGGGTTACTCCCACCCAAATCAACGATAAAAAAAAAAAAAGAATGCTCAATTCAATGCCAAGCCAGCTAAAGCTAATACAATTTTGGGATGCATTAAAAGGGAAATAAAAACTTGAGATGCTAGCATAATATTGCCCCTATTTAACTCTCTAGTAAGGCCACATCTGGAATATGGAATTCAGTTCTGGGCACCACATTACAGGAAAGATATTGCAGGTTTAGAGCAGGTGCAGAGATGAGCAACAAAACTGATATGTGGGATGGAAGGTCTCACTTACCAAGAAAGGTTAGATAAACTGGGTTTATTTAGTCTAGAGAAAAGACGCCTTAGAGGGAATCTAATTAACATGTATAAATACATCAGAGGGCAATATAATAGCTTGGCGGATGAGCTTTTGGTCCCTAGGCCTTCTCAAAGGACTAGAGGACATGATCTGCGAATGGAGGAAAAAACGTTTTAGCCATTTTTTTAGGAAAGGGGTTTTTTTTACAGTAAGAGTGATTAAGATGTGGAATGCATTGCCCCAGGAAGTAGTTATGGCAAATTCTATACCTGCATTTAAAGGGGGCTTAGATGCTTTCCTTTCGTTGAAAGACATCCATGGCTACAATTACTAGGTAATACCCAATGATGTTGATCCAGGGATTTTATCTGATTGCCATCTGGAGTCGGGAAGGATTTTTTTCCCTTTTGGGGCTAATTGGACCATGCCTTTTAAGGGTTTTTCACCTTTCTCTGGATCAACAGGGATATGTGAGGGAGCAGGCTGGTGTTGTACTTTGTTTTCTGGTTGAACTCGATGGACGCCTGTCTTTTTTCGACCCAAATAACTATGTAACTATGTAAAAGTCTTCTGTGCCAAACTGTATACTACTGACATGTTTTGAAGCAAAGATTTTCTGAATGCTTTACCAGGATTAGAAAGTTATGGCAGCTGGTTAAGGGCTCTGCCTCTGACAGAGGAGACCTGTGTTCAAATCTTGGCTCTGCCTGTTCAGTAAGCCAGCACCTATTCAGTAGGAGACCTTAGGCAAGTCTCCCAAACACTACTACTGCCTATATAGCGCGCCCTAGTGGCTGCAGCTCTGGCGCTTTGAGTCCGCCAGGAGAAAAGCGCGATATAAATGTTATTTGTCTTGTCTTGTCTTGTCTTGGTAAATTAAACAAAGGTATTTTTTTATAATGTTTAATTATAAATTGCTTGTTACAGTTACATAGTTATTTTGGTTGAAAAAAGACATACGTCCATCGAGTTCAACCAGTACAAAGTACAACTCCAGCCTGCTCCCGCACATATCCCTGTTGATCCAGAGGAAGGCGGAAAAAACCCTTACAAGGCATGGTCCAATTAGCCCCAAAAGGGAAAAATTCCTTCCCGACTCCAGATGGCAATCAGATAAAATCCCTGGATCAACATCATTAGGCATTACCTAGTAATTGTAGGCATGGATGTCTTTCAACGCAAGGAAAGCATCTAAGCCCCCTTTAAATGCAGGTATAGAGTTTGCCATAACGACTTCCTGTGGCAATGCATTCCACATCTTAATCAGTCTTACTGTAAAGAACCCTTTCCTAAATAAATGGCTAAAAAGTTTTTCCTCCATGCGCAGATCATGTCCTCTAGTCCTTAGAGAAGGCCTAGGGACAAAAAGCTCATCCGCAAAGCTATTATATTGCCCTCTGATGTATTTATACATGTTAATTAGATCCCCTCTAAGGCGTCTTTTCTCTAGACTAAATAAACCCAGTTTATCTAACCTTTCTTGATAAGTGAGACCTTCCATCCCACGTATCAATTTTGTTGCTCGTCTCTGCACCTGCTCTAAAACTGCAATATCTTTTTTATAATGTGGTGCCCAGAATAACTCTGCCTTACCTTGGTCATCCACCATTGAGTTCCCACCCTCATCCTTTAGGAGTCCTATACAGTCAACCTTTCTTTTTTTAGAGTTGATGTACTTGTAAAACTTTTTTAGGTTAGATCTGATATCCCTAGTGATTTGATTTTCAGCTTCGATCTTTGCCAGCCTAATTTCTTTTTTACAATTTTTATTGCACTCCTTATAATTGCTTAGTGCAGCCTCGGTCCCCTCCTGTTTTAGGACCTTATAGGCATTATTTTTCCTCTTCATTTTATCCCTAACCTTTCTATTCATCCATTGAGGCCTTTTTTTATTCCTAGACATTTTGTTTCCATATGGGATATACATACTACAATATTGATTGAGAATAAGTTTAAAGGGGAGGTTCAGGGACAGTTGAAAAAAAAATAAAAATCCAAATCCACTTACCTGGGGCTTTCTCCAGCCCGTGGCAGGCAGGAGGTGCCCTCGGCGCCACTCCGCAGGCTCCCGGTGGTCTCCGGTGGCCGACCCGACCTGGCCAGGCTGGCGGCCAGGTTGGGCCTCTTCTGTTCTCCATTGTGCGTTCCACGCCAGTGCGCTGACGACATCTGACGTCCTCCGGGCTGTACTGCGCAGGCTCAGTAGTTCTGAGCCTGCGCAGTACAGCCCGGAGGACGTCCGATGACGTCAGCGCGGCGGCGTGGAACGCACAATGGAGCACAGAAGAGGCCCGACCTGGCCGCCGGCCGGCCAGGTCGGGTCGGCCACCGGAGACCACCGGGAGCCTGTGGAGCGGCGCCGAGGGCACCTCCTGCCTGTCACGGGCTGGAGGAAGCCCCAGGTAAATGGATTTGGATTTTTATTTTTTTTCAACTGTCCCTGAACCTTCACTTTAAAAGCTTGCCATTTCCCTTGTGTAAAAGTAATAAATCATTTACATACAATTATTTGGGTATGTCATTTTGTACAATATCTGCTTATAAAGCTGTAACTATTTTCTGAATGCGTTTCTGTTCCTATTTCTTGTATAGCCTATTTGTGTTGCAGCTGACAATTGTAATTAAAGATGTCTCCTCCTTTCTTTTTTATGGTTAGCCATGATTGTTTGCTCTTCTTCCTGACAAAAAAAGTTGCTAAAATAATTTAATGAGATGACATTCAGTATTCTTCTGTGTAGCTGCTAAGCTGTTCCTTCACCTTGTGCTTCTCTTTATGTGAGTGTTTTAAGCGCTTATTTATGATCTAATATTTGCCTTATGTTCTGTTTGTTTTGCTTCCTTTGTTACTTTATTCCACTAATCTCAGCAGTCCAGGTTTGTGTGTTTTCAAAACCATCTGACAAGTAGGTAAAAAGCCCATTGCAAATGATATACAGTGTTTGAATGAGTCAGGATAATTCATTTTTATAGAAATTATAAATCTCTAGCTTCCTCAAAACAATCGTAGTTAGTTTACACAGATGTGTTATTTGTTGGTGACTTGTTTTTTTACATATTTAAATTTCGGGCTTTGCTGACAGTCTGATCATTTTTTCTATATGTTTTAAAGTGGACCTGAAGAAGTTAAAAAAAAGAGTTTCAATTACCTGGGGCTTCTGCCAGCCCCCTGCAGCTGACCTATTCCCACGTCATTTCCAAATGATCCTCCATTCCCCCGCTGCAGCTGACTTTCAGAACCACGACTTGTAAACTGAGGCCCAATGTGCTTATGCGTGCGCATTCTCGTACGCGCTACCATGGCCAGGAGTGTCCTGTACAGGCGCAGTACGAGAAAATCTGTACTGCGCTTGCGCAGTACACTCCAGGTGGCAGGAGCGTGAACAAAGATTAGGGATGGTCGGAAATGCCAATTTCCGATTTCGTGTAAAATCCGCATTCCGCCATTGCCAATTACCGCTACTGCTACCGATTCCGCTTTCCGCTACCAATTTCTGCATTCCGATGTGAATTTCCACCGGAAATCGCTGAAATTTCCGCCGACTTTAACATCGATTTTCTCAAAAACTGTAATGTCTTTTTCAAAACTTTTTTCCATCTTGTTCACAAGATTCTGTTTAATAAACCCTGAAAATTTGATGTTTCTAGGACCTATGGAGGCTTTGCTATTAACCGGTAAAGTTGGCAGATTTTTACTGTAATCCACATTATCAGATATGCGGTAATTTTAAGTCAATCAGAAGACTCAGAATGAATAAGCCAATCAGAATGCGAAAATTTCCACCTTAATCCTCATTCTCTGATTGGTTTATTCATTCCGAGTCTTCTGATTGGCTTAAAATTCCCACATTTCGGATAATGCAGATTTTCTGCATTTTACATTACAGTAAAAATCTGCCGACTTTAGCGGTTAATAGCAAAGCCCCCATAAGACCTAGACACACCAAATTTTCAGGGTTTATTAAACAGAATCTTGTGAATAAGATGAAAAAAAGTTTTCAAAAAGACCTTATAGTTTCTAAGAAAATCGATGCTAAAGTCGGCGGAATTTTCCGCGATTTCCGGCGGAAATCCACGGAAATCCGCCTACCGCACTTGTATTACCGATTTCCACATTCCGATGCGGAAATGCAATTTCAGATTGGAAATGTGGTAATTGCATTTCCGCGGAATCCGAATGAGCATCCCTAACAAAGATGCATGCAGTCAGGGTCGTGCAAGCCATCAACTTACAGAAGCAAAGGTGAGCCACGGCAGGGGAACGGAGAAAATTTTGGAAAGTGCGGGCACAGACCGACTGTAAGATCAACACGATCAAGAAAAATGATATTTATTCTTACTCAAAAACAGTTTGTAACACATTTAATGGGTCTCAAACCTGTTTCCTTAGGCAAAAATACACAAGGAGCAACTTTCAAGTTGTGCACGCTAGTGAAGCGCCAAACTGTTTTTGGAGTGAGAATAAATACCGTTTTTCTTGATCTTATACAATAGTAGTTGGTTTTTTTCGGAGAGGTAAGTCCACCCTTGCCCTTCATCTTATACCTTTTTAACTTGATACTTTTACTCTGTTGGCGCCTCTGTATCGTATTGTCTAAGTGATAATTATCCACCTGGTGGATGGGTGTGACCACCCTTCTTTCTTGTTCTATGGAGAGCGACTTCTTAGCCTGAGTGGGGACAGGCCTAATCTCCCCTCTTGCTTTTTGAGTGGTTGCCTGACCTTGGCACCCATACTTGTGAGTATTATTCATTACATACCATATTTGCATTGTATTATTAATAATACACGGTTGGGGGCTCTCGATTATCTACCTTCTTGTTTTACATACTTAGATGACCCTGAACAAGTTTTCAGATCTGACAGAGCAGGATAATCCACAAGGCAACCTAAGCAGGTTTCTGGGGCCTAGTGGGTATCAAGGGAGCCAGTTGCCACCTTCTTTGGCCCCTCTACCACCTCAGCTTACTAGAATGACTATAATGGAGAGCCAAAGCTACTACCTTATCTTGGGCCACATTTAATCTTAATCCTTCTCTGAGATCAGATGTTTGTCATGCAAGTCTGGCTGGATTAGCTGCATGCTTGTTTCAGTGTGTGTGACTGAGATGCTACTGACCAGAAAGATGAGGATGACTGCCAGGCAACTGGTATTATTTAAAGGGGTACTATGGCGAAAAATTTTAAAATGTAAAATATGTGCAAACAAACAAATAAGAAGTACTTTTTTTTCAGAGTAAAATGAGCCATAAATTACTTTTCTCCTATGTTGCTGTCACTTATAGTAGGTAGTAGAAATCTGACAGAAGTGACAGGTTTTGGACTAGTCCATCTCTTCATGGGGAATTCTCAGCAAGGCTTTTGTTCTTTGTAAAGATATTCCCTAAAAAGAATTTTAACAATGATGCTGGCCAGCCTCCCTGCTTGCTAAACAGTTTTTTAGCAGTTGGATAGAGCAACTACCATTAACTAAGTGCTTTTGGAAATAAATAAATCCCTGAGAATCCCCTATGATGAGATGGACTAGCCCAAAACTTGTCACTTCTGTCAGATTTCTACTACCTACTGTAATCGACATCAACATAGGAGAAAAGTAATTTATGGCTCATTTTACTCCGGAAAAAAAATGTACTTCTTATTTGTATGTTTTTGCTCATATTTTAAATTTTACAATTTTCACCATAGCGCCCCTTTAAAAATAATCAAATATGGCAGCCTGCATTTGTCTCTCATCTTGGGTTCCTTTTAAAGACAGCAGGGGTCTCAGTACTCCTGTGGCATCTTCCTTCAGTGATGAAGATCAGGAAAAAAGTGATTCTGTTTACTGTCATATAAGCAACTTTTTTGTTCCATGCATTTAGAGATCACAGAGATGAGAGGGCATGCGAGATGATACTCACCAACCACCTCTATGTCAGCAATGGGGCGTAAAGAATTCTATGCCATTTATTGGGGTGATCTGGTGCCTGAATAGCTGCAAAAATCACCACTAAACAATGTAGAGAAGCAGCACATTTAATCTTATCTATTTTGTTGTCCCTATTCCTTTAGCTTGTAAGTTTGCAAGTGCGGGGCTCTCTCCCCTTTTGTGTCCTGGAATTTGTTATACATTTTATTCATCATGTTACGTTTGTCCCTGTAATCATTTATTCTACCTACTCTGTATTTTGTACCATTGTCTGTATCATTGTGTACCCTATGTTTGCTTTAAAAATCAATTATTATTATTATTATTATTATTATAAGAATCCCGCCATAAGCTAGTTTTAACCCTTTAGCTGTCTTGATGAGATGGATCTGGACAATGGCTGGCAATGACAGGTACAGTCATGCCAAGATTCTCCTCGTCAATGGCAATCACAGGGTTAAATACCCATCATTCTTAGTGATCTGTGGCTGCTTCTATGGAGTAACTATCAACTGATGTAGAATAGGATAATAAAAATGGGCTATCCCAATCGCAGACTTGTTAAAAGGATCCTTAGAGGAAAGACAATGTATTCCAGATAAAAGTTTCACATATTTCTTCCCAGAGATTAAAACCACATCTCATAATTATATCAAAAGTATCTCAAATAGTGGTGCTAATTAAATCTCTCCTTAATAGGAATATTCATTCATGAGTGGATCGAAAGTGTTTAACTCACGGGAAGTTTAGTTAAATTTAATCACACATCAATGTTTACAGCAGAAAAAAATGTTTTGTCAAACAGAACTCAAAGCCTCTAAGCAATTTACAAGTAAACATTCACTTAATCAGTATGCAGCTACATTATGAATAAACTTTTATTTTCACATCTGAAATCTAAACCTTAAAAAACAGTTACCATACACACTCGAGTATAGGTCTAGAACTTTAGGTCTGACTCACTAAATAAAAGTATAGGGGTCGACTTATACATGAGACACAAGCATCACTGAGCACACTGCGTAATGTGAATACTATTAGTGACATTCACATTTGCAGCAATTTACCCAGTGGTAAGTGAGTGACACTTTCTTGATAAAGGACATGCCAAGAAAACACAGACCTGAAAGTTTACATCCCTGGCCGCAACAATTAACAAGGAAAGGGTGGGAAGGGGGGGGGACTGGGATGCAGGAAGAGGAGTGAATAATTGCTGCATTTGGGGGCCTGGAGGAGTTATTGACTAAACGAAAGGGACAGGAGGGGTTAATGGCTGCAATACTGTATGCAGTGCAGCCATTAACCCCTTCTGGTCCTCAAGTGCAGCTTTTAATTGTTCCTGGTTCTCAAGTGCAGCCATTAACATTGTTGAGTAGACTTATACTTAAGTCAATAACAAATTCCAGTTCAAGAGGGTTGAATATTGTAGTCGATTAACACGAGGTTGCACTTACATACGGTATGATGCATACAGGTAAATTAACCATGT
Source organism: Hyperolius riggenbachi (assembly GCF_040937935.1). Lineage (NCBI taxonomy): Eukaryota > Metazoa > Chordata > Amphibia > Anura > Hyperoliidae > Hyperolius > Hyperolius riggenbachi. The sequence goes on from NC_090650.1 coordinate 288,331,933, forward strand.
ATAAAACGGTACAATCTTTCTGTTTAGCTATGATATAATCAAAAATCTCTATTTTAAAGTGATCCTGAAATAAATTTGAGCAATATAAACTGAACATATGATAGTGAGTACACTGCATACATTTAATTATAGTGCATATTAATTTGGAAGGCTGCCAGCCTGTCTGTTGGATGTACCAATAAAGCAATCTGGAACTTATCTTCATATGGTGTGCTGTAGGCATTTTTCTTGTTCTATGATTCTTGGCATTGGTTATACATTTTATTCATCATGTTACATTTGTCCCTGTAATTACTATGTCTACCAACTCTGTATTTTTTACCACTGTCTGTATATTTATGTACCATATGTTTCTTTCTTACTTTGTACAGTGGCATGGAATATGTTGGTGCTTTATAAATCAATTAATATTATAATAATCCCACCATAAGCTAGTTTTAACCCTTTAGCAGACTTGGTGAGATGAATCTGTTTTCTGACCGTGGCTGGATAAGGGCTCTGCCTCTGACACAGGAGACTTGGGTTCAAATCTCAGTTCTTCCTGTTCAGTAACCCAGCACCTATTCAGTAGGAGTCCTTGGGCAAGACTCCCTAATACTGCTACTGCCTGTAGAGCAGTATGTAGTGACCGCAGCTCTAGCACTTTGAGTCTGTCAGGAGAAAACCACAATATAAACGTTCTGTATCTGTCTGTCTATGTTGCTGCATCGGGGAGGGACCGCCCGCTGATAAGTGATGTGGGTATGTAGCGGTCTGCCTGTCCTTTTACCTATATTAAATTTGAGTTTTTCATTCAGTCTACAGCACCAAAAAATTATACGACGCTTGTTAATAAGTGCAGGAAAAGCACCGCAATCTGATTTCAAACGAATTAGTGAAGAAGAGATCTCAAATATCCTTTGTTACCATCATCAGACTGCCTGCGACCTGGACCACCTAAGCTGAAATGCCCTGACCTGTTTGGACCAGCATTTAAAATAATAGTCAACTGTTATCTGTAAGCAAGGTGGTTTCCTACTTTTCTAAAAGAAGTAATCATCAAGCCCCTTCTCAAAAAACTTCCATGGATCCAGATGCAATCAGCATATACAGACCTATCTTCAGCCTTCCCTTTTTAGGGAATGTTATTGAAAAGGCTGTCTATCTGCAACTTGAATCCAGGCTGTCAGGAAACAACATCTTGAACCCTCTATAATATGAGAGAAAAGGGCTTTACAAATGGCATTTCCCCATTTGACCCTCTCTTTTATAGGTAGCCAGTGAAGGGAGTGCAGGACTGGTGTTATATGGCAGTGATGGGGTTGGTTGGTTAACAGTCTGACAGCAGTATTCTGTATCAGCTGTAGGCGGTTTGAGTCCTTTTTTTTTTTTTGGAAGGCCGGTGTAGAGACCATTACAGTAGTCCAGTCAGGATGTAAAGAAGGCATGAACTAAGGTTGGCAGATCCTCTGGGGGAATGAGGTGCTTGATTTTTGCGATGTTCTTCAGGTGAAAATAGGATGATTTCACCACAGCAGATGTGAGTTCTGAAGTTTAAATCCCCATCAATTAGAACTTCCAGGTTATGCACATGCTCAGAGCTGTGTAGATCTGTGCCTCCTATTCCCAGTGGTGAAGACTGCAAGTTAAGTTGTTTTGTTGTCATGTGCTGCTCTCCGATTAAAAGGATTTCAGTTTTATCTGCATTTAGTCTCAGCCAGTTGTCACTCATCCATTGCTGTAGTTCGCCTAAGCAGGCGTTTTTAGTTGGAGTTGGGTCTGTCACACCAGGCTCGAAGAAAAGATATATTTGGATGTCGTCATCATAGCAGTGGTATGTCAGGCCATGTTTTTGGATTCGTTTTCCAAGCAGTAACATGTATATTGAGAAAAGCAGGGGGGGAAAGTATTGAGCCCTGGGGCACCCCATTCTTAAGTGGTACAGGGTCCCATAAACACGTTTTGTGTTCTTCCACTCAAGAAGGAGCCACTGAAGAACTATGCCATCAATGCCGCGGCCCGCAGTATTCCTGTAGCCTGCTTATCAATATGTCATGGTCAACTATATCAAAGGCTGCATAAAGATCTAGCAGTATCAGGTTGGAGCACTCTCCTCTAATCTTGACAGGAGCAGGTGGCTGCAGATTTGGATGAGGGCAGTTTCAGTCCTGTGATGTTTCCTGAAGCCAGACTGGATACAGGTTGATTTACAGTACAATAGCAATATGGATCTGGCTATATAGCTCACCACTAAAAGGTATATTAAAACTAGGTGTGTTGCCTCTGGGTCCAGGGAAGGTTTTTTGAAGAGAGGCCTGATGATTGCTTCCTTCAGTAAAGCAGGAAATATCCCTGTAAGGAACAGTTTACAATATGAGGAATACCGGTACAAACAGGTTGAGGCAGTTCAACATGAACTGTGTTGGGATTTGGATTTAAAGGACACCTAAAGTGAGGGGCATATGGAGACTGCCATATTTATCTAATAGATCCAGGTCACAGGTAGTTTGGCAGAGCTGAAGGAAGATGCTTGATGTGACTTATCCATCAATTTCTGTTTGACCACAGTGTTACGTTGTCTCTGCTAATGGTCTTTGGTGCTATATTAGGCTCTGATGCTTTAAGTTGGATGGCAGACTGTATAGTGGAGACTTTGTCTGAGAAGAAATGGACAAATTGGTCACAGAGGTCCTTTGAGGACTGGATATTACATTTTTGGCATGTCGGGTTGCAGAGTTTTCCACTGTGCACAATGGTGTACCTAGGGCATTTGGCACCCGGTGCTGGGTAATAAAAGACACTCCCCCCCGAAAAAAAATATGGGCATGGCCAGTTTAGTTGCCTCCAGTATAGCTAGTTTATTTGCCCCAGTATAGCTCGTTTAGTTGCCCCCAGTATAGCTAGTTTAGTTGCCCCCAGTATAGCTAGTATAGTTGACCCAAGAATAGCTAGTATAGTTGCCCCCAGTATAGCTAGTATAGTTGCCCCAGTAAAGCTAGTATAGTTGCCCCAGTATAGCTAGTATAGTTGCCCCCAGAATAGCTAGTATAGTTGCCCCCACTCCCCAGTATAGTTGCCCCAGTAGTATAGTTGCCCCCCGTACGGGGGAAGCTTGGAAGGAGGGGTGGCGGGGAGGGGGACCAGACCCTCCACCTCCCTCACCTGGGTCCCCTCCTTCTGGTGCTTCCTCCCTCCTAATTAGCAGCAACTAAATAGATAAGCGGGCAGGAGCGGATGGAGAGGACTTACCTGCTACCTGGTGATGGCGCACAGCGTCATCCTCACGTGACGCTGGTCTCCGACTTCTCTGTCACTCACTGCGCTTCCGCTAATCAGGAAGCACAGTGGGCGTTGTATGTAAACACCAGAGTATCAGGGTCCAAGCTGGGGTCTGTCAATTCATCAAAGCTGAGTGTAACGATCGGTGTAACACAGAGAGGATCTGATTACCGGTGATCTGCAGTATCACCGAGAATGCAGATATATACCCGATTATTGATGATCTGCAGTATCACCGATAATCAGATATATCTCTAACCTCTGGACACCTGAGTAATATGAGTGTTTAGTGCAACCGTAATACTTTGAGGACCGCACCTGAAAGCCAGGTGCTAGAGCAATAAGGAGTATTGCTCTGCAGCAAGTTCCTTCCGTTGGTCTGACTCTCCGCAGGGAGGAGTCAGGCCGAGAGTGGGAAGGACAGAACGTGAGTGACACCAATGAGGGAGTGTCACTGATAGATCTGTTAACTATCTCTCACCAGGAGAGATAGTTCTCGAGGTCGGGAAGGCCAGGTCGTTACCACACGGACAGATAAAGTACAGAGACGGGAGACAGATGCAGAATCCTAAGACAAGCCGAGTTTGGCAACAGAGTATCAGAAAGACAAGGTACAAAATCAGAGATCAGAAGAATGGTCAGGAAAGCAGAAGGTCATAACAAATAATCAACAATTCCTAGACTAAGGTGTGAGCTCCTTGGTCATCAACACCTTGGAAACTGATCTAGATAATAACACAGATGATAACAGAAATTCCTAGACTAAGGTGTGAGTTCCTTGGTCATCAACACCTTGGAAACTGGTCTAGATAATAACACAGATGATACTGACAAGGTCTGAGTGCTACCACGTAGTGATTGCAACGCCAGACACCAGAGGAATGACCAGCACCCAGTATATATACACCAGCGCTCTCCTGCGCCTCCCCTAAGTGCTGGACCAACGAAAACTGAAAGAATTGTCAGCTGACCGGCCTGGTCAGCTGACACCCTTCTGGCTGTCATAAATGCTCTGCCTCTCCGCGTGCGCACGCGTCCTTCTGAACCTGTGTGGACTATCAGTCTCAGCCACACCAGACATGTGTTGTAATGCCTCTGCTGTTTTGGATGCAGAATCCGCCGCAAAGCTGTCTGAGCGTGCGGCGTTTTCTCCGCATTCAGCAGAACTGACAGAAGTAGGCCTATGCGTGCAAACCGCCGCGTCGGACGCGGAAGCCGCCGCCCTGTTCTCTGGGCAAGCGGCGGTTTCTCTGCGCTCCATCGAGCCAGTGAATGCAGGTCTCTGCGCGCAAGCATGACCAAGATGGCGCCTGTGCGGGCGCCTCGGTCACATGGCTCCTGGCTTTTGTAGCTTTTTGTAGTTTTTATGTAGTAGTCTAGTCTTTAGTTTAGAATTAGTTAGTGTATTGTTGGCGGCTGCATGTGCCATATCAGAGGACTCTTACACCAGCCAAGCCACTCACCTGGCGCAACCCGATCCAGCGGGGACCCACATCGCCACCCGCACCGGCCCTCTGCCTCTGTCCCGACCGCCGCCGCTGCTCTGTCTCCGACGACGAGGACTCACAGGATCCTGGCAGACGCTGATCCGCTTCGGCAGCAGCCCTCCAGCTTCGGCACCACCTTCGGCTTCCGCTCCGGTTCCTCCAGCAGCCATCAGCGTTGGAGCCTCCACCGGCCTCTCTCCTGCTCCGGGCTAGGATTCGGCCTCCCAGTGTCCGCTCTGGCTCCTCCACCAGCTACGGCGCCTCCACCGGCTTCCTCCAGCAGCCCATCAGCGTCGGCGCCCCCACCGGTCTTCTTCCTCTCCGGCCTTCTTCCTCTTCGGTAAGCGGACCCATCACCCCAGGGTCTCTGGGCACTGCGGATCGGAATTCCTACGGCACGTGGGGCCGGCTGCCTCCACAATAGCGCAGCACAGCCCTGCATCTCCCTGCCACCGGACGGTCCCATCTTCTCTCTGCCGCGGGACAATCCATAACTCCGCCGGGGCACTCCACCACTCCGCTGCTGCATCTCCCTGCCACCGGACGGTCCCATCTCCTCTCTGCCGCTGGAAAATCCACAACTCCGCCGGGGCACTCCACCACTCCGCTCCTGGAGCCACGTGGTTCCTCTAGGCCACAGGCCCCCAATGCCGCACGCTCTCCCCCCATGTCTACTGGATCCTCCTGACCTCCACCACTCTCTCCTCCCTGTCCTTCTGCTGGCCCCCACCGCTCCTCGGAGGACCTTCCCACCACTGCTCCGTGCTCCTCATTGCAGGGCCCCTAGCCCCGCTGGCACGGCCGCACAATTCCAGGCCTCCACACCGTAAGCCACACCACAGCATCGAGGACTCAGCCCCCACCATTGCCGCTGGCCCATGAACGAAGGACGCAGCGAACACAGGGTGAGAATCAACTACTGCCTTGTATATACCTGCTGATCTGGGGTATGGGGGCCGTAGGGGCGATCTGGTGTCGATACTGGGGTTGAACTGTGACGACTGGGGTTGAACTGTCCACTGGGGCTGAACTGGGTGCTGGGGTGCATCCCTGTGCTGTGTTAATATTGAACTGTGCATCTCTGAGCTATATGTGCTATATATTGCTGGCTCCTGGGGTGCATCCCTGTGCTGTGTTGATTGAACTGTGCATCTCTGAACCACTGCTTGCGAGGGCATGCTCTCCATGCCATATCACACAGCCCACCTCCCCGAGACATGCCACACAGAACCACCCTGTCCAGGGAGGCGCTCCTAAGATGGGACCCCCTCGCCAGGGATCCCCCCCTCAACAGGGACCCCCCCACAGACTCTCCCCTGTGGAAGGCAGTCAGCGCCCACATCACCCATCTGGTCAGGGAGACCAGATACTCCCAAAGTAGACGCCGCCATAGAGGGAGAAGGGCGGGAGCCCAGGTGAGACTCAAGAGGAAGGGCCTACGCTCTCCCATCCCTGCCATCCTGCTAGGGAACGTCTGCTCACTCCCCAACAAGGTCGACGAACTGCTCCTACTACTTGGCAGTAAGCCCTCATTAGGCGGCTGCACCCCGGTTCTCTGCTTCACCGAGACCTGGCTGAATGACGGTATTCCTGACAACTCCATTGGGGTGCCAGGCTATGACCTCCTCCGAGCAGACCGCGACCAAGCACTGTCTGGGAAGAGAAAAGGCGGAGGCATATGCTTCTATGTGAATTCCACCTGGTGCTCCAATACCACCACTCTCAGTATACTATGCTCCCCTGATGTAGAGTTTATAGCCATAAACTGCAGGCCTCAGTATTCCCCCAGGGAGTTCACCTCAATCGTATTCTTTGGAGTCTATATCCCTCCGGACGCAAACACAAAGAATGCCCTGAGTGCACTCAGCGACAGCATCATCAAGTGAGAAACTGCCTTCCCAGAGGCCCTCTTCATCATCCTGGGAGACTTTAATAGCGCAAACCTGCGTCAGGAGATGCCCCGCTTCAAGCAACACATATCCTGCCCCACCAGGAACAGCAACACCCTGGATCATTGTTACACGACCATTAAGAATGCGTACAAGGCCACCCAAGGTGCTGCACTGGGGAACTCAGACCACAACCTAATCCACCTGATCCCCACCTACAGAAGGCAGTTGGAAACTACAAAGCCCGCCGTAAAGATCGTAAAAAGGTGGACGGCCGAGGCTAAGACGGAGCTACAGGCCTGTTTCGATTGCACTGACTGGGCGGCCCTAGAGGCACCCTCCCTGGAGGAATGGGCAGAGAACATCACCTCCTACATCAGTTTTTGCGAGGAGATGTGCGTTCCTTCAAAGACCTTCAAGATCTTCCCAAATAGCAAGCCGTGGTTCAACAGCAAGCTGCGCCACCTCCGGAAAGTCAAGGAGGAGGCACACAAGCACGGAACCCCAGACGAGTTCAGGGAGTCAAGGAACGCCCTGAATCGGGAATTGCGGGTTGCGAGGAGGGCCTACTCTGACAAGCTGGGCCACTTCCTCCAGTCAAATAACCCACGCGAGGTGTGGAAAGGCCTCAGAGCAGCTACGAACTTCAAACTACCCCCCCAGCATGTGACCCCCAGCACCTCACTGGCTGAGGAACTAAACAAGTTTTACTGTCGATTTGAGCACCATCCCATGCAGCTGGCTAACCCGACACCCGTGGCAAAGCCCTCCCCGCAGGTCAAGGATGACCTAGTGCAAATAGAGGTCCAGGAAGCAGATGTACTTTGGCATCTCCGCAGACTCAATGCCAGGAAGGCAGCAGGCCCAGACGGCGTGTCACTAACTTGCCTGAGAACCTGCGCGGACCAGCTGGCCCCCACGCTCACCTCCCTTTTTAATAGGTCCCTGGCGGAAGGCAGTGTCCCCTCTTGTCTCAAAAGGGCCACAATCATACCGGTCCCAAAAAAGCCAGGCAACACAGAGCTCAACAACTTCAGACCTGTGGCCCTCACCCCCATAGTCATGAAGATCCTCGAACGTCTGGTCCTTGCCCACCTGAAGCGCCTCGCCAGCCCCCTCCTCGATCCACATCAGTTCGCATACAGGGCCAACAGATCCGTGGATGACGCCATCAACATCAGTCTGGCGTACATCACGGAACACCTTGAAAGACCAAACTCCTACGTTAGGATCCTGTTTTTGGACTTCAGCTCGGCATTCAATACAATCTGCCCAAATATATTGATCGACAACCTGGCACATCTTGGAGCCGGCACCACACTCTGTGCGTGGGTAAAGGACTTCCTATCAAACAGGACACAACTGGTGAAGCTCGGCAACTGTTTCTCCAGTGTGAGTATGACCAACACAGGTGCTCCGCAGGGCTGTGTTCTGTCACCTCTCCTGTTCTCATTGTACACCAACAACTGTACCTCCTCCGCGGACTCCGTAAAGGTCATCAAATTTGCGGACGATACCACCATCATTGGGCTCATAGGGGAGGCGAGGGAACACGATTATCGCAGCGAGACCGAGAGAATCTGCAGATGGTGCGAGGACAACAAGCTCGTCCTAAATGCAGCCAAAACAGTGGAACTGATCTTGGACTTCAGGAGACACCCCCCCACACAACAACCAATCTTCATCAACGAGATTGAAGTGTCCAGGGTCCCCAGCGTTAGGTTCCTGGGCACGACCCTAACGAGCGACCTAAGGTGGGCGCAGAACACCACCAAAATCCAGAAGAAGGCTCAACAGAGACTATTCTTCTTGCGCCAATTGAAAAAATTTGGTATGCCTCAGAAACTGCTGTCCAGCTTCTACACTGCCACTATTGAAGCTACTCTTTGCTCCGCCATTATCGTGTGGTATGCAAGAGCAACCGCCAATGACAAGTACAAGCTTCAAAGAGTTATCAGCTCAGCGGAAAGGATCATCAGCTCTCCTCTGCCGCCGCTAGACCTCCTCTACACCACCAGAATGAAAACAAGGGCTAGCAGGATTTCCCAGGACCCATCCCACCCAGGCTGCTGCTTCTTTAAGCTCCTCCCATCGGGCCGACGCTACAGGACCACCCGCCCTAAGACTAACAGGCGTAGGGACACCTTTTTTCCCCAAGCAGCCCTCCTGCTGAACTCCTGCCTCTCGTCGGCAAGCCAGTCACTCAGGCCAACTTAGCCAATTAGCCTGGTCAAGGCACACTGAAGCCAGGGCCTGCAAAGAACCCAGCTATTACCCTGGTGCTCTTCTTGGACTCTTTCATTTGACCTACTATCCATGAGCAGCACAATATCCAACACGGAAGATTTCTGCTTGAAGCAAACCGCACATTGTACTGCATAGACCGTTAAAAATGTGTAGACACTGCCTGTCTCGTGTACTATTGCCTGTCTTGCTTGTATTATCGCTATTTTCTATGACTGTCCCGCTTGTTATGTTTGTTATGCTTATGTTACTGTCTATTGTCTGTTGCCATTGCCATGTGAACCACAACCAATTCCGGGTTCGACCTCGGTCGCACTTGGCGAAATAAAATGATTCTGATTCTGAAGCTGCCATGTTGAACGCGGAATCAGCCGCCTTCCTCTGAGTACTTGCGGCGGCTTTTCCGCGTTTTCTCACACTGAGGTTATCTCAGATATGGTGCAGTGTTCGCCCTTTTAAGCAGTGATATTTTATTTGATTCTTGAACTGGTTTGTGACAGCTGGTATTGAGAGGGAGAAGTGGATAGTGTGAAGGTCTGACCAGACAACAGAATTAATTTCCACACTGGCTATTGACAGACCAGTATGGAGTATAAGGTCCAGAGTGTGACCTTTCTTGTGAGTAGCAGAGCTGATTGCTTGGGAGAAGCCCAGTTCATTTATGGCACAGGCTAGCTCTATTCCTAATTGCAAAAATGGTTTATCCACTCATGTATTGAAATCTCCTAGAACAATCCATCTGGGGTGTTCCAGTGTTAGGTTGCATATGAGTTCTACAAGTTCCTTGAGGAAGGCTGAGCCCTCTCCTGGCGGGCAGTAGATCAGTAAATGTTTATGTTTTTCTCAACAGAAAGTTGCGCCCCCAAGCATTCAAACAAGTTGGTAGGTCCTACAGTAAGTGATCTGATTTTCAATGCCAATCTAAAGCAAAGTGCAACCCCTCGGCCCCAGCGTTCTTTCCCACTGCAGTGTATCACGGAATCGTTTATTGGCACGGTGGTCTCCAGGGTGGGACTAACTGGTTCAGAAAGCCTGGTTTCAGTCAGGCAGGCCAGATCGAAAGACTCTATTAGATAAATATGGCAGTCTCCATATGCCCCTCACTTTATGTCATTGTGAAACAGTTTTTCTGTATAGGAGACAGCACATCAGAACATTAAAAACAAAATATCAAAGCTAGCCACATAAATGATCATATTAAAAAAGCACAGTGTGTTGCATTCTTCATCTCCAAGTTGTACCAGCTTAGTACCTGAAGAAAATATATGCTATTCATCTGTTAGCTTAATATTAGAAAGTATTTGGAAAAATCCCACAAAGCAGACATGTGCAATATGTTTACCTTTAAAGCCACTCTTGGCCATATTATTGAGGCCGGAGTTGACTAACTTTTTTTGAATTGACGTCTATTTCTGTGGACCTGTATTTAACCTGTATCTTATTTATAATCCACTTCTAAAAAACAAACAAAAACAAAAAAAAAACGACAGTATCATACAATATAAATTATACAGGTTGATTTACAGTACAATAGCAATATGGATCTGGCTATATAGCTCACCACTAAAAGGTATATTAAAGCTAGGTGTGTAAAGAAAAATCTAATGTAAATATTTGCATGAAAATAGCAGAACATGCATGGTGCATCAACATTTTTTATCTTAAAATGGTCTGAAACTCAGCATTTCTTTTTTGCTCTAAAAGACTACTTACATCCTTAAACCTACTACCACAAAAATGTGTAGCAGAACAGCATTCAAACAGTTAAACACAGCTTCAGTGGATAGCTCCTTCAGCTTATGATCTGCATCTGAAGAGGTGATAACATTATCTTTTGTTTACATTCCTCTATTGCTACATTCCTAGTTGCGCTGAAAATGAGCTGTCTCTGCTTCTAGTATGTACACACTTGAGAAATGATTACTAGAAGATTTTAATATATAAATACAGAAACTATGAATAAAATGTAATGGCAGCTTTCAGAGGAGATAAGCTGTACATTGGGAACTTGTTGCAATTTGTAAATGGACAATATTACTTGTGTAGAAAATAAAATATGGTAACTGTATGGGTAATAAAAAGTAGGAAAACACATTTTCATTAAATGCTATGTCAGAGTTTTACCCCACTTTAATTTCCTTTAGAACCTTGCCATTGCAGCTGCCATACAATGATGAGAATATGTAACCTTACTATACAGATAGACTGCTGTTTGAATTATGATTTTGTTTTATAAACACACTCAGTAGAGCACAGAAGGTTAACTGAATTATACATTGTTACGAAATATACAGGTAGCAAAGGCAGATGCGAAAATATAATGAAAGAGGTCAACAACTCAGACAAATATGCAGCAGTAAATCAATTTGTCTAAAGAAAGAAATCATACCAGGAGTCAAAGCAGGATGCATGCAACTGGTAAGAAAAAAAAATCTTGGGGGGGAAGAAAAAAAAAAAGACTAAATCGTTTCCACGATGAAGGAAAAGTTCCTGAATCATAAATCACTGTAATTAAACATGACTCTTGAGAACCACAAGGAAAAGCATTTCCGGGATCCACCTTTGCATAATTATACAAAGGCATTGCCAATCTACTGGCTGTTTCATACAAGTATATCATAAAAAAATTCCATTGCTTTTTTTCTGTGAGTTAAATTATGAGGGCAATACTAAAATTGTTTTACTTAACTACTTGCCGACCGCCCCCAGCCGATGGGCGGCGGCAAAGACTGGGCCTAAAACGACCGCAATACGCCCACGCAGGCGTGGTTATGCGGCGATCGCGTCATTCGTGACGCGATCAGCCGCCGGCGACTGGCTCCGCCCCCCTCGCGCTGTAACCCGCCGGCCGTTCGGAAGCGCCGACAGGTTACTAGCACCCGGATCGCCGCATGTAAAGAGTATAATAGGCTTTGTAATGTATACAAAGCCTATTATACTGGCTGCCTCCTGCCCTGGTGGTCCCAGTGTCCGAGGGACCACCAGGGCAGGCGGAAGCCACCCTAGTCTGAACCCAAGCACACTGATTTCCCCTCCCCCCCCTGCCCCCTGATCGCCTGCAGTGTTTACATCTGTTCTCTACCCTAAACACCCACTAATTACCCATCAATCACCCCCTATCACCACCTGTCACTGTTACCCATCAGATTAGACCCTAATCTGCCCCTTGCAGGCACCCAATCACCCGCCCACATGCTCAGATTGCCCTCAGACCCCCCCTTATCAATTCGCCAGTGCATTATTTACATCTGTTCTTCCCTGTAATAACCCACTGATCACCTGTAAATCACCTATCAATCACCCATCAATCACCCCCTGTCACTGCCACCCATCAATCACCCCCTGTCACTGCCACCCATCATTCAGCCCCTAACCTGCCCCTTGCGGGCAATCTGATCACCCACCCACACCAATAGATCGCCCGCACATCCGACATCAGATCACCTCCCAAGTGCAGTGTTTACATCTGTTCTCTCCTCTAAACACCCACTAATTACCCATCAATCACCCCCCATCACCACCTGTCACTGTTACCCATCAGAATAGACCCTAATCTGCCCCTTGCGGGCACCCAATCACCCGCCCCACATGCTCAGATTGCCCTCAGACCCCCCCTTATCAATTCACCAGTGCATTATTTACATCTGTTCTTCCCTGTAATAACCCACTGATCACCTGTCAATCACCTGTCAATCACCTATCAATCACCCATCAATCACCCCCTGTCACTGCCACCCATCAATCACCCCCTGTCACTGCCACCCATCAATCAGCCCCTGTCACTGCCACCCATCAATCAGCCCCTAACCTGCCCCTTGCGGGCAATCTGATCACCCACCCACACCATCAGATTGCCCCAGACCTACCCTCAGATCACCTCCAAAGTGCATTGTTTACATCTGTTCTGCCATCTAATCACCCACTGATCACCCATCAATCAGCCCCTGTCACTGATACCCATCAGATTAGACCCCTATCTGCCCCTAGGGCACCCAATCACCCACCCACACCCTCAGAACGCCCTCAGACCCCAGCCCTGATCACCTCGCCAGTGCATTGCTTGCATCTATTTCCCCCCTCTAATCACACCTTGAGACACCCATCAATCACCTCCTGTCACCACCTGTCACCCCCTAGCACACCTACCCATCAGATCAGGCCCTAATTTGCCCAGTGTGGGCTCTTGATCACTCGGCCAAACCCTCAGACCCCCCTCAGACCCCCTTCCGATCACCTCCCCAGTGCATTGATTGCATCTATTTTCCCCTCTAACCACTCCCTGAGACACCCATCAATCACCTCCTGTCACCCCCTAGCACTCCTATCCATCAGATCAGGCCCAATACAACCTGTCATCTAAGAGGCCACCCTGCTTATGACCGGTTCCACAAAATGTGCCCCCTCATAGACCACCTGTCATCAAAATTTGCAGATGCTTATACCCCTGAACAGTCATTTTGAGAAATTTGGTTTCCAGACTACTCAGGGTTTTGGGCCTGTAAAATGCCAGGGCAGTATAGGAACCCCACAAGTGACCCCATTTTAGAAAAAAGACAGCCCAAGGTATTCTGTTAGGTGCATGATGAGTTCATAGAAGATTTTATTTTTTGTTAACAGTTAGCGGAAATTGATTTTTATTGTTTTTTGCACAAAGATTTATCCCACCCAGCATGGGTATGTGTAAAAATACACCACAAAACACATTATACTACTTCTCCTGAGTACGGCGATACCACATGTGTGACACTTTTTTGCAGCCTAGGTGCGCTAAGGGGCCCAACGTCCTATTCACAGGTCATTTTGAAACATTTGTTTTCTAGACTACTCCTCACGGTTTAGGGCCCCTAAAATGCCAGGGCAGTATAGGAACCCCACAAGTGACCCCATTTTAGAAAGAAGACACCCAAAGGTATTCCGTTAGGAGTATGGTGAGTTCATAGAAGATTTTATTTTTTGTCACAAGTTAGCGGAAAATTACACTTTGTGAAAAAACACAATTAAAATCAATTTCCGCTAACTTGTGACAAAAAAAAAAAATCTTCTATGAACTCACCATACTCCTAACAGAATACCTTGGGGTGTCTTCTTTCTAAAATGGGGTCATTTGTGGGGTTCCTATACTGCCCTGGCATTTTAGGGGCCCTAAACCGTGAGGAGTAGTCTTGAAACCAAATGTCGCAAAATGACCTGTGAAATCCTAAAGGTACTCATTGGACTTTTGGCCCCTTAGCGCAGTTAAGGTGCAAAAAAGTGCCACACATGTGGTATCGCTGTACTCAGGAGAAGTAGTATAATGTGTTTTGGGGTGTACTTTTACACATACCCATGCTGAGTGGGAGAAATATCTCTGTAAATAGACAATTGTGTGTAAAAAAAATAAAAAATTGTCATTTACGGAGATATTTCTCCCACCCAGCATGGGTATGTGTAAAAATACACCCCAAAACAAATTATACTACTTCTCCTGAGTACGGCAATACCACATGTGTGGCACTTTTTTTGCAGCCTAACTGCGCTAAGGGGCCCAAAGTCCAATAAGCACCTTTAGGCTTTACAGGGGTGCTTTCAATTAGGCACCCCCCAAAATGCCAGGACAGTGAACACACCCCACAAATGACCCCATTTTGGAAAGTAGACACTTCAAGGTATTCAGAGAGGAGCATAGTGAGTCCGTGGCAGATTTCATTTTTTTGTCGCAAGTTAGAATAAATGGAAACTTTTTTTTTTGTCACAAAAGTGTCATTTTCCGCTAACTTGTGACAAAAAATAAAAGCTTCTATGAACTCACCATGCCTCTCACTGAATACTTTGGGATGTCTTCTTTCCAAAATGGGGTCATTTGGGGGGTATTTATACTATCCTGGAATTTTAGCACCTCATGAAACATGACAGGTGGTTAGAAAAGGCAGAGATGCTTCAAAATGGGAAAGTTCACTTTTGGCACCATAGTTTGTAAACGCTATAACTTTTACCCAAACCAATAAATATACACTGAATGTTTTTTTTTTATCAAAGACATGTAGCAGAATAACTTTTGCACTCAAATGTATAGGAAATTTTACTTTATTTGAAAAATGTCAGCACAGAAAGTTAAAAAAGTCATTTTTTTTGACAAAATTCATGTCTTTTTTGATGAATATAATAAAAACTAAAACTCGCAGCAGCAATCAAATAGCACCAAAAGAAAGCTGTATTAGTGACAAGAAAAGGAGGTAAAATTCATTTAGGTGGTAGGTTGTATGACCGAGCAATAAACCGTGAAAGCTGCAGTGGTCTGCATGAAAAAAAAGGCTCTGGTCCTTAAGGGGCGAAAAGACTGTGGTCCTCAAGTGGTTAAAGTGAACCCAAGACGAGAGTGATATAGAGGCTGACATCTTTATTTCCTTTTAAGCAATACCAGTTGCCTGGCTGCCCTGCTGATCCTCTCCCTCTAATACTTTCAGCCATAGACCCTAAACAAGCATATGCAGATCATGTGTTTCCGACAATATTGTCAGAACTGACAAGATTAGCTGCATGCTTGTTTCCAGTTCAATTCAGACACTACTGCAGCCAAATAGACCAGCAGGGCTGCCAGGAAATTGGTACTGTTTAAAAGAAAATATATATGGCAGCCTCGATTTCACTCTCACCTTGGGTTCACTTTAACTAAGGGCTACTAAACAACTTGTAGCAAGCTTTGAGTTCAGGTCAGTTTCTGGACTCACCCTAAACTCAAGCTAAAGAAAAAGCTTTGTGTCCATCTGGAAAAACTGAGCACCAGTACTGACCTGTAGTCGACCTCCATTAAATCTAATGTTGAAATATCAGCTAAACTGAAGCCAAAGGTCCATGTTCACTACCCTTTATAATAGTATAGGATACCAGTAGCCAGCATTTATCATTATTAGAAGCATGCAATTACTTTAAAGATACATTTTCTGCAGGTAGCAATTTGGAAAGCAATGTGACAGCGCAACCTCTGGCTAGTTCCATAGAGGAGGAGGTTATATCAAATCATTGTGCCTTATAAGTGAGATGTAATTCCTTTTGGGAGATATTACTGAAATAAAACATTTTTCATAAAGAGAAAATGATAAAGGAGGAAATATTACATTTAAAAGGAAGAAAGATGAAAAAAATAGTGAGTATCGGTTTGATTTACTGAGTTTTTATACTCTGTAAATTAAAATGGAACATTCAGTAACTCAGAGTCTGAATTTATAGCATCCTCAAGCACATGTAGAGTAAAGCTACAGAAACACTCACTTAGGCCAGCATTCACAAAGCATTACCACATGCGGTAATGCAGAAAACAGCTGATTTTACCGATCATTTTGTGAAAAGTCAATTCACTAAAGCTGTTACCACATGGCAAGCACAAATTACTGAAAAGTGAGGTAAATTACCAACTTGTGCGATAAATACCTCAAAGCATGTCAGTAAAATGTCAATTCACAAAGATTAGAACACACGGTAAAGACAAGAAACATGCAGTGATTACCGGCAGCTCAGAAACAGTGTGATGGCCCATGACTCACAAAAGCAGAGAGAGATAAACTATGACCGGCAGGAACAGAGAGCCAATAGAAACAGTCCCTGTCTCCTGCAAGTCCCGCTGATAGGCTGCAACACCTTCTCAAGAGGGTCAAGCATCTCTATCCCTCAGGCAGAGGAGGATTGAGAGCAGGAACAAAAGAGGTTTCCCCTGAAGCCCTTCAGACGTTTAACCCTTAAGGTTCCTGTTTTAAGATGCAGAGGAGCAAGTTGGGAAATCATCTAAGCATGGCATGTTTGATGTTCCTTGGAAGTTCATCTAAACTGTGGCAATTAAATAAAATGTTAAAAATGACTAATGGTGACTAATGCAGAGATTCAGAGGTAGTAGAACAAACATTATTACAACATGTACATCTAAAGGGATTCTGGGGATGCCTTTTACAATTGTAATGCCGTCAGTGGGAGAACAGCTAGTAACTGTTATCGCACAGTTCTTTTCAGGTAAATTACCAAACTTCTACCACACCTGTGTAAATCTTTGTGAATACTGAAAAAAAAAGGAATATGGTATGCATTTGGTAATTTCCGAAACATGTTTTTTTTTTTTACTAACCAAAGCTTTGTGAAACATGCCCAAAGTGTAGGCTGCAATGATCAGGTAGCTGCAGGAATTGAAGTCTGGTGGGTAGAGTGAGAAAGAGGACAATGCACTTGGGGGTCGCTCACTCAGGCATTGTCTTCACTGAAGATTTGGTGTGCTGGACCTTTAGGCAATATCAGGGCACTCCTATACACAGGCTAAATACTCAGCCAAGACAGTCCTTAAAGAGACTCCGTAACAAAAATTGCATCCTGTTTTTTATCATCCTACAAGTTCCAAAAGCTATTCTAATGTGTTCTGGCTTACTGCAGCACTTTGTACTATCACAGTCTCTGTAATAAATCAATGTATTTTCCCTTGTCAGACTTGTCAGCCTGTGTCTGGAAGGCTGCCAAGTTCTTCAGTGTTGTGGTTCTGCTATGCACTCCCCCCTCAGGGGGGAAAGAAACACACAAATGATCTCTTGAGATTCAAAAGGAAGGCTGTATACAGCCTGCTTGTGTATGGATGTATTTTCTATGTGTGGACATACTGTACATCAACCTACTTCCTGTTTTGATGGCCATTTTGTTTGTTTATAAACAGACTTTTTAAAACTGTTTTTAACCACTTTTAATGCGGCGGGGAGCGGCAAAATTGTGACAGAGGGGAATAGGAGATGTCCCCTAACGCACTGGTATGTTTACTTTTGTGCGATTTTAACAATACAGATTCTCTTTAAAGAGACACTGAAGTGAAAAAAAAATTATGATATTATGATTTGTATGTGTAGTACAGCTAAGAAATAAAACATTAAGATCAGATACATCAGTGTAATTGTTTCCAGTACAGGAAGAGTTGAGAAACTCCAGTTGTTATCTCTATGCAAACAAGCCATTAAGCTCTCCGACTAAGTTAGTCGTGGAGAGGGCTGTCATCTGACTTTTATTATCTCAACTGTAAGTGAACTGTTTACTTTTTCTCTGCTAGAGGAGAGGTCATTACTTCACAGACTGCTCTGAAAGAATCATTTTGAATGCTGAGTGTTGTGTAATCTGCACATATTATGGAATAATGCAATGTAAAAAAAAAAACACTATATACCTAAAAAAAGTATGAGAATATTTTCTTTGCTGCTAATCTTCTAGTAATTATTTATAGTAAACAACCAATTCATTATATCATATTTTTTTTTCGCTTCAGTGTCTCTTTAATGGCCACTTTTGCCGATTATCATATAGTTAGTGTCTAGCTTTAGATCATCTGAACCTAGCTTCAGATTCTTACATATCATGCATAGGGCCTTATCAACGTGAAGACCTGGAAAGATGTTATAAAACCCTGTCCTATTCCCCTTTTCATGCTGCTGGTAAGTGATGCTTCCCATCAAATATTAGCACCAGCTTAGATCTGCTAGGAGAAAGTCTAAAGTCCATATCAACTTAAGGTGGCCACTAACGATACAATTTGCTGAACGATCTTTTATAAATAATTCTTCATATGAATGATCGGCAATTATCATTTGGCAGCACTAATGGAAAAAATCTAACTAATCTAATCAGATAGACATGATTGAACCGAAAATCTGATCAATTCCATTATTCTGATCAGATTGGTTAGGAGTTTCTCCTTTACTGGTGGTCCCAAATGATCATTTCCGATTGTTCATACAAAGAATCATTCATAAACAATCGTTATTATCGTGGCCACCTTTAGTGGACCCAGCAGAAGCTATGAAGATGTTTTTGCTTTGTGTTCATTCTTACTAGAAGTGAAGGAGTCTTGGCAAGTACTGTAGGTCAGCATAGAGCAACTGGAAGCTAAGTGATGGTGCCAGGAAATTTTTTTAAGGGGGTGCTATGCAGGTGCTGGATCTTTTCTAGCGGTAGCTCAGTAGCTGTGAACTTGTGCGTCGCCAAAAATAAATCAGGCGCCTGGTCAAAAAGGGGCATGATTATGCACTGGATAGTGGTTGTGTATAGGTAATAATGTTGCCCCAGTATAGGTAGTATAGTTCCTGTTATGAGGCCTGAACAGAGGAACAGGAGATGACCACAATGTGCAGTGATACAAACAACTAAGACCATAACATAAGGTGCAAAGTAAGGTTTTATTGTGAGTAGTGTATAATATAATGCAAATAAGATGCAACCAAATGCACAGCAAGCTATATACAGACAACCAGGGAATGCAATGACAATAATGCAAATATGATGCAAACATATGCAAACGGAATATATACAGTGAAGCTTCCACAACCAGACAAACAGTGTGGACACATTGGGCTTGATTCACAAAAGAGTGCCAACTGTTGGCACGGCCGTATTCGCGCGAATTTTCGCATTGCGCGCAATCGCGAATTTTCCCGCGAAACCGATATCGTTATATATTCGCGTTTGCGCGCGAAAACATTATCGTTTCACGTGAAAATTCGCAATCGTGCGCAATGCGAAAATTTGCGCAAAAACGGCCGTGCTAACAGGCACCACTCTTTTGTGAATCAAGCCCATACAGTCAACCCCTGACTACCTGACTAACTATATACAAGCAAACGCACACGGGATAATATATACATACAGTATATATACAATAGCATGGTAACAAAGGGAGCAAGCAAAGACAGGTCAATACACGTATCAGGGTCAGCAGCGGTAATTCAGATATATCAAAGGTACAAAGGGATGAGCAGAGGCAAAGTCAGGACTAGCAATGTTCAGCAACAGGTAATCAGATCAAGGAACAGGTTTACAAGAAACAGGACTCAGGTACAGGAGTGACCAGGAACTCAGACCTACAGAGATTGACGTTCTGGCCATTGCTTGGAGGAAGAGGCAGTCTTAAATAGAAGCAGGATGCAGCTAGTGGTAATTAACCAAAGTCCCATAGAGGTCTCTGCAGGACAGACAAAGAACTGCAAGTCCTTGGTACAGGCAGCATAAAGCCACCTGCCAGTGGAAGGCAGAACTCCCACAAAGCCCTCTGCTGGTGGCACAGTAAAAGTCCAAAGTTCTCCAAGTGAAAGCTGCCACCAGCAGGCAGGAGAAGGCAATGCATAATTTCTAACAGTTCCCCAGTATAAGTAGTATAGCTGCCTCAGTATAGGTAGAATAGCTGCCCCAGAATAGGTAGTATAGCTGCCCCAGCATAGGTGGTATAGCTGCTCCAGCATAGGTAATATAGCTGCTCCAGCATAGGTAATATAGCTGCATAGGTGGTATAGCTGCTCCAGCATAGGTAATATGGCTGCATAGGTGGTATAGCTTCTCCAGCATAGGTAATATAGCTGCCTCAGTATGGGTAGTATAGCTGCTCCAACATGGGTAGTATAGCTGCCCCAGCGTGGGTAGTATAGCTGCCCCAGCATGAGTATTATAGCTGCCCCAGCATGAGTATTATAGCTGCCCCAGTGTGGGTAGTGTAGCTGCCCCAGTGTGGGTAGTATAGCTGCCCCAGCATAGGTAGTATAGCTGCCCAAGCACAGGTAGTATAGCTGCCCCAGTGTAGGTGATATAGCTGCCTCAGCATGGGTAGTACAGCTGCCCCAGCATAGGTAGTACAGCTGCCCCAGCATAGGTAGTACAGCTGCCCCAGCATAGGTAGTACAGCTGTTTGAGTGTAAGTAGTACAGCTGTCCCAGTGTAGGTAGCCCCAGTGTAGGTAGCACAGCTGCCCCAGTGTAGGTAGTATAGCTGCCACTGTATAGGTAGTACAGCTTCCCATTAACCTCACCCCTGCACAGTTTTATGCGCCCGGACTCTTCACTACAGCTATAGAGCACTTTACATGACCTGATGAAGTGATTGTTTATCGCGAAACGCGTTGTCAAGGTGCTAGCCTAATAAATAACTATATTTTAGATTATGGTCTCAATTTGTCGTAGCAGGTAAGAGCATCTTCTCTTTACCGATTTATTTAAATTTTTATATTGTATATGTTAAACGAGCAGACCTATACACTTTTCATGGGCGCCTCCTCTTGCTGTATTTCAATATCTGTGACCCTAGTATCTCTACTGGGGTGAGCACCCCTACTTTCTGGAGGGCGCTCTTTTTTACCAGGAGCAGCGACCGATAAAGGCCGAGTGGAGACGGTACTTCTCCACATGCACGGAAGTTGGTTGCTCTTTATATAGCAACCTACACTTGTGAGTATAATACTTTTCTTTTTGCATAAACTGCAACATTGATAGACGTTATTACACGATACTGGGCTCCTGGTGTCCCTGTGTTTTTTTTTTGTTGTTGTTTTCAACCAGCCCATATAGCTGAAGAAGCCTCGTTTAATGCAAAATACTGGCCTTTGAGCAGTCTGGTTCATAAGCAAAATGCTTTTATATTTAGATCCAAGCCTGGAGATAAGGTTTACCCTCTTAACTATTGATTTGTATCAGATTGCATGGTGATCTCCAGTAAGTACTTAATGATCAGTTCATATGAGGTCAGCGCACAGTTTTAAATAATAAGCTTCCATTTTCTTAGCAAATTTGTAGTCTCCCTGCACTATAAATACTAGCATTTATTCCAGTAATGATGGAAACTTTATCTTGTCCTGTAGCAAACAATAGTTATATTTTGTTTATGCTGCTTATAAATTTGTTTCCGAGTATTACAGAAGAATTGTTCATTGTGCCACTTGAGAAATACTGCAATTAACATTTTAAAAATGATGAAAACATACATGAAGCAACAAAACCACTACAGTTATTATTAAAAGCGTAAATAAAACCAGCTACTCCAATACAGATGTATTATAGGACTGAATGATGCTATTGTCATCTGCTTATGTCAACATAGGAACACAATAATTGCATTTAGTCTTGCAGTAATTGGACAAATCTGGAGGAAATCTAAATCTTCTCAAAACACCAAGTATCTCAAACCTGAAGTGAAGTTACTACCTCTGAACAGGAGCACAACTATACTGCGAACTGTGCGCACTAAGTTCTTTTAAAGTATTAGGGGATGCGTGTACTTCTTAAGGCTTCACCCTTTCTAAAAAGTAAACCATTCAATAAATGCTATATTCACACTGCCCTACTATCTAAAGGCAGCCATACACTGGTCGATTACCACGAGATCGACCAACAGATAGATTCCTCTCTGATCTAATCTGATCACAAAGGGATCCATACACCGCACACAGATTTTAAATTGATTTCAGCATGAAATCGATTCACAAGCTGTGGAGCTGCCGCTGCCCGCCGCTCCCAGCAATACATTACCCCTCCGCCGGGGCGAGTCCCCGCTGTTCCTTCTGTCCGCGCTGGGCATCTTCTCTTTACTTCCTGTTACGTCCTGTGACCAGCGGAAGTACAAACAGTAGAGGGTGCTCTACTGTTTAAACTTCCCCTAACAGGACGGCAGGAAGTGAAGAGAAGATGGCCAGCCGGAAAAGGGACAGCGGGGATTTGCACCGGTGGAGAGGTAATGTATTGCGTTGTCAGTCGTCGGGCAATCGAACGTTGCTTTCGATGTGCTCCCGACCCCTGGCGATCGAGAGAAATTTTCCACCAGGATTTCGGATGGAAATCGGTCGATCAGTAAGCATTTGCGTTATCTGCTGTATATCGGCGGGAATTTGACGCAGTGTATGGGCACCTTTACACTTGGCTTTCTCATCTCTTTGCTCAAGTCTGGCCAATAACTCTAATCAATACTTACTTTCCATATTCTGTTTTTGCATTTCCCTCTAGTTCCTGTAATTTACCAATAACAGTTTTAGTATCCACTGTACCTGGGGATGAAATGGTGTCGGGCACCCAAACCAAACACTCATTATGGATACATTTGAATGCACAGTAGCTGTATTGAAATTATTATTCTTATTGTTTACCCATGCTGATTCCTCCCTTTTCTTACAAGAAATACCCATTAAGGTGCCACGGTTTCTTCACCTCTTATTGTAAAAGGTTAAGCTAGGGATGTTAAAGTGAACCCTATTCTGGGCTACAAATTGAAGACAGTTTGGCTTGACTGACAGCAAACTGACAAATGTTAATTCAGATGAAGGCCTATTTCCACTACATGCGGATTCTGGATGCAGAAAACCGACTCCAATGAATGCCTATGGGAAATCTGCATCAGAAAAATCGCGTTTAGTGGAAACAGACCCATAGGCATTCATTGGAGTCAGTTTTCCTGCATCCAGATTCCGCGTGTAGTGGAAACAGGTCCTAACACCTTTGAAGGACCACTCCAGCAAAAAAACAAACCAGTTAAAATCTGACGGAGCCAACAGGTTTTGGACTAGTCCATCTCCTCATAGGGGATTTCCAGAGTTTTCATAGTTTTCAAAAGCATTTCCTGAACAGCAGTTTAACTGCCAAAATAGTAAGATACCAGCCAGCCTCCTAAGGGCTGGTTCACATGGGCGTTTTTGTGGCGTTTAACATGGCATTTCAGATGCGGCGGTTTTTGGGATCTACCGCTGTCCCATTCAAGTGAATGGGAGCAGTTAGAGCTGGCTTTTGCAGGCTTACATGAAAGCCTAGCGGTTGATCCCGGCGTTGCACCTAGTCTCGAAAGCAACATGTTGCTTTCAGAGGCAGTAAACACCAGAAAACAATAGCAGAGACTAGAATTGCTAGCCTTGAACGCTTCTAAAAGCCTTCAAAAGCTAGCGTCAAAACGCTGGCATTCAAATGCCGACGTTTAAGTGTGGCGCCGAGCGGAAGTTCGGCAGAAGTCCATGTGAACCAGCCCTTACTCACTTGCACGCTATTTTGGCAGTTAGACTTAGCAACTGCTGTTGAGGAAATGCTTTTGAAAACAAAGCAAACCCTGAGAACCTGCCATCCCCCACCTGTCAGTCTTGTCAGCTTTTAACTGCTTACTTTTTGGCTGGAGTGGTCCTTTAAGACTAACTGTACATAGTTTTCGAGAAAGCTTTTGAAACTTAATTTTTTTTCTTCAGGCATGATGCAGAGCTTAATCATAATTAGTTATGTATAATGCCTAAAAAGTAACTTTTTGAAAGCTTGCAAGAACACTACGTACAGTTGGTTGTTAAAGGTATTACCTAAATCAACATTTGCCAGGTTGATGTTGGCTGATCTGCTCCACGACTAAACCAGATCATACTTCCCTTGGCTTTTTTATAATTGCCAAGAATAAGTAAACTCAAAAGGTGGCCACACACCATACATTTTAAAAAAAAATATCTGTTCAGTTGTATTCTTTGTTTATTGGTCCGGAATGCTGGAAATTTTTCTTCAGTCTTTCTAAAGATTGTATGGTGTGTGTGTTAGATTGTATCACGCTGATACGTGATGAGGTAACGTACAAGTGTATACACAAACAGTAGTACGTAAAGCGTAATCAGGATCAGGCCGTAGTCGTACACAAAGTCAGAGGAATCGAGGTACAGAGTAGCAAGGCAATATCGTAGTCAATAAACAGGCAGGGTCATACACATAAGTCAGATGTCAGTCGTATTGTAAGGATCAGGCAATAACAAAGTCAGGGACAGGCCGAGTCGAACGCGTATATCAGATGGCAGTGGTACAGGAGGACAAGTCAAGAGTGAGGTCAAGAGGCAGGCAAGAGGTCAGTACACAGATAAATATACAATAAGATGTTACTTCAAAATATTACGATAATATATAATATAATTACAAAAAGCAAGACTAACTAACTAGAGTACATATATATATATATATATATATATATGTATATAATGTGCGTGTACAAAATATATTAATGTAGCTCTTGAAACTCACTGACTAGGCCAAGAACCTCGCTGGTTAGTATCAAGGCCAACGAGCAAGTGAATACTCTGGCCTTAAATACCCAGGAGGCAGAGCACAAGCCCAGCCTCCAGAAATGACAGCACCTCCTGCAAAAAGGTGTCAGGTGATGACATCACCGCTGACACCGTATCAGACACGCCTCCTCAGCCTATAAAGACAGCTCTGAGCTGCGCGCGTCCTGCCAGAACCAACACGCCGACCCACATCTATAGGGGAGTCGGGGATGCCATTATTCTGATTCACGTCTACAGGGAATCCGGGGATGCCTTTGAACAAAGAGGAAGAGGAAGCTTTCTCCAGCTGCTCCAAACTATCAGAACAGCTTGCAGAGACCACACTAGGTAAGTTTGTTACATTTTGTCATTTTATTAATATGCATACCCTAGCAATTTTCTCAGAGTTTCCAATCATTTTTATCATAATTGGGAAAAAATTGAACATAAGTGTGTGGTACATTGGTCATAGTTTTGAAATGTTACAATCAGTCAGAAAAAATGATTGCAATTCTTGAATTGAACAGATATTTAAAACATTGTATGGTGTCTATGTGTGGCCACCTTTAGTTATAACTGAAAGGACAACTGATTTTCAAAGTAATGCTCATGTTT
The DNA here is from genome assembly GCF_040937935.1 of Hyperolius riggenbachi. NCBI lineage: Eukaryota > Metazoa > Chordata > Amphibia > Anura > Hyperoliidae > Hyperolius > Hyperolius riggenbachi. Next base: position 288,357,225 of record NC_090650.1, read on the forward strand.
CCCAATGGCTCAGTTCACACTATAAACGTTTTAACTCAAAGATTTTTCATAATGCACTGCTATGGAGAAGAAGAAAAAACGTGTACCAACTGATTAAGTGTAAATGGGGCCTAACACAGTTCCAGCATTAAAAAGACCCAACGTAGTGATACTCATTTATACTTTTAATACCTTACATAACATTCAGAATCTCCCTTTTAATGACTAGACTTCTTACAAACTACATTTCCAGTGGATCTCCCTCCTTATCAGGCTTCTTGCAAACAGTTATCTTCAGCTAGAGACTGCCCATGATGACTGCTAACTATGCGTTATTAATAGATCCTGAAAAAGTGTGAAAAAAAAAAAAAGGATGTTCCAGGGGTGATTTTGACCTTAAGGGGAATTACCTTGGCAATGTTAAATACTAAAATAAACTGCCCAGCATGCTAGAGTCATCTGATGTTTAGAGTCAAACTACCACTAGCAAACAGAGAATCCCACATGGTAACCCTTTCTACAGTAAATATATGTGTCTTTATACAGAAACAGTAAAAACAATACTGGAAAACATCAGGTTCACTCATTGCCATGACATGATCTTAAAAACCGTCAAAAAGCACAAACCTGTGGAGATGTGGAAGCAACTCTTACCCATAATGCATTATTTTTTTCCTCTGTTTATTTAAAAAAAAAATCTTGCCTTGAGTGACCTTTATAAGACCAACTGCAGAATGTCTCTATTGTATAAAGAAGGATTTCTTATAGATTGTGTGAGACTTTTGTGGGTCTGGTAGGCATTAATAATAGAAGGAGACATCCTGGCAATCCTTCCTTACACACATTTTTGAATCTAAGCCCACAGCAGTTTTAACATATCTTCATTTATGAAATGATTATTGCTAGAAAATAAAACAATGTGGAGAGACTTTTATTGTTATGCCCTGTTCATAAAATGTTGAATTTCTGGCATCCAGAATCTTTGGCAAAAGTAGTTTCAAAGTTGCATGCCTGGAACAGACTAACAGCCAGTGACGTTAGAACACCTTATATGCACATTCATTCTATGTTAAAGATCTACAGTATAAAGTTTTGAAAGTTTTGAAGGTAGATGGTCAACACAAGAGCTAGAAAGACTGCATTGTTGAAAGAAGATAGTAATGGAAGTCACTCTACTTCTTGTGTCATTTTAGCTTCACAAGGATGAGTACTAACTTGTAAACAGGAAGTAGAATAACTTTTTTATATTTTAGATTTAGACGTGTCTTGTGTTGTACATGCTAAATAGGTATTCAGGCTACAAACAAAACAAAAACTATAGTTTTAAGTTCATAATTATTTTAGCAAAAACAAGGTTTTTCTAGTTGCACTTAAAGATGGTAAGCGTGACTGAGTGCTGAACAGATTATGGAAAGGTGTGCATATAATAATGGTGCTTGTTAAAAGGGGTGCCAGAAATAGCCAATATTCAATTTATTTTCCAGTAAAATGAGCACCAGGAAATGCCGTAAAATATGTTTATTTTATTCTAAAATTCCTTTCATTTTAGCGTCTATTAAAATGGGCACCAGTAAAAGTGATAAAATATTGATAAATTTACAGCTATTCTACTACTTCACTATTCATCAATATTTTACTATGACCTGACCTGTCCCTATCCTCACACAGAACCATCCCCTGGTGGTGCCTAACATTAATTCCCCAGCAGGTGCCTAATCTTAACCTCCCCAGACAACTAGCCTTACCCCCCCCCCCCCCGCCAAGCAACTAACCAAAGCTGGAAATAATAACTAAAGTCTTTAATGATGGGAATACACCATGCGTTTTTCCATCAGATAGATGGTTCGACAGGTACTTTCTGACATGTCCGATCTCACATTCGATCATTTTACCACTCGATTTCTCATAGAAGTGAGTGGAAAAAGATAAGAAAAATGAGCGGAAGATAAGAGAATCAAGTGGAGAATCGAGCGTCAAAATTGATCGAGAGGAGAATCAAGTGGAAAAAATGCATTGTGTATTCCCAGCATAAAGCTGCTATGTAAAACATCTGTGAAGTCTTAACTGTTAACTTCTTCCTCACCTCTGGCACGCATCTGTACACCCCTGAAAACTTCACTTAGCAGCCAGGGGAGTAGCTATGTGTAGCTGTGTATTTACCTCACTGCTGTTTGCTTTTGTTGCCATCCCACTATTCAGTGATCAGTGAATGGGAACAGCTGTTCCTAAAGCTGATCACAGTGCCTGTGACGAATGAAAGCCAGCATCAGCGAGATGCTGGTATTCATTCACAAAGTGAAAGTAAAACAGATACACATAACACTTCCTGTTTACTTTTCACAGTACACAGGAATTAAGTGCGGTGGCATCTGGTGGCCAAAAATTAAAAATGCACCCACATACACTATTATATAGCTACCATACTACCATAGCTACCATACTACTTATCTAACATATTTGTGCAGCGTTCTTGATGTCCAATGTACTTTAAATGTCTGTAATATTGCATATTTATGAATAACCAATAATGCTGCTTGATTATCAATAGCAGGTTCTCACTCTCTCCTGACTTTCTTCCTACCTCACAGATAGGATTTTCAGAGTTGCACACTCCAGCACGATCCCTTTTCCTCACCTTCTTTCTGTTGGAGTACCTCAAGGCTCAGTACTTGAACCTGTTCTTTTCTTTAGCTACATTTATGATTTTGGTTAACCAACTTGCTTAATTTTCAGTGGCACTTTTGATGACACCTAAATCTAGCTTTCTGCTTTTGATCTAGTTATTTTAAAAGCTAGCATCCCTGACTGTTTACATGCTATCCCTCCTTCATGTCCTTTCATTTTCTGAAACTCAATATGTACAAAAGTGAAATTGTAATGTTTCCATCATAAGCTTTGACTTCCCTCTGACATCACAATGATAGTACTCATTTTGACTATCTTGCCTTGAGGGGAACCTGAAGTGAGAAGCATATGGAGGCTGCCATATTTATTTCCTTTTAAGCAATGCCAGTTGCAGCCGTGTTTCCGAACGCTGCCATTTGGCTGCATGCAATTGCAGTTCAGTCCTCCATGGAAAAGAGACCTTACCGAGCTGTACTTCCTTGCTCAGTGTGCCATAACTCATTTAACTCATCCTACATCCTTCCCGGTGTTTTTCTACATTTCCAACATTTTTATTAAAAGCCATGTGTATTTTTTGTAGCCAATAATAAACACTTCCCTGCAGCCGAGTAGAGAAACTTTTGGCATTGTTTCCCATCATTCAGACGTTGCATCATGTTTTGACCCCCGTAGGGTTATTAGGAAGCACCAAGCTTACCTGACCCCGGACGCTACATGTAGTGTGCCCAGGTTGAAATGAGACAACAGAATCAAGCATAGTGTTTGTGGCGCATTTTTAGCAAATGATGGGAAACCACAGTACTGACGCTTAAAAAGTGCTGAGCCACAAACGCTGAACATTTAAAATGTGTGTGCAGAACTTGGAACTCGGTATATATATATATATATATATATATATATATATATATATATATATATATATATATATATATATATATATATATATATATATATATATATATGTATATATATATATATATATATATATATATATATATATATATATATACATACACATACATATATATACACACACACACACACACACACACACACACACATATTTATTACAGTGTCCCATAGCAAAATGTCATTCACAGAGTTTAAAAAACATTTTCTTTGAATATTTTTAAATCGATTTTATTAAAAGCTGTAAGGTCTTTTTGAGAATATTTTTTACTTGTTCTCACTCATCTCTGATTTGCAAAATTTTAGCAATTTACATAAAAAATTGTTTACAACGGCTGTGTTTGTAATTACATGACATTTACAAATGGATTACAGCACACAAAATCAATTCAATTCAATTTAGAAATCATAATTGCGTATAATTATAGTTGCGAAATTTTATGCAAAAGTTTGCATAAGCTAAATTAGCACATTATGATTATCACTAACTCTGAGCATGGAAGAACTACACAGGAAATGATGGTGAGATTCTTCAGAGATATTGCTGCAGTGATGGCCACAAAGCATAGGGAGCTTCCGCACTACTCTGTGTTCACAGTGAAAGACTCTGTGTTCACAGCAAAGTCATTTTTGCATCAAAATTTGTATTTTTGCTAGACTCAAAATTATCATGAAAACATAATGGCTTTTCACAATACACATTTTTGCAAAAAAAATTATTTCAATAGATTTAGAAAAATGAATTTTTTTTAAAAGTGTTTTCTCAAGGCCTTAGACTTCAATGCTTTTGGTGAGTTTTCTCATGCCCACATTTTTTTTTTTGTGTGCAAATATTGTTATTTCACAAAAATTATGGAAAAAATAAAAATCTCCATATTCACATCACTACCCCTCACAGCTCCTTCATAAATACCTAATGTAGTCAATGATGGGACAGTATGAACAGCTCGCAGACTACTGTGTAGTTTAACCAAGCAACATCAGCAAATGGCATAGGAAGAGAGTTATGCAAATTAGACCAGTCCGACAGTAAAATTATTAATAATCCAAAAATGGTTTATGGGCAAGACACAAAAATCTATGTGCATTGCAAGTAATGGTGTATACTTTCACACTAAAGGAATGCAAGAAAAAAGAACAAAAAAACAAGCGTGAACTACAGCTTTAGGCTGCTTTCACAGTAAGACGTTACAGGAGCAGGTTAGTGCAGCCTGTAACACAGCCTAACTCACAGCAATGAAAACTAAATGGGCTGTTCACAGTGCCCACATTGCGTTACACTGTAACGCTGCACGTTCTGAGAAAGTGCAGCATACTGTGCGTTAGACTGGTTGCTCATGCGCAGTAATTAGCCACATGGCTAATTAATATTCACTGCACTGCTGACGTGCAGTGTTTCTTCCTGGAGCAACCGCTTTGTGCGCTGATTGGCTGGCAGGACCACGTGATGCGGAGTGGAACACGCATCACGTGGTCCCGCCAGCCAATCAGCGCCACGGAGACACACAGAGACACACGGAGCGCACAATGAGCTGCATAACGCGGCTCACTCTGGCGTCCTGCTCCAACACCACCAGGCGTTGCGTTAGGGGCACGTTATGCGACCATAACGTCCCCTAAAACGCAACATCTTGGTGTGAAAGTAGCCTTAATATGTGCATATCAAGTGTTCACATACTTTGTATGTGAACATTAAAAAAACACTCAAGGCAGTTCAGAACTTCCATATGGGTAACTGTGTTATTTTGGTGAAAAGCTACCCAAACTCAGTCTTGATTATGAATGCTACCATGGTGATTGCCTAAGCACAGCTGATCCGCCTAAGGCTAAACTTCCATTCTATCACCTAACATCCCCTTTAACATTTACCATCTCCTGATGTCTAGCTCTAACCACACCCCATAATGTTAACTATTCCCTGATTTCCTCATTTCAACCTCCTCTCCTTTTTTCTGAAGCCTATACCTAGTCAATGTTATCCCCTTCCCAATGTCTTACCCAGTGTTTCTCAACACTGTCCTCGTGACTCCACAGTGCATGTTTTTCAGGCAACCTCAGCTATGCACCGGTGGGGCAATTAGTGTCTCAGCTTGGTGGATTCCATGTAGCAGAGCCAGTAATTAGAAAGAATTGTGGTGGCAGAACCCAGTCTGCAATCCAATAACACTCAATGGGTCATAAAGTAAAAACATGAAAACACGTTTCTTAAATACAAAAACAATAGTAAAAATATATCCTATGGCAGAAAGGAGGCATGCGGTCTGGTTTCCCAGCAGTACCCAAAGTCCAGCTGTAGTATATAAGGTGATAAACCTTCAATAAGTGAACCCCCAATTGTAAGAAATGATTTTTAAGCCATGTCCAAAACAATTCTAGCACAGCCTAATTGTAATGAACTTCCAAAGTTCATGGGTGTCCAGTCGCGACATCCAAGATAATGCTGTTTTTATGTGTACATGAAGCAGACACTTGATCAACACATCTGGATGGAAAAACAGGTGGTGATAATAATGATCTCAAGTATCAACACAGCCAGCCAAGAAGATGTGAGATGGCAAAAATATAAAAAAGAAGGAGTAGACGTCCAATCGCAAAGTCAGTTTATAAAGATCGTGTCCTTAGCATAAACTGTGCCAACACCTGTAATGTTGTATCCAGTCTGCAGGTAATAACCAGGAGGATGCTCAATCGCAGTATCCATACAGAAACAGTGATCCATCCATCACAGCATGGTTGTCATTAAAGATAGATGTCCACTCGCAACATCAATTCATTCAGTATGGCTGTAATATTATTTCAAAGGTATGCAAAGTTAGTAGGAGATTATGGCTACCGTTCCTTCCAATAGACAGTCATGCATCGGCTTCATGGGTATATAGCGCAATCAACGCTTCAAGTAAGCCACAGGTGAGCCACTAATTACCCCACCTGTGCATGGGTGAGGCTGCCTGAAAAATATGCACCATTGGGGAGACACAAGGACAGGTTTGAGAAACACTGATCTAACCCAAACCTTGTAGCACCAACAACTAACAGTAACCTTCCTCTTTTTGGATTCAAGACTGAACTCTGGTTCATCATTTCCTTCTGGACCCTCTCTCTAGATTTTGCATATGAGTGGGATGATCATTGTATTCCACATGCATGGGCTGATTGTCTATGGACTTCCATTTGCTATTTGAAAATATTAGAATAATATGCATATTACTTTATGTTTAAGGAAGTAACATTGTTGTAAACAGGATTAGTATATCATGTGTATTGTGAAAATGTTTATGTATTTTGAAAGTGCCAACATAATTGCTATTCCCAGCATAAGGTATTGCTTTCCTTGTGCTGGATTACATTCACTTCCTTATAGCACTTATGGTTTGTGTTCCAGCGTGGTTCCGTGGTGTGGTGGCATCACTTCCGGATGCACATGCGACTCCTATAAAGCGTGACTAGCGCGACACCAGTAGAAAAGTTTGCCGGGGTCTCTCCTCACTTCGACAGCTTACAGCACCAGCTCTATATGGGGGACGTATGATCTTGTTCCGTACTCTGTTCATGGTCTGTCTGGCTTCTCTTGTTCCATACTCCGTTGATGGTCTGTCTAGCATCATAGCACTTTTGAATCGCACTTTCTCAACTTCAGTTTTTTTCAACAGTTAGATTTTTTTTTTAGATACATTTTTTCATGATTTTGTCACATCGGTTGTACTGTATTGCAGAGACGGGACAAGGTCCTTCAGCACCCAAGGCTGAGACAGCAAAGTGCGCCCCTCCATCCCTCCCACCCCAGCCTTCACACACTGATTGCTATTAGACAAGTAGGTGCCCCAGGGCCCCCAACCTCCCCAACACCTTAATCTCTAGTTATCTGGCTTGCTGTCATGTATCCCCTTTTCTTATTTCTTTCTGCTTCAAACTGATTTAACCTATTGATTGCAGGTGAACTGTTGTACCATTTTAATTGGTTTTAACCTATGTTGTTGTGCTTATGGATTATTATAATACATTAATAGTTTTTTTTTATAATATTTAAATACGAGTGTGGTGCTATATGGGCATTCTAGTCCTTTTCCTACAATAATATATCTAAGCCCTAAGCACACCCAGCTGTGAGTAGTGCAGATCTCCCCTTTTTCTATTGTGTAATTTTGAGATTTCATCACAAGTACTTACATCATCTATTTTGTCGCTTTGTAAATAAAAGGTCCAATGTTAGGAAAGTAACTTGGGATTCTATTGGTGGTGGAAGGCCCTTGATAGAGGGGATTTTGTTGAACTAAAGAGGCACGTCAATGGTGAAGTGGTGAAGGTGGGCTTACCTTTTAAAGGATACCCGAGCTGACATGTGACATGATGAGATAGACATGTGTATGGACAGTGCCTAGCACACAAATAACTAGGCTGTGTTCCTTTTTTTTTTTCTCTGCCCGAAAGAGTTAAACATCAGGTATGTAAGGGTAAAGGTATGTATGAGTCAGGACTGGGTCAGACTACAGTGTGATAGGAAATTACAACTATAAAACACTTTCCTAGCAGAAAATGGCTTCTGAGACCAGGAAAGAGATAAAAAGGGTCAATGATTCATAGATTTTAGCTCTGGCATACTTCAATTAATGTGTCATTGAGCAAAAACAATAAAACAGTAAAAACTTAAAACGTAGATTAAAATATATAATAAAACCATAGAATATCTTAAAAAATCATTTTAGGAGAAGGATAGATACAATTGTTTATTTCATTAGTTTATTTTCACCTCAGATGTCCTTTTAGGACTACAGACAAAAAAAAAACAACTCAACATTTTTAGCACAGCACTACACATTTCATCAGGTGCAGTCTGTATCTGAATGCAGAACAGTTGAGTGACTCTGTATTGTAAATGAGCAGTCGGCAGGTAGTTAAAGAGGAACTTTAACCAAGGATTGAACTTTATCCCAATCAGTAGCTGATACCCCCTATCCCACAAGAAATCTTTTCCTTTTCCTTTTCTCAAATAGATCACGTATGGCTGATATTGTGGTGAAACCCCTCCCACAGTGTGATGTCATGAGCAAGGTCCTGGCAGTTTGCTGTCTGTGTACCTTGTTGCATTGTGGGAAATAACATCTTTTTCCAAATACCAAGCAAGCCGAATCTCCCTCTGTGCATAGAACTCTCAGTAACGAACATTTTGTGCAGATCATCGGGCAGATCTAATGATACCACCACCAGTGAAAGATTTTACAATGGGCAAACAATGACTAAATAATCTATAAATAAATATTGTAAAAATTAAGCAATTTTATTCATTACATTATTTTCACTACAGGTCCTCTTTACGTTTGCTGTCTCTAATGAGGTCTGACTGATGTTATATCATTTTCCTTTCCATATTAAAAGCCATCAAATTGGAAACAATCTACAAATACTAATAAAAAAAATTGAATTTGACTTTCACAATAAGGTAGATTAACCATTTCAGCCGCCCGGATGTGATCATCACGTCCAGGCGGCTGCTCTGCTGCAGTGGAGTGCTTCGGCGCGATCGCGGGCGCGCCCCTGTGCCCCCCGTGCCATTCCCCAGTAGCCCTGAGATCAGTGAACGGAAACATGGTTCCTGTTCACTGATCTAAGTCCCCAGCAGAAAAACCAATGGTCTCTTATCAGAGGCCGCAGTTTTTCTGAAAAAGTAAAATTACATCTACATACATTTTTCAAGACAATTTACACACATTATAACATTTAAAATTAACTGGTTATTTCCCAACACCAAAACCCAACTACCCAAATAAAATTTTGAATGGAAAAAAAAATTACAATTATAAAAAAAAGAAATAAAACATAAATAGTAGTTACCTAAGGGTCTGAACTTTTTAAATATGCATGTGAAGGGGGTATACTATGAACGTTTTTTAAATTATAAGCTTGTAAACAGTGATGGACGCAAAACTGAAAAAATGCACCTTTATTTCCAAATAAAATATTGGCGCCATACATTGTGATAGGGACAAAATTCAAATGGTATAATAACCGAGACAAACGGGCAAATTAAATACATAGCTTTTAATTATGGTAGCATGGATTGTTTTAAAGCTATAATGGTTAAAACTGAGAAATAAATATTTTTTTCAATTTTTTCTTAATATTCATGCTAAAATGCATTTATAAAAAAATAGTTCTTAGCAAAATGTACCACCCAAAGAAAGCCTAATTAGTGGTGGAAAAAACAAGATATAGATCAATAAATTGTGATAATTAGTGATAAAGTTATTAGCGAATGAATGGGAGGTGAAAATTGCTCTGATGCATAAGGTGAAAAATCAACGCGGGCTGAAATGGTTAAGTGACGCTGAACAAAGATATAATACTTATGTATTTTATAATGTCCATTTTAAAAAAAAACTTGATGTTTCAAATGACATATTTCATGCTTTATTTTCACTATGATTTCAATACTTAGTCATGTATTTAGCATAAATTCAGCAACCTCGCATTAGCATATGTCGGCTACAATTACTCAGCAACAAAGCATTCACACATTCACTGGTGAAATTGTTCATCACATTAGATAGACACCCAGACATTCTTTCTCGATCTATGAATATTACTTTGCTGATGAGCATCTCATCTGCATGCCAAGTATGTTTTTAGCATTTTCTGTATAATTTCACAATTTATATTGTTTGTAAGCTTTCTTAGCTGATGATATAGCATTCACCAGCAAACTACCTGAAGATGTTTTCTTTTATAGGCTTCAGCTAAGTGAAGTTGCTCATTGAACAGGAAATTAGTCAGTAAGGTTATTTTCGTGGAGCAATATTTCATCATTCCTCTCTTGAGTTTGTAGTGGGACGTAGTGATCCATTAGGATTATAGGTGCACAAAGCATCTACATGTCAGAGTGTCTTGAAAGCCTATTTATCCCATTCCATACATATACTACGTGGCCATTAGTGCTGAGTAGCAAATTTCACTGAAGTTAAATTCACAGCAAAAAAATCCTTAGTTCTCCATTTTTTCAAACTTGGCAGATAAATGTGCCTGCTTATTGTTTTTCTTAATATTATTTCTAAGTTGAAGTTGAAAATGTTCTATTTCAACTAGCTATTATTTTATTTATATTAACACGGCCGGAGCACCTGAACCGGTAAAATTATCAAATTAACCTCCCCATAAGTGAAGTTTATAATACATGAAAGGAGGGGGCAAGTCAAGCCATGGAAAGAGGGGGTGCATGTCAATATTTACCGAAAGGTGGCTGCTTGTCTAACCCACGGTCCATATGGAGTGTATCATTTTCCCCATGGAGAAATCACATTGACCGCAATTTGAAGCTTCCGCCAGTGTTGTGTGCTCCCAGCAACAGTAATGCATACCAGGAGATGTAGCTTGTAGATAGGAGTACATCTCGTGGCTCATGTGCTCACATCTATGAACTACATTTCTCGGCATGCATTGTGGCATCCGGGAGTGTGCAATATCAGCAGAAGCTTCAAACTCCCTGGAGAACATGGCAAACTACATTGCGGATGGTGGACTCGAGTAGAAAACACCTGTAGGAAAGTAATGGTGCTCCCCCCAACCTCCAGCCCCCAACAGTTCACTGTATAATGAACCTCCCTAATGGGAGATAAATTCCAGATAAATGGGTGACTTTGGCAGATTCACTTATTGTAAAGGACTGTTGTTACCAAGATCAGAGGAGTTAAATTATTTATGTTAGCAAGTTGATTAACTTCACTGCTATTGTAGACCTTGAATAAATAAAGAAGGTCCAACTTGATCTTTACTTTACTGGTTCAAGTCCCAGCCAGGGTACTATTTGCATGGAGTTTGTATGTTGGCCTCCACCAAAAATGGGGCTAGTCTACGATAGACATATGACTACGGTAGGGATTAGATTGTGAGCTCCTACAATGGACCAGTACTGTCATGGCTTTATAAAAAGTAATAATAACAATAATTAATAATAATGCTTTACCCACATGATATACAAAAGACTTAGCTTTGAACCAGTATTTCTAGATGTGTGCATAGCATCACATAAATAGTGTTGTTTGTCGTCTGCTAATTATGCTAATTTTTGCAATCACTGCCATATGTAATTGGCAGATTACAAAAATTTGGAAATTCAATTGATTATTCATAATCCATTCATAATGTTGCATAATTTTTGACCAATTTCATGCTGAAAAATGTACTGGCTTGGTGGCTGGATGATGTAATGGTTAAGGGCTCTGCCTCTGACGCAGGAGACCTGGGTTCGAATCTCGGCTCTGCCTGTTCAGTAAGCCAGCACCTATTCAGCAGGAGACCTTAGGCAAGTCTCCCTAACACTGCTACTGCCTATAGAGCGCGTCCTAGTGGCTGCTGCTCTGGTGCTTTGAGTCCGCCAGGAGAAAAGCGCGATATAAATGTTATTTGTCTTGTCTTGTCTTATCTTCCCACTCTTCTTCTCCTCAATATACATAGCAATTTTGGTGACTAAATTCACTGGTGAAATTGGGGGGCATGTATGGGGGCTTTGCTATTAACTGCTAAGGTCAGCATAAAATTATGCAACAAATTCATAAAATTGCAAAATAATGGTTCTTGTTTACATCTACAAACACAATGAATTACTCTTTTCCCTGAAATTTTGGATTACAATTTTTTGCATCCTAATTGCGAATTACAATGCTAAAGTGCGATTATCAAACTTTGTTCTCATCACTACACATAAAGTGAGACAGAGTAATTAGGTAGAGAAGATGAGTATTTAATATTTAAGGTACATTTTGCCTTAAGTAGTATTTTAGAGTGGGATACTCTCCAGCATTTGTTTCAGTTGTTTTGATTTCAGTGAACATTTGTTTTGATTTCAGAGAATTTTATATAGTAAATAAAGAGAAAACAGTTTCTGGCATTTTCCCTCTTTGCAGTCTGTGACTGAAGCCAACACTGATGTCACTTCCTTCCCTAATTTTTTTTCTCCTAGAAAATGCACTGCCATATCTAGCTTGCTTTGTAAAAACATGTGAGCACAGCATAATCATATTTCAGCAGCTTCTCCCTTTTTAGCCTTGTGTCACGCCCGAACTGCTCTCAGCCAATCAGTGAGGTGCAGGAATGTGGGAGGGCAGATAACAAGCTTCCTTCTCCCCGAAAATGTACCAAATCGAGCCAGGCTGACTGAAATAAGATTTATTAGAGCAGAGACATTTATGATAGTATTGGAATGCTTGTAATGCAGGGCCAAGTTGTAGACTGCATAATAAAGACAGAGCAGTGAGTAAAGGGAATTTTATTTTATGGCTAACAATCCCACTTTAAAGGGGAGGAGGCCACATCCCCACTACCAGACAAAGCAGAAGATGGTAAGGAGCAATGCAGACTCATGATCAACTCATCTGGACTTGCCCTACTATGTATTTTTTTTTTTATTTAAGGTTAAGTCAGTTTTAATGTAATAAAATATGCTTATAAGAAAACTTTTCACCACAGAAAAAAATAGAACTGTCACTAAAAAAGAAAGATAACTGTATATTCTACTCTAATCTCTCACTCATGTTACTCTGACTAGAAACTAATTAACCTATCGCTGTGGGAGCAATTTATAGATTTGAAGGGGAGAATTGAAGAATTGCTGCAAATATCCAAATCATAAGCAGATTTTTTAAAGCATTATTTCGCTTAAAAAAAAACAACTGTAATGACTTACATGATGGATACAGAATTCTTTTATACATAACTTTTCCACTTATAGTACTTTTCCACCACAGTGTGCTGCCATTTTCTATAGGCTTGTGTAATTAGCCCAAGTATTAGAAACTAAACATCACCTTATGTTTTAAGCACTGCCTTATCTATATGGGTTGGGTTATTCACATCTAAGAAGATTTCGATTTTTTTTCCTACAACCTATTGTTAATCCTTTTCAGAAAGCCCTGATTACCACTTCCTTTCAGTAATTGAGAGCAATTACATCTTGCCAGCTGAGACAGGTAGGACTACACATAGGTCAAATTTGACTAAATAAGCTTCACAATGCAAAAACAATGCCCATGAGATAATTATTTGATTCTTAACAACACTGGGGTCAACCTCTACACATGACTGGGCTTTTAAAGTCAAAATAGCTTAAAAAAGAACCGTAATGACATGTAGTAGATCATAAAAAAAAATCAGAAACTTATTTTAACGCCACTTATCCTGGTTTCATTATCAGATATGCTTCTTATATCTTTATTTTGGTATATTGGTATGCAACCCCACCCTTCCAGAGATGCTTAGCCTAGGCTATGATGTCATGCAGCCTTCTGCCCCAGAGCACTCTGGAAGATCCAGTGATGTCCCTGTTCACTTCACAGAGGGGAAAACATTCCACAGAGGTTTACCTTTCCAGCATCTCTGGTAAATTTAAAAGCTAAATCGGGTGAGAGGAACGATCCATGGACTTGAACAACAATCTCAGGCCTGCATCCACCATACACAAGTACTCACAGTGATTCCACAACCACAAAGCAGGAAACAAAGATGATACACAATATTTAACTACAAGTCCGCACCACAGGTTATTTCCCCTTAAAAAACAGATACATTTTAATTTGCCAATAACCTATCACACCAAACTTATCTCTATATATTGCTTTTTGCAGGACAAAGTAGGCTTTCTTTAGAAAATACTTTTTGCTAAGAATTATTTTATTTGATATGCATTTTATAGGGAATACAAAGAAATACATTGAAAAAAAAACATTTTTATCAGTTTTCATCTATTATGATTTGAAAATAAAAAGTGATACTGTAAATATAACCCACACATTTTATTTGCCCATTTGTCCTGGTTATTTCAACATTTAAAATATAAAGTACAATGTATGGTGACAATAATTTATTTGGAAATAAAGGTGTATTTTTTTCTATTTTGTGTTTGTGTATACTATCTCGATAATTACAAACCCTTATTTGCCATAATAACAGTAATATACCCTAATGAAATGCATATTAAAAAAGCAGAGTCCCTAAGGTAAGGTATTTGCGTATTTTTTAAAATGCTATATTTTAGTAACTATGGAGAGGAAGGGGGTAGAAGAAGTTCACAACTACAGGAGATTATGTTTTTAATGTATTTTACATTTTATTTTATTGTTTATTCACTAGATGTCCCCAAACTTTATCATGTGTACCTAGAACAGTACGAGTTTGTTTATTTTTACTTTCATTTTGAATGATTGATCACTGCTACTCACTGGTAGAGATGGCCCAAATTTCCGCTGTTTGCATTCACGGTAAACACCAAACATTTGGCATGTTCGACCTATCCCTACACATCATCGAGCTAAACTTTGACCCCTTACCTCACAGTCAGCAGACACATAGGAGCCAATCAGCTAGCCCCCCCTCCTGGACCCCCTATCAAAAAGCAGTTGCCGTGGCTGGCTGATGACTGTTGGCTGGCTGCTGACTGTTAGTGAGAGAAGGGTCAGACTTGCTGCAGATAGATAGGGAAAGCACTAGCTAGGCCTGTGTTCTTGTTCCTCAACTGCTGTGAAAGCACCCCAAACAGCTCTTTCGATGGCTAACACATCTGTCTCCAGAGCTGTGTGCAAACTACTGCTGTTGCTACATTAGGTTGCACACACAGTACCACTCCAGTGCATTATTATTTCACTGTATTCTGATAGTACTATTGCATTTCTCTGTGTGTGACACTCCACAGCCCACTGACACCCAGAGCTGTGCATAATGTGATTTCTGCTTTTTAGGGATTAAAACTCGACTTTACGTCAACTCCGTATTTTTTGGTGTCATGGATCCCCCTCCGGCATGCCCCTGCCCAAGTGTTAGACCTCTTGACACAACTTTTCCATCACTTTTGTGGCCAGAAACAGCCTTTGTAGGTTTTAAAATTCACCTGCTCATTGAAGTCTATGGCGGTTTGCCAAAATGTGCGTGTTCACAAACATATGCGGAAGATCGGGTTCACCGTTAGCAAACGAAAAATGTGATGGTCACGACATCTCTACTCACTGGAGCAGTGATAATTCATTCATCCAGCACTACGATTGGTTTTCGGAACACATATTCCCATTCACTAATCATTGCACGAAACGGTGGCAGGGGCATGTGGGGGCGCACTCCCTATAATTCACAACACTGGTAAACACAAATATGTATATATAAGCCCCTGACCCTTAATTGACATTTTCAAAGGTCTTTTCAGAGGTCTTTTTCCACATATGTTATATGTTAAACAGGAGAGCATCTGTAATGAAACATTGTGACAGTAAAATAAATTTTTTCTCCTACTTGCTGTACCTTAAAAATGGTATTAACAACATTTGGGGGCATACTAGCATTAGATTCAGAACAAGAGCCCTCAATCTATACCCCTAGTAACACCTCTGGTGTCCAGTAAATTCTTAGTAAATCATGCCTAGCCTAACTAATACATTTTAATAAAGGTAGGTATTAAGTCATTATATGATGGTTTATTTATGCATTATTTTATATTCAGATGGCTCAGTCTTGTATGTAGAGCCTGCTAAAAAATGACAGGTCACAAGTAGATCTCATTTACAAAAAACATATTTATTCTTGAATTACAGAACACCATTTAAGCTTAGGTTAGTTTGGATTTTTCCTATGGCTCTTTTCAACATAAAGTAAACACATTAGTGATAACAGGGGCCCGGGCTCACTACACTGACAAATATTCCATTAACATTTACTTTTTCTTTTTTCTTTTCATTAATCTATATTGATACATTAACCACTTATGGTTCCTGGATGTGAGATTAAAAGCCGACTTAACCAGTAAAAAAGAAAAAAGCACTAAAAGCCACCTCAACTGCGATTATGTGCATGCATGCTAGTGCCCCCACCCCCCCCCAACACTCATGCTCGTACACGAGCTTGTGCGCGCTCATGCAGCCCTCGTGCGTGCTCATGTGCTCTTGTTTTTAATTAAAGTGACAGTGAGCCCATTAAAAAAATAAAGTGTTTTTAAGTTTTAACCCCTACCAGACTAATAAACCCCTTGTGTCACCTATACTTGGCCTCAAGATTAATGGACACCCGTAATGGCTGCCACCCAGCCATTACTAAGCGATATGAAAGTTGCTGAAGTGATTATTGACAGGCAAGAAAGTCCAGCTTTTTTTTTTCTGCTGAACATTTTGGATAATGCAAAAGGGTTTTTCAAAATTAAATTTCTATATTTGCAAAATTAAAAAGCCAGAAGTCAGACGTTGTCACAATACTCCATTTGGCACCTAAATGCCCTCCTTGACATTAATTAACCTCATTAATTGGCATGGAAATCACAGTTTCCAGGTTCAGCGTTGCTTTGAAAGCAGCTTAAAGAATCTTGGAAAATTGGTTTTAAAAGAAGACATTTATATAGCTTATATGCATCGCATCAGTAGGAAATTCCAGACGGGAATGAGGAACTACTTATCAAGACATATTTATAAGCATTGTTGTCTAAAAAAAAATCACTTTTTTTCTAATTATTAATAACTAATTCCTCCCTTTTTTACTACGTAAAATGTAAGTATATTCTGTTATATAATAACCAGCTGTGCCATTAAAGAAAGATCAGAAGAAAGCTTAGACCTTACCTTTGTGTCTGTGCCATTCTTCTCCATGCATGCAAGTCATTACACCACTTTGGGCTTACTGATTAATTGGGAGCAGAGTGGTAAAACTTCCAAAAACTCCCAGGGGTTTTAAAGCACCCATAAAAAAATTCACTACAACACTATTACCTCTAATAGTGCTAAGATTCCTTATTTCATGCTTCAATTTAGTTCAATGGCTGTTTTGCTAAATAGGCCCACACATTTTTGATTCAGTAGGTTTTGGATCTGAACACCTAGCAATGGATTAAGATGTAATGGGGCCCTAGGCAAATCACTAGATTTGGGACCCCCTTGCGGTCTTTTTTGGTAATCTGAAGTGGAGAGAGGCCATAGAAGATGGGTAGGGGGCCCCTGGACACCCACTTGGCCCCAGGCACCTGCCTAGGTTGCTTGGTGGATGATCCTGCTCTGTGAACACCACTAAAGTTAATGGTAGAAAGAAAAAAAAAAGATAGGGGTTTTCTGGTCTCTGGAGAGTCACTGCAGCAGTCATCTTAAGAGAGTCCCCATAATAAAACTGAAAGTTCACCAAACGTTCAAGGAACACTGTGCCATTTGAAAAAGGCAAAAAAGGTGTATAACAATGGGGAGGAGACAATTTATGCAGATAAGGGGTACAAAGTAACAATGCAGATCCTTCAACTCACAGTTTTGTGGAATCCTTAAATTCTGTACACATTGCTGCAGAATCATAAGGATTATGTCTGAGAGGTTGAAATTTGACAGTGTTAAGTTGGAAGCATATAATTTGCTCTATTTGTCAACATTTTAATGCCTTTCTTTGTATCCATTATTTTAAACATTTTAAAACAAAATAAGTTAAATGAAAAGGCTTCTTTCTTTCTCAACTGGCATCAATTTAGGAAATTGGTATTAGCCGCAGGTATTCAGAACTCCTTACATTAAAGGTTGTTTTCTTTAAAGTTGTAACAAGGTCCTGAAGAGGATTTAAAAAAAAAAAAAAAAAAAAAAAAAGATAATAATATAAATAATATATTAATTATAATAACAAATAAGCAGGCCTCAGAACAAGGGCAGAAAGCCCTTGGTATGGGCTTTCTAAAAACGTAGGCAAGCCTCAGAGTAGAGGTAAAAAGCTCCAGAGAAGTATCCCCGATAATTAGGCAGTTCACCTCAGCGTAGACACAAAAGGCTTTTTGAGGGGTTTTCTGCACAAAAATATTACTGAGGTTTCAATTCTTAAAAAATAAAGGCCATTCCCTTTTGAGATTCCTCAAAAGATTTAAGCAGATGTTAGAGTAAAGTAACAGTTCCCTGGATGTGTCTGTAGAGAACAGATGTGACAGATGGCCAAGTTTTGGACAGAAGCTAAGGTAGTAAGCAGGGCTGGGCCGAGGCATAGGCTGGAGAGGCTCCAGCCTCAGGGCGCAGTGTAGGAGGGGGCGCACAATTCATTCAGCTTTCATTCCTAATTGTGTTTGAAGCAGAAAGAAATAAGAAAAGAGGATACATAGCAGTGACTGCAAGCCAGATAACTAGATATTAAGGTGTTGGGGAGGTTGTGGGCCCTGTGGCGCTTCTTAGTCTAATAGCAATCAGTGTGTGACAGCTGGGGTGGGAGGGATGGAGGGGCGCACTTTGGTGTCTCAGCCTTGGGTGCTGGAGGACCTTGGCCCAGCTCTGGTAGTAAGGAATACCCAGAAGGGCATTGACTATGGAGCCTGCATAAACATTATCAACAGAATGAAACATAACTGCCAATGAAACAATAAGATTACTGGCCTCCATGTAGTGCTCATTGGCAATAACTTTCTGTGCTTAAGATCCATTTGGGGCTGGCCAGCAGGGTTATCAGACTCTCATAACATCATCACCTGAATAGATGTAATCTAAATATTAAGGCTTCCCCAGCTAATCTTCAAAGTTTAAACTCCAGGCACACAAAGCCAGATTGATTAGAAGGCAATGAAGCAGCCTATTATTGGCACAGTCTGAAACGTATGGCAAGCATCAAGCCTGTAACAGACATAAGAGTTTAATCAGCTTTGCAAAGCAAAATATCAAGTTAAACTTCCACATCCCTGCCCAGGCACACTTACACACAGAGAGATCTTTCTACACACACATTTTCAGCCTTTCCACCCTTCACTCCTGCATGTGTATAAAGTAGCACCATTTGAGTCCGGACAGGCACACGAAAGCAAGTGGTGAACTAATTTGGTCAGCTGGAGAGAGCCACCTTCTGGATTGCAGTTCATTTCCATTTGCATACGATGTATGAAGATTTGTGCAATAATAAGTGTAAAAACCTGTAATGAGAAAAACCTCCCCTGTAGGGTACTAACCTGGGGTGGGGGAAGCCTCCGGATCCTATTGAGGCTTCCCCTGTCCTCCTCGGTCCCACAGCGGCAGAGATAAAGCTCCCCGAACATCGGGGATGTAAATATTTACCTTCCCGGCTCCAGGGCAGGCGCAGTATTGGCTCGGAGCTAGGCGGAAATAGCCAATCGCTGTCGGGCCACTCTACTGTGCAGGCGCAAGTCTCCTGTGCCTGCGCAGTGGAGGGGACCTGACAGAGATCTACTATTTGTGCCTATCTCCATGTGGAGAGCTGCAACAGTGCCCCCGCTGGAGCCAGGGAAGGTAAATAAATCAGTGCTTGTCCGGATTGTCGAGGGAGGATTGCCGGACACTTCAGGGGAGCCAGCGCTGAACTGCCTGCAGCTACAGGGGATTGGGATGCATCATTGGGATCCTGAGGCTTCCCACTCCCGAGGTGAGTACACCCCAGGGGAACCTTTTTTTGTTACAGGTTTTCTTTAAAACAAAAGGTGTTTAAGATAATTCAGCTTTAACTGTGGTTTCCCACAATACATCACTACTGAATATGCAAATTATCTCTTTATGCCCCTGAAGCCAGGCTTACATCCAGAACCGCTGTTGTATTGAAAGCCTATAGCTAATAAATTTTACAGAGCCACATCAATTCAACATACAGACAACATGTTTTGGACTGTTGGTCCTCATCAGTGCATAGCACAGATTAATATGGCTCTATAGGACAGGGCTTGGACCAGTGCAACAAAATACCCAAGCAGCTCACTGTGACCCGGAACCACCTAATCCTAGTGTTTCTGGGTCACCCTGAGCTGCTTGGGTATTCTGTTGCAATTCTGAATGTCTGTTTCCAGTTATAAAAAGGCACTAGAGAAAGACCAAAGTGGAGCAATAGATGAGGATGTTTTGATCATAGTGATCCCATCAAAATACCCAAGTAAAGGAACATTTTGCAAACATTCATTTTGCAAAATCATTTGTTGTAGTTAAAATGCCATTTTTCTATGCAAGGACAATTTGCAGAGTTCATCTCTACATTGACTGTATGTGCTGAAAGGTAATCAATTGGGTTCTATCTGATTAAGCAGCTTTAGAAAGGTATCAGAGAGTATGGAGCTTAGTGGCTCAGTCTATGGCAATGAGTCTGTGACCTAATTCCTAAGCTTATTCACAAAAAAGCTCAGCACTACAAGTTCTACTGCTAAGCACTCCATCTTCAACTCTCACCTCCCCACTGGGCATTAGCAAGGGTAATTAAATGGTTAGATCCCTGTCAAGTAATTCCCAAAGGTAGCTAACAGAAGCATCACGGAAGTTTAGAGAAACTACATGGTGATCCATGTAGCTTCTAAAAGCTTCTGTGATGCTCTTTTAAAAGCTGCATATACAAATAATGTATGCATATTAAATAAAAACAATCAGTTATTTGGTGGAAATCTTTAACCTCTTGCCGACCGCGTCACGCAGATGGGCGTGGCCGCGGCGGCAGCACCAGGACCGCCTAACGCCGATTGGCGTAAAGTCCTGGGGCTCTGTTTTGCAGGAGATCGTGCGCAGGCTGTGCGCGCATCTCCTGCTTGGGGGGCGGAGCTCTGCCCTGCCTTCAGTCTCAGAGCGGTTACTGCCACTCGGGAGACTGTCTATTTCTATGTACAGCGCTGCGATCGGCAGCAGCGCTGTACTGGGGACAGCCGTGTCACATGGCTGTCCCCCTGGGGGACGAGAGAGCGATCGGCTGTCAAAGGCAGAAGCCTATGACACCCGATCGCCGTAATTGGCTGGCTGTGGGGAGGGAGGGAGGGAATAAATTTAAAGAAACAGGGTTTTTAATGAAAAAAACACCGACATAAATATTTATAAAAAAAATAAAAAAACATGGGGGGAGCGATCAGACCCCACCAACATTGAACTCTGTTGGTGGGGAGAAAAGGGGGGGGGGGAATCACTTGTGTGCTGTGTTGTGCGACCCTGCAGCTTGTCCTTAAAGCTGCAGTTGCCAATTTTACTAAAAATGGCCTGGTCACTAGGGGGGTTTAGCCCTGCAGTCCTCAAGAGGTTAATATGGTAGCTCCCAGCTTGATTTCATGGCAGTTGTGCTGATCTTCTGCCCTTAATAAATTCTAAAACATTGATCAGGAAGGATCACTTTAGAGTTTACCTGTAGTGGAAATAAAATGCCCTAAATGGGTAGTACCTAAGTAGAGGGAATCCCTAGATAATTAGCGATGGCCCAAACAGTTCACCGGCAAATAGTTCCTGGCAGACATCGGCTGTTCGCTGTTCAACACAAATTAAAAAAATAAATAAATTCCTGTTCGTAATTTTTACATTAAAGTAAATACCCACTGACTTTAATTTAATTCATAGCAAAGCCCCCTTACATGGTAGAAACACTAAAATGTGCATGGTATGTGGAAAGGGGCAGTGGGTACAAGAGAGAACAAAAATGTCAAAAAGCAAATTTGGTGTTTCTAGTACCTGAGGGGGCTTTGCTATTAGCCGCTAAAGTCGGCAGATGTTTAAACATTTACCACACTCAGAAGGAGAATTTTAAAATCGATTTTCTGAAAAACTGTAAGGTCTTTTTTATTTTATTCTTTTCCTCTTGTACCCACTGTCACCCTCCACATACCCTGCAAATTTGGTGTTTCTAGCATGTAAGAGGGCTTTGCTATTAACCATTAAAGTCGGTGGCCGTTTGCCTGCCATATAAGTCTATGGAGACTTCTGCAAACAGCCGTTCGAAATTCACGAACTTAAAATTTGATGTTCGCTAGATATCTATAGGTGATTACCAATTGAAGCATTTTGTTCCATATGGTTCCCCATCTCTATCTTCCTTTCTGTTCCAGGATCCAGAGTCTTCCCTCAACCGAGGTAAGTATCTGTTTTTTTCCCCCCTAAACAAATTAACCAGTTTGCTTAAAGTGAATGGGAATCGCATTTAAAAAAATGAGACAAATACTCACCCAAGGAGAGGGGAGGCTCTGGGTCCTATAGAGCCTTCCCGCTCCTCTCCTAGTCCCCTCATTTCAGTGCTGGCTCTCCCGGTAGCAGTATTTGACTAAATTAGTGAAATACTGCTTTACCCAGCCGAAGGAGGCTTCAGAAGTATTCAGGGAGCCTGAGTGCTCCTGAAGAAGGGCGGCCCTGTACTGCGCCTGTGCAAGCACGCTCTCTTGCATGCTCACGCCTGTGCAGTATGGAGCCACACGTCTTCGGGAGGACACGGCTCCCAAAGACTTCCAAATACCCTTTTGGCAGGGGATTGAAATGGGGGGGGGAGCCAGCACAGGATAGAGAGCACCGAGAGAGAAGTCGGAAGGCTGTATATGACCCAGAGCTTTCCCTTTCCTTAGGTAAGTATTTGCTTCATTTTTTTTAAATGCGGTTCCCATTCACTTTAAAGAGAAACCATGACCAATAATTGAACTTCATCCCAATCAGCGGGCCATATGTAATTCACTTTTTCACCTGAGTTTTCTCCTAGGAGATAATTTTTTATCTTCTATTTAAAAAAAATTTCCATCACTTTTCCACAAAAAAAGTACCAAAAAGTAGGTGAAAAAGTAATATCAAAATTATTTTGAGTATTTTCTTGCTTTCTGGTGGCTTAAAAGGCATTTTATTGACAAGTTTAAAAATATCACCTAGGAGAAAACTCAGGTGAAAAAGTGAATTGCATATGGGCCAGTAGCTGATACCCGCTTTCCCATGAGAAATCTTTTCCTTTTCTCAAACGGACCATCAGGGGGCTCTGTATGGCTGATATTGTGGTGAAACCCCTCCCACAGTGTGATATCAGGACCATGGCACTAATAGTTTCCTGTCTGTGAACCTCATTGCATTGTGAGAAATAACAGCTGTTTTACTGTTTACAGCTGTTTCCAATTGCGAAAAAAGGAGGAAGCATCTCCTTCCAGTGACATCATCTGCCAGCAGATGCAGAAGAGTCTCAATCTACCAATTGTAATATTAAATACTTAATGCAGCAAGAAGTGAAGGCAAGACTAAATAAATTAAAAATAGACAAGGCACTTGGCCCGGATAGCATGCATCCTTGGGTCCTAAGGGAATTAAGTTCAGTTATCGATAAACCCCTATATCTTATCTTTTGTGACTCTCTTTCAACTTGCAGAATTCCAGTAGATTGGCACACAGCCCACGTTTACCCATTATTTAAGAAGGGCAAAAAGGTTACTAAGAGATACTATACAAGACTTCATAGTAGAAAATCTTATTTCTCAGCATCAGCATGGGTTTACTAAAGACAGGTCCTGTTTGACTAACATGCTCAGCTTTTATGAGGTAGTGAACGCTAACGTGGATAATGGCGAATGCTGTAGATTGGAATTTGTACTTGGACTTTGCTCTGGTGCAAAAGTTGAGGATGCAAGGACTGGGGAAGAGTCTGTGTGCATGAATAGGAAACTGGCTAATGGACAGAAAACAAAGAGTTGTGGTCAGTGGATCATACTCAAAATGGGTGGCTGCTAGCAGTAGGGTCCCACCAAGGTCTGTACTGGGTCCAGTGCTCTTCAATTTATGTATTAATGACCTAGTAGGTGCAGTAGAAAGCAATGTGGCTATTTTTGCAGATGATACAAAATTGTGCAGAAACATCAAATCTCAGGAAGATAGTGACATACTGCAACAGGATCTGGATAGGATGGCTATATGGGCATATAAATGGCAGATAAAATTCTATGTTGAAAAATGTAAAGTCATGCATTTTGATCATACCAATGGTCTATCACCATACAAAATAAACGGGATACAGATGGCGACATCAAACTTGGAGAAGGACTTCAACTAAAGCTAATAACATTTTGGGATGTATTAAAATGGAAACAAAAACTGGAGATGCTAGCATAATATTGCCCCTTTAACTCTCTAGTAAGGCCACATCTGGAATTTGGAATTCAGCTCTGGGTACCACATAACAGGAAAGATATTGCAGTTTTAGAGAAGGTGCAGAGACGAGCATCAAAATTGATACGAGGGATGGAAGGTCTCACTTACCAAGAAAGGTTAGATAAAACTTGGTTTATTTAGTCTAGAGAAAAAGAGGGAAACTAATTAACATGTATAAATACATCAGAGGGCAATATAAAAGCTTGGCAGATGAGCTTTTTGTCCCTCGGCCTTCACAAAGGACTAGAGGACATGATCTGCGCATGGAGGAAAAACGTTTTAGCCATTTATTTAGGAAAGGGTTCTTTACAGTAAGAGTGATTAAGATGTGGAATGCATTGCCACAGGTAGTAGTTATGGCAAATTCTATATCTGCATTAAAGGGGGCTTAGATGCTTTCCTTGCGTTGAAAGACATCCATGGCTATAATTACTAGGTATTGCCCAGAAGTGTTGATCCATGGATTTGATCTGATTGCCATCTGGAGTCGGGAAGGAATTTTTTCCCTTTTGGGGCTAATTGGACCATGCCTTGTAAGGGTTTTTTCGCCTTCCTCTGGATCAACAGGTATTTGTGAGGGAGCAGGCTGGTGTTGTACTTTGTTTTCTGGTTGAACTCGCTAGACGTATGTCTTTTTTCAACCCAAATAACTATGTAACTATGTAAAAATGTCACCATGTGATACATGTCAGAATGTAAATCAGGGAGCGGAAAGATTTTACAATGGTCAAACACTGACAATCATTTATACATGATTATTGTAAAAATGAAGCACTTTTTTTATTACATTATTTTCACTGCAGTTCCTCTTTAAGCTTCATCTACAGGAGTCAGGAAATGTGCATTTTCTAAAAGACAATAAATATGGCAGCCTCCATATTTCTCTCACTACAGATATTCTTTCAGCCAATCTACACAAATCTTACTGAAGCGCTTTAAACAGAATGGAATGAATAACTGATTTTGCATTTTTTTACCTTCTTCTAAGTATAGATAACTGAGCATGCAACTGAGCATGAAGGCAGAAAATAAATAAAATATTACAGATCACATAAAAATGTAATTTATCCAATGCACTACTATTTTTAGTAGCACATTGTATTTTTGATTTACAGATGCCTCAGTAAGAGGGTTAGCTAAAATAAGACGTCATCTATCTCCTGGGAAAAGACTGCATTTGGCTTTATTTCACTCTTGGTCTAATGTCCTCACGTGCTGAAAATGAAAATAAATGTTTTGTAATTCTTTGAAATGGAGTGTGCTAATATCTGCTGAGCAACTTACAGGAAATGAAAGGCATAAAATGATAGAGAAGATGAAAATGCATGTTCATCATGAACAGTGAACTCACAATAAAGGATATATTACAAAGCTCAAAGAGATAGAGTTTAGAAGTGTATGTTTATTAAGAACAATGCAGCCAGTGATGCAAAGTCAAAATCGTGGGTTTTATTTTTCTAGGAACTGAAAGTGTAAAAACTTTCCCTTAACCTCTTGGCTCTATTTTGACCCCAAAGTGCAAATATAACATTTTTCTTTATCATCTCCTCTCACTTCTGCATTCAGGACTTCTCACAAGCTTCACCTCCCTTTAGAACTCTCTCCCACAGCCATCATGCTTTTCAGACAAGCTTATAATTTGTTATAGGTAGAACTGGAGGCTCACTGCCTCTTTACAAAAAATGTACCTAGTTATAAATAATCCTATAACATAAATCTACTGAATTAACAGTAACTGTTCCCAGATCCTATATACCACTATATCTGATACCTGGTGGTCTTAGATTTTCTGCATGGCTCTGTCAATAACCTCACTGCTGCTGCCTATCACTGAGTTAGACAGCCGTAGCTGTAATCGGTTATCTGCTCTGATGCAATAAACATTTTTTATTAACAATAAATGTTTTAACAACTTAGCCCTCATTCAGTTTTACTAACAGCTAGCATTGGGGTTGGTACTCAAAATTGCGGTAAATTGCGCACAGAAGTACTACCCTTAGGGCATGTTTCCACTACACGCAGATTGGATGCAGAAAAACTGACTCCAATGAATGCCTATAGGCCTGTTTCCACTAAACGCAATTTTTCTGATGAAGATTTTCCCATAGGCATTGATTGGAGTCAGTTTTTTTGCATCCATTATGCATCCAATCTGCGTGTAGTGGAAACAGGCCCTTATTTCCACCGCAAATACCGTGAGTTACGCTACTAGCACATCCCGCAGTACTCGAGTAGTGTGACCATTGCTATGGTAACACGCGCTACCAACAGTAACGCCTGTTAGTAACACGCATTTCCATAGCAACGGTCAAACCTCACGAGTACCGCTAGTCACGCTAATAGCGTAACTCATTGAACCTGTGACCAGAAATAAGGGTAATACTATCGTGTGCTGTTTGTATACGGCAGTATTACCACGATTTTGTGAATCAACCCTTATGATGGGACAGCAAATGTACACTTTTATACAAGCTGTAAAATTACTACCTTACATTGCATCAAGGTGTCATATCTTGAGTGTTGTCCCAGGGAAAGAACTAATAAAATTTTTACAAAAATGTGACAGGTGTACTTGCTTTTGGTAGTGTGTGTGTGTGTGTTATATTGAGGTATTTTGGAATTTCTTTGCTTCTTTTGAGTTCAGAAACTCAATTAGATTAATTAAAATGTTTTAATGTAAAAGTCTGCTTCATATTTTTTTTATTTAAATGCACTTGAAGTGAAAGTACACTTGTGGGAAATATATTTTTTCATTAAATTACACTAATGGGTGTTAGTGCTACAGCAATAGGACCTTTTACAAGATGCTACTTACTGTAATCACTATCTCAACTAAGGCTAACTTTCAAAACTTTATATTTCATGGTGTGGGAGATCATTTGGAGCATGCTGATCAAATTTAGTTGGCATCTTGCTCCCCTGGTAATCCTCCCTGTCCCCTTTCCAGGGAGCAGAACATGCCACTTGGCAAATTACCAAGCAAAGTGCTTATACAAGGAAATGCCACTCAAAAGTGTCAACAATTATGGTTTTGTACAAACATTACTCTAAGTATTCACTGGACCCAAGTTTAGTATTTCAACTGTATTATTTTATGTATATGCCTTTATATACTGTATAAAGGTATGTTCTTATATGCGCTACCAGTCAGAAGTCTCAGAACATTCCCATTTTTATGTTTTTTTTTTTTTTTTTTTTTTATTGAAATTCAAACACTTCAATGTTTTGTTGTACTGTAAAATTAAGTCATATAATAAATAAGCAATTGAAGTAAAAAAAAAAAATCATGGGATTAAAGGACACCCGAGGCAAAAATAAACTAATGAAATAAACGACTGTACCTGTTTTCCTTCTCCTAAAAATGACTTAAGATATTCCACAGTTTTATTTTATGTTTGAATCAACTTTTTAAGTTTTAACTGTTTTATTGTTTTTGCTCAATGACACAATCATTGAAGTATGCCAGAGCTAAAATCTATGAACAATTGACCCTTTTTATCTTCTCACTGCTCTCAAAAGCCATTTTCTGCTAGAAGAGTGTTTTATAGTTGGAATTTCTTATCAGTGAGAGTCACACTGTAGTCACTTCCTGTCTGAGTCAGGAGTGAGTCAGCCACTTACATACCTGATATTTAACTCTTTCAGGCATTAAAAAAAGCAACACAGCATAGTTATTTGAGTGCAAGGCACTGTACATACACATGTCTATCTCATCATGTCATGTCACCTCGGGTATCTTTTAATGTACAAACCAAATGGGTATTCTAAAGTTTTGATTAATCAAAGTAGCCAGACACCTTTGATAGTGTGACTTGTAGGTTGCTTTGCTTTCTTTCTTCTGTCCAGCTCAATGAAGTTTAAGTCTGAGGCTGTGCTTTAGGGGAAGTTACAGCCTACATTTCAGTCTCCCAATTCATACATTAAAAAAAAAAAATCATATTCCCAGTAACACAAAAAAGGATAACATTGGCGAGGCTGAACTGCAGTGGGCTAATATTATTAGAATTCATCTTTATTAAATGGAGAGTGGGGGGAGCAGGGGTTAATTATTATCATTTATTGTGTAAATTGCTGATTAATTGCTTATTATCTCTCGGACTCTGATTGCTGTTTCCCAGGGGCCTCTTTTTGGTGCAATGTCACAGCAATGCATTTTTAGGTATAACATCAAATGCTATTTCTTGCCTACTCAATTATTTTTACTTATCACTTGTGTCTCCTAAATCCAAAAAGATTGTTTGCATATAATCAAGTTGTGAAGAGTGATTTATGAACAATTGAACAAGGAGTGGCAGAGGGATCATGAAGAACCGGACAGATCAGGACACACAGTTTGATTTTAACTGAAATGCCTATTGAAATAAACATTTTAGCATCTGGGGGCCACATGCAATTCAGTTTTTCACCTGAATTTTCTCCTAGGTGATATTTTGGAACTTGTCAATAAAATGCGTTTTAAACCCCTAACAAGCAAAAAAATACTCAAAATAATTTTGATAGTACATTTTCTCCTACTTTTTGGTACTTTTTCCTTTGCAAATTGCTGAAAACTTATTCTAAATTGAAGATGAAAAATTATCTCCTAGGAGAAAAGTCAGGTGAAAAAGTGAATTGCATATGGGCCTGGATGTGCTTTAGCTAGCACTTCTATGGAGGGCAAACTGCAGCCATAACTTTACTGCCACAGTTAAGAAAGGCTTCACACAACAGAACTTTAAAAGACATCTGAAGTGAGACGGAGATGGAGGCTGCCATATTTATTTCCTTTTAAGAAATTCCAGTTGCCTGGCAGTCCTACCAATCCTCTGCCTCTAATACTTTTAGCCATAGACCCCAAACAAGCATATGCAGATCATATGTTTGACATTATTGTCAGATCTGACGAGATTAGCTGCATGCTTGTTTCTGGTGTTGGTCAGACACTTCTGCAGCCAAATAGATTAGCAGGGCTGCCAGGAAACTGGTATTGTTTAAAAGGAAATAAACATGGCAGCCTCTGAATTCTTCTCACATTAGTTGTCTTTTAACCACTGTTTGCAGCAATATATCTACGCCCTCGCAGAAAGACTTAGATACTGTTAAATTCTGTTACTGCGTAGATATTCATCTTTTGCCACTGCTCCCTCCCACACATGTTCTTGCCACCAATCGTTAGAGGGGAGATCGCAGAACGCAGTTCCCATTCACTGATCTAAGTTTCCATCAATGTGGTGCCTGCGGTGATTGTAACAAAGTAAGTTACAATTACACGCATTTCTTCCTGTTAGCATACTTAAAGTACTCTCAGGAAGCGGACATCTTGTGACCAAATAGTAAAAAATTACATCTACATACTACATACTGCATACATCTACAGACCTGCACATACATTAAAATGAGCCCCTTACCTCCCACGCTCTCCCATAGTAATCCAAATGAAACATTTACATAAAAAAGACCAACAAAAAAAAACATAAATAGTTATCTTAGGGACTGAACTTTTTTAATATGTATGTCAAGAGGGTATATTAGTTATTTTTGAAAATATGGGCTTGTAAATAGTGATGGTCGCAAAACTGAAAAAATGCACCTTTATTTCCAAATACAATATTGGCGCCATACATTGTGATAGGGATATCATTTAGGGTGTAATAATCAGGACAAATGGGCAAATAAAATGTGTGGGTTTTAATTATGGTACCATGTATTATTTTAAAACTATAATGGACGAAAACTGAGAAATAATGAATTTTTCAATTTTATTCTTATTAAAATGTATTTAGAATAAAATCATTCCTATCAAAATGTAGCACCCAAAGAAAGCCTAATTGGTGGTTAAAAAACAAGATATTGATCATTTCATTGTGATAAACAGTGATAAAGTTATTGGCGAATAAAAGGGAGCTGCGCTGAAAGGTGAAAATTGCTCTGGTCCATAAGGCGAAAAACCCCGCAGTGATTAAAAATTGGATCTGAAGACTACTAGTAACACATTGCTCAAACAGAGGGAGCCAATAAAAAGTGTAATTTAAGTCCTTACAACCTGATCCACATTGCAGTAGCCTTCATCAATAGAAATTTTGCATTTCAAAAGAGCTCCAACTGTAGATAATTATACCTCTGAAGATGCGAATTCTATCTGATTCCCAGTCCTTTACAAAGAGGCTTAGGACTTGAGATACTAATATACTGTATATAAGTGTTTTATACATGAAGGCAAAATGCTAACACATTTATTTCCGTGTGTCAATGTGGATAAAGCTGAAAACATTTCTTTTTTCTAACACACTAAGGCCCTTATTCAATTCAATTTTTCTTTTTAATTTATCTCCTAGGTAAAATGGCAGAAGGCCACTGAGCACATATCTAAATACTCCAAATGTTCCTCCCACTGGAAATCACTACATAAAATTTTCTTAAATTGGTACTACACTCCAGAGAAACGATATACATTTTGCAAAGGAGATTCAGCGCATTGCTGGAGGAACAGTGGAGAAGTAGGCACAATTTACCACTTATTGTGGCAATGTCCCGTAATCAAACCGGTATGGATGCAATTATTTTCTTTTTTTTTTTGTAACACTATTTTTATTTTGATTATAAAAGAAAAAGTTTACAGGTACAGGTACATAGACAATTATGAGGTCTTAGAGCAAAGTAGTACCTCATAGGTAGGATCAACAAATACAAATACAGTAAACGTGGAAAGTTACAACCTGAGACTGGAAAGGAGCATAGGTGGTAAATTAATGTCCAGATCCATACCATTAATCGAATGTGGAATAGGTGGTGTAAGTTGAGCCTACTGGTGAGAAGAAAGAGAAAGCATAGTACAAAAATTTCTCAAGATCTGAGTACCTGTGGGTTTAAAGGTGAGTTTTAAGCGGAAATCAGCTTAATTTTAAAATCAGAAAACAACAGAAAAAGAAAAGAAAATAAATCATTAGCCCCTATATTTGGTCAGGAGGACTAAAAGGAGAAAAGGAGGTCAGATTGGTTTAGAGATCTATTTTTTATGCATCCACACTGTTATGGGTAGCCAAAGAAATGGGCAGGGGAAGTTTTAAGGTTGACCCTAGTATAAAGGGGTACCCAGTAATATCTAGCCATTAGGGAAGTGGTTCTCCCATGGGCCCCAGATTTTATCAAAGCGTTGTTCAGTGTCCCTAAGGGTAGCGGTTAGCTTTTCCATAAGCTTGATCCATTTAATTTTTACTAAAACTTCTGGGAGTTCTGGGGGGGCAATTTTTTTCCAATTAGAGGATATGGATAGCCTGGCAGCGGTGAGGATACGAATGATTAAAATTCTTTCGAATTTATGGGTCTGGGGGAGGGACTTGCCTAGGAGCATGTAAGTGGGGTCTAGAGGGATGGAGACTTCTAGGACTTGATAGATTAAATCTTGAATCTCTGTCCAGAAAGAGGATAGAGCTGGGCAAGACCAGCATATATGGTCTAATGTTCCTTTAAGGCCACAGCCCCTCCAACAGAGGTCGGAGGATCCAGGATAGATTCGAGACAGCCAGGCTGGCGTCAAATACCATCTAAATAAAATTTTGTATATGTTCTCTTTAATTTGTACACACATGGAAGAGTCTTTAGCATTTTGCCAAATGGAGTCCCAGTCAGAGATGGATAGGGGCTGGGGTAGGACTGATTCCCACTTAGCCATGTAAGGGTGGTCAGGGGTAGCAGTGGACGATTTTGTGCATAGGAGTACATATATCTGTGTTATCAAACCCTTTTGATGACCTCTTTGAATACAAAGGTCCTCAAAAGTCGTCTGGCGACCCAGATTAGAGGGATTTGGCAATAGGGTTTTTAGGAAATGGGAGATTTGACTGTATTCCAGGAAGAGTTTAGGAGAGCGGGGGAAGTGTTTGCAGACGTGGTCATAGGTTATGAATGATGTAGAGGAGGGTTGTAACCAATCTTGCAGTCGAAAGAATCCCTTGGAGTACCACCGTTTCATAAAATCTCTGTTTAAACCAGGCTTAAAATTGGGGTTACCCAGGAATGGTTGCAGTCTGAAAGGGGATCGAAGACCTGCATCCACAGCTGTGTTGGCCCAAAGGCGTATCATGAACCTAGTGGTAGAAAGACCCAGGGGTGTTGGGGAAAGATGAGGAGAGTTTGGCCAAATGAGTGAGGCTAAAGAGATTGGGAGTATGTGTGTTGCTTCAATTAGGGCCCATTTGGTTCTGGATAAAAAATCGGAACATTCAGTTATCTGGCGAAGGTGGGTAGCTTTGTAGTACAAGGCAATGTTCGGTAGACCTAGGCCTCCCTGATCCCGCAGAGCCATCATAACCGTTCTTGAAACCCGGGGTTTGCGGTAATTCCATATAAAGTTGTTGATCTCTTTTTGTAGGAAGGCAAGCTGTGACGAGGGGACAGCTATCGGGAGGGTTTCAAATAAATATAATAGATGGGGTAAGACGTTCATTTTAACCGAGTATAGGCGCCCTATCCATGAGATGGTGTATTTAGACCATTTGTGGAGGTCTTGGACGATAGTGTTGATGATGTGAGGGTAGTTGTGTTTAAACAGGGAGCTGTAGGTTGGTGTGAGGAATATACCTAAGTATTTTAATGAGTGTTTCCTCCAATTGTAGGGGTAGTAATGTTGAAGGTTAGTGAGTAGAGGGGAGGGAATGTTGATAGGGAGGGCTTCGGACTTGTCTTGGTTAAGTTTATACCCTGAAAGATCCTCGTATTCTTTTAATAGTTTATGAAGGGTTGGCAGGGAGGTTAAAGGTTCGGTGAGAGTTAATAGGACATCGTCCGCAAAAAGAGAAATTTTGTGCTCCCAGTGATGTTGTGACACTCCTCTGATGTTTGGGTTATTGCGTATGGCACAAGCCAGGGGTTCAATGCTCAGTGCGAAAAGTAAAGGGGAGAGTGGGCACCCCTGTCTTGTGCCATTACGAATAGGGAAGAATGATGCCGGGGCTGAGGGTAGTTTGATTGCAGTGGAGGGGTTGGAGTAAAGGAATCTGATTAGGTTATAATAGGGTCCCGTGAATCCTTGGTGTTCTAGTAAGGTGAAAAGAAAAGGCCATGAGAGCCTATCGAAGGCCTTCTCGGCGTCCAAACTTAGGAGCAGGGAAGGCCTTCGAGAGGCTCCCATTAGTTCGATGAGGTCTATGACCTTTCTGGTGTTATCACCGGCTTGCCTTCCTTGTATGAACCCGACCTGATCGTTATTGATCAGTGAAAGGAGAATAGGGTTGAGCCTGTTAGCCATAACTTTGGTAATTATTTTGAGGTCCGAATTTAGGAGGGAGATAGGTCTATAGCTCTGGGGGATCAGAGGGTCCTTCCCCTGTTTCGGGATCATTGTAAGCAGAGATCTCAGAAAGGAGTCTGGAGGTTGGTCACCTAGTAGTAGCTTATTTCCCAGGGAGATTAAGTGGGGCATTAATGTGGTCTTAAACACTTTGTAATATTTATATGAGAAACCGTCAGGACCTGGGGTTTTTGAGGACGGAAGGTATTTGAATACTTCCTCAAATTCTTCAGGGGTAAAAGGCGTATTTAGGGTGGTCAGCTGGGGAGATGAAAGTTTGGGAAGGTTGAGAGGTTCTAGAAAATTAGTGATGTGAGCAAGTGAAGAAGGGTTAGATTGATGGCCTGGGAGGTTGTATAAATCCTTGTAGTAGTCGGAGAAGATACGGGCAGTTTGGGAAGGGTCATAGTGTATCGTGCCTTCTGAGTCTTTCATGGAGTATATTTGTGATTGGGAATTTTTAGGGTTGAGCTTGCGAGCCAAGATAGTATGGGGTTTGTTCCCCCTTTCAAAAAATAATTGTCTAGTCCAGTGTAAGCTCTTTTCTAAGTGAGCTGCTTGTAGTTGTTTGATTTCTAGTTTGATAGATCTAAGGAGGGAGAAATTCTCAGAAGTGGAGGAAGTTTTGAAAGTGTTTTGAGCTTCTGATAGTTTTTGATATAGAATTTGTAGTTGGTGGCTAGACTGTCGTTTTCTTTTAGTTCCTTCTGCTATGAGGATGCCTCTGACGAATGATTTGTGGGCCTCCCAGGCTACACCAAAAGAGCTGACAGAAGGGATATTGTCTGCAAAGAATAACTGAAGGTCATCAGAGAGTTTGGAGACAAAGGTTTTATCTTGTAACAAAGAGTCATTGATTCTCCAATGTAATGGTTTGTGGGGATTAGTGGACCAATTTAACTCTATAGAGACCCCTTGGTGGTCAGACCATGCAAAAGGGTGGTGCTGGGAGTCTGAAAGTATAGATACCACCGAAGGGATGGAGAAGAAGTAATCCAATCTAGAGTGTGAGGCGTGGGGCGGGGAGAAGAAAGTGTAGTCTCTGGATTTGGGGTTCACGACCCTCCAGAGGTCTAGAAGGTGGTAATTTCTCATCAAGACTCTAAATTGTCTAGAGTTTCGTTCATGAGACTGGGAGGGGGAGGAT
Organism: Hyperolius riggenbachi; assembly: GCF_040937935.1. Lineage (NCBI taxonomy): Eukaryota > Metazoa > Chordata > Amphibia > Anura > Hyperoliidae > Hyperolius > Hyperolius riggenbachi. Next base: position 288,391,963 of record NC_090650.1, read on the forward strand.
CTATCAAGATGGGAGGAAAATGCCAAATTAAAATCCCCTCCTAGGATTAAAGAGCCCTCAGTCATTCTGTGCAGTTTAGAGAGAAAGGAGGAGAGAAAGGAAGTTTGATTGGAATTTGTGACATAAACACACGCCAGGGTCACAGGTTTCCCTGCTAGGTTTCCTATCAAAATCAGATACCTTCCCTGCGGGTCTGATATAGAGCGAATGAGTTGGAAGGGGACGTCCTTTTTTATTAGAACAGCTACCCCGGCTTTGTTATTGGGTCCTGAGGACAGATGTACTCCAGTGTAGAGTTTACTATAAAACCGTATGGGATCAGCCCGTTGGAAGTGGGTTTCCTGGATCATTGCTATGTCTATGTTCAGCCTCTTAAGATCTCGTAGTAGGGCGAACCTTTTTTGAGGGGTGTTTAGCCCTTTGGCATTTATAGTGAGACATTTAACCATTGTCAAGGTGTGAGGTGGACATTCTGACAGTATTATAAGACCAATCTGAAGTATTAACAGATAGCATTGACCATAGGGGAGAAGATAACAATAACAGCAAAAATGAAAACAAACACAAAAACATAAACCATTGAACAATCGTTGATAAGTGATTGCCACTATAAAGGACGTGGCTGATTAGCCGGGTAGCATAATTAAGCCACCCAGGTGAGGTAGTCCAGAGAAGGGGGGCCGGTAAAAACCGGTGTGGCCCGAGTCTGGAGTGCCTCCTGAGGTACATACGGGGTCTCCAGATGACCACCGCAGGAAAAAAGCTGCGTGTAGTTTCCTCCTGAAGGAACAATTAAGAGTGGCAGGGGGAAGAGGGAGGGCGTCAGATAAAGTGCCTAGGGAAGGAGACACCGATAGGAAGTCCTTATACAAGATATACAGAATGTGGTGGGGTAAAGTGAACCACCTGATGGCTTCCCCAAGTTTTTAGTGACGTTTGGTATGGCTATCTCACGATAGGCCATAAACGATGTAAGTTAGCGTCACGATTGAAGAGAGTATGAAAGGGGGAGTCAATAGATCTAGTCGATCATCAATACTTGCGATAATGACAGGTTGTAGAGCGTCTGCCGATCCTCAGGGCAAGAAAGTCCTCCGGTTCTGGGAGGATGGGGTTCAGGTTGATTGGGCCTCCATGTCTTCTGAGGGGTTCTGAGAAGAGAGACTGCGTAGGGGTACCTTGGTCCATTCCGATATGTGTCGGACCTTGCGTGGAGGAGAGGCCTCAGGGGAGCGACGTCTGGGAGAGTTAGAAGTTGGTGGGGGGCGTAGACCCATTTGCTTTAAGAAGAGGTCCGCGTCGTCGATGTCTGTTAGAGTAAAGATCATCCCTTTTCTGTTGACTATCAGCCGAAAGGGAAATCCCCATTTATAGGGAATCTTGGAGTCACGTAGAAGTTGTGTGACTGGCCGGAGGGCTCTACGCTTGGCTAGAGTTATGAGAGAGAGGTCGTTATAGATAGAGACCGAGTCCCCTTTAAATTCAATAGCTGGGGTGTTGCGGAGGGCCTTAAAAAGAGCCTCTTTAGATTCGTAATAATGAAGGCGGATGATAACGTCTTTAGGTTTGCCTGCCTGCGCCTGCCTTTCCCCCAGAGCCCTATGTGCCCTGTCCATTCTCCAAAGGTCGGTTGGAATATCAGGAACGATTGTCTGAAAAAGTTCGAGGAGATGAGCGTTTAGATTATCATTAGAGACCTGCGTAGAGATGCCCTTGATGCGGACATTTTGCCTGCGTTCTCTGTTTTCTAGGTCCGCGTGCCCAGAGCGGAGGCTTTTTAAATCTGAGAGCATGAGACGTTGTTCATCTTCTAAGTCCGTCTGTTTCTGGGCTATATGATCTACTTTAGTTTCCAGAGCGTTCGTTCGGTCTCCTATGTCATTAATCTCCTTTTTAAGATCGTTTACTGCAGAGATTATAAGTGATTGGAGAGAGGAATACAATGTCTGGTTATGTTTCTGGAGGGTGGCCTCTAAGATTGCAGCAGTGATAGGGTCTGCTGGGGAGGCTTGTGGGGCTGCAGATAGCAGGGAAAGTCCTTCTGCGTGTGGCTGCGTGGGATGGGCGGGCAGAGCGGTGCCATCTTGGGAGGAGGCCGGGCAGAGAAATTTGTCCATTGCGCCCGTTGTCCCTGGCTTACTCAGGGGTCTGCTGGACATACCTATCGGTAGCCGGTGCTTCAGGCAGGAGGAACGGAGGTAAGCCGCGCTTTGAAAGCGTCTGGGAGCTGCGTAACGGCTGCGATCAGTAGCGGTGGAGCGGGAGCTCTTTTCTTAAGCGGCCATCTTGGGGAAGCCCGCACATGCGCCTCTGTTTTTAACTGGATGCAATTATTTTCTGAAATATCTAAATCCATTGGTTGGACAATTCTCGCTTCCCCCAACTGGCCTTACTCCAAATAGATCTACACCAAATCCCACATGATTATAGATTATTAGCCACACATTTACTATGTGCCACTGGACATTTTATAGTTTCTAATTGGAAGAATTGCGCACCACCTAAAATAGAACACACCCTACAACAAGCTCTTCTGAATTTAGACATGGAACACAAACTAAGAGGCATATTGGGTTAATGATCCTTTTGGGATGCTTATTACGCAATATACCTTTGCTCTTCGATTTCCTATCCACTTCTTAGATAAATGTGTGTACAATGCTTCTGATCTATGTGCTGGAACCTATATCTTGTCATTCTAGGATGTTTTGGGAGTTCTGTTTTTGTTTTGTTTTTTCTTAGTTCTTGTTTTAAGTTCCATGTATATATATATATATATATATATATATATATATATATATATATATATATATACATATATATATATATATATATATATATATATATATATATATACACATGGTGGCTTGCAAAAGTATTCGGCCCCCTTGAAGTTTTCCACATTTTGTCACATTACTGCCACAAACATGAATCAATTTTATTGGAGTTCTGTAATGAATAGCGGAGATGCCGCCGCACGGGCAAGCGGCATGGTAACTATATCCGCGTTCCAGCCAGCGGCTCCTGCCGTGCAGCAACATGCTGCTGGTTCGACTGGTCCTTCTAGTGCACACAGATTAAGAGCTACGCGCGCGCGCCAGGCGACAGGACCTTTATGCTAGTAGAAGGGGAGTCAGCTGATCAAGCCGATCAGCTGACTCCAGCTATGCTCCAGATTGGCTGAGTGACTGGGGTGGCGCTGTGGAGCGCTCTTAGTATTTATAGGACTTGCCTGTCAGTTGCAAGTTGTCTACTGTTGCGAATGCTTACGTGTGAGCGCTCAGACCATAGTCAGATCTTACAGTGTGTTAGAACCAGCCGGAGTTGGAAATTCACACTTAGTCAGATTCCGTTGATAGCCTTAAAGCTTTATTGTATTGTACCATCTGTTAGTCTAGTTCCCAGGTGTTGGAACCAAGGACTCCACACCTAGACTAGGATATTACTATTGTTCATCTGTTAGTCTAGTTCCCAGGTGTTGGAACCAAGGACTCCACACCTAGACTAGGATTGTTATATATAACTGTTTACCTGTTATGAACTCTGGCTTTCCTGACTACTCTCCTGCTTACTGATTCGGTACTTCCGCCTATCTGCTAAACTGTTGCCGACACTGCCTGTACCTGGATACCGAATCAGTCTTCCGTCTCTGTACTTTATCTGTCCATATGTTGCTGACCTTGCTTGTCTGACCTTTCTGGCTGTCACCTAACCCTCAGGTGATCAGCCTTACTGTACTGTCTGTGACACTTGCTCCTCAGGTGTTCATTAGCTGCAAGCTCAGTCTTATGGTCACCTGCTCCTCAGGAGATCATCTTGCAGCACATTCAGTGGTCCCTGCCCCTCAGGGGTCCACTGGCTGCAGTACAGTCTGAATTCCCTGCTTCTCAGGGAATTCTTGGCTGCAGTACAGTCTGTATTTATATATATATATATATATATATTATATGTATATATATACACGGTGGCTTGCAAAAGTATTCGGCCCCCTTGAAGTTTTCCACATTTTGTCACATTACTGCCACAAACATGAATCAATTTTATTGGAATTCCATGTGAAAGACCAATACAAAGTGATGTACACCTGAGAAGTGGAACGAAAATCATACATGAATCCAAACATTTAAAAAAAAATTAACTGCAAAGTGGGGTGTGCGTAATTATTCAGCCCCTTGAGTCAATACTTTGTAGAACCACCTTTTGCTGCAATTACAGCTGCCTAGTCTTTTAGGGTATGTCTCTACCAGCTTTGCACATCTAGAGACTGAAATCCTTGCTCATTCTTCTTTGCAAAACAGTTCCAGCTCAGTCAGGTTAAATGGACAGTGTTTGTGAACAGCAGTTTTCAGATCTTGCCACAGATTCTCGATTGGATTTAGATCTGGACTTTGACTGGGCCATTCTAACACATGGATACGTTTTGTTTTAAACCATTCCATTGTTGCCCTGGCTTTATGTTTAGGGTCGTTGTCCTGCTGGAAAGGGAACCTCCACCCCAGTCTCAAGTCTTTTGCAGACTCCAAGAGGTTTTCTTCCAAGATTACCCTGTATTTGGCTCCATACATCTTTCCATCAACTCTGACCAGCTTCCCTGTCCCTGCTGAAGAGAAGCACCCTGAGAGCATGATGCTGCCACCACCATATTTGACAGTGGGGATGGTGTGTTCAGAGTCACAGAGTGATGTGCAGTGTTAGTTTTCTGCCACACATAGCGTTTTGCATTTTGGCCAAAAAGTTCCGTTTTGGTCTCATCTGACCAGAGCACCTTCTTCCACATATTTGCTGTGTCCCCCACATGGCTTGTGGCAAACTGCAAACAGGACTTATTATGCTTTTGTGTTCACAATGGCTTTCTTCTTGCCACTCTTCCATAAAGGCCAACTTTGTGGAGTGCACAATAGTTGTCCTATGGACAGATTCCCCCACCTGAGCTGTAGATCTCTGCAGCTCGTCCAGAGTCACCATGCGCCTCTTGACTGCATTTCTGATCAGCGCTCTTCTTGTTTGGCCTGCGAGTTTAGGTGGGCGGCCTTGTCTTGGTAGGTTTACAGTTGTGTCATACTCCTTCCATTTCTGAATGATCGCTTGAACAGTGCTCCGTGGGATGTTCAAGGCTTTTGAAATCTTTTTGTAGCCTAAGCCTGCTTTAAATTTCTCAATAACTTTATCCCTGACCTGTCTGGTGTGTTCTTTGGACTTCATGGTGTTGTTGCTCCCAATATTCTCTTAGACAACCTCTGAGGCCGTTACAGAGCAGCTGTATTTGTACTGACATTAGATTACACACAGGTGCACTCTATTTAGTCATTAGCACTCACCAGGCAATGTCTATGGGCAACTGACTGCACTCAGACCGAAAGGGGGCTGAATAATTACGCACACCCCATTTTGCAGTTATTGATTTTTAAAAAATGTTTGGGATCATGTATGATTTTCGTTCCACTTCTCATGTGTACACCACTTTGTATTGGTCTTTCACGTGTAACGATTGGTGTCAGCAACACAGATTTTCTGATTATTGGTGATCTGCAGTATCACCAATAATACAGATGTTATACCTGATTATGTGGTGATCTGCAGAATCACCAATAATACAAGTATAGCTAGACACAGGACACTCAATGTGGTATTGTGTTTGGTGCAACAGTAATAGGATAAGTTATCTCCTGAGAAACGGGAGATACAGATACTACTGCAGCCAAAGACTCCCTGAGGAGCAGGGAATCAGACTGTACTGCAGCCAGTGGACCCCGGAGGAGCTGGGACCACTGACTGTGCTGCAAGATGATCGCCTGAGGAGAAGGAAATACAGACTGTACTGCAGCCAAGAATTCCCTGAGGAGCAGGGAATTCAGACTGTACTGCAGCCAGTGGACCCCTGAGGGGCAGGGACCACTGAATGTGCTGCAAGATGATCGCCTGAGGAGAAGGAAATACAGACTGTACTGCAGCCAAGAATTCCCTGAGGAGCAGGGAATTCAGACTGTACTGCAGCCAGTGGACCCCTGAGGGGCAGGGACCACTGAATGTGCTGCAAGATCATCTCCTGAGGAGCAGGTGACCATAAGACTGAGCTTGCAGCTAATGAACACCTGAGGAGCAAGTGTCACAGACAGTACAGTAAGGCTGATCACCTGAGGGTTAGGTGACAGCCAGAAGGTCAGACAAGCAAGGTCAGCAACATACGGACAGATAAAGTACAGATAGGCGGAAATACCGAATCAGTAAGCAGGAGAGTAGTCAGGAAAGCCAGAGATCATAACAGGTAAACAGTTATATATAACAATCCTAGTCTAGGTGTGGAGTCCTTGGTTCCAACACCTGGGAACTAGACTAACAGATGAACAATAGTAATATCCTAGTCTAGGTGTGGAGTCCTTGGTTCCAACACCTGGGAACTAGACTAACAGATGAACAATAGTAATATCCTAGTCTAGGTGTGGAGTCCTTGGTTCCAACACCTGGGAACTAGACTAACAGATGGTACAATACAATAAAGCTTTAAGGCTATCAACGGAATCTGACTAAGTGTAAATTCCCAACTCCGGCTGGTTCTAACACACTGTAAGATCTGACTATGATCTGGGCGCTCACACGTAAGCATTCGCAACAGTAGACAACTTGCAACTGACAGGCAAGTCCTATAAATACTCAGAGCGCTCCACAGCGCCACCCCAGTCACTCAGCCAATCCGGAGCACAGCTGGAGTCAGCTGATCGGCTTGATCAGCTGACTCCCCTTCTACTAGCATAAAGGTCCTGTCGCCTGGCACTCGCGCGCGCGTAGCTCTTAATCTGTGTGCCCTAGAAGGACCAGTCGAACTAGCAGCATGTTGCTGCACGGCAGAAGCCGCTGGCTGGAACGCGGAGATAGCCACCATGCGGCTTGCCCGTGCGGCGGCATCTCCGCTATTCATTACAGAACTCCAATAAAATTGATTTATGTTTGTGGCAGTAATGTGACAAAATGTGGAAAACTTCAAGGGGGCCGAATACTTTTGCAAGCCACTGTGTATATATATATATATATATATATAAAGGTCTCGTAACCTATTCATCCTTTTATATCTCAACACTTTCATGCAATTATGCCTTATTTGACCTTATTGCTATCTCCTCAAATGTTTATACTCTTGTTTATGTTGAAAACCTTCAATAAAATTTCAAGTTATAAAAAAATGTATCTCCTAGGTGATACTTTTCATACCTGATCAATAAAATTCCTGGCTTTGAGCCATCAGCAAGCAAGAAAATACTCAGAACAATTTTAAAAGTACTTTCTCACCTACTTTGTGGTACTTTTTCATTTGCAGAGTGTTATTTCGAACAGAGTTATTTCGAACAGAAGATGAAAACTTACCTTCTAAAAGGAAACTTAGGAGAAAAAGTGAGTTGAATAAGGCCCGGTTCACATTAGCGTTTTTTTGCAGATCGGAACTGGAACGTATACTGTACAAACGGAACAGATGTGAATGGATCTAATGTTAACCTATGGATCCATTCACATGCGTCCGTTGGTATGGATATGTTTCATACGTTCCGATCCCTGGACCTAAAAATTGCTGCAGGCCCTATTTTTCCAGACCGTTCTGCTTAGCGTAACGGATCCGGACAAAAAAATGCAGCAGCATTGGGGCAATGTAAAACGGAATGTTTCTTCACACTAGAAAATAAAAGGACCGCTCCACGGGGGATGGGGGCATGTGCCAATGCGAATCTAGCGACGGGAGGTTGAGGGAAGGGTGCAGCAGCAGGGCGGGTGGGTGAGGGAGGATTTATACATACCTAATCTTCCGTAGCAGCCGGCGGTAGAGGCTTCCGTCTTCTTCCATGTCATATGACTACATGAAACGTCATGTGACTAGTTCCATGATGCGCTGTGTAGTCACAGCGGGAGAAGAGGAAGCCTCTACCGACGGCTGCTACGGAAGATTAGGTATGTATTTGCTGAGTGAAAACGGATCAGATAAATCATTAATCAGATCCGTTTTCACTATGTTAACCGGGCCACAGGCTGAGCCATCCGGATCCGGTGAAGCAGAGACCGGATCCGCTCACCGGATCCTTTTGGCTCAGAACGCTAATGTGAACCGGGCCTAAGGGCATCGTGTTTTATGCATGAAAATTCAGTACAGCTGCTATAAACAGCACATAAATCACTGCACCCTGTATTCCTGCCTGATTCATTATGAAAATAGTCTTAACAGTCTTAACTTACAAACGAGCCAGTGTGTTATAAGTCTGAACTGGTTTATAACTAATGTAGCTGCTGAATTTTTTTGTCTCAATTACCACCGTGCATGAACTTTCTAAATTGCTGCTGAATTGCCACACATGTTTAATGCAAAGGAAAGTAGGAAAAACAAAAACAGTGTAAGCTATATAGCTATTCTAATCACAGTCCACAACTTGACAGATTTGAGCAGATTTCTTAACAAGCAGAAAAAGATGCTGCCACCACAACCACCGGAGAAGAACTCAGAAGGCTTGTAGCAGCTTACAGAGGAAGCTAAAGATTACAACTCTCATACAGTTTCTTGTGCATTGTGTGGCCACTGTGTAAGGAGTTTAAGACCTCTGTACATATTCGCCATAATGTGGGTTCTCATCCAGTCATACAACTGGGGTGAATGGATAGCAACATAAACATATGTATCACACACCCAAAAGGGCTCCATGCCCACCAAACATTAGAGTTGTGCCTTGTGGTAAAGGGAAACGTTGCCACCGAATTGGCACCTACATCCACTACTGCTCATGGCTATAGGTGCTAGTAAACATAAACATCTCAGATGAAACCTTGGAAGTCCCTCTCTGCTGATTACCAGCTCCAGAGGAACCCTTAACCCGTTTTTTCTTTCTTTTTAAATAACAAAGAATGGCTAAGAGACAGCAGAAGGGACTACCAAGACCCAATATGGTGTAGTATATTGAATATTATGGATAGAAACTGCAGTAATATACGGTACTCAAAAGAGCATATTACCACTAATTTAATGAGTGGGTGATTAGGCTGTCAACTACAAACTTCCTTCACTACTTGCACATAATTGCACTTACAAGTGAGTCCATTTATTTAAGTGATTCAACTTAAAAGGTGAAACAAATATATAAAATAGACTCTTACATGCAAAGTGAGATATCTCAAGCCTTTGTTATAATTTTGATGATTATTGCTTACAGCTTATGAAAACCTCAAAATCTCTAAAAAAAATTGAATATTGTGAAAATGCTAATGCTAAGCTCAAAGTGTCAGACTCTAATCAGCTAATCCATCCAAAACACCTGCTAAAGGGTTCCTATTTCATATATTAGTTTTACCTTTTAACCACTTGCCGACCGCACGCTTATACCGTGCGTCGGCAAAGTGGCAGCTGCAGGACCAGCGACGCAGTACTGCGTCGCCAGTTGCAGGCTGATTAATCAGGAAGCAGCCGCTCGCGCGAGCGGCTGCTTCCTGTCAATTCACGGCGGGGGGCTCCGTGAATAGCCTGCGGGCCGCCGATGGCGGCTCGCAGGCTAAATGTAAACACAAGCGGAAATAATCCGCTTTGTTTACATTGTACGGCGCTGCTGCGCAGCAGCGCCGTAAGGCAGATCGGCGATCCCCGGCCAATCAGCGGCCGGGGATCGCCGCCATGTGACAGGGGACGTCCTGTCACTGGCTGCACAGGACGGATAGCGTCCTGTGCAGCCCCGATCACCGGGGATGAGCAGGTAGGAGAGGGAGGGGGGAATTTCGCTGCGGAGGGGGGCTTTGAGGTGCACCCCCCGCAACTAGCCTGCCCACCAGAGCAATCAGACCCCCCCTGCACACCATCCCCATAGGGGGGAAAAAGGGGGGCGATCTGATCGCTCTGCATGAAACCTGATCTGTGCTGGGGGCTGCAGAGCCCACCCAGCACAGATCACAAAAAATAACGCTGGTCCTTAAGGGGGGGTAAAGGGTGGGTCCTCAAGTGGTTAAGTTGAATTTCTGAGATAGATTGACTTTGGTGCGATATTCTCATTTTTTTACTTTTAAGTGCCACCAGATAAAGGCAGGTGGATGTAGGAAGAAGTGTTATATTCCCAAAATTATATAGGTCATATGTATTTGGCTGTTTTCACATTATGATGTTGCTTTACCTACTGCTTTGTAATCCATCTGTTTATGTTTTGGTTCACTTTCGTCCAGCTTTGTCCATTGCTTTCTCTGTAGCAGTGTCCAGTTCCTGCAGTATTTTAATGGACTGGAGATGATAGTATATAATATATAAATTAATCTTGTCCTATTTTTCTGTTGCTTGGCAATGCTTGTATGTATCTTGGTCTTATTTATTTGAATTTGAGAGTAGAGGTGGCCATACACTAATAGATGGGCACCAGATCGACCAACAAATAGATCCCTCTCTGATCTAATCTGATCAAAGAGGGATCTAATTTTGCCCATACATTGCACACAGGTTTGAATTAAATTCAGCATGAAAACGATTCAAAATCTATGGAGCCGCCGCTTGCCTCGCTGTCCCCTGGACTCCCCCATTCGGGCTCCCCCAGCCAGCAGCAATAACATCACCTCTCCGACCGCCGCGAGTGTAAGATCCTTGGAGGGTCTTGCAAGGTATTGCCCTTATTTTAGCCAAGCTGACCATTGTTTCAGTCAAAGATTGTATGCAGAGTTCTCTCTCAATACAGATTCTAGGAGGCCATAATGCTGAATATAACAGGGAATATTAAATGTCAGAATGCAGCATTATCTGAGTAGAACAGGGAACATTAAAGGTCAGAATGCAGCATTATCTATTTGATGTGCAGACTGGCTGTCTAAGCCTGGGATGGCCATGTTCAAACAATGACTTGTGTTCCTAAACACAAGTTTCTAGGTATTTGGAGTACAAGGCATAGGATTCCCATCTGCGCAATAGACGGCTGTCAATCACAGAGGTATATAAGCCAATAGCAAATGTTTAGTAGCGGTGACACCTGGAACCCACCCATATCCCACCTTTGGGGGCATGTGGTTAGTTAACATTTGTGGATCTGGAGGTTTTTCCTTATATAAGGTTGATCCCTAAATGTCTGGGGTAGCGCGCTCATATTAATCTAGCTTTGCTGCATATCCGTCTTGTGATAAGTTTGCTTCATGTATTCCTGCTATTGATGCCATGTTCAAGATAACTAAGAGTGCACTGTGTATCACTGTTTGATACAATAAAAGTCTTAACTGCTCAGATGTTTCAATTCTGTGGAAATCTGCTACTGGCTGTAAGAATTCCCTGAGGTGATAAAGACAAGTGTGGTCTGGGACCACTGATGCTGAAGGTGACACAAAGAGACTAAACAAAATTTATCAGTGAGTCCCCGGGATCCATGCTGTCCTCACTTCTTCCCCTCTTCCCTTTCTGTCGCCTCCTGTGACTAGTGGAAGTTCATATAGTAGAGGGCGCTCTACTGTTTGAACTTCTGCTAGTCACAGGTCACAACAGGAAGTAAAGAGGATACAGAGAATCAAGTGAGACAGCATGGTCTCCGGGGACTCGCGCTGCCCGGACAGGTGATGTTATTGCTGCAGTCAGTGTATAGGCGGGTATTTGACTCAGTGTATGGGTTGCTTAAGAGAGGGGTAAGAGAGAGAGATTTATTATTCACATGACAGGAACTTCATCATGTGTTTCCTTTGAAACGGACACAAAAGCATTCCCTGCACTTTGATAGGAATTTCTGCCCTGCTACCCAGAAAAAAAAATTGTCAGGAGAACTTTTCCACAATTCAATGTAATGGGTAAAGTTGGAAAGGCATGAATGGGAACTGGTCTATTTTACTCCACTGTCCAGTCCAACACATTGCAATGTGAAGTTTCAAGGAGGACCAAAAATCAGAAAAATGTCACCAGCAGAATACAAAGACTTGAGTGTGGTAAGGATTTGTACAGTGGTAGAGCGGTTACGATTGCATCGGGGGCCCCTGGACAAGAGGGACCCGCTAGGGGCCCTCCATGGGAAAACATCCTTTCAACAGTGTGTCCGTGGATGGGCTAAATTTATTGCTCTATTTAGGGCGCTATATGGTCTTAATCCGGCTCTGAGTGCAAGGTGAATATTTGAATCAAATATAGTATTGGACATATAATATGGTGACCTATATTGAATATATAATGGGGGGAGGGGTTGGAGAAGCCCGATCCAAAACGCTTTCAGGGGGATACAATGAGTTCTAGTAATGCCTGATTCCAACACAGTTTGTTGTCTAAAAAAGCCATACAGGTAAGGTTTTTCTGTTGTATAAATCACTGGCATAGCTAGAAATTATAGGGCCCCATAGCAAAATTTTCATGGGACCTTCGGAACTAGGCAATCTTGAACAATGTGCTCCAGGGCCCCATAGCAGTTGTATGGTATAAATGCAACGGGCAAAAAAAGGAAGATATACAAATGTATAGATGTAATTTGGCCCATAGAAAGTCATTGCAGGCCTTCACCCATAGATTGTGAGACATCTGACCATTCTGTCAAAATGTAGAACAGCAGATACACTATAAACCAAGCCTTAAACATTTTCAAAATATCTCTCTTGTTGAATGACACAGATCAGCATGAAAACTGTGTACAAACTGTTTCAGAACGGCAGTGGGAGGCTTTGCTATTCAGAAGGATTTTTCTGGCATGATTCTGGCTTTTAAGGAAAGGAAAAAAAAAAAAAAAAAACTAATCTCTGCATCATTATCAGCTCTTCATGGCCAGCCTAGAGCCAATTCTGCACACTCATCACAATGAATAGCAGCTTGCATTTTATATGGATAATGTGCTGAAAAGTTTCAGTGATACAGTTAAATATTAAAGTGGAATCAAACTCTATATATATTAGATTATAAAAGAACTTTATTTGGCATACTCACAATAAATGTTCTGTCCCTGAAAGGCAGGGAGCACATTTACTTGAATCACATGTATTTTGGGACATAACAAAAAAAAATGCATACAAATGAAGTCGATGGGCCGCACAAAAATTGCATTGATGAGCATTTTCCAATGCAATTTTACATGTGTCTTAATATCACACAGCAAGTTCTTTCTGCATACTGTATGCCAGTAGCGTAGCGTAGTAATGTAGGAGCTCTGGGTCCCGATGCAAGTTTTACAATGGGGCCCCCCAAGCACTCTATACATAACAATTGATACGGCGCACCAAAACCTGCCAATGGCAACTACAGTGTCAGAGGTGCAAGAAGGGGATGGGGAACAGTTTGTTAATGATTACCACTATTCAAAGTATATATAGAAGTGATTATTATGAGCACAGGACCAATAGAGATCTAATTCTGCAGCTGAGGGAGGGCCCCTCAACCACCTATGCCATCAGCAGCAGTATATCTATGACCCGCAGGACTTCAGTTCCCGCACAGGGGTGTAGATATGAATATGCCACCTCAATTGCCTGCCCGCAGCACCTGTGCGTGCTCCCACACGTGTTCTCATTGCCAGTACACAAATCAGTGAATGGGATCACAGTTCTAAAATGAAAGTAAAACATGCATTTATTACTTCCCCTGTGTACACATTGTACACAGTAGAGATGGCCCAAACCTCCAATTTTCGGTTCGCGAACATCCGCAAAAGTTCGGTTCGCGCGAACTTTCGCGAACCGCAATATACTTCAATAGGGAGGTGAACTTTGAAAACTAGAAACACTTATGCTGGCCACAAAAGTGATGGAAAAGATGTTTCAAGCGGTCTAACATCTGAGTTTTTGCATGGATGAGTGGGATAGACGCCAAAAGTCCCAGGGAAAAATCTGGATTTGACGCAAAGCAGCGTTTTAAGGGCAGAAATCACACTGAATGCTAAATTGCAGGCCTAATGTGCATGTGTATACATCAATCAGGGAGTGTAATTAGAGTACTGCTTCACACTGACACACCAAACTCACTGTGTAACGCACCGCAAACAGCTGTTTGTGTTGTGACGGCCATGCTGGACTGGTGCGCACCATGGCGAGATTGCTCTTCCTCAGTGATATCAGGTAATGTCTGACTGTCTTATCAACTTTCCATTGTTAAAGCTTACACCTATTTTTTTTAAATTACATTTTCTGCTGGCTGTTCAGTACCTGTAACGATAATCTGTTATGGAGGGCAAGTCTGCCATTGTGAGTGACCACGGGTAATGGCCGGGGAATCAGGGTTTAATTCCGGTCTGGAATGGGAGCCTGAGAACTGGGTACCACCACCACACATCCAAGTAAGGACCCATTTGCTGTATAAGTAATGTATCTGCCCTGACCGTTCTTTGCAGACCAGGCATCTGTGGTCAGATGGACCCTTGACTCAACGCTGTGTGCCAGAGATGACACCACTTGCCTTTAATGAGAATCTGTAATGGAGGGCAAGTCTGACATCCATTCAAGTGAAAGGTATGCACTGACTTGACTAATACAATGTGCAGTCACACAGGTGCAGTTAACAGGTATGCACGGAGTGGTATATCACACTGCGTGTGCTCACGTAGGTAGGTGGGTGCACTGTGAACAACAGGTAGGTATATGCAGTAATGGGTATTACAATGTGCACCTGTCACACACAGACAGGAACCGGACAGGCACAGTGACACTGTGTGCGCTCACGTGGGTAGGTGGGTGCACTGAAGTGAACAAAAGGTAGGTATATGCAGTAATGGGTATTACAATGTGCACATGTCACACACACAGGTAGTCACTGAATGTGCTGGGCCTGGCAGTGGCACACACAGTAGGAATTACCAAGGTTGTCTCTGTGCAATACAAGTGTCTGTGGGACACACACATAATAACAAGATTAGCTCTCAAAAGAGCTGTTGAGGGGTGCTTTTTTTAGCAATAAGAAATCTGCAAGGAGCAAGCTAAGAAGCCTACAAGAGCCTAACTAAGCTTTTCCTATAGGTCTCTGCACATCAGCTCTTCCTTCTCACTTCTCTAATTACTGCAGGCACACGAGTGAGTGAAAAGCCTGACACTGCCTGCCTTTTATAAGGGACCCCCAGGAGGGAGTGTAGCCTGATTGGCTACAATGTGCCTGCTGACTGTGATGTAGAGGGTCAAATTTGACCCTTAGGGCCCTTTTACACTTAATCAGTTGCTCTCAGTTAAAACGGAAAGAAAACTGATTTTCAAAGTAATGCCCATGTTTTCCTATGGCACCTTTCAAACTTAACGTGTTTTAACTGAAATCTTCTTCACAATGCACTGCTATAGAAAAAACGCACACTAACACATACCAACTGATTAAGTGTAAAAGGGGCCTAATGATGCACTATGGGGGCGAATCGAACTTTCCTAAAAAAATTCGCAATCGCTCACGAACGCGGACCACAGAAGTAGCAAAGAAAATAGTGTCATATCTTTATTTTCAGATATATAGCTTTCTTTATAACATTGCATCATTCTCTAATAATTGCACAATTTTCCACAATACACTCAGCATTTTAAATTATTTGACAGAGCAGACTACTGGCCCTTTGAACTTTTCTCTGCAGAAAAAAACATTAACAAAGAAGAAACAAAGAGACAGTTGAGATAAGTGCTTCAAAAGACAGTGCTGTCCACGACGTTATAAAGTCACACAGCTCACAGAAGCTCTTTTGCATAGATAACTGAAAGAGTATCTAAATTATAAATTACAGTTTGCTTTAAAACTAATAAGTTGCCAAGATATATAAACTCACACGTGATAAAGTGTGATTTTCTCACCCCCAGGGTCCGTATTCCACATATGGGTCTTGATTCACAAAGCCATGCTAACTGTTAGCACGCTGGTGAAAAGCCCATTATCACGCCTAAACTCAGTTTAGGAGTGGTAAAATAAACTCGCACGCAAAGTTTTGTGCGTAAACTTTTAAGCGCGCAAAGTTTACGCGCGCAACTCCATTAAATCCTATGCGACGTTTCGTGTGCACCGGACTTTGCGCACGTGTTTTTCCCTCAAAGCGGTGCTAACCTACTTAGTGCAATGCTTATCACGCCCAAAAGTCTTTAGGCGTGCTAACTAGGTTAGCAGCGCTTTGTGAATCAAGCCCCAGGTCTTGAAATCCATGCCCTCATTGTGAAATTAGGCCCTGGGTCTTTTTTTATTTCCAAACCATAGGTGCAAAGGATGCTGTTGATGTCATAACTCCACCCCTCATGTCCATGTGATCTAATCTAGGCAGACAGATAGACATCTGAAATAAGAATTATAACAGACAGACATGATAAGATAGGCTGCAGCAGTTTTCCTGTGTCTTCTCACTCCTACACACTGTGAAAAGAGAAGTAATTTGATCCAGGCAGGCAGATAGCAGGGGAAGGAAGGGCAGGGGAGTTAACCAGGCTGAAGAGGGGGGCACAATGCTTTCAGCTTCAGGAGGAGTAAGAAAGTGTGACTTACAGATATAAAAGTGAGTTGGTTCTATCCAATGTGATGTACCAGATGTAAATGTTATATGTTAATCTAGCTGTGCACAATGCCTAGACTACATGTATGTATTGCCATTCAGACTTTTTTTGTGGCTGGAGGTGGACTTCAAGTCTCTTAACTCTTCCTGTACTGGAAACAACATGAGCCTCATACTGTATCTGTGCTAATAATGTTTTATTTCTTAGCAGTACTACACATTCAAATCATTATATCATAAATTTATTTTCACTTCAGATTCCCTTTAAATTCAATAAAAATGCATACAGTAAATCCCCATTAAAATTAACCTCTTACCTTCCCTACTCTCCTATAGTTGCAAAAATAAAGCATTTGTATATTTGAAAAAAATTGACTTTAAAAAAACAACTCATAGTTACCTTAGGGACTCAACTTTTTAACATATATGTCATTCGGGTATATTGTTATTTTTGCAAATAAGGTCTTGTAATTAGTGACAGACGCAAAACTGAAAAAATAAACCTTTATATCCAAATAAAATATTGTTGCCATACATTTTACTAGGGACATAATTTAAACGTTGTATGGATTTTATTCATAGTAGCGTGTTTTATTTTAACTAGCCTGACGTTCTATTAAGATCGCCAGGCTGGCGACCGGATGGGTTTTTTTTAATTAAAAAAAAACTATCGCATGCAGCCAACTAAAAGTTGGCTGCATGAAAGCCCACTAGAGGGCGCTCCTGTTGCGTATTTCTGATCGCCGCAGGCGATCAGAAGTAACAAGAAGGCCGCGATGAGTGGCCTTTCTTGTTTCGCTTTCCTCGTCGGCATGGCGACGAGCGGAGTGACGTCATGGACGTCAGCCGACGTCCTGACGTCAGCCACCTCCGATCCAGCCCTTAGCGCTGGCCGGAGCTGTTTGGTCCGGCTGCGCTGGGCTCAGGCGGCTGGGGGGACCCTCTTTCGCCACTGCACGCGGCGGATCACAAAGTGCCGGCTGCGTGTGCACCTTTTTATTTGATAAAAATACCGGCCCAGCAGGGCCTGAGCGGCAGCCTCCGGCCGTAATGGACGAGCTGAGCTCGTCCATACCGCCAGGCTGGTTAAAACTATAATTCTTAGCAAAATTTATCACCCAAAGAAAACCTAATTGGTGGCGGAAAAAAAAGGACATAGATCATTTTGTTGTGATAAGTAATGCTAAATTTATTGGCAAATGAAAGGGAGAAGGGCTGAAAGGTGAAAACTGCTCTGGTCCATAAGGGGAAAAACCCCTTAGTGGTTAACTGGTCTGGCTGAAATGGAAGCTTTTCGGCACAGGCAAATATGCTCCAAGCCTTAAAGTACTGTACCACCAAATATTGTGGTCAGCGTCGCAAATGCGATGGCTTTCTTGTTTTTCCCTATAAAACCAAGCACATTTTTACCAGCGATTCACAGTGGGTATTGAAAAACATAATAGAGGCCAATTGCAATCGCACAGAAAATGTAACATGCAGTGAAGTAGCACAGTGGTGGAAAGGGGCACAGCGATTAATATGTTAAGCATGGTGCCCTGGCAATCGGCATATTGTGGTGAAATGCTGCCATCCGAAAACATGGTAACAAAAGCGGCCAATGGAAAAGGGCCCTAACACCTTTTCGTGTGTCTGAAGCCTGGCACCACGGTAAATACTTTTCTTTTCTTTCTTTTCATCCTGGGTGAGTATCCAAATTCACTCCAAAAATTACTCTAAAATCGCAATTGCACTAAAAATTGTTTCAAAATTGCAATACAATTGTGCTAAAATTGCAACTGCAGGAAAAACACAGTAAATGCACAATCACAGAAGAATCTACTTCCTCCTCCTTGGCATAAATCACTAAGGCGGCATCCCCAGGTGGTGAGAGTACCTGGGGCACTGCCCACGCTGCACCTCTTCCCTTTTTATGGCCCTGTTGCTCCCAAGCCAACTTTATTAGCATTCCCAAATCTTTGGGTCATTTTAAATGTAGGTTACAGTGGGGACCCCGGGAGAAGCCTGCACGGGCGTCCCTGCTAACATGCTATGTATGCAGCGTGAAATTGATGTCTCTCCCAAAAAGAGAAGGGTAAGGTTCCCCAATAATAAGTTGTAGTTATATGAGTTGCACACATTTTCATCCATTACTAGTAGTGTGAGCTGCATTAGTTCTTATTTTACCTGTTCAACTGCAATGAGCACAATTGTGTCTTTAAGAGGCTCATTAGCCCTATTCAGTAAGTGTCTGTCAGGTTCATCTTGGTTAGATGAGCAACCAATTCTTTCTACATGCATTATAAATCTCTAAGTAACTGCAGGTTTAACTTTCTTGCTGGTTATCCCGAGCTCAGCTCAGGCTAACCTGCGCAGAAGGATTTCTCCGGCCCCGCTGGGCCGATTTTCACCATTTTTTTTTACTGCACGCAGCTAGCACTTTGCTAGCACTTTGCTAGCCGCGTGCATATCCCGCTCGCCACCGATTCGCCGCTCCCCGCCAAGCCGCGCCGCCCCCGCCTCCCAACCCCTTGCGCAGCCTGGCCAATCAGTGCCAGGCAGCGCTTAGGGGTGGATCAGGATTCCCTCTGACTTTCCGACGTCCATGACGTCGGTGACGTCATCCCACCCTGTCGCCATGGCGACGGGGGAAGCCCTGCAGGAAATCCCGTTCTGAACGGGATTTCCTGCTTGCAAAGATCGCCGGTGGTGATTGAACTAGGTAGGGGGATGCCGCTTGTCAACAGCTACATGATTAAAAAAAAAAAAATTTAAAAGTGCTGTGCCGCCCCCTTGCCATCAGAATTGGAACGGCAAGGGGGTTAAATAGGTACATATTCCTGAATGTACTTTTTATGATTTTTAAAATCAGTGTTTCACCCCACTTTAAGGAAACCCGAGATGAATAACATTAAGGCCGATTTCACACTTATTTTTTTGTGTTGTGATGTGGTGCGATGAGTGTGCCGACAGGGTCATATGCATAGCGCCGCCCCGTTCAGTGGCGTACTCCTTACTGGGCAGCAAATACGTCACTGGGATTCCCGTCGGTCCACACAACAGCACCGTGACACACTGCGCTCCATCGTTTACACTACGTGCGCGCACATTAGACTTGCATTACCCCAAGCTCCATGTGTTAAGCACGGTGCTTGCAGATGAGTGCTGCAGCCCTTGCATCAGATTGGATACTTCTGGGGTACTGCAACGGACCGCAATAAGTGTGAAAGTCTCCATAAACTTCCATTGCTTTTACCGGCCCCTTGCGGTAAAACAGGAAAACGCAATGCAGGTTTCACCTGCAAGTGTAAAAGGTGCCTAAAGCATTTATACTTACCTGGGGCTTCCTCCTGCCCCCGTCAGGCCGTGAGCTCCCTCTCCATCTCCCTGGGCCGTTTTGATCCTCCAAAGCCCCAGATAAGTGTAAATGCTTTAAAGGAAACCTTACCTGTGTTAAAAGGCTATATTTATACTTACCTTGGGCTTACTCTAACTCCTTGAGGTGCATGGGGTCCCTCGCTGTCCTCTTCAGCTGCTCCGTTCTGCCGCTATCTCACACAGTAATTTCGCTGGCTGCTCTCTTCTGCCCATGTGCACTTGGCCATGTACCCCCATCGCGTTTCCACAGCCAGGAGCATTCTGCGCCAAGCTCACGGTTGTGGAAGCACAGAAGAGCACGACTGCCGCGACTGGTCACATGACCGGGTGAGAGAGCAGCTGGAGAGGATGGCGAAAGACCCCTCGCACCTCATGGGGCTAGGTTATTATAAATGCAGCCTTTTAACGCATCTCAGGTACACTTTAAAGAGACTCTGTAATGAAAAAAGTTCCCTGTGGTATACTTACCAAAGGGAGGGGAAAGCCTAACCAGACTTCTCCCCTCCTCCTCCATCCCACGGTGGCAGCGCTGGACCTTCCCGAAACCACCACCTGAAAAGTTGTCATGCTGTGGAACAAGCACAGTAGCGCCTGCAATATTTACCTTCCCCGGCACCAGTGAAGGCGCATTAGCGGCTCCCCAAAGGGATCAGGCGGAAATAGCCGATCCGAATCGGGTCCACTCTAAAGCGCAGGTGCAAGTCGGACCCGATCGACTGGGATTGGATATTTCTGCCTGATCCAAATAAGAGAGCCGTTACTGCCCCTGCGCTGGAGCCGGGGGAAGGTAAATATTTACATTCCCGACGTTCAGGGGGTTCTAGTGCTGCCACCATGAGACAAAGGGGATGGGGGAGGCTTCCCCTTCTAAGGTAAGTACCCCACAGGAGACTTTTTTCATTACCGATTCTCTTTAAAGTATAATAAATGTAAACAATATCACAGCTGGATGTTGCCGCTTTATAAATACAATAAATAAATAAAATAAATAATAATAAATAAATATCACAGAAATGCTTAAAAGACCACATAAATGAACAGATCACTCTCTAAAATATTGCTCAGGCTAAAAAAAAACCTTTAAGAATTGACAAAAAAACAATGCGTTATTTGGCAGATGGTAGCATACCTACACGGCAGATCTCAGGACACACAAGGAAATATTGCTGGCTGAGCTGGCGTAGACCTCAGTCACCAGTGGCTTCCGCCAGGAAGTCTCTGTATGCACAATGCAGTATATCATGCTGGATGCTTGGCAATTTTTCAGGCAACAACGTCTCGGTTGTATGGGGGCAATGGGAAGCCTCCTCGTGGCGCCCCTGGATAGTGCTGTATAGCATGAACTAATTCCCGCAGGGCGATTGTTTTGCGGTTTTTGGTTTTGACCCTGCATATTTAGGCATGCGAAAGCAAATGCTTATTTGCATGAGCAATGTCTCGTGATTAGCCAATAGGCCAAATTTGCAAAGCCAGATTTGTCAGGTTCACTTGGTTGATGCACACATGCTTTTTCTCTGATTATAGTTAACAACGTCTCAGAGGAACACTGAGAACAATATACCCAGCAATTACTTACATATCGAGCACCTCATTGCACTTTAAACATGATTATCCTGTGGAGATTAACATTAAGTGAAAATCCCCAAAGATTGCTAGAAGATAAAATCTGAATGTGGCATGCAGTAAAGTGCCCAAGCTGGCATGGACTGAAAATCAAATTAAAAAACAAAAACAAAAAAACAGCATGGACAAACTTTTCCAAGGACAAATCTTCAAGAAGACTGGAGCCAGTTGGCATCTATGCTGGATGCAGTTACAACATTAAAAGCACATACTGTACAAGAACACAACACAGTAACAGTTCTCAACAGTTTGAATGTCCCAGTGCGCAGAACAGAATTACATGAGGGACCAATGTGAGAACGTCCAGCTTAAAGCGGATCTGAAATCAGAAATTACTCTCTGTGATAAAATATAAGCTACAGCATAAGCACCTTTAAAGAAAAACATGTTTTACAGCTTACAAAACTCTTGAAATAAATCTACAGTGCGTCTACTTCCTGCTTTCATGGAAGCATGGATAGCATCCTGTGTTAACATATTAGCTGTCTCTGCTGAGGACTGTCGAATTTCTGTGCTGACATAGCTAAGAGATCAAATTAAACTTGTGATTACTTGAAGATGAGAGGGAATCAGACAGGCTCTTCTCTCTAAAAACACATAGGGTGCAATTCACTCTGTTTTTCTTGTGACCTGTGCAAGAGTTCAGGTCCACTTCAAAGCCTGCCTGCCTGTTCCTAAGAATCATTCAGTCTTTCATTCCTTCCTTCATTCATTCATTGTTCAATCATCATACCTGCTGGAAACCTATTATTATTTTTCACAGAAATCCACTATTCAGTGCATGGGGGGTAACCCACCTATAGCTCACAATTACTACACTGCTGTCTTATTCTTCATGAAACAGCAGGAGCAAGAGTATATCACATGGATAGATTTACTCTGGCACACACACACACATCTGGCAATGATATAAATCTCCTGAAATCACAGTTCAGTTTATTTCACTTCATATACCAACTACAAAACAAATTATAATTGGGTGAAAGTGAGCAAAAGCTCAAGCTTTCATGGCACTCACAACTAGTGTTGGGCGAACAGTGTTCGCCACTGTTCGGGTTCTGCAGAACATCACCCTGTTCGGGTGATGTTCGGGTTCGGCCGAACACCTGATGGTGTTCGGCCAAACTGTTCGGCCATCTGGCCGAACTAAGAGCGCATGGCCGAACGTTACCCGAACGTTCGGCTAGCGCTGTGATTGGCCGAACGGGTCACGTGTAGTGTTGGGCGAACATCTAGATGTTCGGGTTCGGGCCGAACATGGCCGAACTCCGAACATAATGGAAGTCAATAGGGACCCGAACTTTCGTGCTTTGTAAAGCCTCCTTATATGCTACATACCCCAAATTTACAGGGTATGTGCACCTTGGGAGTGGGTACAAGAGGAAAAAAATTTTTTAGCAAAAAGAGCTTATAGTTTTTGAGAAAATCGATTTTAAAGTTTCAAAGGGAAAACTGTCTTTTAAATGCGGGAAATGTCTGTTTTCTTTGCACAGGTAACATGCTTTTTGTCGGCATGCAGTCATAAATGTAATACATATAAGAGGTTCCAGGAAAAGGGACCGGTAACGCTAACCCAGCAGCAGCACACGTAATGGAACAGGAGAAGGGTGGCGCAGGAGGAGAAGGCCACGCTTTGAGACACAACAACCCAGGCCTTGCATGAGGACAAGAAGCGGGCGGATAGCAATTTGCATTTTGTCGCCATGCAGTCATAAATGTAATACAGATGAGAGGTTCAATAAACAGGGACCGGAAACACTAACCCATCACAGATGTTCATTGTTCATGTTACTTGGTTGGGGTCCGGGAGTGTTGCGTAGTCGTTTCCAATCCAGGATTGATTCATTTTAATTTGAGTCAGACGGTCTACATTTTCTGTGGAGAGGCGGATACGCCGCCGATCTGTGACGATGCCTCCGGCAGCACTGAAACAGCGTTCCGACATAACGCTGGCTGCCGGGCAAGCCAGCACCTCTATTGCGTACATTGCCAGTTTGTGCCAGGTGTCTAGCTTCGATACCCAATAGTTGAAGGGTGCAGATGGATTGTTCAACACAGCTACGCCATCTGACATGTAGTCCTTGACCATCTTCTCCAGGCGATCGGTGTTGGAGGTGGATCTGCACGCTTGCTGTTCTGTGTGCTGCTGCATGGGTGTCAGAAAATTCTCCCACTCCAAGGACACTGCCGATACCATTCCCTTTTGGGCACTAGCTGCGGCTTGTGTTGTTTGCTGCCCTCCTGGTCGTCCTGGGTTTGCGGAAGTCAGTCTGTCGGCGTACAACTGGCTAGAGGAGGGGGAGGATGTCAATCTCCTCTCTAAAGTCTCCACAAGGGCCTGCTGGTATTCTTCCATTTTGACCTGTCTGGCTCTTTCTTCAAGCAGTTTTGGAACATTGTGTTTGTACCGTGGATCCAGAAGGGTATAAACCCAGTAATTGGTGTTGTCCAGAATGCGCACAATGCGTGGGTCGCGTTCAATGCAGTCCTAGGCCGAAGAGGTCATAGCCTAGGGTCACAAAACCTGTTTATTTGGGCAATTTCAATGGTGGCGAGTCTGACGTACATAAATCGCAGCAATGGCCGTTAGCAACGTCTGAATCTCACGAAATGTCTCATGCAGGTAGAAGACATATTGTTAGACTTGGGCTCCAAAGATGGGTTCCCTACATCTCTGCAAACCAGAGTTACAGGGCTCCAAATTTGGTAAAATCCCCCATAGGATTTCATTGCCTCCCTATTTCACTTTCCAAAATCTCACATCTTTTCAAAGGGCAATGGCTCAGCAGTACCAAATTTTCTAGCATTGTAGGGACCCTTAGGGGGAACATGACTGGTGAGTTTCGGGCCCCTAGGCCGAAGAGGTCATAGCCTAGGGTCACAAAAACCTGTTTATTTGGGCTATTTCAATGGTAGTGATGGTGGCGTACATAAATCTCAGCAATGGCCGTTAGCAACGTCTGAATCTCACGAAATGTCTCATGCAGGTAGAAGACATATTGTTAGACTTGGATTCCAAAGATGGGGTCCCTACATCTCTGCAAACCAGAGTTACAGGGGTCCAAAATTGGTAAAATCCCCCATAGGATTTCATTGCCTCCCTATTTCACTTTCCAAAATCTCACATCTTTTCAAAGGGCAATGGCTCAGCAGTACCAAATTTTCTAGCATTGTAGGGACCCTTAGGGGGAACATGACTGGTGAGTTTCGGGCCCCTAGGCCGAAGAGGTCATAGCCTAGGGTCACAAAAACCTGTTTATTTGGGCTATTTCAATGGTAGTGATGGTGACGTACATAAATCGCAGCAATGGCCGTTAGCAACGTCTGAATCTCACGAAATGTCTCATGCAGGTAGAAGACATATTGTTAGACTTGGATTCCAAAGATGGGGTCCCTACATCTCTGCAAACCAGAGTTACAGGGGTCCAAAATTGGTAAAATCCCCCATAGGATTTCATTGCCTCCCTATTTCACTTTCCAAAATCTCACATCTTTTCAAAGGGCAATGGCTCAGCAGTACCAAATTTTCTAGCATTGTAGGGACCCTTAGGGGGAACATGACTGGTGAGTTTCGGGCCCCTAGGCCGAAGAGGTCATAGCCTAGGGTCACAAAAACCTGTTTATTTGGGCTATTTCAATGGTAGTGATGGTGACGTACATAAATCGCAGCAATGGCCGTTAGCAAAGTCTGAATCTCACGAAATGTCTCATGCAGGTAGAAGACATATTGTTAGACTTGGATTCCAAAGATGGGGTCCCTACATCTCTGCAAACCAGAGTTACAGGGGTCCAAAATTGGTAAAATCCCCCATAGGATTTCATTGCCTCCCTATTTCACTTTCCAAAATCTCACATCTTTTCAAAGGGCAATGGCTCAGCAGTACCAAATTTTCTAGCATTGTAGGGACCCTTAGGGGGATCATGACTGGTGAGTTTTGCCACTGCTGAGCCATTGCCCTTTGAAATGGTGTGAGATTTTGGAACGGTAAATAGGAGGCCCAATGAAAGCCTATGGTGGATTTTACCAATTTTGGACCCCTGTAACTCTGGTTTGCAGAGATGTAGGGACCCCATCTTTGGAATCCAAGTCTAACAATATGTCTTCTACCTGCATGAGACATTTCGTGAGATTCAGACGTTGCTAACGGTTATGGCTGAGATTTATGTACGCCACCATCACTACCATTGAAATAGCCCAAATAAACAGGTTTTTGTGACCCTAGGCTATGACCTCTTCGGCCTAGGGGCCCGAAACTCACCAGCCATGTTCCCCCTAAGGGTCCCTACAATGCTAGAAAATTTGGTACTGCTGAGCCATTGCCCTTTGAAAAGATGTGAGATTTTGGAAAGTGAAATAGGGAGGCAATGAAATCCTATGGGGGATTTTACCAATTTTGGACCCCTGTAACTCTGGTTTGCAGAGATGTAGGGACCCCATCTTTGGAATCCAAGTCTAACAATATGTCTTCTACCTGCATGAGACATTTCGTGAGATTCAGACGTTGCTAACGGCCATGGCTGAGATTTATGTACGCCACCATCACTACCATTGAAATAGCCCAAATAAACAGGTTTTTGTGACCCTAGGCTATGACCTCTTCGGCCTAGGGGCCCGAAACTCACCAGTCATGTTCCCCCTAAGGGTCCCTACAATGCTAGAAAATTTGGTACTGCTGAGCCATTGCCCTTTGAAAAGATGTGAGATTTTGGAAAGTGAAATAGGGAGGCAATAAAATCCTATGGGGGATTTTACCAAATTTGGAGCCCTGTAACTCTGGTTTGCAGAGATGTAGGGAACCCATCTTTGGAGCCCAAGTCTAACAATATGTCTTCTACCTGCATGAGACATTTCGTGAGATTCAGACGTTGCTAACGGCCATTGCTGCGATTTATGTACGTCAGACTCGCCACCATTGAAATTGCCCAAATAAACAGGTTTTGTGACCCTAGGCTATGACCTCTTCGGCCTAGGACTGCATTGAACGCGACCCACGCATTGTGCGCATTCTGGACAACACCAATTACTGGGTTTATACCCTTCTGGATCCACGGTACAAACACAATGTTCCAAAACTGCTTGAAGAAAGAGCCAGACAGGTCAAAATGGAAGAATACCAGCAGGCCCTTGTGGAGACTTTAGAGAGGAGATTGACATCCTCCCCCTCCTCTAGCCAGTTGTACGCCGACAGACTGACTTCCGCAAACCCAGGACGACCAGGAGGGCAGCAAACAACACAAGCCGCAGCTAGTGCCCAAAAGGGAATGGTATCGGCAGTGTCCTTGGAGTGGGAAAATTTTCTGACACCCATGCAGCAGCACACAGAACAGCAAGCGTGCAGATCCACCTCCAACACCGATCGCCTGGAGAAGATGGTCAAGGACTACATGTCAGATGGCGTAGCTGTGTTGAACAATCCATCTGCACCCTTCAACTATTGGGTATCGAAGCTAGACACCTGGCACAAACTGGCAATGTACGCAATAGAGGTGCTGGCTTGCCCGGCAGCCAGCGTTATGTCGGAACGCTGTTTCAGTGCTGCCGGAGGCATCGTCACAGATCGGCGGCGTATCCGCCTCTCCACAGAAAATGCAGACCGTCTGACTCAAATTAAAATGAATCAATCCTGGATTGGAAACGACTACGCAACACTCCCGGACCCCAACCAAGTAACATGAACAATGAACATCTGTGATGGGTTAGCGTTTCCGGTCCCTGTTTATTGAACCTCTCATCTGTATTACATTTATGACTGCATGGCGACAAAATGCAAATTGCTATCCGCACGCTTCTTGTCCTCATGCAAGGCCTGGGTTGTTGTGTCTCAAAGCGTGGCCTTCTCCTCCTGCGCCACTCTCCTCCTGTTCCATCACGTGTGCTGCTGCTGGGTTAGCGTTACCGGTCCCTTTTCCTGGAACCTCTTATATGTATTACATTTATGACTGCATGCCGACAAAAAGCATGTTAACTGTGCAAAGAAAACAGACATTTCCCGCATTTAAAAGACAGTTTTCCCTTTGAAACTTTAAAATCGATTTTCTCAAAAACTATAAGCTCTTTTTGCTAAAAAAAATTTTCCTCTTGTACCCACTCCCAAGGTGCACATACCCTGTAAATTTGGGGTATGTAGCATGTAAGGAGGCTTTACAAAGCACAAAAGTTCGGGTCCCCATTGACTTCCATTATGTTCGGAGTTCGGGTCGAACACCCGAACATCGCGGCCATGTTCGGCCTGTTCGGCCCGAACCCGAACATCTAGATGTTCACCCAACACTACTCACAACCAGTAGCATAGCTAAGGAGCTGGGAGTCACAGTGCAAGTTTTACATTTGTCCCCTCAAGCATTATTTACATAACAATCGATATGGAGTACCAAAACCTGCCAGGAACAGCCACAGTGTCAGGGCTGGTGCACACCAGAGCGGTTCTGATGCGTTTTTTAAAACGCTTGCAGGGGGAAACCGCTTGGCTAATGAAAGTGAATGGGATGGTGCACACCAGAGCGGCTTGTTTTTTCCACAAACGCAAACTCGGGGGCTGCAGCATTTTTTGATTTGTGAGGCGTTTCTGCCTCAATGTTAAAGTATAGGAAAGTGGAAAGCCTCTCTGAAAAACGCTAGATCAGAGAGGTTTTCCAGGCGTTTTTGTTACAGAAGCTGTTCAGTAACAGCTTTACTGTAACAAAAACACTCCAAAAAACGCTAGGCATGTTTAGAAAACGTCTCTAAACATGCCTAGAATCGCTCTGAAATCTGCTTCAACAACCTCTAGCGTTTGAGGATCTGCTAGAGGTTTGTGGTGTGCACTGGGCCTCAGAGTGGTGTAAGCAGGGTAGGGGAACAGTTTCTAATGATTATCATTGTTCAAAGCACAAAGGTATGTTGAAGAACTCACTGAGAAGCATGTGATAAGTGTAATCAGCTGATAGCTTTGCAAAGATCTGATCTGCTGTGATCACATCCTGCTTTAGCACATGATTATGACTATCAGCATATCAGAGACCCGCATATCTATCAATTGACCAAACTGATCACATGCTTCTCCATGAGTTCTCCTACACATGACTAGAGATGGGCCGAACCTCCGATTTTAGGTTCGCGAACCTTCGCGGAAGGTTCGGTTTGCGTAAAAGTTCGCGAACCGCAATAGACTTCAATGGGGATACGAACTTTGAAAAATAGAAAAAATTATGCTGGCCATAAAAGTGATGGAAAAGATGTTTCAAGGGGTCTAACACCTGGAGGGGGGCATGGCGGAGTGGGACACATGCCCAAAGTCCCGGGGAAAAATCTGGATATGACGCAAAGCAGCCTTTTAAGGGCAGAAATCACATTGAATGCTAAATTGCAGGACTAAAATGCTTTAAAACATCTTGCATGTGTATACATAAATCAGGGAGTGTAATTAGAGTTCTGCTTCACACTGACACACCAAACTCACTGTGTAACGCACCCCAAACAGCTGTTTGCGTAGTGACGGCCGTGCTGGGTTCACTCAACACAACAGGTAGTTAGATGCAGTGAGCTGGGTTCACTGAACACAACAGGTAGTTAGATGCAGTGAGCTGGGTTCACTGAACACAACAGGTAGTTAGATGCAGTAAGCTGGGTTCACTCAACACAACAGGTAGTTAGATGCAGTGAGGTGGGTTCACTCAACAGTAGTGTTGGGCGAACAGTGTTCGCCACTGTTCGGGTTCTGCAGAACATCACCCTGTTCGGGTGATGTTCGAGTTCGGCCGAACACCTGATGGTGTTCGGCCTTTTAGTTCGGGTTCGCCTGAACTGCTCAATGCCCGGCCGAACAGGGCCCCTGTTCGGCCGAACAGGGCCCTGTTCGGCCGAATACAGCCCCCCTATGGGGTCGCAGGCATAAGGGGGGAGCATGCCCCGATTGCGCGGGGGGGGGGGGGGGGGAATTCCCCCCACCCCCTCCGCTAGCGCTCCCCCCTCTGCCCGCTTCCCCATAAAAAAGTTTGCGTAAAGTTAAATAGTACCGGTGGTGGCTGCTGCAGTGGCTGGCTGGCAGTGGTGTGAGTGAGGAGGAGGAGTCCGAGTAGGACGCGTTGAGGCCGGGCAGCGGGCGGTTCAGCGGTAGTACCCTTGTGGTACTTCCGCCCTTTCTCTGACCTCACGTCCTCTACGTGATGACGCATACGACGTGAGGTCAGAGAAAGGGCGGAAGTACCACAAGGGTACTACCGCTGAACCGCCCGCTGCCCGGCCTCAACGCGTCCTACTCGGACTCCTCCTCCTCACTCACACCACTGCCAGCCAGCCACTGCAGCAGCCACCACCGGTGCTATTTAACTTTACGCAAACTTTTTTATGGGGAAGAGGGCAGAGGGGGGAGCGCTAGCGGAGGGGGTGGGGGGAATTTCCGACCCCCCCCCCCGCGATCGGGGCATGCTCCCCCCTTATGCCTGCGACCCCATAGGGGGGCCGTATTGCAGCATGTTCGGGTCCCCATTGACTTGCATTGAGTTTGGGGTTTGGGCCGAACATGCCGAACATCTGGCCCATGTTCGGCCTGTTCGGCCCGAACCCGAACATCCAGGTGTTCGCCCAACACTACTCAACAGTAAAGGTAGTTATATGCAGTGAGCTGGGTTCACTCAACACAAAGCTAGGTATATGCAGTGATGAGGTGTGTTAAGTAAACACAACAGGTACTGGGTATATGCAGTACTGGGTAGTACAATGTGCAGCCCCCTGTCACACACACAGGTAGTCACTGAATGTGCTGGGCTGCTGGCAGTGGCACACACACTATGAATTAGCAAGGCTGTGCATGCAACAAAAGTGTCAGTTTGACACACAGAAAAAAAAAAGTACAGAATGAGCTCTGAAAAGAGCTGTTGAGGGGTGCTATAAAAGCAATAATAATCAGCCAGGAGCAAGCTATGCGGCTAAGAACCTAACTAATCTGTCCCTAGGAGAACAAGTCTGCAGCAGCTGTCCCTAGTCTGTCTCTAGCAGGCACACGAGTGAGTGTAATGGCCGGCGAGCCTGCCTTATATAAGGGGGGATGGGGCTCCAGGGTTAAGTGTAGCCTGAATGGCTGCAATGTGCCTGCTGACTGTGATGCAGAGGGTCAAAGTTGACCCTCATAGTGCATTATGGGGCGAATCGAACTTCCGCAAAAGTTCGCCTGGTACAGGCGAACGCGTACCACCAACGTTCGCCTGGAACCGTTCGCAGGCGAACCGTTCGGCCCATCTCTACACATGACCATCACTAATCAATGAAAAGCTAATGGAGCATTTAACTACTTTACCCCCCGCGGTATGGATTTCTCCGTCCCTTTTTCCACCCTGTTACCACCAAGGGACGGAGAAATCCATACCTGACGCCGCTCCCACTGCTGTCCGCGCTCCCTCTTGCCCGTCCGCACGCCCCCGTGCTCATGCACGCCGCCGATTGCTTGCCCAGAGATCAATGAACGGGAAAAGCCTTTCCCGTTCGTTGATCTAGGCCCCCCGCAATGACCAACTGCTTCTGCGAGAAGCAGCGATCATTGTGAGAAAAAACAGTGTCCCGGCCTAACTCTTCCTGCAAGCGTACTTCCTTTTTTTTCTTTTTTGTAATTAAAAAAAAATTACAATTAAAAAAAAATACATAAATAGTTACCTTAGGGACTGGACTTTTTAAATATTTCTGTCAAGAGGGTATAACACTGTTACTTTATAAACTATGGACTTGTAATTAGGGATGGCTGCAAAACTGAAAAAAATGCACCTTTATTTCCAAATAAAATATTGGTGCCAAACATTGTGATAGGGACATAATTTAAACGGTTTTTTAACCGGGACAAAAGGGCAAATAAATTTCATGGGTTTTAACTACAGTAGCATGCATTATTTAAAAACTATAAAGGCCGAAAACTGAAAAATAATACATTTTTCCCACATTTTTTCCTATTTTCCCATTAAAACACATTTAGAATAAAATAATTCTTGGCATAATGTCCCACCTAAAGAAAGCCTAATTGGGGGCAAAAAGAACAAGATATAGTTCATTTCATTGTGATAAGTAATGATAAAGTTATAGACGAATGAATGGAAGGAGCGCTGAAAGGTGAAAATTGCTGTGGTGCTAAAGGGGTAAAACCCCTCAGAGGTGAAGTGGTTAAAGGAGGGCTCTTGGTGTACCCTCGGTTCTAGAAGTACTGGTGTGGTCAAAACCTCTGCATTCCACGTTGCTACATCACTGAACACAGCTGTGTCTGATTCAGGATCTATAATAATCATTTCCAAGCTGGCTGCTGTGTTTCTGTCCCGCACTCGACTCACTGATTTTAACACGGGAAATGTTAAAATCGCTGCCACTTTTTTTGAAGTCACAGTCACCAAATGTGGACCAAATATTCTTGATGTCAACCCAAATTAAAATGCAGATTTTGGGGGATGCCCAAAAGTAGGCAGAGCTAGAAACAAGCAATCAAAATGTTGCTACTTTGTAATTGCTGTTACTTGAACAGTTTTGAAGCTACAGTCACCAAACTTGGACCAAATATTCTTGACGTCAGCCCAAATGGTAAGCACACCGAAGACTTGACTTTTCATTGGAAATGTTCCAACTACTGCCACTTGTACAGCTCTGAAGCTAAACTCACCAAAGTTTAGGCACATATTCATGGGGTCAACCTGAAAATGTGATCACATTTTGGAGATACAAAAAAAGTTGGCAGAGTCACAAACAACTGCCAATCATATTTCACCTATTGGCTTCAATGGGAAAATTTAGACTAAGATCACAATGGGCAGTGCAGAAAACACATTTTTGGGGTGCTTTTTTCATGCATTTTTTGGTGCGTTTGTTTTTCCCTTTTTCAAAGGAGTAAAATACAGAATCACATTTATTTAATAAAAAATGCATCAAAATCCATGTAAAAATGCAGTCCTCCGCATCTACATTGAAATGCATTATGTGTGTTTTAGATGTGTTTTTGAGAAATATGCAGCAAGTTGTTTTGAAAAGCGCACATTGTAAAACGCATATATGCATTTTTTTTCAAGCAGCCCATAGACTTTCATTATGGGCAAAAATGCTAGCATTTTCCACAACGCTAGTGATTCTGCCTAGTGTGCTTCTAGTCTTAAAAAGCAGTCATTCTCACAGTAATAAAGCCAGAGTCCCAAAACTTGGCACAATTGGTCACTAGGTGACTGGGGTTTAAATTAAGGAAAAGTGGGTGGAACTTACAACAGCCAATCGAATTTCACCTATTCATTTTAAATGGGAAATTTAAACTGCAGCCATTCTTAGACTGTTAACGGTAGGGTCCTTGAATTTAGCATCCGGTGGTCACAGGTGAGTAGGGTCACAATTGGACAAAATCAAATTGGACCAACCGAATTGCACAATTGTTCCAATCTGATTGGTCCAGTCTGATTGGTCAGATTCTGCAATCTGATTGGCCAAATCAAGCAATGTGACTATTCCAATCTGATTGGTCCAATTATGCAATGTGATTAGTCCAAGATGATTGGTATAATCGTGCAATATGGTTGGTCCAATGTGATTGGTTCAGTTGTGCAATTTCATTGGTCTGATTTAATTGGTCCAATCATGCAATGTGATTGAACCTACTGTCCATTGTAATTAGTCCAATGTGATTGGATTGAGGCTAGGTTCACAGTAGGACATTGCATTGTAAAGTTGCAATGCAACATTACAATGCAATGCAACAAAAAAGTGGTAACGCAGATTAACACTGCCTTGCCGTCGTATAAGTAGGTACAGTAACGAAACAGTCATTTAAAAGTATGTATAAAATAGTGAGGAGCGCAAGAGGTTGTGTTAAAAAAAGAGTCTCTTTTTATTAATCAATAGTGTTAAAAAAGGTATGTCTTTACACAACAATAAATATGCCACCTGTTATACTTAATACTCACACAACCTTCACTCATACATGGGCAGTATGCTGATGAATATTATAAAAATACAAAAAAAATACAAAAAAATGAATGAATATATATATATATATATATATATATATATATATATATATATATATATATATATATATATATATATATATATATATATATATATATATATTTATATATATATATATATATATATATATATATATATATATATATATATATATATATATATATATATAAAATGAGAAAAATAAAAATATATCTCCTAAAAAAGGCTCATTTGCAGATAAATTGAGTGGTATCCCACTCCTCCAGAACATATATAGTTCTCTTAATATGCAAAATTGCAACTAAACATACATCCCCAAATTTGTCATAAAGTGTCCTCTTAATGAATGGTTATAACAGGGAAAGTTGCTAATAAACATACGTCCCCAGAGTTATCATAAAGTGTCCTCTTGAAGGGTGGCTATGACAGGGATATGCACCAGGTTAAATACAGTAGCCGCTTACTTCGTCCCAGTCTCCTACGTCAAGCTCCAGTCCCTCGTTATAAGGACACCGCATGTGTGACTCACAGACTCTGCCGCTGTGTTGTGCACAATATAGCAGCTCCAATACCGGTCTCCAGCTACTTCACCCCACTAGGTGCGACGCTACACCAAAGCTTGTCGCGTCCACTTCGCTACAGTCCTCCCCACAGCACTCACCACTAGATCTTCCGGTTCAGGGGTCACCTAATTCAGAGACTTCCTTGCGTATTTATACCAGCTGATTTAAAGAAAACCTGAACTAAACATTAAAAGTCAAAATAAACATACACAAGTCATACTTACCTCCCATGTAGTCTACTCCTCAATCTATTTTTCCTCTCCTGCATCATGTTTGTCCACTGTGATCAATGGAATTCTCCGTCCTCCATTTTGAAAATGGCTATTACCCCATAACAGCTTCCTGGTCAGCACACAGTTAAACTGTAACATCGCCCACTTGCACCATAGGGAAGCATGGACACATCAGTTCCCCTCTCAGCTGTAACTGACAGCAACTGATATATAACTGGCAGCAACTGATATATTTCAGTTCTGACAAAATGTTGTCAGAACTGGAAGGGATCACTGTAAGAAGAAAATGGTGAGCTTCTGAGAGGAACTGATGGCGAGGTAACTATGTAATGTTCATTTGAAGTTACCCCATGTGTTTATTTTAAATAATTTTACTCAGTACAGGTTCTCTTTAAGGTTGGAGATAGGGGTACTCCAATGTGGTGAGGTAGCAAGCAAGTGCATGTTATATAAATCTTTTGGTGTGTATCCTGCTTGTTGATCCACAAAGCGCCCCTAATTTCTTTTCCGTCAATTAAAAGTATGCTTTCCTGTACCTGGTAAGGTGTGCATTTAGAGGTAATGTACTGCAGCAGTGCGTTACCATAACACTACATGATACAATGCAACGCTAACGTCGCACTGTGAACGTCACATATACTTCTCATTGCAGTGCGATAAGCTGCGTTATAAGACTTTGTAACGCAGCACCACAACATCCCACTGTGAACCTAGCCTGAATCTAATTGTGCCAATTATGCAATTCAATTGGCCCAATCAGAGTGGTCCAATCGGCTTGGTCCAATTGTGCAATTTACCCAATAGTCCAGTTGTTCCCCAGTATGTTTACCTGGTGTTCTAGTGGTCCCATATGTTTTTTGGTCTTCCAAGTGGTTCCTATACACTGCACTGGTCTTTAGTGGTCCCCCATATATTTTTGGGGGTGTTTAGTAATCCCCCATACATTTTTCTGGTGTCTAGTAGCAGGGAGTGCTGTAAAAACAGCACAGATGCTGTGGGCGCAGCGGGCACCCCCATAGACTGTAATAGGAATTACGGCTTGGTCGCCGCCAGAAGATAGAGCACAAATCACTGCAAAAATGCTGTAATTCGGCCACCAGCAATAGCTGGAAACTGAGTCTTTCCCCCACTATCCATGGTGGGCTGTAAGGGGAATAGTAATTAACGCCACTGGTACTTGTGTAGGAGCAGGGTAAGCCACTTATCAGCTTTCCCCTGCACTGAAATTTCCCAGCGGCTATTTAATAGGTACGCTCTAGTAGTACCTTTTATGTTTCCCTGGTGTCTAGTGGTCTGCTATACGTTTCCCTGGTGTCTAGTGATCCCCTATACCAGTGATGGCTAACCTTGGCACTCCAGCTGTGGTAGAACTACAAGTCCCATGAGGCATTGCAATACTCTGACAGCTTTAAGCATAACTCGGGTAGGCAGAGGCATGATGGGATTTGTAGTTTTGTCACAGCTGGAGTGCCAAGGTTAGCCATCACTGCCCTATACATTTCCCTGGTGTCAAGTGGTTCCCTCTATGTGTCCCTAGTATCTAGTGATCACCTATATTTTTCCTAGTGTCTAGTGGTTCATTATATGTTTTCCTGGTGTCTAGTGGTCCCCTATACATTTTATCCTGGGTTCTATTAATCTATGTAAGCTTCTCTGGTGTCTAGTGGTCCCTATATATTTGTCCGTGGTGTCTAGTGGTTTGCCTCAAGCTTCCCTGGTGTCTAGTGGTTCCCATATATTTTCCCTAGTGTCTAGTGGTTCCTATATATTTTCCTCTGGTGTCTAGTGGTCCCCATAAGATGCACTTTTGTCTAGTGGTCTCCTACAACCTCATAAGCAGACATCTGCAGGAGTATTACTCTCCTTCCCTGGTTCAAGTGACAAGAAGCTCCTCTCCACTCAGGATGGAATCCAGTCCCATAATGGCATAAGTACCATACATCAAGATGGCGCCTGGCAGGTAGCCACGGCCACAGGGCTCCGGCTCACATCACTTTTTTATTCACTCCTCTTCCCTTGGAGCCACAGCCAAACTGCTCTGGTGGTCTCCCGCTTGCTCCTCCACACCATCGGGCGGATGAGAGACATCCTAGTACCCCGGGCTCCGACACCATGGCACTAGCGCTGAGGTCCGGCGCACCACGTGGTCAGCTCAGCTGACGACCCATGTGGCGCCGGCCCCAGCTGCTCCACACCACCGCCGCTGCCTTCTTCATCACTGCTGCCTGGGAATTCCTCAAACTCCTCTTGTTGCTGCTCTGCCAGATAGCAACACGCAGCCTGGAGACGTGATGCTGCTTCCCCGCTCCAGCAGTCAACTGCCGCGGCCTGGGGACATCGTGCATCCAGCAGGGCATGTGGGAGTCTGGGCTCGCCCTCACTGCTGACAGAGCCTCCTCCTGCATACACGGGGATGAACCACGTGGCTTCCACACCATCGGGAACCAGGACACGTCCATTAAAGGTACAGGGACTCTTCCACCGCCGTGAAAGGCCAGACATCGCTGCCACAGCTGCCTGAACACACTGCAGCTGCCCCTGGATCATGGCCTTGTGGCTACTCCACACACACCATACTAGGCCACAAAGTCAAGATACTCGGAAGGGTCCGTGCAGTTTGCCCTGCTCACCTATGGCTAGACCCACGCACATGACCCAGGACTCGCTACATGCAGCCAAAGGGGTTAAGGCAGGACCAGGACACTCACAAGCCAGAGTACAGTGGAATCCAAAGGGGACTCAGTTCACTGTTTTCACCTTCTCTCTTTTTTTTCTACTATAGCTTTCCTCTCTCTCTCTCTTCCCGGGTCAGACCATGGGGCATCTGATTCAAAAATATCGCTGCAGAAGCATTTTTGAGTGCCATAGACGGCAGTGGATCACCCCCCTGGTCCTTCCCCTGGGTCCATCCTGTCTATCCTCCTGTCTATGCTTTTGTCTTATGCCTGTGTATGCAATGTATCTACTGTATGTATCTGTATGTACCTGTATACACTGTATATACTCTGTAACTACTGTAAATCTACTGTATGTACTTTTATGTGACTGTACCATCACCGACCCTGCTTATGCTAAAACCAATTCCGGGTACAACTCTTGTTGTACTTGGCGAAATAAACATGATTCTGATTCTGATTCTGACCAAGTCCCAGCTTATGATATCATCAAGCTGACATCCAACAGTAAAGGCAATAAGATGCTGTATGCCATTCTGAGCAGAGGGGAGAGACAATCGTCGTGGAATGAGGAGAGGTGAGAGCCATTCCTCCTCTGTGGCTGCATTAAGTGACTACTACCATCAGTGGTGATCATAGTGATCACATTTATTGGCATGGCTCCTGGTTTCCATCAAGATTAAACTTGATCCTACAAGTGATACTGCGCTGTATGAATATACAAGCTTCATACAGACAACCTATGGCTACAGCTGAGCAATACATCTTTTTCCATGAAAAAGGGAGGAGAAAAGGAAGCAATATGCACAATGAAATGGCTTACAGTGGGAAGGGTAGGCAATGTTTTGTTGTTTAAAGGTTTTGAAAAAAGTGAGGTGAGAAGCACCTTAGCACAATGTGGTGTGCCACGACCCGTCCCAGTGTCTCTTGGGACCACCGCAATCCAAAGTATAGAAGGGTCGGCACCACCAAGTAGTAAATATAGCTCTTTATTTAAGGAGCAGTTTGATAAAGGGCTTGTCAGCCCGAAACAGCTATATTTACTACTTGGTGGTGCCGACCCTTCTATACTTTGGGTTGTTTAAAGGTTTGGCATGCTTGATTTTTAGCATCCTTGGGGGAAACCTGTACAAATCAGGGCTGAATTGAGGGCAAGGCAACAAAGGACTGAGCCTGGGGAAAACAGGTGGGCCATGTCCCCTGGCCAGGGCCGGATTTACCATAAGGCACTGTAGGCACATGCCTACAGGCACCTGATGATGAAAAGGCGGCTCACTCCCCTCCCCAGGTGTCTCCTCTACCTATGCAGAGTCCAGAGCGGAGTGTAAATGAGAGGTTACTCACCCGAGTCTTGGCATTCCAGTGACCTAATCTCCTTTCAGTCAGGAGGAGCACCTCTAGCTACCTAATACTTGGGTCATCTCTAGCTACATAATACTGAGGATAGCTCTGGCTTCCTAATACTAAGGGACACTTGTAGCTACCTATGACGGGAACGGGAACTAAGGGACAAGTGACAGCTGGGCCAGCCAGCGCCCTTGCGGTGTGGTTCAGTTGTTTGTAAGTTCATAGAGGGCAGAGTCTAGGGTGCCAGGACATTTGTGCCTATAGGCTCCTGTGATGTAAATCCGGGCCTGCCCCTGGCCCTGAATTACTGCTGTATAATGTTTAATGTGTAAGAGTTTGGCAGAAGCAATTTGTCAGTCAGACCTTCAGATCTCCCCACGGTTATCTGGTCAGAGAGTACAAAATAATCTCTTACAGCAATGTGTGTTTATGGTCTTCACTTATCTGACTGTTCTGAAAGGCATTATTAGCAGATCTTTATGAGGGCTGGAACCACTGCAAAACGCTATCGCTAATTGCAATCACTAGCATTTTGTATGAGCAGTTTGTAAGCGATTTCATGAGCGTTTTAGAGAGCAATTTTAAAAAGTGTAATCAATTTGCCAGCGGTTGTGTAGCGATTAGCGGTTAGCGTTTTAAAGTCTGATTGGTCCTTTCAATTAATTTTAATTTTGTTACAGTTTACATTAACTTTAAAACGTTAGCAAAGTCGCTCCGGTGAGGTTTTGATGAGCGATTACGCCAGCGATTATATACTTTACATTGAAGCACAAATGCTAACAAGATGCTGCATGTCCTGCGTTTGTGATTTTGCTAATCGCAATCGCTTCTGTGGATTTTGCACCATCTATTTACATTGGCAGAGCGTTTAGGGATATCGCTAGCGATTTATCACGCTCCCTAAACGCTCAAAAAATCGCTCTAGTGGGTTCCAGCCCTCAAGGTTTCCCCCTCCCAGCATGGACAGCACCAAGCAGTGGGAGCTTTGTTACATGCTGCAGTGAAGTGTAACATCACAAGCAGCCAGTAAGGAGTGGTGTATACATATCTCCCTATCTGCTAGTTATATTACAGAAATAGGCTACCTGTTACCTCTTTTGACCAATCTCCTCCTCAGACTATTCTGCATGCTGTGAGGGGAACACAGTGAAGTATTTGTGAGCTGTGTTAGGAGTGATAGATGATTTTAAAGTAGACAGATAAAACTGTGGAAATAAATTCAGTGCCCCTAGCAATAGTGGTAATGTGAACCCTAATGCAGAGTATTAAAAAAATGTTTTTATCGATAGTTGTCCTTAAAGTTGATAGCAAAATGAGCATGTCCCTTTTCCTGCTGAACACTAGTCCACATAGTTGCACAAGATACTGATCAACGTCTTTGTGCAAAGGGGGCAGGGTTACACATTTCTCTTCTGCATATGCATGCTAGTGCATAGAGATAAAAATAATGTACTTCCTGACCATCACACTCCATTGGTAGGGCACTTTTTAAATAAACAATTCCACTGGCTTTCCTTCAATGTAGTGGGATGCTTAGTGAGGTGGCACATGCAACACCAGCAATGCATACAAATGCCTGTATCACTCTTTACTCTTATAGAGCCAATCAACAGCTCCACAGTCCACACAGAACAGAATAAGGTCCAGAAATGTTATCCATCCACAAAATGCAAATACCTCTCACACATTTCAGACAAAAAGTAAAGTCTTAAGGTGCCAATAAACTGTACAATTTGTAGTGAATGGTCCTTTTTCCGATCATATCCAGACTGAATGAAAATATTATTTTAATTGTTTCCCAGTTCCAAACTATTCACAATTAGGGATGATCAATGAGATGCAAATATTTCCAAGTTCATGCAACTTTATCTAATTTTTTATTTATATATATATAGATAGATAGATAGATAGATAGATAGATAGATAGATAGATAGATAGAGAGAGAGAGATGCTGATTGACTAGTTCTTTGAGTAAAAGATTGATAACATGATAATTCAGGATCGACTGGGTCCATCATCTTCTCTGTTTTCATACAATTCGATAAGATAGAAAAGGAATGCTCACTAAAAATCACACCATTAATAAGTACTTTAGACACACAGCTAAGACCTTTCCTTCGAGGATGTTTCCCTCTTCTGGTTGAACTGCAGATCCATCAATTGTTGTGGCTAGTTTAGAAGTCTGATGAATAGAACATTTGTTGTTGATAGCATTTGAAAGACAAATATCTATTAGGTATAAATCAGACCTTTTATTATTCAAGGACCAATCCAATAGAATTTCATGGAGATGCCTTTTTAAGAAATAGTAACCTTAAACATTAAACTTTGTTTCTTGAAAATTAAAGTAAATGTAAAGTAAAAAAATTTAAAAATTAATTACCTGGGTCTTTTTGCAGCCAAACCCCCCTCCCCCCCCCCCCCCCCCCCCCACCGTCCATCTGAGACCTTCTGGCCATCAGCGGTGACCCCCTCAAAGCCAGCCAGCAATGCGCTTTCTCATTGCATCCTCGTGCACAGCAGCGTTCTGTGCATACGCAGTACATGAGACTCGCTACTGCGCATGTGCAGAATGCTCCTGGTAACAGGAGCACGATCAGGGACTGGCTGCAACTACCCAGCTTAAAGCGGGTCGCCACTGCTCACTTTAGGGTCGCAGAAGGATGGCACGGGTATAAGATGACTGTAGTGGGTTGCAAGAAGCCCCATGTAAGTTAAACTGCTTTTTTTCACTTAAATAACCCTTTAAGTAGTTTAGAATAATGTTTGTATCAGAAGTATTTTTGACCACGATATGAGGTTATGGTGACAAGTACAAAAAAAAAACTGGAGAAAAGGTGGTTAACCAAGACAACCAGTTAGTCCCCATATTAACTTGTGCAATTTCTGCCGCATTTTCAC
Organism: Hyperolius riggenbachi; assembly: GCF_040937935.1. Lineage (NCBI taxonomy): Eukaryota > Metazoa > Chordata > Amphibia > Anura > Hyperoliidae > Hyperolius > Hyperolius riggenbachi. Next base: position 288,432,986 of record NC_090650.1, read on the forward strand.
CAACGCAAAGCAATCCGCAGGGACATCAGAAAGGCATAGACAGCCCTGTCTGATGTCCCTATCCATGCGTTGTAAATCACTGCAGAATCGCAACGCATGGTTGCCAAGAAATTCCAGAAAAGGCATGCCAATTTCCATTCAGTATAAAGAATAGAAATCACAACTGCATCAGGAAGAATTGCATAGAAACGCGAGTGCCATGCGTTGTGACAGCACTTGCATTTCCTGATGCACACAAATGGGAAAGGCCATAGAATCTGATTTATAAAGATGATGCTCTGCAGATTGACAAAAAAGTGGTATTTTTGAAGAACTTTTTCATCAGATTGGTTGATCCAGGTATCACTGTTTTTCTGGCATGTGACATCACACAGGTGTGCACCAATCTTCCATGCCCTTTTAGCTACACCTATGTCTACAGATTATCCCACAGATCTTAAAAATAAATTGGCAATACAAAGTTCACCTGATTGCATTTCATTTGGATAGGCAGCTTAGAAAGGCTGTTATAATAAATAAAATTGGTCGAACACAAACCTTGCACAATCAGATTATACTGTATATTTTGGCCACCCTAAAAAATGGAACATGTGAAGGACAAGATATGGAAGGTTAAATCAGTTCTAAAAACCAGGGTCATTTACAAGGACAAATCTCCAAATTCCACACAGTCCCCGCAGATTATTTGGCTTCTACTACCCGACTGCCACCTCTGAACATCACAACTTATATCAATCTATCGCCTACTCGGAGCTTTTCTTAATTGGTTTTGCTCTGGATGTCACAAAAACCACGTGTTCAAGCTGAAACATTTTGTGCCTCATAGTATAAGATAGTTTACAGAGACTTTAGAAGACAGCGTGAGCAGAATGAATCCACTATAAGAAGTCAAGATGAGCACGTATGAAGCAGCAGAGAGCTGCACATCTTGATCTTTGCTATATACATTGGAATCAGCAGCTGATGAGAGATGTGTAGGTCGGAGATGCGCCGCTACTGTCCTTACACTACTTTGCTTTTTAAAAGCTGTATTGAAAGGGAGTCTGGGTAACTGTGAAACCTGAACAAGAACAGTTATAAAACCAACCCTTTGTGGATTGTTCAGTCTTTTATTTTTTAATGAATTACAAAACTTTATAAAAGGCATTGTCTAGTGTCCCAGATAGAAAGACCAACCATTGTAGACTTGTACTAGCATTTACAGCATATTTTACCATCGCAAACTGCTATGTGTATTAATAATGGCAAGAGATGTTTCAGTAAGTGAATTTAACTCCAGCTAAATGTAATCAAGAAGACCTGAGAATGGTACCTTGGCATAGCAGAAGGAGATGAGCAGGAGAGGCAGCAGGTAACCAAACACGAAGGAGCACACAACGTAAATCCTCTTGTGCTTCAGATTTGGCCAGTATTCCCAGCAGAAGGTCTGGTTGTTGCCCCTGTGTATCAAACGTTGGTTGTAAGCAACAGGGGAAGCCATGGCAATGGACAAGATCCAGATGACTATAACTCCGGCCAGGGTATTCCTGGAGACTCGGATGGTGGAGGACCTCCTGGAGTGCACTATTGCCACATAGCGATCAACAGACATCGCAGATAAGGTGAAGATGCTCACCAGCATGGACACCGTGAAGAAGTAGTGGGTGAACTTGCAGATGAAAGCTCCCAACACCCATGTTGGCAGAACATAGATAGTGGACTGGAAGGGGACGCAGAAGAGCAGATAGGCAAGGTCAGCGATGCTCAGGTTGAGTATGAAGATGTTGGTGGTGCTGCGGGGCTTCCCTGGTTTGTTTCTTGCTAGCACCGTGATGACTAACGAGTTCCCCAGGACTCCAAGGGCGAATATGATGCCAAACACCACAAGGGTTATAATGTTATCTATACCAATCCCTAAGAGTGGTTTCACTGATGGTTGCTCAGCAGAAGCATTTCTTTCCAGTGTGAGGTCCTCACTCTTGTTCTCAACCTCTGCGAACAAATCCATGACTTCAAAACAATAGTTTCAGTAAGTGCACACTGATCAATGACCTGATCCTATCCAGGTAGTAGAAGTGTGATCTTCGCTTCACTGGTACTTTTCAGGTCGGATTTGTAGCGACTAGCGAGTGTAGTCAGAGAAGAGCTGAGCAGGTTATCAAGAAGTGCAGCTCTAACAGGTGGAGGAGATTGGTAGGAACAGTAGCAGCAGAAGTTTATTTAGCCTGTTAGCGATCAGGATGCAGAGAAGGCTGACTGCTGTTGGTTGCTTCCTCTTGTGTGACTAGCTCACTCTGCCTGGAGTCTCTTCACCTCTCTCCTCATGTTCTATCAGCTGCCAGACTCCATGCGCATGGCAGAGGAACCGACCCCCCTACAAAATCATGCAATATTTTCTTCAGGCTCTGTATGGTCGAGCAGCAGACTGCCATAGCTTCGTGTGTTTCTGCGCTGTTTTTTTTTTTTTTACTCTTTCGTTTACAGCTGGATGCTTATTGAAATCCATTTTACTGGACAGCAGAAAAGGGCAGGGCAGCCTGTTATCAGTACATGCTATTATCCTGCTGGCACACAGCTTATCACTTACTGCGTAAACAGGTTGTGATTAAACAGAAGTAAGCAAGTGTTAGTACAAATAGTAGGAGTGGAAGAAGATAAGATGATATTTAATACCAAAGATTTCTATGTAGCTGCCTGCCCAGTTGTTGTGGAAACAGCACCCCTTATGAGCAGCCACAAGCTGGCAACTTATGCTGGGACCAGCAGCTAAAGTGCAACTATAAGTTTTAGCAAGCTTATCTGGCAAGGAGTCAGGAACATTTTTTGATATTTTTTTTTAAATTGCTACTGGATAAAGCTATGTACACACAGTGGCTCAAAACTGGCTGCAGCAGCCATTCAATGAAACCTGTTATGATGTAAAAGAAAGTATTTATACTTACCTAGGGCTTCCTCCGCCCCTTTCAGGCCATGGGCTCCCTCGTTGTCTTCGATAAACTGCTGGCTGTCCAGCGATATTTGTTCCGTCACGCTCTGACACGCATGCGTGGCCAGGCCAGGTGCGCTCTACGCCTCGCATTGGGAGCATAACGGGGTGCAAGCACAGTCAGACAGTGCATGCACGAATGAACTAATGTACCGAGATTGCCAGTTGTGTATCGGAACAGACCAGGGAGATGGCGAGGGAGCCCACGGCCTGAATGGGGCTGTAGAAGCCCCAGGTAAGTATGAATGCTTTCTTTTACATCGTCTCTGGTACACTTTGAGAACCACCTTGGGCAAAAATCTAGCAAGTGTTTAGGAGCCCCGTCATCACCTAAAGATCTGGCATCTGGCTAGTCTAGTTTAGGACACCAAGCAGGAAAACTCATAGAAAAATTCAGCTAACTTGGTTGGGCGGACAGCAACTTTCCCAAACTGCGAGGTTTTGGATAGGTTGCACTGGCGCATTTAGACGGGGGTTACCGATGTATGGAATCCCCCCTGAGACTCGTGTACCTTTAAAAAAAAATCCTGAAATCGCTGAAGTGAGCAAGCTGGTAAATATACAGAGGCTTGTCTCCTGCAGGGTCTGTGGGAAAAACTCAGCTCTTTCACTATTGTAAAGACTGCATGTAGACAGCTACATAAGGTATTTCACAAGTTGAAAAGTTGTTGACAGTCCCTAAACTCCAGGAGGGCTGCCTGCAGGTTGTGTGAGAGGCTGACCATCCCTTACTTCCTCCACACCCCTATGGATAGTATACCTATATCCTTCCCCTATCCCCCCCCCCACCATGTTGTTAATGTTTTGTTTTTGCTTTGGCAATGCTAAATGTATTTGGTCCTGCCAATAAAGCTTTTTTGGATTTGGATTTGGCTGGCAGGCACAGGAGACACATTACAGGCAAGTAGCCTCTGTGTGATGTGGGACTGCAATACAGATAAGCTCTGTGCTCTATCTCAGTCTCTCCACTCCTCATCTCTCCCTCATTCACCCTTGTTTCCCCCCTTCCCATAGTGCTGGCTGGAAGGGGGGGCAATCGCCCCCCAGGCCGCCTTTCATTTAGTGATTTAGGGCTGGTCTGGTGTCTGGTGTATTAAGGTTTGTTGTTTTAAGGCAATGTGAAGCACTGGGCTAGCTGATAAAAGTGCAATTAGAGGACAGGCAAGCTGGTAAATATACACAGCAAGATGTAGAGCTTGCCTGGAGGGTCTGTGGGACAATATCTGTCTGGTCTCTCCCCTATGTTATAATGACTACATGTGCTGATAAGATGTTAAACAAGGTGAAAAGTTTTTGACAGTCCCTAGACTCCGGGAGGGCTGCTTTCTGACTTGTGTGAGAGACCAGCAGGGACAGGAGTCCTATTACAGGCAAGTAGCCTGTGTGTGTTGTGGGACTGCAATACAGATAAACTCTCTGCGCCATCTCAGGCTATTCTCAATTTCTCTCCACTCCTTCTCTCTCTGGGCTAGTGCATGCCAAAATCACAATAGCAATTGCTAGCAATTTGTGAGTGCGATTTTGTGAAGAGATTTTCAGAGCCATTTCTGAATGAATCGCTCAAAAAAAAATGCTACATTCAGTATACTTGCGATTTTGAAAAAATCATAACGCTGCTGTGAGAACACCCTCATAGGGTAACATTAGCCAAGCGCTTTTCAAATCACTGTCAATTTGAAAAACGCTCGGAAGCACTCTTAGTGTGCACCAGCCCTCCCTCATTCACCTTCGTTTCCCTCTTCCCCTAGTGCTGGGTGTCTGTGTCTTCTTGTCATACAGGAAAGCTAAATAAAAGTGCAATCATGGTGAGGCAAATTATTATTTAGTATTTATATAGCGCCGCCATCTTCCGCAGATGCATATATCCCTGCATCATATGGGTATTGCTTGCGCTATGTGACACTATGTGGCATATTCCACTGAATTGTCCAAACTAAGTCTATCTCCCGTTCCTTTCTCTGGGAGTTGTACCAGCGCTGTCCCCTGTTCAATTTTGCTGCTACCAGAAGCTCTCAGAAACACTCGTGTCCTTGAGTACTTCCAAAGATAGGCAGCTCCGTAATACGCCAGCGCACTTTTGTGCATGGGCAGTATGGAGCCACCTGTATTCGGAAGCACTCGGGACATAAGTACTTCTGGACCTTTCAGGAATCCCCCCCCCCTTAAAAACCCTGCGTTTGCCCCTGGGTTGTAGTAAACTATGCCCACACTATTCGGCTAATCACAATACTTCATGCTGTAGAGGGTGCTGTGGTCGGATAACTGTTCCCTATGAGATTTCCTGCTGGGTCCCCTAAATTAGACTAGCACCAAAAGTCCAACCCTCAACCTACTCCCAAGCACATTGATCTATTCGGCACCAACTGCATTGTCCCTTCATCTGCTCCATGGCAGAAGACGCATTGTTACGTAAGCCTCATGGCTAGTGACATGCCTAAACAGCTCTTAGCCCCAAACTGTCACCTGAAGGATCAAATCCTGATTTCAGCAGGCGACCGTCGTACATGTGTATGGGGCTATACAGTAGATGTGTTAATTGAAATTTTTGTGGGTCACGCAGTAAATGGATATGACATAATATTGTAGGAAGTACATATTATTTAAAGGAATACTGTAGGGGGGCCGGGGGAAAATAAGTTGAACTTACTCGGGGCTTCTAATGGTCCCCCGCAGACATCCTGCGCCCGCGCAGCCACTCACTGATGCTCCGGCCCCGCCTCCGGTTCACTTGTGGAATTTCAGACTTTAAAGTCTGAAAACCACTGCGCCTGCGTTGCCGTGTCCTCGCTACTGTTGTTGTCACCAGGAGCGTACTGCGCAGGCACAGACCATACTGAGTCTGCGCAGTACACTCCTGGTGACATCTGCAGGAGCGAGGACACGGCAATGCAGACAAAGTGGTTTTCAGACTTTAAAGTCTTAAATTCCAGAAGTGAACTGGAGGCAGGGATGGAGCATCTGTGAGTGGCTGCGCGGGCACAGGATGTCTGTGAGGGACCATTAGAAGCCATGGATAAGTTCAACTCCTTTTCCCCCGACCCCTCTACAGTATTCCTTTAAGAGTATTTCTATATATGTAAAGTAAGGGTGAGTTCACACTATGCATGTTCACAAATTCACTGTTTACAGTGAGTTTCTGGATAATTATTGTGAAAACACAGATGTTGCATATCAACTGTTCATGGAAATAATGTGCATGAATGATATAATGTGCAGAGTATGCACTGCATTATGCCTATGTTGTATGTAGTATTTTAGCATGGGTGTTATGCAAAGGGCATACATTAGTATGAGGCTAGGTGCACACACACATAGCAGAATATGTTATTCAATGGGCTGCATAAAAAAAAAACACATGGATATGCGTTGTTTGGCATTTTTAAAATCGCTAGTTTTGTTGCATATTATGCATGAACGCATCAAAAACGCACATAATGAAAGTCAATGGAAATGCAATGTATTGCGTTTTGTATGCGTTTTTGATGTATCTTTTTTTAAATAAAGATTTCTGATGTATTTCCTGTTGTCTTTCTAGTGATTTGCATAAATGTAAATATAAAAACGCATACAAAACGCATATGCGTTTTACATATGCGAACCACAAATTCATTAAAATGCACGCAAAACGCTTGAAAAAAGCATTGCGTTAAAAAACCGCAAACGCATCAAAAACGCACACAACATAAACATAAAACATGACATAAAACGCAGTCTTTCACGTTATGTTATGTGGGCAGCCAGCCTCAACCTAAACTCAATCACACCATGTCTAGAGTTAAGAAAGGAGAGTAACAAGGAAGGAAAGAAACTTAACTTCAATGTTTTATAAAATAGTTATGTTGCCATAGCTGGTGTTGTACAACATTGTTTCCAAAAAAAGTTGGGATGCTGTGTAAACTTTGAGTTGAAACAAAATATATTGATTTGCAGATCATTTAATTTTTATGTTTTAATTGATTACACTATGTTGTGTTTCCGCATGTGAACTCACTATCCATAAGGTACGGTCATGTTCATATCTCAATGTCTGCATGTTATCCAGAAACATACTGTAGAAAGTGTTTTGCTAACGTACAAAAAATGTGCTCATAACATACTGCATCAGTTGCTTATGCTATGAACACGATGTGCACATTTTAACATGCACAGTGTGTGTTATGTTATGCCCGCATTGTAGTGCAGGCATTATGTCTGAGGCCTGGAACCCACTAGAAAGTGCAAATCACTATCGCAATTGCTAGCGATTTGTGATAGCGTTTTGCAAGCGATTTTGGGAGCGATTACCCTGCTCCTTTACAATTCATTAGAATGGAAATGCTCCCAAAATACTGTATGTTCTGCAATTGCGATTTCCTTAATCTCAATCACTCTAGTGGAATCAGTCCTATCCATTTACATTAGCAGAGCGTTTAGGGAAATCGCTAGAGTTTGGAAGTGCTCGCTAAATGCTCAAAAAAAACACTCCAGGCCTGAGGGTGTGTTCAAACTATGTGCAAGGTGTTGCACAGTAATACTGCATATGAACTAACTGCTCATGCATTCTTATAGGCAGGGGCATGAATTCAAAGCATGAGGCCCCCCAACAAAACTTTTTTAGGGCCCCTCAATGTTCACATCCTTTCCCTTGCTTCCCCTTGGTGATACTCACAGCCTGGGGGCCCATCTTTCAAGGGTCATAAAACATGTGTGGCCTTCACTCCCATAATAAGTGTAGCCACAAAAAACACCCGATCAGAAGGATGGACCCCTTATTGGAGAAAGGAAAGGTTAGTAGTTGGAACCCCTTCACAGCTCTGGGCTCCCCTGTGATTGCATTGGATGCTCCTTTGTAGTTACGCTCCCGCTTATAGGCATGTTAGTATCTCTGCTAGTTACAGGTTTCCAGCAGTACTCCGCTGTTAGGGAGTTATCTAGCAAATCAGTCCCTATATAAGAAAATACTGTACTGTATATACTCATGTATAAGCCTAATTTTTAAGCATAAAAAATGTGCTGAAAAGTTACCCCCCCCCCCCCCCCATAGATGCCATGCCAGTTCATCCCCGCACCCCCAACTCACCACTCTAGGCTGCATAGTCTTCCGGCAGGCAGAGCAGGGCTACGGGAAGATGATGCCCAAAACCCTGTACTAGAGACTATGTGTGTCTCTAGTACAGGGCATCGGGCACCATCTTCCCGTAGCCCTGCTAAGCGTGAGACTTTCGCAGACTGGCTGCAGATCATTGGGGAACCACCAGGTAGCAGTAAGCAGTTGTCAGAGTACACAATCAACTGCTCATGTGAAAGGGCCCTAACGCACTCAGTTAAAAATTGAGTAGCCTTCTATCCCAAAGATTTGAGCCCTGCTTTGCAGAGATAGTCAATGTGATGCAAAAAATACTGCTCGCTTTCAAATTTCAAGCAAATTATATGAAGTTTGGAATTATGTAAATCTTATCGCTGAATAAGCTGCTGAAGCTGCATACAATTTGCATGACATTTCCATGCAGTTTGTAACTAATTGCAATGACCATATCTGCTGTTCTGTTTCAAAAACAGCATATATGACATAGCTTTGTTCTTATACTTATGTGGTGCGCACAATGGCCTTGATTCACTAACCAGCGCTAAGCTGGTTAGTGTGCTTTAAAGAGAATCTGTACTCTAAATTTCTTACAATAAAAAGCATACCATTCTATTCATTATGTTCTTCTGGGCCCCGCTGTGCTGTTTCTGCCACTCCCTGCTGCAATCCTGGCTTGTAATTGCCATTTTTAGGCACTGTTTACAAACAAAAGACATGGCTTCTAACTAGAGTATGATAGGCTGAGGTGAACTAAGTCTCTGATTCATACAGAGCTTGGAGAGGGTGTGTATAGCTTCTGCCGATGACAAGCAGTACAGCACATTCCACACATTCCAGCCTCAGCTGACAGAGCCGACAGAAGAGAGAAGATTAGTTCATATAACAGAGATAACACAGCCACTGTGCAAGTAGGAAAGGCTGCAGTAACACAGACCACATTACAACAGGTATAGGAACTTATAGGATAGAAGAAATAAGGCTGAAAATTACAGTGTGAAAGTTACAGAGTTTCTTTAAGACCTAATGGGTGCAAACCATGGAGTTAAGTGGTTTACGGCCACACATTGCGCACAGCCAAGACGATAACGTCACATCCGCCGCCTTGTAAACGGGGCATCGGTGTGCTGCTTCGGGCCACCCGATGCGCCGTTTTCATTGCACCGGGTGCAACATTTACACGGCAGCCGATGCAATGTTATCGTTGCACCGCGCACTATTACCGGCTGCGTGCACTGGGCTGTGCGCGATGTAGCTTTGCGCAGCAATTACTGCCTGCAAAGCTATATTTCAGGCACTAAGTGGCTTTTCACTCCATTAGCGCCAGTGGCACTTTTCCGTTAGACGGGCGCATCCACTAGGTGGCGATAATTTCTATTCACCCTCCAGGCCGCCATGGATAGTAGGGAAAGATGTAATTCTGGTGGAGTTTTACCGCCACCTAGTGGATGCGCCCAGCTAACGGAAAAGTACTGCGCCACTTAGTGAATCAAGCCCAATATGTTTAAAGTGGTATGAAACCTAGCATTTCCTCTTTGTTTTAAAAGATTATTTGCAGCATAAAATCTACTACCACAAAAAATGTGTAGCAGAACAGCATTCAAACAGTTAAACACATAACTTTGTTCTTTAGTAGAAACACAAAGTTGAGGGATGTCGTGGCACCCTAAAGCAAAAAAACACAGGAAACAAAAACGGGAGCCCAATGGTGCAGTACGTTAAGATAAAGAAGTGTAAATTGACAGAATCAAAATACTACTCACAAAGGCGGGCTGCAAGGGGAAAACCAACCGCAGGAAGCAGGTGGAGACCATAAACTCAACTCCACTCAGGGTGGTCCAGCCGGACCTCAATATGGTCACTCTCCTGACAGTAACTCACTGTGGTGCAAACCACTGGTGTTCTGTTTCAACCCCTACAACAGGGGATGTGGCTTACCTCAATAACGAAATTCTTGTGTGAAATTCTTGAAATCCTTTGCTATTGGTTTTTCGTCTAATTGGCCTGGGGAGGAGGGCTCGGACCCGCAAAGTGCATTTCCTGTGCTAAATAAAATTCAGTCTGTATGCATGTTGGATTATTATGGCTCTGTACAAATTAACAAACTGAGACATCATTGCATTCCAGTGGTTCTGGAGGTGTGTTTAGCTTCTAAGGATAACAATGGTTAATTTGCATATATTCAGCAGTGATGCACTGAGAGACATCTCAAGATCACTCCAACCTGAGTTATCGCAAATTCTTTCTGTTTTAAGAAAGTAAACTTTTGTTTTTTCTTAGCATTTTAGTAAGGGGGCTTTGAGGACCATTGTAGCCCCTCACACACTCCAATTAGTTCTGGTTCACCATGAACTTGCTGGTTAGTCTGTACCTCTCTTTGTTCATACAAGAATTTCATTATTGAGGAAATACACCTCACTTTTTTTTTTTTTTGTAATTTAAACTGATTTTAATCCATTTTATATACACCAGGGTGCCTATTTCCCTTTAATTGGCTTTAGTAGAAAGCTCCTTAATGATCCATCTACACGGAGCGATCTGGCGGCTCGATTAGCCGGCGGATCGACTCTTCCGCATCCCTGCGCGTACCTGCTCGTCCGCGTGTGCATCGGATTCAATACCCGCTCGTCCCGGCCGGTGCCGCTTATCTTCCGCTCAATTCCCCGCTATTGTCCGCTCACGGGGAACGAGCGGAGAATCGGCCGCAGCGAGATCGGACCTGTCGGATCTTATCAATCGAGCCGCATTGGCGGCTCGTTTGATAAGATACATCGGCACGTGTAGACCCAGCTTAAGCTTCTTGAAGCATCCAAAGAGGTGATAACATTATCTTTTGTTTACATTCCTTTGCTTTCTACAATTAGTATCCAGCCAGCATCACGCTGACACTGAACTGCACACATTGTAGAACCAGAGAAAGCTGAGAAGTGATCACTGGATACATACATAAATATTGCAGATATGCAGTAAAATGCAATGGCAGCTTTCAGAGCAGATAAACTGTACTATGGGAATTTGTAATTTTAGACAGGAAATATTACTTGTGCACGAAAGCAAATATGTTAACTGTAGGAAAACATCAGAATCAGAATCGCTCAGAATCAGAATCGCTTTTATTTCGCCAAGCACGACTGGGTCGTGCCCGGAATTGGGCTTGGCACATGAATACAGGGCATATACATAGAGACATACACATCGCTTCAACTCATAAACATATACATAACCATATACAGAAACACATACATAACCATATACGTAAACATAAACCACGGTTTTCCATAACTAAGTGGGTTACAGGCAGAAAGTCTAAGGGTGGAAAGCATGAGCCGAGTTTATAGAGTTCAGCAAATTTACCGCTGAGGGGAAGAAGCTGTTTTTGTGTCTGGTGGTCTTTGTAGAGATGGACCGGTACCTTAGATACCTCCGCCCCAAGGGGAGCTGATTGAAAAACTGGTGGCCAGGGTGAGAGGGATCCTTGGCAATTTTCAGAGCTCTGGAGCGTAGTCTGGCATTGTAGAGGGAGTCTAGGGCAGGGAGTGAGTTCCCGATGATCCTTTCCGCTGACCTGATGACCCTCTGTAGTTTGCGCCTGTCACTTTCAGTGGAGCCAGCATACCAGACAAGGATGGAAGAACAGAGGACGGATTCGATGGTTGCGGTATAGAAGCTTGTCAGGAGTTTCCGTGACATGCCGAACTTCTTCAGTTGGCGGAGGAAGTAAAGCCTCTGCTGGGCTTTCCTCTGGATGGAGACAGTGTTTGCCTTCCACTTCAGGGTGTTGGAGATGGTGGTGCCCAGGAGGCGGACACAGGGCACTCTTTCCACCAGCATCCCTCCAATGTGCAGTGGAGGTGGGGTGGAGGCGTGCTTCCTAAAGTCAATGATAATCTCAACGGTTTTTGCATTGTTGAGGACCAGCTTGTTTTCCCTGCACCAGTGGCAAATCCTGTCGACCTGATGGCGGTATTCCTGTTCGTCATTGTTGGAGATCAGGCCGACTATGGTGGTGTCGTCTGCAAATTTGATTACCTTGACCGAATTTGCCGAGGACCTGCAATTGTTCGTGTAAAGTGAGAACAGGAATGGTGACAAAACGCAGCCTTGTGGGGCCCCCGTGTTGGTGGTCTTTGGTTGCGAGGAGGTGGAGCCCAGCTTGACAACCTGCGATCTGTTTGTGAGGAAGTCCTTGATCCACAGTTGAAGTGTGGGGTGGACCCCGAGCTCAGCCAGATTCTCTTGTAGTACTTGAGGGCTGATGGTGTTAAATGCCGAGCTGAAGTCGAGGAGAAGGACCCTGGCATATGAGTTTGGTTTGTCAAGGTGGTTGTTAACAAGCTCCAGACAGATGTTAATGGCATCGTCGGTCGACCTATTTGCCCTATAAGCAAATTGATACGGGTCTAGCTGGGCTTCCGTTTTGCGTCTGAGGAGGGGCAGGACAGCTTTTTCAAAAGATTTCATTATGACCGATGTGAGAGCAACAGGCCTGAAATTGTTGAGGTCGGACGCGCCCTGCTTTTTGGGAACAGGGATGATGGTGGACCTCTTGAAGCATGCCGGTACTTTGCCACTCTCCAGGGACTTGTTGAAGATGGAGGAAAGGATAGGAGCAAGCTGTTTTGCGCACGTTTTCAGGCAGGCTGGCGACACTCCGTCGGGGCCCGAGGCTTTCCTGGCATTTAGTCTGGACAGGTGACACGCCACGTCTGACTCATTTACGGCCGGAGGAGGAGAGTTTCGGCATGGTGGTACTGAGGCCTGGGGTGACGTGAAGGTAGCCCGTAGCTTTGGAAACCCCCCGGAGGCCTCTGTCTCCTCGAACCTGCAGTAGAAGCCGCTGAGGTTTTCCACCAGCTCAGTGCTGGGAGGTGCGTTTTGGGGGGGGGAGCTTGTAATTTGTGGCAGCTTTAAGCCCTCGCCAAACAGCTTGTGAGTCATTCGAGGAGAGGTCCTTTTTCAGCTTATCTGCGTAGCCCTTTTTTGCAGCTTTCAGTTCCCTGTCCAGATTGTTCCTTGCCCTCCTGTATTCCTCCTGGTTCCCAGTCTTGTGTGCGGCTTCCTTGTTTCTGCGTAGTTGCCGAAGTTTCTTGGAGAACCAAGGTTTGTCATTGGGGTAGAGTTTGTGAGTTTTTGTTGGGATACAGGAGTCCTCGCAGAATCTGATGTACGAGCTCACGTTGTCTGCCCACTCATCCAGGTTTGGTGCTTCCAGGGACTTCCAGTCTGTACAGTCGAAGCAGGCTTGGAGTTGTTGCTTGGCCTCACTTGACCACACTTTGGTAGATTTAAGGACAGGTTTTGTGGTTTCCAAGCGCCTCCTGTAGGTGGGAATAAGGTGGATGAGGCAGTGGTCAGATGAGCCCAGTGCTGCCCATGAGGTGGCTTTGTATGCGTCCCTCAAGACCGTGTAGCAGTGGTCCAGAGTGTTCGCGTTTCTAGTGGGGCAGGTGATGTGCTGATGGAAGCGCGGGAGCTCTTGGCGAAGGTTGGCCCTGTTAAAGTCTCCTAGGATGATGAACAATGAGTCCGGCAAGGACGACTCCCATTTGGCGACCATGTCGCTGAGATCGCGCAGGGCGGTCTTGACATCGGCGTCGGGTGGGATATACACACCGACCAGGACGTAGGAAGAGAACTCCCTGGGCGAGTAAAATGGCCTGCAGTTAATCAGAAGGAGCTCAAGCTCTGGTGAGCATTTTTTGGCAAGAACAGAGGTGTTGGAGCACCAAGTGGGGCTGATGTAGAAACAGATGCCGCCCCCTTTCTTTTTCCCGGAGAGGGTGCTGTCGCGATCTGCTCGGATGAGGTTGTAGCCTGGGAGGTGTAGAGCACTGTCCGGGATGTTGTCGTGGAGCCATGTCTCTGTGAAACAGAAGACTGGGGTGTTGCTGCCGAGATATTTTTATTGAATGTGTTTTCAGAGTTGTATCCCACTAGTAAGTAAAAGTGCTTGGATCTTTGCAGGTCCATTCACTTGGGCAGTTATAAGAGGTATTCAGTGAACATGCCTGTTGCATATTGATGGGAAGACAAACATTCTCCTAAGAAACAAAAATATCACCGATGCAGAAAGGAAAATGAGCTGAGAAGGACCTGCATATTAATTTCTTGTAGCTTCTTTTCTGCATGTCACTGCAGCTTGTACACTTCTGGAAAATGACAGCTGGCATTCTTACACAAATCCAATTTTTTAATTGTCCCACACGTGCCAAGCAAGCAAAAACATAATTTTACAGAGCAGTAGTGAGTTTATGTAATGTGTTCAGTTTCAATGAAAGTGGCATTTAACAGTTGGGCAGTGCATAAATGGAAGTGCAAGTCTGTATGCTCACGTTGCAAAAATAAAGCATACCCACCACAATATCATTTTAAAGCCAGACACAAATGGATTCCTAGATCTGCAATCTTATCAGAGATTCTGTACCTGACTTCTTGCATCCAAAACTCAGGCATGTTTAAAGGACAACTGAAGTGAGAAGAATATGGAGGCTGCTATATTTAGTTACTTTTAAACAATACCAGTTACCTGGCAGCCCTGATGATCTAATTGGCTGCAGTAGTGTCTCAATAACACCAGAAACAAGCATGTGGGTTGTCAGATCTGAGAATAATGTCAGAAATATCTGATCTGCATGTTCAGGGTCTATGGCTAAAAATATTAGAGGCAGATGATCATCAGCAGAATAGCCAGGCAACTGGTATTGCTTAAAGAGACACTGAAGCGAAAAAAAAATGATGATATTATGATTTGTATGTGTAGCACAGCTAAGCAATAAAACATTAAGATCAGATACATCAGTGTAATTGTTTCCAGTACAGGAAGAGTTGAGAAACTCCAGTTGTTATCTCTATGCAAACAAGCCATTACGCTCTCCGACTAAGTTAGTCGTGGAGAGGGCTGTTATCTGACTTTTATTATCTCAACTGTTCCTGGACTATTTACTTTTCCTCTGCTAGAGGAGAGGTCATTACTTCACAGACTGCTCTGAAAGACTCATTTTGAATGCTGAGTGTTGTGTAATCTGCACATATTATAGAATGATGCAATGTTAGAAAAAACACTATATACCTGAAAATAAAAGTATGAGAATATTTTGTTTGCTGCTAATCTTCTAGTAATTATTCATAGTACACAACCAATTCACTATATCATATTTTTATTTTCGCTTCAGTGTCTCTTTAACCACTTCACCACTGAGGGGTTTTACCCCTTGAACACCAGAGCAATTTTCACCTTTCAGCGCTCCTTCCATTCATTCGTCTATAACTTTATTATTACTTATCACAATGAAATGAACTATATCTTGTTTTTTTCGCCACCAATTAGGCTTTCTTTAGGTGGGACATGATGCCAAGAATTATTTTATTCTAAATGTGTTTTAATGGGAAAATAGGAAAAAATGTGGGAAAAAAATATTATTTTTCAGTTTTCAGCCATTATAGTTTTTAAATAATGCATGCTACTGTAATTAAAACCCATGAAATGTATTTGCCCATTTGTCCCGGTTATAAAACCATTTAAATTATGTCCCTATCACAATGTTTGGCGCCAATATTTTATTTGGAAATAAAGGTGCATTTTTTTCAGTTTTGCATCCATCCCTAATTACAAGCCCGTAGTTTATAAAGTAACAGTGTTATACCCTCTTGACATAAATATTTAAAAAGTTCAGTCCCTAAGGTAACTATTTATGTTTTTTTTATTGTATTTTTTTTTTTAATTACAAAAAAAAAAATTGGGGTGTGTGGGAGGTAATGAGTTAATTTATTGTGTAAAACTAATGTATTTGTATATGTAAAATGCTTTAGGGTGTAGTTTTACTATTTGGCCACAAGATGGTCACAGTGAGTTTGTGTTCATGCGACCTGTAAGCGTCCGGAAGGACGCTTACAGGAAGCACTACGAGGCTGGCAAAATCACAATGAGCGCGCTGTTTCTCAAAGAAGCAGCAGATCATTGCGGGGGCTTAGATCAATGAACGGGAATGGATTTTCCCGTTCATTGATCTCCGGGGGAGCGGGCGGCGGCATGCACGTGCAGCGGGAGCACGCGCACGAGTGGCGGGAGCGCGGACAGCGGCGGGAGCGCGGAAGGTACGGATTTCTCCGTCCCTTGGTTTTTTAGGGGGGAAAAAAGGGACGGAGAAATCCGTACTGCGGGGGGTAAAGTGGTTAAAATAAAATAAATATGGCACCCTCCATATTCCTGTCGCTTCATTTGTTGTTTAAGCTGCAGTCAGGGATCTTTCAGAGGGGATAGCGGTGCAGCAAAACTTTTAGGGGCTGGAAGAAGCCTCAGGTAAATAAATATTAAAGGATACCTGAACTGGAAAATGGAGACTACCACATGTATTTCCAATTCCAAATACCAGTTGCCTGGCTGTCCTGCTGATCACCTACCTCTAATACTTTTAGACAGTGATGATTAAGGACCAAACAGGTCCAAAACATGTTACTGTGTTTCTCTGAAAATAAAAAATTGTCTTATGTTAATTTTTGCTCCAAAACCTGCTAGGATGGCTCCCACATAACCTTAGGCCCCCGTCAGGCAGCCTTCCCCTGGCTCACAGTCTCCGAGTTTGGGACTAAACTTACGATCTCCCTTTATGCCCCTCCTACCCTTAGTTCACAACCCCCTTTTTCACCCTGGAAGAGATAACCCTGATACCTTCCATTGCTGGCTCGATAAATGCTTAACCAGAGTCACCCACCTCCTAACCTTCAGAGGCTTTGTCACTTGGACTGACCTTCGTGACAAATTTGATGCCCCACAGAGTGAATTTTTTCGCTACCTACAGAGAAAGCACTGGGTATCTTCCTTGAGTGGTTGGATATCTGGAGTAGGGTATCCAGCTGCTCTTGTAACCTTCATACAGTGGAAGCAGCTTACAAACTTCTGACCCATTGATACCTGGTCCCAGCTCGCATAGC
This sequence comes from Hyperolius riggenbachi, assembly GCF_040937935.1. Taxonomy (NCBI): domain Eukaryota; kingdom Metazoa; phylum Chordata; class Amphibia; order Anura; family Hyperoliidae; genus Hyperolius; species Hyperolius riggenbachi. Next base: position 288,449,944 of record NC_090650.1, read on the forward strand.
TAAAATATTCCCCACCGCTAGTCCCTTTTGTTTTTGGGTTTGCAGAGTCCCAAGCAATATGCTTCACACCTGGTGGTCTTGCCCCCGCCTTATTAGGTCCTTACAAAACAAGCCTCACTGGTCTTTTCGGCTGCCACTATGACTATCGCAAGCAATTGGAAGAAGCCCATGGTTAACTTTGGGGAAGTAAAATCTAGTATCAACTCCTTCATGATCAATGAAAATTTGACTAGTATGCTTAAAGATACCCATAAGAAATTTGAGGAGATTTGGGATCCCTGGCTTAGGCTAGAACACCCCTCAATGGATGATGCTCTGATCGCAAGGTTGTCAGTTGTGCCCCATTTCTGTCTCTTTCCCTCCCTTTCCTTTCCTTTTCTGCTTCGTTCTTGCTTCTCTACTCTCTTCTTTCACCTCAGACCTCAGTTTACAGTACAGTTTGAGCCTTCCCTGGTCCTCTTGTCCCACAGCTGGACCAGTACCCACTCTTCCCATATGACTGCTCCAGATCAGGGCAGCCATCGGGGGGGGGGGGGGGGGGGCAACTGGCACTGCAGTGAGGGGGCCAGGGCTTCTGGGGGCCCCAGGTACCCCAAAACTCTGGATGGGCCTCATGTGCTAGCTGCAGGCCTGTGGCTCACTAACCAGCTCACCGCATTCCAGCACTGAGAGAAGAGTAACATCAGTGCTTCAACGTGGAGAGCAGATGAGTGAGCCCGCTACAGCAGACTTTCTATACTGGGGAACCACCTATATCTGGCTAGAGGCTACCTATACTGGGTCACCACATATACCTGGCTACCAATACTGGGGCTGGAACTACCTATACCTAGCTACCTATACTGGGGCACCACCTGTACCTGGCTACCTTTACTGAGGGCATCACCTTTACCTAGCTGCCTATACTGGGCCACCATATATACCTGGCTACCTATACTGGGGCTGGAACCACCTATACCTAGTTACCTATACTGGGGCACCACCTATACCTGGCTCCCTATACTGGGGCACCACCTGTACCTGGTTACCTTTACTGAGGGCACCACCTGTACCTGGCTACCTATACTGGGGTTGGAACCACCTATACCTAGCTACCTATACTGGGCCACCACCTATACCTGGCTACCTATACTGGGGCTGGAACCACCTATACCTAGCTACCTATACTGGGGCACTACCTATACCTGGCTACCTATACTGGGGCACCACCTATACTTTGCTAGCTTTATTGAGGGCACCACCTGTACTTGGCTACTTATACTGAGGCATCACCTATACTTAGCTACTTATACTGGGGTGCCTATAGCTTGCTACCTATACTGGGGGCACCTGTATCTGACTAACCTATACTGGTGCACCACTCATACCAGGCTACCTATACTGGGGGCAACTATACCAGGCTACCTATACCAGGGCACCACCTATAGTTGAATACGTATACTGGGGCACCTGTATCTTGCTGGCCTATACTGGTGCACTGGCTATACCAGGCTACCTATACTGGGGGCATCTACACCAGGATACCTATACTGGGGCACCACCTATAGCTGGCTACCTATACTGGGGGAACCTATACCTGGCTACCTATACTGGGGGCACCTATGCCTGGATACCTATACTGGGGGCACCTATACCTGGCTAGGGCAGGGGGACAAGCTGAAACAGAAAGAGACAGGAGGTAACACAGGGCGATAAAACAGGCACAGGGGGAACAGAGGCGGAGAAAAGAGGCACAGGGAGAAAAGAGATGAGACGGAAACATGAGGTAACACAGAGGGACACAAAAGAGGCACAAACAGAGGTGAGACAGAGGGGGACAAAAGAGGCACAGGAAGAAAAGAGGGGGACAAAAGAGAATGCATAAAGGATAAGAATGAACCTACAAGTCCCTATCTCGGGCTTGATTCACTAAACCGTGATAACTCCTATCACGGCCGTTTTCACGCGCATTTTCCAGTTTTGCATTTGCGCACAAAACTGATATTGTTTTTGCATGCAAAACACGCAATTGTGTGCGCAAATTCACGATCACCCGCAAACATGAAAATGCGCGCAAAAACGGCCATGAAATGAGTTATCACGTTTTAGTGAATCAAGCCCCTCATTTGTTAACTGGTGGACTACCTGTATTTTGCTAGTATTTGGTTCCACCCACAACATGCCATGGGCACGCCCACTGTTTGCCGCATCATGCTGTGCATGCCGTTTTCTTCGGTGTCGGAGCCATGCACATTTTTCACCGCAGTGGCTAGTGGGCGGGCACAGCAACCAGTGGGTGGGCCCATAGAGGGGGGGGGCAGGCCTGATGATGTGTGAGGGGCCCCAAAATTTCTGATGCCGGCCCTGCTCCAGAAAGCTGGTTTAAACCTCTAGAGCTCAATCGATGCCCTCCAGTTTGGCTGTTTTTATTTATGCCACTGTTATTGTTCTTTATATATTATGTTCTTGTTGTTAACGTTATTCATTGCTGCTTGTAATGTGATGTTTACACATTAGCTACTTCGTGTATGTGAATTACGCTTGTTTACTTTCTTGTAATTTGAAAATTAAAAAATCAATAACATTTCTTGAAACACAAAACATGTGCTGGGGCTTATTTTCAGGGGATGTCTTATATTTGGGTTAACACGGTAAGCATACTTGTTATATTTGTGTCTAACTCAAGAAAACTGAGGTAGAACAGCAATGTGCAGCACAGAGCATGTTTCCTCCTCACAGATGCAGAGCAGGCGCAGCGCGGACTGGAGAGACAGAGCCTTCCCCTTCTAGGCATCAGTCAGTGTGGATTCATTACAAGCAAATATGTCCACGCTCTCCCTTCATTACAGCTTCCAATATTGATGAATAAAACCCCTCAGGGTACAGACTCACCAGATCCTGAGGTCTAATGACCAGAACTCGCATCCGGGGTGTAGGCCACCCCGTCACCTCTCAGGAACTGTGTGAATCGTCTGAATCGCTCCCCGTCTGGCTTGTACTTGCTCCTGCGGCAGATGACTGGCTCCCTGGTGCAGGGTTGGCTTGTAAAAAATAAGTGACAGAGGACCCGCCTCTAATAGTGCATTACTTCTTTAATAAAACATGTCCATAAAAACAATGGTAAAAACAGCGCTTTAGCGAGGTATTGTATTACACACATAGATTAGGAGGAGTTAGCTCCCGGGTGACCTGCTCTCTCCCCTCGGAGCAGTGCTTTTCAGCGCTGCTAGATTTGGGCGCAGCTGGCGCCTCCATAGACTTCAATAGGAATCATTCCTATTGAAGCGCTCAGTGAGTAACGTCGGCTCCGTCAGAAGACGAAGCCGAGGTTGCTTAAAAACATAATAATTCGGCCTCCAGCAATCGCTGGAAGCCGAATTATTTCATTCCCCCACTATCCATGGCGGCCTGGAGGGGGAATAGTAATTAAATCGGCCCGGACTTGTGCAGAAGCAGGATCAGCTATATAGCGCTGTATCCTGCGCCCAAGTCTACCGGCGCCGATTTCAAATGTACTCCTATCCCCTGACTTGCGTGACTCTAATAGTGCATTACTTAAAGAAGTAATGCACTATTAGAGGCGGGTCCTCTGTCACTTATTTTCTACAAGCCAAAGCTGCACCAGGAAGCCAGTCATCAGCCGCAGGAGCGAGTACAAGCCAGACGGAGACCGATCCAGACGATTCACACAGTGCCCGAAAGGCGGGGGAGGGAGGGGGGCTACACCCCAGATGCGAGTTCTGGTCGTTAGACCTCAGGATCTGGTGAGTCAATATATTATTCATCAATATTGGAAGCTGTAATGAAGGGAGAGCGCGGACATCTTTGCTTATATTGATTGGACTAGTGTAACCTAGTGCGTCCTGCTGCACCTCCAAAAAATAACCATCCAAGGAACCTCACTGGGTCCACCATAGACTTCTGGGTATTCAGTTGGAGTATCTAACGAGCTTTGTGTAGGTCTACATATTAAAAGAGTGCATTGTGGGACTTTAGTAGCACCTGATATATGTGCCTGGAATATTGTGATCGCTGTTTTCAATTTTTACAGTGTGGATTCATGGCAGCCGTGCCGGGACTCCAGCTGTGCGGCTATACAGAGGAAGATGTGGGGCAGTGACAGTGCGGCTGAGGCTTGGCCTGATACAGACACCGCATTGAACAGCAAACCAAAACAATGCTGCTATCTCCAGCCGAGTGGGCAATTTGACCTCCATTACTCTGGTCTCCCCTCCACTCTCAGGGACTCGGAGGTAAAAAGCTGTGATAAAGTTCAGCCCACTCCGGTACCGACAGAAGTGCCACACAGTCTCCTTCTTCACTGCAGCTTGGGGGAGGGCATACATTTTGAGCATGCATGAAATATAAACTAGCGCTTATTTTTAGGAGAGGTCTTATTTTAGGGGAAACACGGTAGTTTTCTGTGAATGCTGGTCATTTTATTGGATACGTCAGAATAATCATTCAACTTTGGACATTGTGCGGAGTATTTCCTCCTCAAAGGATACCAGAGCCGATAGCAATTGGAAAATGGAGGGAGCAGGAATGTATGGAAAGCTTTCCTCATGTCAACCACTCCCCCTGTTCTCATGTGTCCCCCTCCTTTGTCACCTAAATTGCCCCCTGCAGCCTCTTCTGGGCCTGCTGCATACCTGTGGCCAGGAGAGCTCTGCGCATGTGCTCAATGTAGTCATGACATCATGCGCAGTGCGCTCCCGGTGTCAGGCACATGATCTAGGATGCATGCAGCAAGGCCAGCGCTTGCGCCGTGCTGCTTGACTCACCAACCTGGAAGCAGCTGCATCGGGGAATTTAGATGACAAAGGAGGGGGATGGAGGAGAACAGGGGGACCGATGGGCATGAGGACAGGTTCCCATACATTCCTACTCCCCCTGTTTTTTCAAATGCCTTCGGCTGTGGTATCCTTTAACTGTTGTTTCAGGACCAGACACCCAGGATCGAGCATTATCTAGTGCTAGGGGAGTGAGCGGTACTCCCACCTTCTAATACTTTTAGCCATAGACCCTGAACAAGCATGCAGATCAGAGGTTTTTCTGACTGAAGTCTGACTAGATTAGCCACATGCTTGTTTCTGGTATGTGATCCAGAAACTACTGTAGCCAAAGAGAGCAGCAGGATGCCAGGCAACTAGTATTGTTTAAAAGGAAATAAATATAGCAGCCTCCATATCCCTCTCCCTCTCAGTTCAGCCGTTCTTTAAGGCCTAGTTCACATTAGAAATCACCAGCACCTTTTCTAGTGTTTTTAGAGTGATTTGCAATTTAGTAAAGCACTTTTGTAAGCGCTTTTGAGTGGCGATTAGCGTTTTTTTTTTTTTTTCAAATCAATCAGGAAGTTAACTCTTTGACCTGGAACTGAATATCTTTAAAGAGACACTGTAACATCAAGAAGTTCCCCTGGGGGGTACTCACCTCGGGAGGGGGAAGCCTCAGGGTCCCAATGAGGCTTCCCATGCCGTCCTCTGTCCCACGGGGGTCTCGCTGCAGCCCTCCGAACAGCGGCCTGACAAATCCATCAGCTTGTTCAATATTTACCTTTCCAGGCTCCAGCGGGGCGCTGTGGCGGGTTTCGGCTCTGAAGTAGACGGAAATACCCGATCTCAGTCGGGTCCGCACAGTAGAGCAGACCCGATGGCGATCGTGTATTTGCGCCTATTTCGGAACCGAGAGCCACCATAGCGCCTGCGCAGGAGCCGGGAAGGTAAATATTTACATCGCCACTGTTCGGAGGGCTGCAGCGAGCTTATCACTCATGTGAGAATACTCACATGTAAAACCATTGCTCAAGTGCTTTTAAAGCACTTTTTAAAAATCGCCAGTGCTTTTAAAAAGATCAAAGCGCTCATAGTGTGAACAAGTCCTAACTTCGTTTTTAAAAATTGGATGTTGTTTGAGAAATAGCAGCTAATCGAGTTAAACTTAAGGGTAGAAACACAGGCAGAATACATATGCGTTTTCCATAGATAGCACATAGTGGAAAACGCAATGTTGTAGAAAGGAAGGAAGGAGGCACCGCTTCTTTTAAAATCCCTTTATTCCGGTGGGGAGAAATGCAGGTACATAGCAGTGGGGGCGACAGATGCCTGACAGCTGTTTCGCTGGTTTAGACCAGCGAAACAGCTGTCAGGCATCTGTCGCCCCCACTGCTATGTACCTGCATTTCTCCCCACCGGAATAAAGGGATTTTAAAAGAAGCGGTGCCTCCTTCCTTCCTTTCTACAACATTGAATTTCAAGCTGTGTTCTGGATGTGCACGCTCTTGGCTCCCACCTCCGGTGTGTCGGCCCTGCTACATTTGGTGCCAGGTACTGTGCCCTCATTTTCCCTTCATAGTGGAAAACGCATATGCCATTCTGCCTAGAGTGTTTCTACCCTCAGTCACAAACATCTGCTATACATGCTTGTTCAGGGGATCATCTCATCTGCATGCTTGTTTAGGGTCTATGGCCTAAAAAGTATTAGAGGCAGAGGATCAGCAGGACGGCCAGGCATTCCGCAGTGTTTATCAAACAGCAGCAGCCCCGCCCACAGGGCTGAAACTAATTTTCTCAAAGCAGCAGTTTCTGGTTGCATTATCAAAATTTTAACGTTTTACGTGCAGAAGCTTAAAGAGACACTTAAGTCAAACAAATAAAAATGAGTTTTACTCACCTGGGGCTTCCAATAGCCCCATGCAGCTGTCCGGTGCCCTCCCCGTCTCCCTCCGATCATCCTGGTCCCGCCAGCAGCCACTTCCTGTTTCGGTGACAGGAGCTGACAGGCTGGGGACGCGAGTGATTCTTCGCATTCCCAGACACATTAACACCCTCTTTGCTGCTATATGGTATATGATATATGCTATAGCAGCATAGATGGCGCTATTGCGTCCAGGAACGCGAAGAATCACTCGTGCCCCGAGCCTGTCAGCTCCTGTCACCAAAACAGGAAGTGGCTGCCGGCGGGGCCAGCAGGATCGGAGGGAGATGGCGAGGGCACCGGACAGCTGCAGCGGGCTATTGGAAACCCCAGGTGAGTAAAACTCATTTTTTTGTTTGACTTAAGTGTCCCTTTAAAAGGTGCAAAAACTCCCCCCTAACATTTGATAACTCTGACTGTGCTAAGCTATTAGATGGTAATTTTAGCTCTGTGCCTGGGGTAGAGAGGAGTTTTAAATGCACTATTGTATAATGAACACATTTCTATGAAATGCAGTTTTATAAATTAAAGTGAACTAGAGCTTTGAATAAACCTTGAAGAGATAAAAATAGGTTTGCAGGCTTTATCCGTTAAAAAAAGAAGACTATCCTTCACTGTCACGCTGTTCTTCTGGCTCTCTGAGTCACACACCTGCAGCAATCATGCACACTAGGCCACAACACCTGATCAGTAAATATCATCACTTGCTGTTGCCCTGCTGATTATTGGGCTTTCATAGTTTCTGAGTGCCACACCAGCTATGATGACAGAGCAGGATCATCCACCAGGCAACCTAGGCAGGTGCCTGAGGCCAAGTGGGTGCCAAGGGGCTTACTAGCCACTTTACCATGACCTATCGCCACTTCAGCTTACCAAAAGCACCATGAGGGGGCCCTAAATATACTACCTTGCCTAGGGCTCCATTACATCTTACTCCTTCTCTTAGCTACGAGCATACAGTGGATTCAAACTGCAGTTAGAAATACATAATCTGTCTACTAGTTCTGAGTCGTGCATTTAAATGGTGTTCCAGTAGTGCCATTTCTGGGCGCAGAACATTGAGATAAAAATCTATCCTATAAGGCACCGGATGTGATACTGCACCCTCCATATTAATTAAATTATGCAGTTGCATGCTAAGCCACATAGCCATGTCAGGCCTCTTCTTTATTTGGCTTTTATTTTTATAAAGACCAGAGTACTATCCTCATTGTAGTGCAGCAAGATAGCCAGCAAAACATTTATAAGTGACATTCTCTGTACTTCTTTTGTACTGCATTTGTTCTGTACTGTATTTGTTCTGTACTGTATGTGTTCTTTACTGTATTTGTTCTGTACTGTACTTGTTTTGTATTGTATTTGTTATTTACTGTATTTGTTTTTTACTGTTCTTGTTCTGTACTGTATTTGTTCTGTACTGTACTTGTTGTTTTGTATTGTCTTTGTTATTTACTGTATTTGTTCTTTACTGTTCTTGTTCTGTACTGTATTTGTTCTTTACTGTATGTGTTCTGTACTGTACTTGTTCTGTACTGTATTTGTTCTGTACTGCATTTGCTCTGTACTGTATTTGTTCTTTACTGTATTTGTTTCTTTACTGTACTTGTTCTGTACTGCATATGTTCTGTACGGTATTTGTTCTGTACTGTACTTGTTCTGTACTGTATTTGTTCTGTACTGTATTTGTTCTTTACTGTATTTGTTCTGTACTGTACTTGTTCTGTACTGTATTTGTTCTTTACTGTATTTGTTCTGTACTGTACTTGTTTTGTATTGTATTTGTTATTTACTGTATTTGTTCTTTACTGTACTTGTTCTGTACTTTATTTGTTCTTTACTGTATTTGTTTCTTTACTGTACTTGTTCTGTACTGCATATGTTCTGTACGGTATTTGTTCTGTACTGTATTTGTTCTGTACTGCATTTGTTCTGTATTGTATTTGTTCTGTACTGTACTTGTTCTGTACTGTATTTGTTCTGTACTGAATTTGTTCTGTACTGTACTTGTTCTGTACTGTATTTGTTCTGTACTGTATTTGTTTTTTACTGTTCTTGTTCTGTACTGTATTTGTTCTGTACTGTATTTGTTCTTTACTGTATTTGTTCTGTACTGTACTTGTTGTTTTGTATTGTCTTTGTTATTTACTGTATTTGTTCTTTACTGTTCTTGTTCTGTACTGTATTTGTTCTTTACTGTATGTGTTCTGTACTGTACTTGTTCTGTACTGTATTTGTTCTGTACTGCATTTGCTCTGTACTGTATTTGTTCTTTACTGTATTTGTTTCTTTACTGTACTTGTTCTGTACTGCATATGTTCTGTACGGTATTTGTTCTGTACTGTATTTGTTCTGTACTGTACTTGTTGTTTTGTATTGTCTTTGTTATTTACTGTATTTGTTCTTTACTGTTCTTGTTCTGTACTGTATTTGTTCTTTACTGTATGTGTTCTGTACTGTACTTGTTCTGTACTGTATTTGTTCTGTACTGCATTTGCTCTGTACTGTATTTGTTCTTTACTGTATTTGTTTCTTTACTGTACTTGTTCTGTACTGCATATGTTCTGTACGGTATTTGTTCTGTACTGTACTTGTTCTGTACTGTATTTGTTCTGTACTGTATTTGTTCTTTACTGTATTTGTTCTGTACTGTACTTGTTCTGTACTGAATTTGTTCTTTACTGTATTTGTTCTGTACTGTACTTGTTTTGTATTGTATTTGTTATTTACTGTATTTGTTCTTTACTGTACTTGTTCTGTACTTTATTTGTTCTTTACTGTATTTGTTTCTTTACTGTACTTGTTCTGTACTGCATATGTTCTGTACGGTATTTGTTCTGTACTGTATTTGTTCTGTACTGCATTTGTTCTGTATTGTATTTGTTCTGTACTGTACTTGTTCTGTACTGTATTTGTTCTGTACTGAATTTGTTCTGTACTGTACTTGTTCTGTACTGTATTTGTTCTGTACTGTATTTGTTTTTTACTGTTCTTGTTCTGTACTGTATTTGTTCTGTACTGTATTTGTTCTTTACTGTATTTGTTCTGTACTGTACTTGTTGTTTTGTATTGTCTTTGTTATTTACTGTATTTGTTCTTTACTGTTCTTGTTCTGTACTGTATTTGTTCTTTACTGTATGTGTTCTGTACTGTACTTGTTCTGTACTGTATTTGTTCTGTACTGCATTTGCTCTGTACTGTATTTGTTCTTTACTGTATTTGTTTCTTTACTGTACTTGTTCTGTACTGCATATGTTCTGTACGGTATTTGTTCTGTACTGTACTTGTTCTGTACTGTATTTGTTCTGTACTGTATTTGTTCTTTACTGTATTTGTTCTGTACTGTACTTGTTCTGTACTGTATTTGTTCTTTACTGTATTTGTTCTGTACTGTACTTGTTTTGTATTGTATTTGTTATTTACTGTATTTGTTCTTTACTGTACTTGTTCTGTACTTTATTTGTTCTTTACTGTATTTGTTTCTTTACTGTACTTGTTCTGTACTGCATATGTTCTGTACGGTATTTGTTCTGTACTGTATTTGTTCTGTACTGCATTTGTTCTGTATTGTATTTGTTCTGTACTGTACTTGTTCTGTACTGTATTTGTTCTGTACTGAATTTGTTCTGTACTGTACTTGTTCTGTACTGTATTTGTTCTGTACTGTATTTGTTCTGTACTGTACTTGTTCCGTACTGCATTTGTTCTGTATTGTATTTGTTCTGTACTGTACTTGTTCTGTGCTGCATTTGTTCTGTATTGTATTTGTTTTGTACTGTACTTGTTCTGTACTGCATTTGTTCTGTATTGTATTTGTTCTTTACTGTATTTGTTCTGTACTGTACTTGTTCTGTACTGTATTTGTTCTGTGCTGCATTTGTTCTGTATTGTATTTGTTCTGTACTGTATTTGTTCTGTGCTGCATTTGTTTTGTACTGTATTTGTTCTGTACTGTACTTGTTCTGTGCTGCATTTGTTCTGTATTGTATTTGTTCTGTACTGTACTTGTTCTGTGCTGCATTTGTTCTGTATTGTATTTGTTCTGTACTGTACTTGTTGTGTGCTGCATTTGTTCTGTACTGTACTTGTTCTGTACTGTACTTGTTCTGTACTGTATTTGTTCTTTACTGTACTTGTTCTGTGCTGCATTTGTTCTGTACTGTACTTGTTCTGTACTGTACTTGTTCTGTACTGCATTTGTTCTGTACTGCATTTGTTCTGTCCTGCATTTGTTCTGTGCTGCATTTGTTCTGTATTGTATTTGTTCTGTACTGTACTTGTTCTGTACTGTACTTGTTCTGTACTGCATTTGTTTTGTACTGTATTTGTTCTGTCCTGCATTTGTTCTGTGCTGCATTTGTTCTGTATTGTATTTGTTCTGTACTGTACTTGTTCTGTGCTGCATTTGTTCTGTATTGTATTTGTTCTGTACTGTATTTGTTCTGTGCTGCATTTGTTCTGTATTGTATTTATTCTGTACTGTATTTGTTCTGTGCTGCATTTGTTCTGTATTGTATTTGTTCTGTACTGTACTTGTTCTGTACTGTACTTGTTCTGTGCTGCATTTGTTCTGTATTGTATTTGTTCTGTACTGTACTTGTTCTGTGCTGCATTTGTTCTGTACTGTACTTGTACTGTACTGTATTTGTTCTTTACTGTACTTGTTCTGTACTGTATTTGTTCTGTACTGTATTTGATTTTTTTTGTTTACTACTTCGTGAAACTGCAATACAATACAAGTGAAGCGCTTTGCAAGTGTGCTGGCTGCAATTGTTCCCTGGCTGGTCCAGCCATCCACCCCCTCCTTACCCTGCCTGGCCTGCCTGTGATCACCATCTTGAAACCATACTGATATCACAACCCCTGAAGCACAGAGGGCTGGATGAGCAGCTAGACAGGCAATCACATCTGACCTGCCATCCAGCTCTCTATGTTCTGGGGGGGTGATGTCTGCGCAGCTCCAAGATGGTGAGCGCGGGTTTGCAAACAAGTGTCAAATGCCTCTCAACACACATATGCCTCTAGGCTTATGCCTAGTGTTAAAGAGACTCTGAAGCGGAAAAAAAATATGATATAATGGAATTGGTTGTGTAGTTCTGATAATTATTAGAACATTAGTAGCAAAGAAAATATTCTCATATTTTTAATTTCAGTCTTATAGTGTTTTTATAACATTGCATCATTCTCTAATATTTGCAGTTTACACACTACTTAGCATTCTAAATGATTTTACAGGGCAGGCCAGTGAACTTTTGAACTGTCCTCTGGAGAGAAAAAACAATACAGTGCCAGACACTTTAGATAATAAGCTTCAGAAGACTGAGCTCTCTGTGTGACTTTGAAAGTCATGGAGCTCAATGGCTCTTTTGCATAGATAACAACTAGAGTTTCTTAACTCTTAGTTTACTGGAAACAATATTAGACTTATGTCTCTGCTCCTAATGTTTTATTTCTTAGCTGTACTACGCATCATTACAAATCACTATATCACTACAAATCATTATATCATAATTGTTTTCACCTCATTGTCTCTTTAATTCTACCTCTGAGTATTCATTATACAGAAATAGACAACCTTCATTGACCTGATGCATTATAGCTTTCCTACATGTTTTCTAAAATACAAAATTACTGATATGGAAGCCTTCTTACAAACAATATGTTTGCCAGGCTTGATAGGAAAGGACACATGCTGTTCAGAATATATTCAAAATAAGATGGAGGCTGAGCAGGGCCTCAGTCAGCCTCCTGTAATAACTAGATCACTTCCTGCCATTGGCCAGATTATACTATCCATACAACTATGAGAGAGATCAGCAGGACACCAGGCAGTTGGTATTGTTTAAAAGGAAATAAATATGGCAGCCTCCATATACCTCTTGCAGGGGCAAACCCAGGATGTTCAAAGGGGGGGGGATTCCTGAAAGGTCTTCCTCAGCCCCGCACAATACAGTATAATAATATGCTAGGACATCATGCTTGGTATGCACAATGCAATCTCCCCTACAACTGACAGGATCTGACAATAATCTCCGACATGTCTGATCTGCTCCCGATCGACAATGGGATCGATCAGGAGCAGTTTGAATACAGATAATAATGAGGACAATGAAGTGGAAAGTGAAACATTCACACAAAAGGGCACAGGGTTGTGCTCATACCTCACTCTAAGTTCAGCCAGAACTGCTCCATGCTCTGTTCACACACTGCTGCTCCATGCTCTGTACACAAGCTGCTGCTCCATCCAAAGTTAAATGTAACAGTGAAAGAAAGGGGGTGGTGCTGTGAGCTGCAGGATGCCTGCAGATATTCTGGTGTCTCAACTTGAGCCTGTCCCCAGACTCTGCACCAGCCCTGGTCTGAGGGGGGATTCTGGGCAACTATAATCCCCCCTGCATTTGCCTATGTCTGGCTTCAGGTTCCCGTTTGTAACTCCTGGACACATATCTTTCTTCTGTATCATAATTACTAATGTACAAGTCAATAGAACTATTGCAAACAGGATATACAGCATAATCCTTAAACATATGGTTATGTGAAACTCAGAAGTCCTGCATGTTTTGAAAGGAACTGGAGCCATGTTGTGAATCATGATGTTTTCTTTGACACCACTCAGGCACTATACTAAAGCTACCAATCCCCATAGGAAAATAAAACATTGCAGAACTTATTGTGATTTCACAGCAATAACGATTGTTATTATACTACAAGTTCGATTTTCTGAAGATTAATAACATTTCATAAAATTCAATCTAGATTTTTTCAACATAAAGTGCATTGAAGTCAACCCAACAAGTCATTTTTTCCAGATGTGTTTATGCAGAAACTCATAATAGCCAAGTGAAAGATATACCATATTTTGCGCCGTATAAGACGCTCCAGAATATAAGACGCACCCAGGTTTAGAGGGCAAAAACCAGGGGGAAAAAAAATACTAAACCTGGTGCGTCCATATTTCAGGAGTGTCTTGTACATGTCCTTCTGTGTGTCCTCATGTGTGCTCCTGTGCCCCCCATATCCTCATGTGTCCTTCTGTGTGTCCTCCTGTGCCCCCATGTGTCCTCATGTGCCCCCCATGTGTACTTCTGTGCCCCCCCATGTGTCCTCCTGTGTGTCCTCATGTGTGCTCCTGTGCCCCTATATGTCCTCCTGTGCCCCTATATGTCCTCCTGTGCCCCCCATGTGTCCTTTGTGCCCTAAGGTGCCCCCATATGTGTGCTCCTGTGCCGACCATATGTCCTCCTGTGCCGCCCATATGTCCTCCTGTGCCCCCATATGTCTTAATTGGCCCCCCATATGTCCTTTCCCTCCCCCAGCCTTCCTCCCTCCCGCCTGCATCTCCTGGCCCCCCCGGATGGAACTGTCAATAGCGGCGGCAACTTACCTTTGGCAGGCTCCCGCGCTGATCCTAGATCATTGCGCTGCCCCCCGCTAGCCTCCTCTGCCTCCCCCCTGCTTATCTGGCCTCCCCCCGGGTGTAGGAATAAGTATCGGTAGCTTACCTCAGCTGTGCGCCCGCGATGACTGCAGACATCCATCTTCCAGGCACTTCTCGCTCTAGTGACCGGCTTGAACTGATGACGCGCAGTTCAAAGCCGGTCACTAGAGCGAGAAGTGCCTGGAAGACGGATGTCTGCAGTCATCGCGGGCGCACAGCTGAGGTAAGCTACCGATACTTATTCCTACACCCGGGGGGGGGGAGGCCAGATAAGCAGGAGGGAGGCAGAGGAGACTAGCGGGGGGCAGCGGAAGGATCTAGGATCAGCGAGGGAGCCTGCCAAAGGTAAGTTGCCGCCGCTATTGACACTCCACAAGGGGGGCCAGGAGACTCGGGCAGGCACGGGGAAGGCAGGCAGGGAATCCCCAACATGGCGGCGGGTCGGCGGTTCGTATCAGCGGGCGTTATTAAGTTGGGGATTCCCTGCGTTTGCCGTATAAGACGCAGGGACTTTTTCTCCCCATTTTTGGGGGAGAAAAAGTGCGTCTTATACGGCGACAAATACGGTAATAGTAACAGTTCAGAAAATAAATAATGAAATAAATAAAACAGAATCACCGAGATGGATAAAAATGATCCCCTCCTAGAAAATTACAGACTAACCAGCCAGTTCATGGTGAACCAGAACTCATTGGAGTGTGTGAGGGGCTACAATGGTCCTAAAAGCCCCCTTACTAAAATACTAAGGAAAACAAAAGTTTGCTTTCTTAAAACAGAAAGAATTTGTGATAATTCAGGTTGGAGTGAGCTTGAGATGTCTCCCAGTGCATCACTGCTGAATATATGCAAATTAACCATTGTTGCCCGTAGAAGCTAAACACACCTCCAGAACCGCTGGAATGCAATGACGTGTCAGCTTGTTAATTTGTACAGAGCCATAATACTCCACTGATGAGGATCAAACAATCCGAAATAGTCTGCATGCATGTTGGATTATTATGGCTCTATACAAATTAACAAGCTGACACATCATTGCATTCCAGCAGTTCTGGAGGTGTGTTTAGCTTCTAAGGGCAACAATGGTACATTTGCATACATTCAGCAGTAATGCACTGGGAGACATTTCAAGCTCACTCCAACCTGAATTATCGCAAATTCTTTCTGTTTTAAGAAAGCAAACTTTTGTTTTCCATAGTATTTTAGTAAGGGGGCTTTTAGGACCATTGTAGCCCCTCACACACTCCAATAAATTCTGGTTCACCATGAGCTTGCTGGTTAGTCTGTACCTCTCGGTGTTACAAGCCCTACTCCATAGAGCCAAATTAATCAATGCCATGCACTGATGAGGATCAAACAATCCAAAACAGTCTGTATGCATGTTGGATTATTATGGCCCGGTACAAATTAACAAGCTGACACATCATTGCATTCCAGCGGTTCTGGCGGTGTGTTTAGCTTTCAAGGGTACAATGGGTAATTTGCATATATTCAGCAGTGATGCACTGGGAGACATTTCAAGCTCACTCCAACCTGAATTATCGCAAATTCTTTCTGTTTTAAGAACGCAAACTTTTGTTTACCAAAAAAATTATTGTAAGTTTAATCATGCATAACTAATCATCTATCCCATAGTACACCAAGGTTATTGACTTTCAACTGCAATCATATTTATTGGTTTAGCTATTACAGTAGCATTCCAGTTCTTGGTAGTGCAACTGGATGCAATCAATTAACTACGGCTAAAAATGCACCGTTAAAGTTCTCAGGGGCAAAGTTGTGATTGTGAACAGGTGCAAGTCAGGAGAAGGACTTAACAACAAAAACGGTATCTGTCCTAGGGATACAGTAAAGTCTATGATTAAAAAGTAGAACTTTTTAGTACAACTAGGCTTCCCAGATCAGACCATTCCTCCAAACTGGATGGAAGAGCAAGAGAGAAACTGATTAGAAAGCCTAAAAAGAAACCTATGGCAACTTTGAAAGGGCTATTTTACAGTGCATTAGTGTCATTGCAGGATAATTCTGCATGTCAAGTCACTGCGCATACAATTCTATGAAACTCTTCTCAGTACTCCGTTGTAACAGATCACCTTATTATAACTTACTGCATGCAGGCTTTGAATTAACCTGTATGCCCAGTCTACATTGCAGTTCACATACATTTTATGCAATGCACCACTGTGAGTTTAGCTTACAGCAATATGTGGCAGCGCACTCCTTGTGTGCATGTAACTAACAACAATATTAGGGATAAGCTGGAATTTTGACCAAAATCTTTTTGACAAAATATAACGGAAAACATAATAGAATTTTGGCAAGGTAAACATTTTCATGAGAATGAGAACTTTCTTGAAAATGTGTTCTCTCATGCCCTTATTATTATTATTATTATTGATTTATAAAGCGCCAACATATTCCGTGGCATTGTACAAAGTAAGAAACGAACATGGGGTACATAATAATACAGACAATAGTGTACACTAATATACGAGATACATAATTAGTGACAAAATACAAAAAAAAGATACAGAATACAAAATACAGAATAGGTAATGACAGTGATAAAAGTAACATAATAAATAAAATGTATAATGATTTCCAAGACACAAAAGGGGGAGAGAGCCCTGCCCTTGCAAGATTACAATGTAAAGGGAATGGGGGGGGGGGACACGAGGAGGGATAGTATTCAACAAACATATAGAGGCAGTGTGTTTTAGGATACCTAGTAGGAGTACAATTTGACCTTAGGACAAAGGGAAGTGGCCTAAGGTAGCACATATGCTTGTCAGAATAAATTAGTTTTTAGAGAGCGTTTGAAGTTAACAAAGGTTGGCGAGTGACGGATGTGTTGTGGGGAGGGCATTCCAGAGGAGGGGTGAAGCGCGTGCAAAATCTTGTAAACGTGAATGTGAGGAGGTAATTGTAGAGGAGGACAACAGAAGATCATGTGCAGAGCTGAGTTTGCGATTGGGTTTGTATCTGGAAATAAGTGAGGCTATGTACTGGGGAGAGAGATTGTGGAGAGCTTTGTAGGTTAGGGTTAAGAGATTGAACTGGATCCTCTGGGTAATTGGCAGCCAGTGAAGAGCTTGACAAAGAAGGGCAGCAGAGGAAGATCGAGAAGAAAGATAATGAGACGAGCAGCTGAGTTCAGTACCGAATGGAGCGGGGCCAGTTTGTTAGAAGGTAGTCCACAAAGTAGTATGTTGCAGTAGTCCAGACAAGATATTATAAGAGCATGTATTAACATTTTAGTTGTGTCTTGAGTGAGAAAAGGTCGGATGCAAGATATGTTTTTCAGTTGGAGATGGCAGGAGCTGGTTATGGAGTGAACATGAGGAGTAAAAGAGAGAGATGAGTTAAATATTACTCCCAAACACCGTGCTTTGGGAACTGAAGTTACTTTATACTTTAATGCATTTGGTGACAATGGCCTCAATTCACTAAGCTTTATCAAACACTTTATCGAACGTTTCAAAATTTACCTCATGGGTAAAATCTAATTTTGAATTCACTAAGGTGTTATAGATTTATTGAACGTTTTATCGATAAACAATATTTATCGATAAATATATAACACCTTAGTGAATTCAAAATTAGATTTTACTAATGAGGTAAATTATCAAATGTTCGATAAAGTGTTCGATAAAGCTTAGTGAATTGAGGCCAATGTGTTTTTGCATGCATGCTTATAAAATTCTGTCCATATACTCATCTCTTTGCAAAAATGTGTTTTTTTCTTTCCTATAGACTTGCAATGCATTTGGTGAAATGTGCGAAATTAGTAAAAAAAAATTGACACTTTCACAAAAATTATGGCAAAACAAAAAAATCCTTATTTGCTTATCCCTAAACAATATTAAAAGTCCCTCACATATGTAGCTTGCATGGGAGGTCACAGTAAAGAGACTCTGAAGCCAGTTTAAAAACTAGTTTTTAACTTTTATTTAGCTTCAGGATGATGGTCACTGCTAAAACGACGCATTCCCGCAGCAGACCAAGGGCTTTATAAACCCCAAATCCCAGGGCAAAAATCCACGACTTTCAAAGTTGTGGATTTTGCTGCCCGGGGAGGCAGAGTTTAGCGCTGTAGCTCTGCCTTCATTCACGTCAATCTGCACGCGGATCTCCGCCTCTCCCCACCCCTTTCAGTGAAAGAAGACTGAGAGGTGGCAATCAGCGGGGATTTATGTGAGTAGAGGCAGAGCTACATCCCTAAGCTCTGCCTTTATCAGGAAACGCTCCCCGGTTTTTGCCCTGGGGCTGGTGATTTGGAGGTTATAAAACCCTCGTTCTGCCACGGGAATGCAGCGTTTTAGAAGTGACCATCATCCTTAAGCTAAATAAAAGTTAAAAACTAGGTTTTAAAATGGCTTCAGTCTCTCTTTAAGTCACAACTCAACTATGCCAAAATGCACCTTGTAGATTCTGAGGCCAATTTGAAAAAGATATTATGGTTAGATGAAACCAACATCACACTATCTAGTCTGAACACGAAATGGTGGAGATTCTATACACCCCATCATCCAAAGATCTTGAGAACATGCTAAACATGATAGGACATGGAAGGTGAATAGTTGTTTTCTCATCATCAACAGGAAGGCTGTCATTTTGGGGGAAGGTGGATTGCTAGGACATGAAATGAGAACAATGTTTTTTCTTAAGTAGGATAAGGATTTTGTTGTTGTTGTTGTTGTTGTTGTGTGTGTGTGTGTGTGTGTGTGTGTGTGTGTGTGTGTGTGTGTGTGTGTGTGTGTGTGTGTGTGTTGGTGGTGTGGGGGGGGGGGTGACATTAGAGTGTATCAAAATCACATACTTATCTAAGATGAGGGAAGTCTCTAGATCCTAATGAGGCTTCCCACGGGGTCCCCCGGTCCCCCGTTGCCTCCAAAAACAAAGGCTTGTAAGTAATCTGATTGGGCCACACTTTGCTCCTAGCATGAGTGAGGCTGTACTGTACCTGCATGACTTTGGCCGAGCAGGAGCAGCTCTGTGCTACTGTGCAGGTACGGCCGCGCTGGTGCCTGAAATCGCAGCCCCGATTAGCATGGAGGGACCTGTGTAGGGATGGATGAACTAGTTCCTGGCAAATAATAACCACTCACCGTGCATTTATACAGCAGATTATCACAGTAAAAATTTGCGCTCACATTTAAAATTTAAGTCAATGGCTGCCAGGGTCATTAAAGGACTTTTTTCACGGTTGCGTTTTTATTTCAATTTTTTTTTTTTTACTTTTTAATGGCCAAATTACAGTAACATTTGAAAAAAAATGACACGAGGTCCCCTCTCCCAAGCCTCTTTAACCCCTTGTCACCCATGCAGACTGGGATAGCCAGATTGCAGAGCCCAGGCCATGTCTGGGTTTTTGGACACTTTGTACACCTTTTTTTTTTTAAAGAAATTGTGGCTGTAGAAATGCCCTGATGGTTTTAGAAGTTCATCTGCCATGAAAGTGAATGGGGCTCATTTGCAATGTTTGGCCATCCCTAGTCCCGGGCAGTGGCGGAGGACCATAGTACAGCATTAGAAGATATTGGAGGATCCAGAGGCTTCCCTCTTTGTAGATAAGTATGTGTTTCTGATTCTGAACCCACGCCTCGGCTAGTTTTCTCTTTAACCTCCTGCCGACCACATAACGCCACTGGGTGTGAACGTGGCGACAGCACCAGGACCGTCTATTGCCAATTGGCATAAAGTCCTGGGACGGATTTTGCAGGGTGGCGTGCATCTCCGCTTCAATGACGGAGCTCTGCTCCTCCATCAGTTTCCCTGTTAGACGCTGTCTATTTTCTCTGTTAGTGCATCGATCTAAGGCAGCGCTGTACTGGGGACAGCCGTGTGACACAGCTGTCCCCCTGGGAGGCAGAGAAGAGTTCCGCTGTCATAGGCTGAAGCCTATGACAGCCGATCGCTTTCATTGGCTAGCTATATTTATTTAAAAAATAAACTAATAAATATTTATAAATAAATAAATAAACATTCCAGGAGCGATCATAGCCCACCAACAGAAATCTCTGTTGGTGGGCAGAAAAGGGGGGGGGATCACTCGTGTGCAGAGTTGTATAGCCCTGCAGCAAGCCCTTAAAGCTGCAGTGGCCTAAATTTTCAAAACATAGCCTGGTCACTAGGGGGGTGTATGCCTACGGTCCTCAAGCGATTAAAGAAGGGAGGAAAATAGATGTTTATATTAGGGGAGGTGATTTATTTAGGTGATTGGTAGGGCATGGAGGAGGCATAATATTTTTTTGGTTGTATGGAATACAGTTTTAATGGTGGGATTTGGGCTGACATTGGGGGAAACTAATTATTAGCACTTGCCAGCAATTCACAACATATTGCAATGCTCTGACAGCTTCAACCTTGTAAAAATCTGGGATTGAGCTGCCAGAAGGCAATCCAATGTATCACCTTGAGGTTCTGCAGTGATAAATTATGCTTGCTGTTAACAGGTCTGGCTATCCATATTCCCTGCATATATCAGTAGATAGAGCAGATAGGATCTTAACCTTCCTCTTAATGTATATTCATAACTTAAATATCACTTACTAAAGAGCTTGTCCGAACCATTTTTTTTCATGTTTCTGTCCTTTTAGCTTGATTACTACTGAAATTATCCACCAGGTGGAGAAATGAACAAACGCACAGCTTCGTCTCTCTAGTGTGCTGAATAGCTTTATTTGTGATCAAATTAAAAAAAGAAAAGGAGAAGTAATAAACATGTCCATTCTTGAATAATTTTATGATGTTGGAGACAGAGTGTGACCCAACAATCGTATGTTTATTAAATCAGAATAGTCCACTGTGTAAATCAGTTTGCCCCTTGTTAGGTTAAAATACAAACTCTGAGCGGTTTTGCTTATCTCAGAGGTTTGCTATTTAGCATTCAGAGTGCAAGATACAAAGCTAAGAAGCCTGATATTTCTGACAATGATGCTTAAGTATTGAATCATCTGCCTGTGAGTTTTTTTATCCATATTTTGAACTAGCACAAGAAAATAACTAATTATTTCATTTCTTCTATGACTTCTCTAGGGCGAGAGGAAGGCTGTTCACCAAAACCACACACTCAAATGAATAAAACTCAAGAGTTTCTTTACCTTATAGAAGCAATTAGAGAATGTGCATTATGCAGAAAAGATGTTTAGTGTTCCTTGTGGTACAATGCTTGCCAAAACCTCATTTCAGCTATGTAATGCATAAAGAAATATGCTTTCTGAGAGAAAAAGATTGCTGTATCTCCTTTTCAAATACTTTTATTTCTCGGTAGGAAAAAAAACAACTTGTGTGACCAGCAGTGCAAAGCGGAAGCAAGAAATTTTGGTCGAAGTTAGGGCGTCGCCATAGGCAGCAGCATAAATAGCAGGTGTCAGATCAATTTACCAAAATCATTTTTTTGCGGACGGGGGAAGGGGGGACAGTTAAGATTAGAGGTCAGTAAGAGGGGTTTTAAGGTTAGTGGCTGGATAGCGTAATGGTTAAAGAGAAACTCCAACCAAGAATTGAACTTTATCCCAATCAGTAGCTGATACCCCCTTTTACATGAGAAATAGAATGATTTTCACAAACAGACCATCAGGGGGGCGCTGTGTGACTAATTTTATGCTGAAACCCCTCCCACAAGAGGCTCTGAATACCGCGGGACTCTGGGCAAACTGCCACAATGCAACAATGTTTACAGACAGGAAATGGCTGTTTAAAGCTGTCTGTAACGGCCAGAGCAGCTAGAAACAGCTACATAACTTGCCCACAGTAACAATGTCACCATGTAATACATGTCAGAATGTGAATCTGGGAGAGGAAAGATTTTACAATGAGCAAACACTGACTAAATCATTTATACATAATTATTGTAAAAATGAAGCACTTTTTTTTATTAAATTATTTTCACTGGAGTTCCTCTTTAAGGGGTCTGCCTCTGGCACAGGAGACCTGGGTTCAAATCTCAGCTCTTCCTGTTCAGTAAGCCAGCACCTATTCAGCAAGGAGTTCTTTGGCAAGACTGCTGCTGCCCACTGAGCATGCCCTAGTGGTTGCAGCTCAAGCATTTTGAGTGAGAAAAAAAGCACAACATAAATGTTATTTCTCTTGTCTTGTCTTGTCA
This sequence comes from Hyperolius riggenbachi, assembly GCF_040937935.1. Lineage (NCBI taxonomy): Eukaryota > Metazoa > Chordata > Amphibia > Anura > Hyperoliidae > Hyperolius > Hyperolius riggenbachi. The sequence continues at coordinate 288,472,158 of NC_090650.1, forward strand.
TGTATAGTTAGGCATCAGGAAGGGTGATATTAAGGTTAGGTATGGGAGGATGGTTTAAAGTCAGGTGTGGGGTTCTTAGGGTTAGACATTGGAGGGAGGAGGGTTCTGTGTAAAAGTAGAGTTATGTTTAGGTGTAGTATGTGTGCAATGCTTCTCCTGTTCCGGAGAAGTGTGTGTGTGTGTGTGTGGGGGGGGGGGGGGGCACCCTATTGTATATATAATGGCTTCTACACAAAATTGCAACAGAGTGGACAGAACTTGATAGGACTGCTTTTAGGATTACTTAGAGGAAAGCTAAATTTGCATTAAATTATTGCACAAGGCATTTTCAATTTTTGTATCAATAAAAAATACATATATGTTACTTTTCACTTGCAACAAATGTCTGGTTACTTGCAACAATGGTACAATGTCTGGCAAATGATAGACTGAAAACTCTGCACAGATTCTGATCAGCTCATCAGCAGATGCTCCCAGCTAAATGATTCAATTTAGAGTGGAACCAAACTCTAGAACAATAAACAATTGAAAGTCTTTATTCCAAATATAGTTGCTAAAGAAATCAACTGGCTTGTGTTTGTTTACACAGATGCAAGGTTTTAATTCATTCCTATTTGCAGCTGTGAATAGACTGCAGGAGCACACTCTTTCCCTAGTAAACACTGAGGCACAACTCCATCAGTGCTTCCTGCAAAGTTAAACCAAGTTCTAAATTTCAGTATGTTTAGTATTTCTATAAAATGTAATGAATACTTTATTCATTCCCTAAAGATTATCATGCTGTGGGTAATTGTTAAGAGCAGAGAGGAAATTCTGAGTTAAAGGAATGCTGTAACCCCCTTACAGCGTTCCTTGGAAAAAAGAGTTGAACTTACCTGGGGCTTCTAATGGTCCTGTTGACGTCAGCGGGAGTGGGGACACGGACATGCAGGTGCAGTGGGTTTGTGACTTTAAAGTTTCAAATTCCAGAAGTGAACCAGCGGCGGGAATCGGAGCATCAGGGACTGGCTGTGTGGGCACAGGACGTCTGCGGGGGATCATTAGAAGCTCCAGGTAAGTTCAACTCTTTTTCCCCCTAGCTCCCTACAGTACACCTTGAAGTTACACTTTAAATGCTCAGTCAGCTCATATACCTGAAGTGTGGCATGTGACCTAAACAGACAAGGTAAGACAGTTCTGTTATGTTCCCTGAAATAAGTGATATTGATTTTGTTTCACAAAAGATTACAATTCATTTAGATCTATTAGAGAAGTATTGGAAAATTAGACAGAAAAAAATCCTTGTGATGCATTGGTACTTAACACAAAAAGTTCAACTTCTTTGCGCTAATACCAGTCAGAAAAACCTACCAAGCACCAACCATATCCCTGACCTATTCCACAAATTGTAATGAATACTTTTTTGTCTACATAAGGTTATCTTTTGGAGCAGAGAGGACATTCTGAGTTTAGTTCCACTTTAAATGCTCAATCAGCTCAGCTACTTAAAGTGTGGCATTTGACCTAAAAATATAATGTATTACAGTTCTCTTATGTTCCCTGAAATAATTGATACTGATTTTGTTTCACAAAAGATTACATTTCCTTTAGCTCTATTAAATAAGTACTGGAAAGTAGACAGAAAAATATGGTGCATTAGTACTTAACACGAAAAGTTCAACTTGTGTGTGCTAATGACCTTGTGCCTAACATTAACCATATCCCTGACTGATGGCTAATAGTGTGGGGGTGTCCGGTGTGACGAGATCTGCTCATAACTCCCGTGACCAGAAAGAGAAAAAGATCAAGAGCAACCAGGAGTGTAAATAGTGTAATGCCAAAGGAATTATCAGTAACAAAAATGACTACTTACAAAACCGGGTTGCAATTACGGTAGGCAACCCGGTTTTGAGCATGTGGAGAAATCCGTTTCCACTTGGATGGAAAGTCTTCCTCTTCTGGACTTGGGTCACACTCCAAAAAAGGGTCCACTGGAACCAATAGGCTGCAGGGATAGCCCCTTGGAAGGGGAATGGAAATATAATGGAAGGGAGGAGGCACCCCACTGATGTCAGGATAATGACTGGTATAATAAAGAACAGTCTTACTTCGTCAGCAGGTATTTTAGAGTTTTATTGGACACCACAAACAAATTATGCATTTCTCGGGATTTATCCACTTCTTCCGGTTAAGAATACAGTGTCTTAGTGATCACAGCAACTACAAAACATGAAAAACAAATGCACACTCCCAGCTAGCACATTCCTACCTTATATGTGATTAGCAGACGCCTGTCGACCAATCAGGTGCAATGGTATACACCCTTTGTCTGCCGTATCAAATCTAGCAGGAATGCATGAATTTCATAAATTTAGCAGCATTCAGGTGGGAGGCTTAGATCAGACGTAATCGTAGTTTATGTCACTCATCAGGGACACCGTGTGCAGGTAACCCCCCACTTGTTCCACTCCCTAACTACTCACCTATCAACCGCATCCTGGAAGCTGCAAAAAGAGAAAGTCAGGGGTCCCAGAAACTGCCACAGTCCGGGACCCCTAAACTACCATGCAATCAGGGCCGCCATCAGAAATTTTGGGGCCCCTCACACATCATCAGGCCTGGCCCCCCCCTCCCTGGGCCGATCCACTGGTTGCCGTGCTTGCCCACTAGCCACCCCTCCCCCTGTCCTTGCGCGAAGTGAGCTGCGGCGAAAAATGTGCATGGCTCCGACAATTAAGAAATCAGCATGGACAGCGTGATGTGGCAAAAAGTAGGCGTGGCCATGGCATGTTGTGGGTGGAGCCAAATACTAGCAAAATACAGGTAGTCCCTGGTTAACAAATGAGATAGGGATTTGTAGGTCCATTCTTATCCTTTATCTGTTCTCTTTTGTCTCTTTTCTTCCTTCTTCCTGTGCCTCTTTTGTCCCCCTCTGTCTCACCTCAGTTTGTGCCTCTTTTGTGTCCCTCTGTGTGACCTCATGTTCCGGTCTCATCTCTTTTCTCCCTGTGCCTCTTTTGTCCGCCTCTATTCCCCCTGTGTCTCTTTTATCCCCCGTGTTACCTCTTGTCCCCTTCTGTCTCAGCTCGTCCCCCTGCCCTAGCCAGGTATAGGTGACCCCAGTATAGGTATTCAGGCATAGGTGCCCTTAGTATAGGTTGCAAGATATAGGTTCCCCCAGTATAAGTAACCAGCTATAGGTGGTACCCCAGTATAGGTAGCCTGGTGTAGATGACCCCAGTATAGGTAGCCTGGTATAGCTGGTGCCCCAGTATAGGCCAGCAAGATACAGGTGCCCCAGTATAGGTATTCAACTATAGGTGGTGTCCCGGTATAGGTAGCCTAGTATAGTTGCCTCCAGTATAGGTAACCTGGTATGGGTGGTGCACCAGTATAGGTTAGCCAGGTACAGGTGCCCCCAGTATAGGTAGCAAGCTATAGGCACCCCAGTATAAGTAGCCAAGTATAGATGGTGCCCCAGTATAGGTAGCCACACATGCCCGCAGCCAGCACATGCGGCCCTTTCAGCGCTTTGGAGGGGCCAGTGCCCCCAAAAGCCCTGGGCCCCTCACTGCAGTGTCAGTTGTCCCCCCCTGATGGCTGCCCTGCATGCAATACCCAGAGGGGTATACAGGTGAGTCCTGGACTTCTCACCAGCACCTGCCTTATTCTTTTTCTAATCTTACTCCTAATATTGGTTTCTTGTTCATCTTTCACATGTCTTTTTTTTTTTTTTTTAGTTGAGTTTACATAGCTACAGGCACTCCTGGCTAATTGCTGTGATCACAAAACACTGGTTCACACGACAGTCAGGGGTCACGGACTGTCAGGGGTCCTGGGCAGTTTCATGACTGTCAGTGTTTTGTGGTTTTAAATTTCCCTTTTTCCAGCTTTCAGGATGCAGTTGATAGGTGAGTAGTTAGGGAGGGGACCAAGTGGGCAGTACCTGCACAACCGTGTGTTTTGTGATGACAGCAATTAGCCAGGAGTGCCTGTAGCTATGTAAACTCAACTAAAAGAAAAAAAAAGACAAATGTGAAAGATGAACAAGAAACCAATATTAGGAGTAAGTTTAGAAAGAGAATAAGGCAAGGGACTAAACTTGTCTTTCTCGGTTTAAAGGGAACCTAAACTGAGAGGGATATGGATGTTTCTTTTTAAACAATACCAGTTGCCTGGCAGTCCTGCTGATCTCTGTGTCTGCAGTAGTGGCTGAATCACACACCTGTTACAAGCATGCAGCTAATCCAGTCTGACTTCAGTCAGAGCACCTGATCTGCATGCTTGTTGAGGGGCTGTGGTTAAAAGTATCAGACACAGGATCAGCAGGATCCATCTGAAAATGGCAGCTGCGAATAATGGCGCACGGTGTTGCCGCTAATCCGTTTGTCGCTTATCGCTATTTAACGTTAAAGCCTTATCGTTATTTAGCTCTGTTTATTTTATTGAAAATTTTGTAACGTTATTTATTGTTGTAAAAAGCGGTGATAGAAAAGGTATACCTAACCCTACTCTCACACAGAACGCTCGCTGTACCTATCCCTAAACCCTAGACCCCCCCCCCTGATGGTGCCTAACCACCTCCCTGGTGGTGCCTAACCCTAAGACCTCCCTGGTGGTGCCTCACCCTAAGCCCCCCCCCCCCCCCCGCACACACCCTAAGACCCCCCCTGGTGGTGCCTAACCCTAAGACCTCCCTGGTGGTGCCGCCTAACCCTAAGACCCCCCTGGTGGTGCCTAACCCTAAATCTCCCTTGGTGGTGCCTAGCCCTAAGACCCCCCTGGTGGTGCCTAACCCTAAATCTCCCCTGGTGTTGCCTAACCCTAACCTTGACAGTTACATAGTTACATAGTTATTTTGGTTGAAAAAAGACATACGTCCATCGAGTTCAACCAATACAAAGTACAACTCCAGCCTGCTCCCTCACATATCCCTGTTGATCCAGAGGAAGGCAAAAAAAAAACCTTACAAGCATGGTCCAATTAGCACCAAAAGGGAAAAATTCCTTCCCGACTCCAGATGGCAATCAGATGAAATCCCTGGATCAACATCATTAGGCATTACCTAGTAATTGTAGCCATGGATGTCTTTCAACGCAAGGAAAGCATCTGAGCCCCCTATAAATGCAGGTATAGAGTTTGCCATAACGACTTCCTGTGGCAATGCATTCCACATCTTAATCACTCTTACTGTAAAGAACCCTTTCCTAAAGAAATGGCTAAACCGTTTTTCCCCCATGCGCAGATCATCCATTCACCGTTTTGCAGTTAAATAATGTCAGCAGTTTGGCTTATGTAGGGCACTATTGATAAATAACTTTTCTGTGCGCAATAATGTCTGCTGTTTGGCATATGAACGGCGCTATTGATAAATAGCGTTACTGTGTGCCGTTTTTCTTCTTTTTTCCCTGTGCGCCATTATTATGCAGTACTAACGATAAATAGCGATAAGCTTATCTGTGCGCCATTATTCACTGATTCGGGATCAGCAGGAGAGTCTGGAAACTGGTATTATTTTAAAAGGAAAAATCCATATCCTTCTCAGTTTAGGTTCCCTTTAAAATATGTCCATACCACAGCATTCCAAACAGAAATGCTAGCATCAGACTTTACTGCAGGTCACTGGATTAGCAAAAAGGTTTACCAAGGGCTCCTGCTCTGTACAGCTTAAAATTGGTGCAGCAAAATGGAAAATCCTGACCACTCCATAATTCAGAGAGAGACCACGTTACATACTTACAAACAATTGCAGTTTGTGCTAGAGGTCAGTTTTGGAAATTATGGGCTGGCCGCAAATTTGCTTTAAGAAACCAAATCAGACTTCAACCTCTGAGAGTCAGTTCTTAAAGAGAAACTCAGTGACATTCCATTGAACTGGACTTAGAATTGGAATAATATTTGTAAATGTCTTTGGGTGCATACACTCATCCAATTTTGATTGGCCAATTTGACCACTTCCATGTAGTATGAGAGCATACCTACACAATCTTCATAGTACTCAAATTCTGCAGGCCCTCAAACATACTACATAAAATTGGATGTGTGTATAATCACTTTCTCCTTAGGAAGTTTTTAAAAAGTTATAAGGCTTGTTCACAGTGGATGCTGCATTGCATTTGCTGTGACAGCAGGAATGCAATGCAACGGATCAGGACATCAGATGACGTTATGCTCGCTATACCCCACTGTGATTGTCACATAGGTGGTGCATTGTAGTGCAGTAAGCCGCATTACAAAGTGGCCATAACACCGCACCACTGTGACTGCGTCTGCTGCCTGACCCATGCTAGTTCAGTGAGTCAGCGTAAACTTGAGAAAAAGAATAAAGTGTAACAATTTGCTCTGCCTGCAGAAATTGTTTCCATGATCAAAGAAGCAGAGAGTACCCATGTGGAGTGCGATCGCTGCCACCATAGATAGTAGTGTTGTTACAGTTACTATGTACTCTGTTTTTCTCTTTTTTAAAATGTTCATGATAATACAGGTTATTCTGCTGTTTGTTTTGTGTCGTCTACCTAGCATTTTCATACGTATGATACTAATCTGACTTATAGTTTCCAAGGATGCAATTGCCTGATCGTTGGTAATCTGAATGATACGCCTGTACAATCACTTGTTGGCCATGTTTGGCACTAGAGATGGCCCGAACCTCCGATTTTCGGTTCGCGAACTGCGAACGCGAACTTCCGCAAAGGCAATAGACTTCAATGGGGAGGCAAACTTTGAAAACTAGAAACACTTATGCTGGCCACAAAAGTGATGGAAAAGATGTTTCAAGGGGTCTAACATCTGAGTTTTTGCATGGATGAGTGGGATAGACGCCAAAAGTCCTGGGGAAAAATCTGGATTGGATGCAAAGCAGCGTTTTAAGGGCAGAAATCACACTGAATGCTAAATTGGAGGCCTAAAGTGCTTTAAAACATCTTGCATGTGTATACATCAATCAGGAGGCTTGATTCACAAAGCGGTGCTAACTGTTAGCACGCCTGTGAAAACCCCCTTAGCACGTCTAAACGAGCTTTTCATTAAAGCCTATGGGACTTAGCGCGCGCATAGGACTTTGCGCGCGCAAAAACTTTGCGCACAGTACTTAGCGCGCGAACTGATTGAAAATCCGATGCTAACCTACTTAGCACCCTGGTTAGCATGTCTAAAGACTTTAGACGTGCTAAGTAGGTTAGCACCGCTTTGTGAATCAAGCCCAGGGAGTGTAATTAGAGTACTGCTTCACACTGACACACCAAACTCACTGTGTAACGCACCGCAAACAGCTGTTTGTGTTGTGATGACCATGCTGGACTGGTGCGCATAATGGCGAGAGTGCAGGAGATAGCGGTTTTCAAGCCCATATGGTCGCCAGGCTGAGGTAGCTCCATGACAGAACAACAGTGACTGTCCAGCTGATCAGATTTGGTCTGTCCACAATGAAGCAACGACCTTATCATCTTGGGTGTGCCACCCCCCGAGACACTCATATAGCCGGCGGTCATTGCTTCATTGTGATACGCAAGCCCTTTCACCGCGGCAAGGTAATGATCACGAAGGGGAATTGGCACATGTACATGCCTTTTGTTTTGTTGTTGCAGCTGCAGTGCAGCCAGAAAAATGAGGCAGGCTTGTACACGCACCAGAAAAATTAGTAAGGAAAAGTTTGCGGTTCTCCGTGAACGCGAATCACGGAAGTTTACCGGGAACCCTTCGCCGGCAAACCGTTCGGGCCATCTCTATTTGGCACTCCTGACCCTGAGAGTGGCAAGTGGATTCTGAACAATGCAATGTTATATACTATCAACAACCTATGTATGAGCTGTCAGATTTTATTGTATTGAATACAATGACGTTGGAGATGTTTATGTGCTGAACATGGATATAAATGAATGTTGAAAGAAAAAAAAAGCAGAGAGTAATAAAAACACCTTCCAAAAGTCCATGTAAACTCGCTCTATGGTGCACTGTGGTTGCAACAGCAGAAATGTTTTGGTTAGTAGCAATCCTTCCATGCAGACTGTAAGCAAGAGGAAACTATAATTCAAATGTAATAACTGGTGTTTAATATCTGATGTAATTAAGTGCAAAGTGACTTTCTACCTGAATTGAAGCTTTGTTAAATACAACAGCCTGAGACAGCATGGCCCTGGTATTTCTGATGTGTGTGCATATACCAATATATATATATATATATATATATATATATATATATATATATATATTGTAAAGCATTATGAAAGGTTAGAAATGCACTTGCAAATACAAGTACTACCCGTATATTATAAATGAAAACATGCAGTTTTACCTCTGCAACATTTACTACTATCTTAAGAACAATAACAGTAGTAATGACTAGTGTTGGGCGAACATCTAGATGTTCGGGTTCGGGCCGAACAGGCCGAACATGTCCGCGATGTTCGGGTGTTCGACCCGAACTCCGAACATAATGGAAGTCAATGGGGACCCGAACTTTTGTGCTTTGTAAAGCCTCCTTACATGCTACATACCCCAAATTTACAGGGTATGTGCACCTTGGGAGTGGGTACAAGAGGAAAAAAAAATTTAGCAAAAAGAGCTTATAGTTTTTGAGAAAATCGATTTTAAAGTTTCAAAGGGAAAACTGTCTTTTAAATGCGGGAAATGTCTGTTTTCTTTGCACAGGTAACATGCTTTTTGTCGGCATGCAGTCATAAATGTAATACATATAAGAGGTTCCAGGAAAAGGGACCGGTAATGCTAACCCAGCAGCAGCACACGTGATGGAACAGGAGGAGGGTGGCGCAGGAGGAGAAGGCCACGCTTTGAGACACAACAACCCAGGCCTTGCATGAGGACAAGAAGCGTGCGGATAGCATGCTTTGTACCACCATGCAGTCATAAATGTAATAAAGATAAGTGGTTCAATAAACAGGGACCACGCGGCAACGCTAACCCAGCAGCAGCACACGTGATGGAACAGGAGGAGGCGCAGGAGGAGAAGGCCACGCTTTGTGAGACACAACAACCCAGGCCTTGCATGAGGACAAAAAGCGTGCGGATAGCATGCTTTGTACCGCCATGTAGTCATAAATGTAATAAAGATAAGAGGTTCAATAAACAGGGACCACGCGGCAACGGTAACCCAGCAGCAGCAGCAGCAGCAGCAGCAGCACACGTGATGGAACAGGAGGAGGCGCAGGAGGAGAAGGCCACGCTTTGTGAGACACAACAACCCAGGCCTTGCATGAGGACAAAAAGCGTGCGGATAGCATGCTTTGTACCGCCATGTAGTCATAAATGTAATAAAGATAAGAGGTTCCATAAACAGGGACCGGCAACGCTAACCCAGCAGCAGCAGCAGCAGCAGCACACGTGATGGAACAGGAGGAGGCGCAGGAGGAGAAGGCCACGCTTTGTGAGACACAACAACCCAGGCCTTGCATGAGGACAAAAAGCGTGCGGATAGCATGCTTTGTACCGCCATGTAGTCATAAATGTAATAAAGATAAGAGGTTCCATAAACAGGGACCACGCGGCAACGGTAACCCAGCAGCAGCAGCAGCAGCAGCAGCACACGTGATGGAACAGGAGGAGGCGCAGGAGGAGAAGGCCACGCTTTGTGAGACACAACAACCCAGGCCTTGCATGAGGACAAAAAGCGTGCGGATATAGCAGCAATGCTTTTTGCCGCCATGCAGTCATAAATGTAATACAGATGAGAGGTTCAATAAACAGGGACCGGAAACGCTAAACCATCCCAGATGTTCATCGGTCATGTTACTTGGTTGGGGTCCAGGAGTGTTGCGTAGTCGTTTCCAATCCAGGATTGATTCATTTTAATTTGAGTCAGACGGTCTGCATTTTCTGTGGAGAGGCGGATACGCCGATCTGTGATGATGCCTCCGGCAGCACTGAAACAGCGTTCCGACATAACGCTGGCTGCCGGGCAAGCCAGCACCTCTATTGCGTACATTGCCAGTTCGTGCCAGGTGTCTAGCTTCATGCCCGGTTTCAGGTCCAGCGGTGCCAGCCACAAATCCGTCTGTTCCTTTATTCCCCTCCAAATTTCCTCCCCTGTGTGCTGCTTATCCCCAAGGCAGATCAGCTTCAGCAACGCTTGCTGACGCATGCCAACAGCTGTGCTGCACTGCTTCCACGATCCTACTGCTGCTGGTGCTGGGTTAGCATTTCCGGATGAGGTACAGCTTTGAGATGCGTTGGAGGAGAAGGAGTCAGAGAGGTAGGTGCTGCTGTTGTTATCCAGCTGTTTGCGGCGTGGGCAACACCCGCGCCGTAGCAGGTGAGGAATCGCTGCCAGGCTCCACAAGGTTCACCCAGTGCGCGGTAAGGGAGATGTATCGACCCTGGCCGAACGCACTCGTCCAGGTGTCAGTGGTGAGGTGAACCTTGCAGGCAACGGCATTCTTCAAGCTTCGGGTTATTTAGCTGACCACGTGCTCATGCAACTCAGGCACTGCAGAGCGCGCAAAGTGGTAGCGGCTGGGAACAACGTAACGTGGGATGGCCACTGACATCATGCCCTTGAAGCTGTTTGTCTCCACCACTCGATATGGCAGCATTTCGCAGGCCAGAAGCTTGGCTATGCTGGCTGGCTGTTACTGCCACGGCCCGGGGGTCATTTGCTGGCAATTTCCTCTTGTGCTCAAACATCTCAGAGACAGACAACTCAACCGTAGCGCTGCACACCGAAGGGCTGTTGGTTGTTGTGTTTGATGAACACTGGGAGACCTCAAGAGCACTAGTCCGGAAAGTGACAGTGTCAGCATCGTCTGATGTTTGTGAATGTTGTGAACCACGCAATGGCTGGGCTACTGCTGCTGCTGAGGCGGGTCTGGTGGTGAGTCTGGTGAACCCAAGGGAGGCAGTGTTGCTGGTGGTACCCTGTCCTGCCGCGTTTGCCCACAGAGTGGGATGTTTGGATAGAATGTGGCGGCTCATGCTGGTGGTGGAGAGGTTGTTAATACTTTTCCCCCTGCTCAGGCGGGTCTTGCACACCTTGCAAATCGCCATGGTAACATCCTCAGTGCAGTCTTCAAAGAAAGCCCAGACTTTAACTGGCTGAGGACTCGGACCTCGTGCGTGATGTGCTGGTGCTGCTTAACCCACTGCTGGACGCTTGAGAGGTCATCCAAGTAATTATCTGGTCCTGTTCTTTTGGATCTGTGAGGGTTGTTGTCCTGGACAACATGGGCAGTATTGAGTGGGTTTTCTTGGGTGCTCCCCTGTGGCCTGTACGTGAACCGTCAGGGGAAACACCTCTTCCCTTGCCCCTCCCTCTTTCACCGGATTTCTTCCTCATTTCACTTATCCTTAAAGTACACGCTGACTGGCAGCAGTACAGTGGCAGTACAGAAATGCTATACAGTGGTGGGTGAGCGGTGTACCACTATTGTCAGCAGTGACACAGAGCACAATGCTATACAGTGGCGGGTGAGCGGTGTACTACTGTTCCCAGCAGACACAGAGTGGAAGTAAACACAATGCTATATAGTGTGGCTGAGCCGTGTACACAGAGTGGCATTAAACACAATGCTATATAGTCTGCTATATAGTCACCCCGAACAGGGTGATGTTCTGCAGAACCCGAACAGTGGCAAACACTGTTCGCCCAACACTACTGGGAGGGAACGCAGATTTTAGTACCTAAACACACGATACAACATGTTTTCCGGGGTCGGACTCTGAGGCACATACAGATGGTCCCGATCATCATCCTCATCATACAACTCTTCTCCTGAGTCTGACCCACCCACCACCTCTGCCACCCCAACATCCCCAGACACAGACCCCTCATCGTCCTCAACATTAACTTGGGATGCTGGCCTGAGCCAGACCTCCTCCTCCACATCAGGCCCCATCATCTCCTCAATGGCAGCCCTCATTAATCGCTCTGGCGACGGACTGATGGACACAACGTTCTCCTCCGGGGAGGGCTGCTGCTGACCACTGGCTGCTGGGGTGGATGTTATAGCTTGCGTGGGGCGTTGGCTGTTGCTGTTGTTGGGAGTGCTGCTCACAGCGGAGGTCTCTGGGGAACTCATGTTGAGCTCATATAGTGGTTGACGGTGAGTGGAGTATTACTGATCCCAGCAATATACACACTGACTGGCAGAGTACGCAATGCTATATAGTGTGGCTGAGCGGTGTACACAGAGTGGCAGTAAACACAATGCTATATAGTCTGGCTGAGCGAGCGGTGTACTACTGTTCCCAGCAGAATCAGAGTGGCAGTAAACAATGGTATATAGTCTGGCTGAGCGGTGTACACAGAGTGTCAGTAAACAATGGTATATAGTCTGGCTGAGCGAGCGGTGTACTACTGTTCCCAGCAGAATCAGAGTGGCAGTAAACAATGGTATATAGTCTGGCTGAGCGGTGTACACAGAGTGTCAGTAAACAATGGTATATAGTCTGGCTGAGCGAGCGGTGTACTACTGTTCCCAGCAGAATCAGAGTGGCAGTAAACAATGGTATATAGTCTGGCTGAGCGGTGTACACAGAGTGTCAGTAAACAATGGTATATAGTCTGGCTGAGCGGTGTACACACAATGCTATATAGTCTGCTATATAGTGTCAGTAAACAATGGTATATAGTCTGGCTGAGCGAGCGGTGTACTACTGTTCCCAGCAGAATCAGAGTGGCAGTAAACAATGGTATATAGTCTGGCTGAGCGGTGTACACAGAGTGTCAGTAAACAATGGTATATAGTCTGGCTGAGCGAGCGGTGTACTACTGTTCCCAGCAGAATCAGAGTGGCAGTAAACAATGGTATATAGTCTGGCTGAGCGGTGTACACAGAGTGTCAGTAAACAATGGTATATAGTCTGGCTGAGCGAGCGGTGTACTACTGTTCCCAGCAGAATCAGAGTGGCAGTAAACAATGGTATATAGTCTGGCTGAGCGGTGTACACAGAGTGTCAGTAAACAATGGTATATAGTCTGGCTGAGCGGTGTACACAGAGTGTCAGTAAACAATGGTATATAGTCTGGCTGAGCGGTGTACACAGAGTGGCAGTAAACACAATGCTATATACTCTGGCTGAGCGAGCGGTGTACTACTGTTCCCAGCAGACACAGAACAGTGAACAGAATGCTATATAGTGTGGCTGAGCGAGCGGTGTACCACTATTCCCAGCAGACACAGAACAGTGAACAGAATGCTATATAGTGTGGCTGAGCGGGCGGTGTACCACTATTCCCAGCAGACACAGAACAGTGAACAGAATGCTATATAGTGTGGATGAGCGAGCGGTGTACCACTATTCCCAGCAGACACAGAACAGTAAACAGAATGCTATATAGTGTGGCTGAGCGAGCGGTGTACCACTATTCCCAGCAGACACAGAACAGTGAACAGAATGCTATATAGTGTGGCTGAGCGAGCGGTGTACCACTATTCCCAGCAGACACAGAACAGTGCACAGAATGCTATATAGTGTGGCTGAGCGAGCGGTGTACCACTATTCCCAGCAGACACAGAACAGTAAACAGAATGCTATATAGTGTGGCTGAGCGAGCGGTGTACCACTATTCCCAGCAGACACAGAACAGTAAACAGAATGCTATATAGTGTGGCTGAGCGAGCGGTGTACCACTATTCCAAGCAGACACAGAACAGTGAACAGAATGCTATATAGTGTGGCTGAGCGAGCGGTGTACCACTATTCCCAGCAGACACAGAGTGGCAGTAAACAGAATGCTATATAGTGTGGCTGAGCGAGGTACACAGAGTGGCAGTAAACAGAATGCTATATAGTGTGGCTGAGCAAGCGGTGTACTACTATTCCCAGCAGACACAGAGTGGCAGTAAACAGAATGCTATATAGTGTGGCTGAGCGAGGTACACAGAGTGGCAGTAAACAGAATGCTATATAGTGTGGCTGAGCAAGCGGTGTACTACTGTTCCCAGCAGTGACACAATGACAGGGGGGACCCTGGCTAGCGTGGCTGGAGCGCGAACTACCCTGCCTGCCTACCCAAAGCTAAACCCACAGACAAATGGCGGAGATATGACGTGGTTCGGGTATTTATTTACCCGAACCACGTGACCGTTCGGCCAATCAGAGCGCGTTCGGGTCCGAACCACGTGACCCGTTCGGCCAATCACAGCGCTAGCCGAACGTTCGGGGAACGTTCGGCCATGCGCTCTTAGTTCGGCCATATGGCCGAACGGTTTGGCCGAGCACCGTCAGGTGTTCGGCCGAACTCGAACATCACCCGAACAGGGTGATGTTCTGCAGAACCCGAACAGTGGCGAACACTGTTCGCCCAACACTAGTAATGACAACTACTTATAGGGAAATAGTTGGACAACATTAAAGACATGTCACTAAATAAATGACCTGCCAAGCGCTAGATTTATTTTAGAAAGTTGTGGAAATCCTAGACAGAAAGAGAGAGAGAGAGCTAGAAATATATATTTAGCCCATTCAACATTTTACAAACATTTGTTATTTACTTTGTGTATTCTACTGTACTACCACTAGAGGAAGCGTGAGCTAAAATATTAACAGTTGATAAGAGATCCCTTAAATACTGAACAATCCAGTTAACATTGTAAGGGTGTAATTTACACTTCTAGAATTCATATAGAAAGCAAAATAATGACCTCCTAGGACTCCCGCACAGTCTCTTGAGAACATAGAGCCTATTTGCCAATACAGTTAACATTTTAAGATTGGTAGATATGATTGCAAAGGCATAAAGAGAAGTTACCTGAGTAAAAGGCATACGTTGGAAAGTACAGAAATATATATGAAAATTAGCATATAGTGCATGTTATCTTGTATAACGTAAAAAAAGCATGTACGCAATGTACTGTATATACCTGCTGCGTTACAGTGCAATACACTGGACACCCTTTGAAAGGGCCCTAGTGAAAAACGTCCCATATTTTATGTAGCGAGGATGGAACAGAGGCGCCAATAACAGGATAAAAACGTTTAAAAACATTTTAAAAAGGAGGTAGTGATGGACTTACCTCCCCAGTAAGTAGACAGTGAATTGGTTGATTAAATGGTCAACAATGAAAAGTATTTATACACTCCACAATGCAACGCGTTTTGCAGGATCGAACCCGCTTCATCAGGCAATAACGGGAGCAACAACTAGTACTAACAGTCAGGGGCATAACTTTAAACAACCCCCCTTCCCCCAAGCAAAACTTTGATAGGACCCCTCCAACCCTCACGGCCTGGGGACCCATCTTGCAATGGGCATAAAACAAGTATGGTCATCATGATAATCACACCCATAACAAATGAAGGCACAAAAACCCCTGTCAGGATAGACCCCATTATCAGAGTGAGTAAAGGAGTAGTGGGGGGCACCTCACTGCTCTGGGCTCCCCTTCAATTGCAGACCCTACTCCCTTTTAGTTACGTACTTTGACTGCAGATGAATGTTATGCTGGGTTCCCACTAAACAGTAACCATGCAGTGGGGTCACAGTGGATGGAGCATCGGATCCACTGTGACTTTCCTGTTGTTCTCATATGTTTGTTGGTGTCCATTGTAAAAGACTTGTTATAAATAGGAGTCTGTGGATCGATTGCCTTTTCTTTCCATCTGAGGCTAGATTCACAGTGGTGCGCTGCATAACGCATGCATTATAGTGAGTGTGAACTACAATGGAGACTGAAGATAGACTTTAATGCAAAGCCTGCATGCAGCAAGTTAAAATAATGCAATCTGTTACAATGCGGTACTGTGAACTGGCCCATAGAATTGTATGGACAGTGAGTTCACATACAGAATTATTCTGCAATGTAACTGACCACTGTGAACAGGGCCTGAATGAGAATACAACACAATTCACTAAAAATTGAACGGTTAGTGGACACCTATAGTCAAATATGTGGATCAATGTCTAAGACCAATTAACATATGTGTATGGTTTCAAATGCTTGCATAATATTGATTGCATCCCCTTTTAAAACCCTAGTTCAGGTTCAGTCTTTGTAATTGCATTTCATAGAATGATAATAAAACTCATACTACAAAAATGCTTGTTTCTAACTAGGGCTCAGTGATTGAGGCTTGAGTCCTGAATGCTTAGCATAGTGCACGGATCCCTCCACAGTCTGGATTCCTATTTGTGCAATGCAGGAGGCAGCAACGATGTTCCCGTGCATCAAACCTATCTAAACTGACAAGTTCATGTTATGTTGAGTAATATGGGCTGTGCTGCATCACCCAACTCTGTCACTGGGAGGATTGCTGCTGCTGCTGCTGCATACAGAAAGGTTGGAGACAGCAAGATATCTCCCTCTCTCGTTTTGTTTTGCACAGGTTCAGGAAGAACTGCATATGTATGCTATTTCAGGGAGAACATACCACGTGTGTGTGTGTGTGTGTGTGTGTGTGTGTGTGTCTGTGTGTGTGTCTGTGTGTCTGTGTGTGTCTGTGTGTGTGTGTCTGTGTGTGTGGCTTATTTTATTTGGGGAGGTAAAGGCTATCTAGCTATGTTATTTGGAGGAACCATCTAACTGTATTTATTGGGAGACTGTCCCCACAAATTGGTTTGTTTGTGAGGACATTCTGCTTAATTATTATATATGGGAATACATCCTGCTTAATGATGTTATCGCTGTCGTTTAATTTTTTTAGTTATATGCTTTGAAGTCTTCTTAATGCTTAATTATGTTGTTTGGGGGTACATGCTGTCTAATTTTGTTTGGACAGAGACGCTGTGCCTAATTATGTTATTTGGAGGAACACCTTGTGTAATTTTGTCGTTTGATGGGGCATATTGCCAATTTATATTTTTGATGGTACTTAAAGCCTAATTATGTTGTTTTTGGCAATACTGCATACATTCAGAACATTCTTGCTTCAGTAAACCACCTGCACTGTTGAATCATTCAAATGGTCTGATAATCTCCCAGGTCAGCCAGCCAGTGTGAGACCACAACATGGAATCCAGACAACTATTATATTCTCACTAGCAATAAATTGTCCATCTGCGCTGATTATCATCCCTGTGCAAATGCCACCAACACTTCAATAAAAAGTGAATATAAGCTTCTGTCATTTTGTAATTTCAAAACTGGGATATGTGCAAGTCCAGGATGGTGTTTTATTTTATTTTTTTCTGGTGTGGCTTGATGGACGAATGTCTTTTTTCAACCAAACTAATTATGTAACTATGTAAAACTTCTGTGTGGATTTGATAAACATTCTGATGGTAGGTATCAGATATCAATAGGTATTCAATAGGTTGTCATAACTTTATATGGAATTCGAAAAAATATGATGGTGTTAAGCAGATTAAGACAGTTACATTTTCAAACCTTGATATTTAAAGGACAACTATCAAAGTTAACTAAAATTCTAAATGCTACATATACTTCCAGTAATTGCTACCAAATACCAATACAAAGGGTTTTTGTTTTTTTCATCTTGTTATGTTTTATGTGAAAAAATATGACATTTACAGAGAACAGTTTACACAATGGGCATTACTATGGAGGACTGTGTCCAGCACATCCTGCATACAGAAACAATCCTCACTGGCTGTAATACTGTGACTGGAATCTGTTCAGAATGATAGAAAGCAGAAATATAGCTTCAAATAGGTGTGCAAATAACTCATCAGCTGAATCTACATGTTATAGCTCTAGCCTCTGGCATCGACAACGACAGAAACCGTTACAAACAGCTCATAAACAAGGCATTTTTTTACACAGGTTGTGATGAGAGACTTCCAAAAATCTTTCTATTGTTGTTGGCTAAAAGCTCTATAGGTACAGTATATGGGGTTTACAGAAGGATAGTTTCTTTGATAGTTGTTTTTTTAACAAAATCTAAGAATCACATTAAGAAAACAAGTGTGCAATGACTTGTGCAAGATGATTATAAACTGGATGTTTATAAACTGGTTTCCTTGCTAATGCCACCACAGATTATTAGATAGGCATCCATTTTTATGTGTGACAGATATTAATAATATTGTTCAGACAGTAATTTGCATGCAAATATGGACCAGGTCTTCTGCCCCCTCCAGGGGTACTAATTAAAACCTGGCAGGTAACACAGTGTATTCTCATTAATGCTTATCATTACAGTAGGGTGTCGCAGTGGGGGGTTGTTAGTTTTTAAACATTTTTGTATAGTGGGAGTAATTATCATGTCTTCTTGGATATGTGATATAATTAATATGGCGTTAATTGATAGAAATTACAAGTTTAGTGCTGACTTCATAGGCAATTTTTTGCTAATTAACTTGGTTTTCCTGCATATACATGTTCACCTAGATCACTTTCTTTTCACATATGTTATATTGTGTCTGTGCTTTCCATTATTTACAGACTAGATAGATCATTCTATTATATTAGCCTATGGTCATTCTAAATCACCCAGATTTTTGTATAAAATAAGTGTGTGTGTGTGTGTGTGTGTGTGTGTATGTGTGTGTGTGTGTGTGTGTGTGTGTGTGTAAGTGTGTGCGTAAGTGTGTGTGTGTGTGTGTGTGTGTGTGTGTGTGTGTGTGTGTGTGTGTGTGTGTGTGTGTGTGTGTGTGTGTGTTTACTCATACATACACACACGCTCAATTTGTTATATATACTGTACATACACACATGCACAACTTGTTATATATACATACACACTCGCACAACTTTCCCTTTTATAATCAAAACATGTTTTGTCACGCTTTGAATTTCATACTCCCCCCCAAAAATGCAATAAGCTTTAAAATGGAATTTGATGTTCTGGATCCTGAAATGTGGCCTTCATGAAATGCAAATAAAGATACAAATTCAAAATGTTATTACGGAAGAGACAGATGAGTCAACTCAAGTTCAAGCAAAGGTCAGCAACATATGGCTTCTCTGTTTACAAAGATCTAAAAATAATCATATTTAAACATATAAGATAGATATTGACATAAAGTCATTTCCACTTGATCTTTATTAAATAGTTTTTCCATTCACCTAATTACTGCTTGATTGAAATTACAGGAAATTGATTGTGAACACTGTGCTTATGATTCAATGGAAATATATATATATATATATATATATATATATATATATATATATATATATATATATTTACAATGTAGGTTTTCTGTAACCTGTGTAATGTATATGTCGTGTGGCGTGGTGGCTAACTGGCATGCGGGCAACTCAAAAGCTAAGTGTGTAGTACATTCATCCTGCTAGTATGGATGAGAGGGGCAAAAGTGAAATTTAGTTTTGCCTGAGGGGAAACTGAAACTGAGTGTTTGTGGATATGCGGCAGTAGGGGTTAATTCATCTGGGTCACTGCCTCTTATGCCAACTACGTCTCTACCCCCCATTGCATCTTCCTTCCCGCTCCCAATACTTCCTCCTTCCAGCTGTGAAAGGAGAAGTATCGGGAGGATCTAGAGGGACATGGAGCTCTGCAGCCAGAGACAGCAATGAAGGGGAATTAACACTATCTGTTGCAGCCTGCGTCCACTAATATTCAGTTTCATTTCCATCTCTTACACTTGCTAGCAGCATGATTTATGCTATTAGCACAGGGAAAGTGGTTAGCCCTATTGACTTGAAACGCTAGCATCTCAGTTTCAAATCAAATCTCAGCCATTACACTGTATCTGTAGCCCCTCTACATTGGACACACACACACACACACACACACACACACACACACACACACACACACACACACACACACACATCATTTAAGGAAAAACATAAAGTTAGTATTAAGCTAAGTAGTGATAAAGTTATTGGCGATTGAAAGGTAGGGGGCCACCCACGTGCAGAAACGGAACTGCTCAGACCTGACAAGCAGAGACAGATGATAAATTATCACTTGATGCTGTATTTATATATTAAAAATCTATGAATAAAATGCAATGGCAGCTTTCAGAGCAGATACACTGTACTTTGGGACATTGTAAACAGGCAACATTACTTGTGCACCAAAGCAAATATGATGACTATATGGGTAATAAAAAGTAGGAAAGCACACTTTTATTGAATGTTATGCCAGAGTTTTATTTCACTTTAATACAAGTATTGGAGCCCTATTCATATATAATGGGAATGACAAGAACCAGTTTAACAGTTTATATTTGCCAAAGCCCAAGACTGAATGCCTGTGAGTTACTTTATTACACTGCAAAAACTGTGTTAACAAACCATATTTGTTAATTAAGTGATTCATGCCAGTAGCAGACTAAATGTAATAAAACTTCATAAATGTGCTGGTATTAATCAGCTGAAGCTATGTACATTAAGCATTTAATTAAATGATGCCCTCGCATTAAGATAATTCTATTTCATATTTATTCATGTTGAAAGGATTAACTATCACATTAAATAAAAAAAAACATGTTTTGTGTCTTTTTTAGAAATTAAGCTGAAAATAATAATCATTCTGGAACAACATTTTACTTATTTATAAGCAGTGTGCTGTTGAAACAAGACCTAAACTGAAATGAATATGAAAGCTGCCATCTTTATTTAGTTTTATAAATACTAGTCTGGCTGCAATGCTGATCTTTTGGCTTCATTAATGTCAGAGCCAAGCACCTAAATTCCTAAAAGCTCCTAGAAGAAGCATTTACCCAGTCATTAGTAGTTTAGTCAGAAAACCTGATCTGCATACTCAGTCTTGATCAATGTATCAGTTGGCCAGATTTTCTAAGGTGTCTCCAAGAAGCCCCAGTGGAAGTACTATTAGTGATCCAACAGTCCTGGACTGAATTGATTAACAATGTCTGCTATTAAGTGGCTAGGATTTGTCACCTTCACTGGAGCATATCAGATCATGGTGGAGGTTGCTGAAAGATGTGTGCATAGCGCCTAATAGTAAATGGAGGGGGCAGGACACCCCCAAGAGCTGTCTCAGTCCCCTGAGACATTACTTACCTCTCTATTGGCTGCACATCTGATCTTGGGTGCACATCTATAATACTAGTATGTATGGGCATACCTGGCTACATAACACCTGCCACTACACAGTGATTACAAAAACACATAAACTACTTGTGAGATGAACTGGTATTCGATATCTAAACACTGAGGCTGCGTGAGCAGACCCCAAATTAGCCCTTCTTTAATAGTATTATAATACCTTAAATATGACTTTTATTAAATATTCATTAAAACTGGGAAGGAAAAATCCCACCATCATCTCACACAGTCCTAATGTATGGGGAGAAGTATCTACCACTTTCCACCTGAACACTCATACATGAACAGATCCAGCCTGTCACATTTTCAGACTATCCTATAAAACCAAACAGGAGTATACCTCTCCCAATGCAGCCAATGTCCTACAGTTCTGTAGTACCAATACACCCATTTCATGTTCAGATGTTTAATGTGTGAGGACTAGAAGCCAAAGGGGGGCATATTCTCCTTATAGTCCAACACTATAGTTGTCCTTCACACAGCGTTCCTTCCATAAATAAGTAACAACCACCCCACACTACATAAATATCCTATTCCACCATATTTCTCCCATAAAGTAATAGGGCTTAACCAGGGAAAACAAGTAATTTAAGTGCAGTGCTCAAAAGGCGCAGGCAAAGTAACATAGTAATAGCCCAAGTCAGACCTCTACATATTACGGTACATATTTATCAGAATCAGAATCAATTTTATTTCGCCAAGTAAGTTTGCACCTACAAGGAATTTGTCTTGGCAGTTGCTTAACAAACACAAACAAAAACAATACAAGGACAAACAGTGTGTATATTACAAGTCAAGGACATTATAAGTATAGTGGCAGTAAGCAATGTGAGAATTGTTCATTTACAGTTCTGTGCTGATTACTATCAAGTCCTAGCAGCTCTAACGTGGTTCAGCATTAAGTATGGCTACCGCTTGAGGAAAAAAGCTGTTCCTGTGTCTGGAGGTTTTGGTAGCGATTGACCGGAATCTTACTCCTGAAGGCATGCGCTGGAAGATGGAGTGAGCTGGGTGAGAGGGGTCAGAGGCAATTTTGGTTGCTCTTTTTCTGCACCTGCTAGCGTAAAGATCCTGCAGAGAAGGTAAGCTACAGCCAATTATCCTTTCCGCTGTTCGGATGATGTGCTGCAGCCTCCCCAGCTGAACCATACAGTCATAGATGATGTTATGGTGGATTCAATAATTGCAGTGTAGAACTGCACCATTAAATTTTGAGGTAGGCCAAACTTTTTCAGCTGCCATAGATGGTACATCCTCTGTTGCGCTTTCTTGACAATAGTGCCCGTATTGTTATCCCATTTTAGGTTGTGTGAGATTGTGGACCCAAGAAACTTGAATGACTCTACCTGAGTTATTGTGGATCTATTTATGGTTAAGGGGAGGTGCTGGGGGGCAGATCTCCTAAAGTCTATTATCATCTCCATGGTTTTGAGAGCATTTAGTTCCAAGTTGTTGCTGCTGCACCAGGAGAAAAGCTGTCCCACCACATGCCTGTATGCAGATTACAGATTATGTAGTGTGGGATGGTTGTTACTTAGGTATGGCCGATGGGAGGAATGCTGAGTGAAGGCCAACTATAGTGAGATTTTAATCTAGGACCTGAGAGGGATTAGTGGGTACATGGTAACTGGGTAGAGAAGATAGAGCCTGGGATGATAAGAGCTGGAGAGAGATGTGACTGAAAAAAACACTGCTGGTAACATTTTAGAGCTGAAAAGTTCAAAGATTCATTACTTCTGTGTGTTTTGCAGCTGAATGCAGCAGATTTAATGTTAGACTGTAATGGCTACTGTTTAAAATGCAGTCTTAACAATTCAGCTATTACACTGAATATAAACATATAAGACTTAGTTCTATGTTAACATTTTGTTACCATTAGAACTACACATGCAATGAATTATCTCAAGTTTATTTTTAGTTTAGGTTTTCTTTGAGTTTTAGTTTGTCATATTTTGTCTAATTCTGCACATCCTAAGATATTTTAAAACTTAACTCTCATTATGGGCGCCTGCATAAGTCTATAATCACATACCTGTTAATTCACTAACAGTTCACCAAATACCACCATGCTCCAATATGACCAGGTGATTCCTGCAATCTACTGGATCATTTTCAAGAAATCTAGTCTAGGTTTACTGAATCATGATTTTCCCACTAAAGATATTTGGCATTTGATAAAGATTACTGGCCCAGTTATGCAAAATCCCCTTTTACTGCGGAAAGTACGTTTCTGCAAAAATGTTTCGAATGTGCCACTTTATTCCATTTTTTTTTCCTTTCATAAGAAAACATCAGCCACACTTCTACTTTTAGGGCTGGTTCACATGGACATTTAACGCCAGACATGGCCCTCGTCATTAAAGCCCTGCCTATTCAAGTGAATGGGCAGCACATGTATCATCAATGGGGTGGTGTTTTCCTTCATTCTTGGCATATTTGCTGTAGAGGAGACATTAGGGGCAGGTGCGTAAATTTAGCAAAACTATTTCTAAGGATATTTTAGCAAAACTAGGGCAAAAGTGAAGAAGTTGCTTAGATCAACCAATCAGAACCTTCAATCAAAGCAACTGCTCCGGGTCTGTACCCTGTACTGTTTTTGTTAAAGACAGCAGTTATTTCTAAAATCATTTTTGTTTTCTCTAGCTGCTTTACATTTTATGTTAGGCAGGAAGCACAGAAAGAAATTTACAGACAGACAAGAAGTAGATTTTTTTTTGTGTTTTTGACTTTCTGTGCATAGCTGTATATAGCCCAGGCATATTATTTGCTTATCATTACAGTTTTGTGACAGCACTTCTGCAGGAGGTCTGCAAACTAGAGAGTGTCCTTTATTGTAAATGTTGCAATCATGCATCTTGCTACCTTTTGTTGTGTTTTCTGTCTATATTTACTTTATTTTTTTCAGTTTGTTCATGCGAAGCTGTATCAAAATATTTTACTTTTGTGTTAGTTGCATCAAAGAAAAGGTGTTATTTTGAGACACGTGGGTGAGGAATGTATTTTGAATTTGCTTCTGTGTCTGCGCACCACTGCAGTTTGATGGGCCATACATATTCATTGATTGTTTTAGTCTTTTTCACTCATCATTTCTGCCTGAAATTTGCATGTATGTTTTTTGTTTTGTTTGGTTGTTTGTTTGTGTGCTAATTATTAGAGAGTTTTCATTTTTAGGCAATACATATTCATTAATTGTTTTAGCCTTTTCACTCAGCATTTCTGCCAGAAATTTGCATTTATGTTTTTGCTAAGTATTTGGGAGTTTTAATATTTACTTTATATTAAATAATTTCAACTATTGTTGTTTTGTAGTATTTGCCTTTATTTTAGTTGTCCTTAGGTAAGGAAGTTATTCTTTTGATGTATACAGAGAAAGTCTTATAGGTGAAGAAACTATTCTCACATATCTTTATATAGGCTTAGTTCACAGATATGTTTAAAAGTGCTTGAAAAAAGTGCATATTTTGTTTGCATGCATTTGTTTAGGCAGTTGTGAAACCTATTGTTGCATGCTATAGGTATTTGTCCACATTTGCTCATGCAGCTCTTGCAGTTCCAGCTAATGCTCCACTGTGCAGACTGTGTCTCCATTGTTATCTCAGCCTGCCTGATCACTCTGTATTTCTCTGTTCCTGTTTTGACCTCAGCCTGTATGTCTATCTCTGAACTCCAGTATCTGGTGATGACTCAGCTTGCCTAACTACCCTTGATGCCAAATAGCAAATGACCTTGTCTGTGCACTACCTGCCCTCATCTTGACTTGCCGTCATCCTTTTAGTCCTGTGTCAGTCCTGAGTCTGACAGTACCTCGTAGTTTGATTTTGACTTCTCCACACTGCAGAGTCATCACTTTTGTACCAGATTCTGGTGGGGCAGTTCAGGGATCATGACCTGGTAATCACTTGTAATAAACTAGTCACTAGGAGTAGCACCTAAACAACCCTTGGGGGAAGATTTACTACCAGTAAATGTATAGATTGCATGCCCTGGGTAAGCCCATTCTTAATGCTTGTTGTAATAGCTCCCTGACAATGAGTTAACAGAACCCTGACAAATACTAGTGATAAGTACTGTTTGCCCTATCCATTTACTGAGGCCCAAATAACACTCTGCTGTCAACCAAAGTATCTCTTGTTCTCTGAATACCTGTGAAAAGAAGGGAGGAAAAAGCTTGTTATTCCATGGATTCTGATGGCCAAAAGCTACTTGGTTATTGGATTCAGATGAGGGGGAGATTGTTTGCCTTGTATGAGATGGTGATAGTACAGCCAGTGGAACCCAGGGTCAGCATAGTATGTTGAAGAGAAACACATATAGATAAATGTGGAGTCAAACACCATGTGAAGAAATATGAGACAGAGATGACACAAGGAGGATGAATCAGTAAAGCAATGAAGAGTTACAAACAACAAGACATCTCATAAATGTGTAGATGAGCCACCACCTATTCTAGCCCGTGTGATGGCTAGTCACCTATTGTTTAGGTGATCACAGCAGTAATAAATTGAGTGACTGCAATGTGCCATTCCTCAGCCTAGTAAATAAAGGCCAAACCTTGGTTGTTACAATCATTTCCTAAGAAAAGCAGGTCGGAGGTATCAGAGGCACTGCAGCTTCAAACTAGTCCAGGGGTAAAAAGGTGACCAGGTAGCCAAGGCAGAGGAAACCATTTACAGTTCTGAACAGTTGACCAAAGCAGCAGGCAACATTGCCTGTCATTGCCAAGAAAGTTAGGTCATTGGTATGCATCTACCAAGTAGATTTTGTAATTTGTCAGGCTGAGGTTGAGTCTGTGGATATATATTTGTTCTGGATCAACAGAAGGCCACACAAGACTAACTTGGGAAGGATTGCTCTAAAGTATTATGCAATGGTAGAAACATAAACTAGTGAAGTAACAGGGCAGGGAGGCATCTTGCTCAGCCGTCATCATTCAGTGTCCATGAAATGCTAGCCAAACATTACACAAGTCATAGAAAAAAAAGCCCCTTGCACCCAGCCACATTCCCTTCCCATCTAAATGCCAAATTATAAAATTGTCAGCAATTTGATATTTCCAGTTTGTGGACTAATATGCCTTCTGAAACCTTATAAGCTTTGCCATTCCTAAATGATGTATGCCAGCCATTACTATTTTTCTAGAAATGCTGCCATCCTCTACACCAACATGGTAATGAGTGTGTGTCATTGGCTTAAGCCGGTTAGCAAACATTAGTCCACCACAGGTTCCTATGTTCATTACAATCTTGTGGAACTCTACCCTGCACATGGTAGAGCAAGTGTATTAGCAAGATCACACTCTCAGGCTCAATCTACTCTATGGCAAAACAACACAGCTTCCTTTTTACTGAGAATGTGTGACTGCAGGTGATCTAGCTTTCCAAATTCTTGACTCCATATGAATAGATCACTAAACTTGTCAGTCAGTCAGGACCAAGCTGACAAAATACTGTCTTGTATTCCTTTTGTATTCATACTCACCATCGCTCTGTGTGGTCTGCTTGAATTGGGAGGTATAAGAATTTGTAGAGATTTTTGAAGACAGTCAATAAAAGTTATACCTAGGTGATCAATACACTAATAAGATTAATCCAAGAGGAATCTAGTAAAGCTTGGACAATGTCCTCCTCTGTCCCCATTGTGTTCTCCTGTGTCCCTTATGTGCCTGCCTCTGTCGCCCTTGTGTTCCCCTCCATGCCCTCTTCTGTCCTGTATTGTACTCCTAGTGTCCTCTTCTGTGCCTCTTTTTGCCCCCCTTTGTCCTGTATTGTCCTCATTGTGTCCTTCTCTGTGCTCCTTTGTCCCCCTGTATTATCTATCCTATGTCTTCTGTGTTCTCTTCATGCTCCTTTGTCCCCCTGTATCCTGTATTGTCTCTGTGTCAGGGGCGGACTGACCATTCGGGCACTGGGGCACGGGCTGAGGGCCCGTGGTTAGGGTGGGCCCACCAGAGCACCCTGAGCAGGAGGGGAGGAGTGCAGTGAAAGGGAGCGGTATGTACAGCGGCGGAGATGGGGGGACGTACCCCTTCCCTCACCTTCGGGCCCCCCTTCCTGGCTCTCTCCTCCGGTAACTCAGCAGCTAACAGCAGTCAGTGGGCGGAGACTTACCACCGTTCCTGCCTTCAGCCGCAAGGGACGCTCTGCTCTGTGCGCGGCTAGTCTGGTAGACCAGACTAGCCGCGCACAGAGCAGAGCTTCCCTTGCGGCTGGAGGCAGGAACGGCGGTAAGTCTCCGCCCGCTGCGCGCTGTTAGCCGCCGAGTTACCGGAGGGGAGAGCCAGGAAGAGGGGCCCCAAGGTGAGGGAAGGGGGGGGGGGGAACGTCCCCCCTTCCCCGTGCTGTGCACACCGCTCCCTTTCACTGTGCTACTCCCCTCCTGGGAGACACCTATAGACTTAGCTACATACTGGGGACACCTGAGACCTATACTGGGAATACCTATACACCTGGCTACATATACTGGGGACACCTATAGACCTGGCTACATATACTGGAAATACCTATACACCTGGCTACTTATACTGGGTGACACCTATACACCTGGCTATACTGGGGACACCTATACACATTGCTACATATACTGGGAATACCTATACACCTGGCTACATATACTGGGGACACCTATAGACAATGCTTTACTGGGGACATCTATAGACCTGGCTACATACTGTATACTGGGAATACCTATACACCTAGCTACTTATACTGGGGACACCTATAGACCTGGCTACATATACTGTGAATACCTATACACCTGGCTACTTATACTGGGGACACCTATACACCTGGCTATACTGGGGACACCTATAGACCTGGCTACATATACTGGGGATATCTATACACCTGGCTGCATATACTGGGGACACCTATTCACATTGCTACATATACTGGGAATACCTATAGACCTGGTAACATATGCTGGGAACACCTATAGACCTGGCTATCTATACTGGAGACAGCTATAGACCTGGCTATCTGGTACTGGGGACACCTATAGACCTGACTACCTATTCTTGAGACACCTGCAGACCTGGCTATCTGTACTGGGGACACCCATAGACCTGGTTATCTATTCTGGGGACACCTATAGACCTGGCTTCTTATACTGGGGACAGCTATAGACCTGGATACCTGTACTGGGAACACCAATACACCTGGTTACTTCCCCTGGGGATGCCTTTAGACCTGTTACCTATACTGGGGGCACCTATTTTGGGGTACCTGCTGCCAGATTAACTATTTTTTGGGAACCGCTGCTGCTAGATTAAGTGTATTTTGGGGAACAGCTGCCAGATTATGTGTATTTTTGGGGAACTGATGCCAGATTGTGTATGTTGGGGGAACCGCTGCTTCCAGATTATGTGTATTTTGGGGGAACCACTGCTGCAAGATTACATGTATTTTTGGTGATCCGCTGCCAGATTATGCATATTTTGGGCAACCGCTGCCAAATTATGTGTATGTTAGGGAAACTGCTGCTGCCAGATTACGTCTATTTTGGAGGAACGACTGCCATATTATCTGTATTTTGGAGGAACCTCTGCCAAATGGCGTAGATTTTTGGTGAAATTCGGTCAGATTACATGTATTTTGGGGGAAACACTAAGGCCTGGTGCACACCAAACACCGCTAGCAGATCCGCAAAATGCTAGCAGATTTTGAAACGCTTTTTCTTATTTTTCTGTAGCGTTTCACCTAGCATTTTGCGGTTTTGGGAAGCGTTTTTGGTGTAGTAGATTTCATATATTGTTACAGTAAAGCTGTTACTGAACAGCTTCTGTAACAAAAATGCCTGCAAAACCGCTCTGAACTGCCGTTTTTCAGAGCGGTTTGCGTTTTTCCTATACTTCACATTGAAGGCAGAAACTCCTCCGCAATCCAAAATCTGCAGCAGCCCGGGAGTATGCGTTTCTGCAAAACGCCTCCCGCTCTGGTGTGCACCAGCCCATTTAAATACATTACCCTAGCGTATCCACAGCCGCAAGCGGATCGAAAAACGCTGCCGAACCGCTCTGGTGTGCACTAGGCCTAAGGCAGAGCTCAAACTTCCCCGACAGACCTTTTACACCACTGCCAAGGTCATGTATATTTTGCCCCACCCATGACCATACCCACATTCTGTTGTGTGACCACACCCATTTTTCGCGCAGGGGTGGTTTTTTTATCAGTATAAAATATCTGTCGGCAGTAAATTATTAGCTCTTACTCTGTAAAAAATAACATGAAATGTGGGCGACACTGGCCCCATAATATCCTATTGCCAGGGGGCCCCATGAGTTGTCAGTCCGCCCCTGCTCTGTGTCCTATCTTGTTAACAGGGGCATAACACATTTATCAAAATTTAAGTTCATGTATTAATGTTACTTATTATATGTTTGCATAATGTAAACCACACTTCAAATGACATGTGCTGTTTAGAATTGAGCCTTAACATGAAGTACTTAAACTGAAAATAAAAAATTTGAGACTCAGTTCTATATCCTATTTAACTTAAAGAGACTCTGTAACAAATTTTTCAGCCTTAGTTCTTCTATCCTATAAGTTCCTATGCCTGTTCTAATCTGCTCTGGCTTACTGCAGTCTTTCCTAACTGCACTGTCTCTGTAATAAATCAATGTATCTTTCCTCTGTCCTGTTTGTCGGGCTAAGGCTTGATTCTGTGGAATGTGCAGGGCTGCTTGTGATTGGTAGAAGCGATACACACCCTCTGCAGGCCCCCTGCACACTCTGAATGACTCACACACTATGCTTAGCTGAGCCTATTAGAAGCTGGTTAGTTTGTTTGTAAACACTGCCTAAAACTGTTAATTACAAGCCAGGATTGCAGCAGAGAGTGGCAGAAACAGCACAGAGGGGCACAGGAGAAAATAATGAATAGAATGGTATGCTTTTTATTGTAAGAATATTAGAGTACAGATTCTCTTTAAGTAAAACACGTTATTAATAATTTCATAACTTTATTTTTCTTCAAGATTGTTTTAAATTGGCATAAGTAGAGGAACTCCTAACCATATGGGTATTTATTTTATTGGGGGGGGGGGGGTTGTTATTATAGGCATAAGGCACTGTGCATCGATATGTTCTCTAACAGTATGATCAAGAAAGTTTTCAGATTGATTCCTCTACAGCTGGAGAACTGAACAAACTTGTTTTTGAAGTCTACAAAATATATAAAACTTTAATGTGTAGTCACTGGGAAACAGAAACAGTTTAAAGAATGATGATGTATTTTCTTCTTTTGTTTCTTTCCCATTTTGTACAGTGTTTCTGTTACCAGGAAAATCTATATTTTAGTCACACCTTTGCCCTTTTCTCTTTCTTTGTTGCTGTAAAGTAATCATGGAAAGTAGCTGGTTGAGAGTCAGCATATATGTATGTAATATGAAAAAAAGAATTGCAAGAGATTGTGCACACTTTTCATGTCTGCTTTGACCTCAGATTGGGATTCATTAGTGGATAAAGAACTTCAACTGAAACTAAGCATAATTTAAGGTCATGTAAACTCCTGTGTATGCTGGAACTAATATATATTTATTTTAGTATTAATGCTGCTAGGTTGGCCATACACATGCACTTTTTTCCATTGTTACAATTCCCATGTAATATGACATCTTATTAAAAAAAACACACTAGCTGTTGCTTCTCTTTTCTGTATATAGCTGCACATTTATAAGAGGTCCCCTCTCTCTCTACATTACAAACACAAACACACACACACACACACACACACACATCCATGCAGATATTTGTTAATTTTGAATCCAACAGATTTAATTTAATCCAAAATGAAACGCCGTTTATAAAATGCTTAAAAGATCTAAGCACAGTAAGCTGAGACAAGGGGATGAGGACAACCATTCGGGAGCAGTGCAGTCTCCAACATGCACTACGGAACTTCACTATCAGCCTCCAAAACTAAATGAGACAATATATGAACTTTTTAATGAAGAGATGAAGACCGGCACCATCCCCATGTCCTCCGAAACGTTGCTATTTCTGTCATGCTGTCTGCTTTCTAAATAAAAAGAGCTATAATATTGGATGGTGCCGGTCTTCATCTCTTCATTGATGAGTTGGGCCTGGAGTGCTGCCAGACCTTTTGACCAGGCACACGTGAAGCCTTTTGGATTCGTAAGTTAGACACTATTGAACCCAGAGGCATGAATAGAGAATATTACATGACTCCTTTTTTATACAAAATTCTCCTTTTTTTCCTCCCTTTTTTCTATTAATGTCATTTATTATTTTTTTTATTTTTTATGATTTTTTAGTCTTTCGTATTTTTTTTTTTTTTTTAGATTATTTGTACTTTATTACCTGCACGTATAGGTGACTGATAGAAATATGCATTGTAGTTTTAGATGCATTATGGTTTTTTAACATAAGATGTCGCCATCTCTAATCATGTTTATTGTATAGCAGTGCATCCTTGATTTTGGACACAAGATGTCGCATGACCTTGCTACAATATGTGTTTGTAATGTTGTGCTCTTGGAGGCCTGAGTCTCGGGTAGTGGGGTGGAAGATGGGCTTTGTCTGTGATGACACGCTGTGATGCACATAGGAGCGGTGTCCGCCCACAATGTACCTATGGGCGGTTCATCGAGCCGCCGAGGGAGCCTCCAGTTTCCCATCAGGTCCGCTCTGAGGGGGGCGTGTCCTGATGGTGATGTCATCCATGGAGTCTCTTCCTATAGGTCGGCAATCTGTGCAGAACGGACCGGGCCTGCATTGTTCTGCCCCACTGCCTGGGAGGAGTCCTAGACTTTGAATATGTATGAGAAGTTCCCCATTAGGTCTGCTGAAGTGAGACACTTGGGGATTGGTCGCCATAGGCGACATCAAGCATGATTGGTTAGTAATTCATGACATGATACTATATAAGCTGATCATGTGATGTGATGTATGTTTAGACACTGACAAGAGCTTGAGAAAGGAGGTTTGTCCTCCGAAACGTCGCTATTTCTGTCATGTTGTCTGCTTTCTAAATAAAAAGAGCTATAATATTGGATGGTGCCGGTCTTCATCTCTTCATTGTCAAGTTGGCCTGGAGTGCTCCCGGACCTTTTGACCAGGCACATCATTTTCCCTTAGGGGTGTGCTGTCCACTACACAAGCTACCAATACTGAACTTTTGAGGCAATCCACAGTGTATCATCAACTTAAAACAAATATAGGATGCACCGGTGGTGGCTGCCACATAAGACATTTATAAATGTTATGAAATAGGTCACAGGCTATAAGGTGCAATTGTTAGAACCAGCAGCACAAGTAATCAATATAAATAGGAAGAACCGCCTGTTTTTTCTTCCAGGCACTCTGGTTTCCCATCCCAAAACATACAAGTTAGTAAGTTAGGACCTATTTCCACTAGTTCTGCATCAGTTTTTCTGCATCCAGATTTCTGGATGTGGCTATATGGGCCTGTTTCCACTAAACACGATTTTTCTGATGCAGATTTCTGCATCATGCATCCGTTTTCCCATACAATGAAAACGTTAGTGGAAACAGACCCGCCATAGGCATTCATTGGAGTCAGTTGTTCTGCATTCAGATCCGCGTGTAGTGGAAACAGGCCCTTAGGCCAGAAACCCACTAGGAATGATTTCTAATCGCTAGTCATTTGAAAAGGCTCTTGCTAATGCAATGCTATGGGGAATTTTTATAAAATCACATCACATAAGTGGGATCACACCCAAAGCATTTCATTAGCAAGAGTTTTCAAATTGCAAAGCGCTCAGAAAATCGCTCCTAGTGGGTTTCTGGCCTTAATTGGCTTCTCCTTAAATCGGGCCTAGACTACAATGGACAATGACTATAGATTACATTGTGAGCTCCTCTGAGGGACAGTTAGTAACAAGATGAGATATACACTGTAAAGGGCTGCGGAAGGTGTTGCCGTTATAGAAACACAAAATGAAAATAATATTAAATGTATTTACTTTATTACAGGTATATCCTGCTATTTATGGTGAGGTGATTGAAGCTATCTGGCTCGTGATAGGTATAACCATTGGGATCAGTTTACAATTAATTAAAGCAACCTTGGCAACATTAAATGTATGATTGTTTTTGATGGCAGGTTGAATGTGAATGCAAGTTTGTGATGTGCACACCTTTTTTAAACATTTTTTTATCAATTTTGTAACATACCATTATGGGCAAAATTTAGTGATGTTGGATTCAAAATTTGTGATGAAGTGCATGGCTTGAATTATATGTTTTTGTATGACATCCTACTTAAAAATTTAGTTCAGTGTAATCTCAATCTGTTGGTTCTTACATAACAGATGTGGTGAGATTACACAATCAGATTTTATAGTGCATGGCTATCTTTAGATAACAAAATGAAGGTCTGAAATGGAATATAAACTGCTGTTTTTTAGAGTCAGTAATTAGCAGACGATTGCTTGAATGCATTTACATTTTAGTCATTGGCATTGCTAATAGATGGAGAGATATAGCTCTGTTGCTAAGCACAATTCTGCTGAATGGTAAGTTACCAGCAAAAGAGCAGAACAGCTCTGCCGCTTACAATGCATTCACAGCAATTTTTTATGCTTCAGGTGATTTCTGGCTACCAATGGCTCACTTGTAAGTAATTGCTTGTGTCACACAGGCCTAAGGCACACGTCGCATGAGACAAGCAGCAGAGATTTGTAGCAGATTTTTTTATTTGTAGCTAATGAAAAAGTACAAATCCCTTTCAGGCAGTGATTCTTTGTGAATAAGAGATGAACACGACACCGTCTGTTGCAAATGACTATATTGCTGGTGAAGAGTGCTGATCAAATCCAGCCACTACCTATCTATATTAAAATAAACTGGCAATTTTACATATAATTGCTGAGAGTCCTTGTCAACAAATCACTAACTCTTTCTCTCGTATGTGACATGGGCCTTTTAACCATTTCAGCCCGCGGGGATTTTTCACCTTATGCATCGGAGCAATTTTCACCTCCCATTCATTCGCTAATAACTTTATCACTACTTATCACAATGTATTGATCTACATCTTGTTTTTTCCGCCACTAATTAAGCTTTCTGTGGGTGGTACCTTTTGCTAAGAGCCACTTTACCGTAAATGCATTTTAACAGGATTAATAAGAAAAAAATGGAAAAAAATCATTATTTCTCAGTTTTCGGCCATTATAGCTTTAAAATAATCCACGCTACCATAATTAAAACCTATGTATTTTATTTGCCCGTATGTCTCGGTTATTATACCATTTAAATTTTGTCCATATCACAATGTTTGGCGCCAATATTTTATTTGGAAATAAAGGTGCATTGTTTCCGTTTTGCGTCCATCACTATTTACAAGCTTATAATTTTAAAAATGTTTGTAGTATACCCCCTTCAAATGCATTTTTTAAAAGTTCAGACCCTTAGGTAACTATTTATGTCTTTTTTTTTTTTTTTTAATTGTAATTTTTTTTTTTTTACCATTAAAAATTTTATTTGGGTAATATTTTGGTGTGGGACAAAAACAGTTAATTTTTAATGTTGTAAAATGTGTATTTTGTAATGTAAAAAATGTTTAGATGTAGTTTTACTATTTGGCCACAAGATGGCCACCTTCGTTTTTGGTTTCCCTCCTTGTACTTCTCTCTAAGCGGAAGTACAAGGGGGATGCGGAAATCTGGCCGGGCAGAAGAGCCGGAGCCTCACAGGTGAGCGCTTCGGTTTTTCTGCGGGGGAAAGGGATCGGTGATCGGGAACCATGTTCCCTTTCACTGATCCCTGGGCTACCGGGGGACACAGCGGGGACGCGGGGGCGCGCCCAAGCGCAGGAGCGCTGCAGAGCTGCCGCCCGGACGTGAGCTTCACGTCCGGGCGGCGGAAATGGTTAAAGGAGAGCTTCAAGAATTTTTATTAACATCTATATAACTTCTACAGTAAAACTTGTTTTTAACTTGATGCTCAATTACTGAAACTTGCAGGGAATGGGACCAGGGACGTAACTACAGTCTAACGAGTGCACAGCAATGATCCTCCAGCCGGGTTCTCCTGGGTCCCGGGTGCAGTGACTGGTATATAATATAATACTGCTTGTGGTCACGAAGGTAGGTGCACTACTGAACAGGTATGCAGTGATTGGTATTACAAATGTGCAGCTGTCACACACACAGGTACCATGAACATGTGCAGCGACTGACTGGTATATAACACTGCATGCGCTCACGTAGGTAGGTAAGTGCACTGAACAGGTGGGTATGCAGTGATTGGTATTACAAATGTGCAGCTGTCACACACATGGGTACCGTGAACAGTGCAGTGACTCGTGGTATATAACACTGCGTGCGCTCAATTAGGTAGGTAGGTGCACTGAACAGGTGGGTATGCAGTGATTGGTATTACAAATGTGCAGCTGTCACACACACAGGTACCGTGAACAGGTGCAGCGACTGACTGGTATATAATACTGCGTGCGCTCTTGTAGTTAGGTAGGTGCACTGAACAGGTGGGTATGCCGTGATTGGTATTACAAATGTGCAGCTGTCTCACACACAGGTACCGTGAACAGGTGCAGTGACTGACTGGTATATAACACTGTGTGCGCTCACGTAGGTAGGTAGATGCACTGAACAGGTGGGTATGCAGTGATTGGTATTACAAATGTGCAGCTGTCACACACACAGGTACCATGAACAGGTGCAGTGACTGACTGGTATGTAACACTGTGTGCACTCACGTAGGTAGGTGCACTGAACAGGTGGGTATTCGGTGATTGGTATTAGAAATGTGCAGCTGTCACACACACACACACACACACACACACACACACACACACACACACACACACACACACACACACAGGTACCGTGAACAGGTGCAGTGACTGGTGGTATTACAAATGTGCAGCTGTCACACACAGGTAGTCACTGAATGTGCTGGGCCTGGCAGTGGCACAGTAGGAATTACCAAGGGCCAAGGTCCAGTAGCTGTGACTGACTGACAGGGCTGTATATGCAACACAAGTGTCTGTGGGACACACACAAAAAAAATAGATCACAAGAACAACATTAGCTCTCAAAAGAGCTGTTGAGGGTGAGTGCTTTTTAGCAATAAGTATCAGCAAGAAGGAGCAACCTAACAAGCCTAACACAAGAGCCTAACTAAGCTTTCCCTATGTCAGCAGGTGCTCTCCCTTCTCTGAGTGAGTGAAAAGGCTGACGCTGCCTGCGTTCTATAAGGGTGGGGCTCCAGGAGGGAGTGTAGCCTGATTGGCTACCCTGCGTCTGCTGACTGTGATGTAGAGAGTCAAAGTTGACCGCAATGATGTAGTATAGGGGGCGGGTCGAACTCGCATATAGTTTGTGGTTCACCGCGAAAGCGAACCACCGAAGTTTGCGTGAATCAGTTCACAGTCGAACCGTTTGGGCCATCTCTAATGGAGTGGCAGCTTATTGCAGAAAACTGTAAAGAAAGGCACAATGAACTTGATTCACTAAACCATGATAACTCATATCACTGCCACACTAGCGTTTTCACATGCAATTGCAAATTCTCACATGCAATCTCGAAGTTTCACGAACAAATATTTGTGATTGCGTGCGAAAATTCACGATTGCACTAGCGTGGCCGTGATATGAGTTATCACGGTTTAGTGAATCAAACCCCTAGTGTGAACAAGACTAAAGGCAGGTCTTCTCTGCTATATAAATCTTTTATTGTAAAAATCTGTTTCATTGCTCAGCAAGCTGTGCAGCAGAAGCGTTTCAGGTTCCAGCGGTGTGTATCAGTGACATCATCACTGCACATCCTAACACAAATAAAAGGGAGCCAGACCACTCTGCAGCTGAGCAGAATCTATCACTGCTGCAGGCTGCTGACTCCCGACAGGCTTCTGTTATGCTCCATGCTCTGTAATAAATGTTCTGTAACTAATAAGATTTTATTTTATTCTTACAGTAAAAAATGCGAATTAGAGCGGGGAAAACCTGGATTTTCAAAGGGGGGGATTCCTGAAAGGTCTTCCTCAGTCCCACACAATACAGTATAATAATATGGTATGACATCATGCTGGGTACACATAATTCAATTTCCCGACCGACCAACAACTGGATCGATCAGGAGCAGTTTGGATACAGATAATAATGAGGACAGCGACATTGGTAATGAAAGGGAAAGTGAAGTATTCACGCAGCAGGGCACAGGGCTATGCTCATACTTGGCAAAGGTTAAGTTCCCCAGGGCTGCTCCATGCTCTGTACAAACACTGCTGCTACATCCAAAATCAGCTGTAGCAGGGAAAGAGAGGGGGCAGTGCAGTGGGCTACAGGATACCTGCAGATATTCTAGTGTCTCAACTTGTGCCTGCCCCCAGACACTGCACTGGCCCTGGTCTGAGGGGGGATTCTGGGCAGCTGAACTCCCCCTCTGCATTTGCCTATGTTAGAGAGTTTGCTTCAGAGAGCTATCACATGTGCAAAAATATAAGCTAAGAGAAAACTTAAAGCAGTAGGATTAGCCATACTATGCCAGGGAAAAACACACATATAAGTAGATAAATACTTGATCTACTTGCATAACACATGTATTGTACTGTCCACATTTTGATTTCAGCGAATGTTACATAGTTAATGAAGAGAATTCTGTTCCTGGTGAGAACCATGTATTTTGCCAACAGTTTGAGACTAAATACTGATGAAATTTCTGCCCTTAACTTTTTTCTTTTCTCCTCCAATCACTGAGTCACCTCAGCATTGCTTGTAAACAAAAGTGAGCAAAGGATTGTGTTTCAGATAGGCAGCTAGGCAGAGAAATAAATGGAAGAGGATGAATATATTATAGATGAAAAGAATCCCCAGCATGCAACTGTTTGGCACTGACTATTAAAGGGCCAGTGCTCCTAAAGTATGTAATAACAGCAGGAAAAGTTTTGAAAGTTTTAAATGCTGGATTAGCATCTTTATCACTTAATACACTCAGACCAGTTGCTGTTGAAACTTGTTTTTTTATGGTAACAATCCCACTTTAAAGGACAACTGAAGTGAGAGGGATATGGAGGTTGCCATATTTATTTCCTTTAAAGCAATACCAGTTGAATGGCTATCCGGCTGATCCTCTGCCCAGGGGCGTAACAATAGGCCCTGCAGCGCCTGCGCCCGCGGCCCCCCCCCCCCCCCTGGGGCCCGCTCGGGACCGTTTTTTGGGGGCTGGAGGGGTGGCAGCATGAGGGGAAAGCCTTGCCCACAGTCGGCGGGGAGAGGGGAAGTTCCCCCCTCTCCCTCACCTCGGGGCTCTCCCCTCTGCGCCCCCCTCCACCTAGTGAATGTGTGTGGGCAGCAGCGGCGGCGGGATACATACCTTCTTCCTTGCGTTCCATCGCCGCCTTCTCGCTCTAGCGGCTGACGTCACTTCCGGAAGCGGAAGTGACGTCAGCCGCTAGAGCGAGAAGGCGGCGATGGAACGCAAGGAAGAAGGTATGTATCCCGCCGCCGCTGCTGCCCGCTGCCCACACACATTCACTAGCTGAAGGGGGGCGCAGAGGGGAGAGCCCCGAGGTGAGGGAGAGGGGGGAACTTCCCCTCTCCCCGCCGACTGTGGGCAAGGCTTTCCCCTCATGCTGCCACCCCTCCAGCCCCCCAAAACCGGCCAGGAGCGGGCCCCGGGGGGGGGGGGGGGCCCGCTCTGAAATTCTGCAGGGGGATTTTCAGGTGTCTGCTGCCCACATTACGATTTTCAGGTGTCTGCTGCCCATATTATGATTTTCTGGTGTCTGCTGCCCACATTACGATTTTCAGGTGCCTGCTGCCCACATTACGATTTTCTGGTGTCTGCTGCCCACATTATGATTTTCAGGTGTCTGCTGCCCACATTACGATTTTCAGGTGTCTGCTGCCCACATTACGATTTTCTGGTCACTGCTGCCCACATTGCGATTTTCAGGTGTCTGCTGCCCACATTGCGATTTTCAGGTGTCTGCTGCCCACATTACGATTTTCTGGTCACTGCTGCCCACATTGCGATTTTCAGGTGTCTGCTGCCCACATTACGATTTTCAGGTGTCTGCTGCCCACATTACGATTTTCAGGTGTCTGCTGCCCACATTACGATTTTCAGGTGTCTGCTGCCCACATTGCGATTTTCAGGTGTCTGCTGCCCACATTGCGATTTTCTGGTGTCTGCTGCCCACATTACGATTTTCTGGTCACTGCTGCCCACATTGCGATTTTCTGGTGACTGCTGCCCACATTAGGATTTTCTGGTGTCTGCTGCCCACATTACGATTTTCTGGTCACTGCTGTCCACATTGAGATTTTCTGGTGTCTGCTGCCCACATTACGATTTTCAGGTGTCTGCTGCCCACATTACGATTTTCAGGTGTCTGCTGCCCACATTGCGATTTTCAGGTGCCTGCTGCCCACATTACGATTTTCAGGTGCCTGCTGCCCACATTACGATTTTCAGGTGTCTGCTGCCCACATTACGATTTTCAGGTGTCTGCTGCCCACATTACGATTTTCAGGTGTCTGCTGCCCACATTACGATTTTCAGGTGTCTGCTGCCCATATTATGATTTTCTGGTGTCTGCTGCCCACATTACGATTTTCAGGTGTCTGTTGGCTGCCCACATTGCGATTTTCTGGTGTCTGCTGCCCACATTACGATTTTCTGGTGTATGCTGCCCACATTAGGATTTTCTGGTGACTGCTGCCCACATTGCGATTTTCTGGTGTCTGCTGCCCACATTACGATTTTCTGGTCACTGCTGCCCACATTGCGATTTTCTGGTGACTGCTGCCCACATTAGGATTTTCTGGTGTCTGCTGCCCACATTACGATTTTCTGGTCACTGCTACCCACATTGCGATTTTCTGGTGTCTGCTGCCCACATTGCGATTTTCTGGTGTCTGCTGCCCACATTACGATTTTCAGGTGTCTGCTGCCCACATTACGATTTTCAGGTGTCTGCTGCCCACATTGCGATTTTCAGGTGCCTGCTGCCCACATTACGATTTTCAGGTGCCTGCTGCCCACATTACGATTTTCACGTGTCTGCTGCCCACATTACGATTTTCAGGTGTCTGCTGCCCACATTACGATTTTCAGGTGTCTGCTGCCCATATTATGATTTTCAGGTGTCTGCTGCCCACATTGCGATTTTCAGGTGTCTGCTGCCCACATTACGATTTTCTGGTCACTGCTGCCCACATTGCGATTTTCAGGTGTCTGCTGCCCACATTACGATTTTCAGGTGTCTGCTGCCCACATTACGATTTTCAGGTGTCTGCTGCCCACATTACGATTTTCAGGTGTCTGCTGCCCACATTGCGATTTTCAGGTGTCTGCTGCCCACATTGCGATTTTCTGGTGTCTGCTGCCCACATTACGATTTTCTGGTCACTGCTGCCCACATTGCGATTTTCTGGTGACTGCTGCCCACATTAGGATTTTCTGGTGTCTGCTGCCCACATTACGATTTTCTGGTCACTGCTGTCCACATTGAGATTTTCTGGTGTCTGCTGCCCACATTACGATTTTCAGGTGTCTGCTGCCCACATTACGATTTTCAGGTGTCTGCTGCCCACATTGCCTTTTTTCAGGTGCCTGCTGCCCACATTACGATTTTCAGGTGCCTGCTGCCCACATTACGATTTTCAGGTGTCTGCTGCCCACATTACGATTTTCAGGTGTCTGCTGCCCACATTACGATTTTCAGGTGTCTGCTGCCCACATTACGATTTTCAGGTGTCTGCTGCCCATATTATGATTTTCTGGTGT
Organism: Hyperolius riggenbachi; assembly: GCF_040937935.1. NCBI lineage: Eukaryota > Metazoa > Chordata > Amphibia > Anura > Hyperoliidae > Hyperolius > Hyperolius riggenbachi. The sequence goes on from NC_090650.1 coordinate 288,512,764, forward strand.
CTGCTGCCCACATTACGATTTTCAGGTGTCTGTTGGCTGCCCACATTGCGATTTTCTGGTGTCTGCTGCCCACATTACGATTTTCTGGTGTATGCTGCCCACATTAGGATTTTCTGGTGACTGCTGCCCACATTGCGATTTTCTGGTGTCTGCTGCCCACATTACGATTTTCTGGTCACTGCTGCCCACATTGCGATTTTCTGGTGACTGCTGCCCACATTAGGATTTTCTGGTGTCTGCTGCCCACATTACGATTTTCTGGTCACTGCTACCCACATTGCGATTTTCTGGTGTCTGCTGCCCACATTGCGATTTTCTGGTGTCTGCTGCCCACATTACGATTTTCAGGTGTCTGCTGCCCACATTACGATTTTCAGGTGTCTGCTGCCCACATTGCGATTTTCAGGTGCCTGCTGCCCACATTACGATTTTCAGGTGCCTGCTGCCCACATTACGATTTTCACGTGTCTGCTGCCCACATTACGATTTTCAGGTGTCTGCTGCCCACATTACGATTTTCAGGTGTCTGCTGCCCATATTATGATTTTCTGGTGTCTGCTGCCCACATTACGATTTTCAGGTGTCTGCTGGCTGCCCACATTGCGATTTTCTGGTGTCTGCTGCCCACATTACGATTTTCTGGTGTATGCTGCCCACATTAGGATTTTCTGGTGACTGCTGCCCACATTGCGATTTTCTGGTGTCTGCTGCCCACATTACGATTTTCTGGTCACTGCTGCCCACATTGCGATTTTCTGGTGACTGCTGCCCACATTAGGATTTTCTAGTGTCTGCTGCCCACATTACGATTTTCTGGTCACTGCTGCCCACATTGCGATTTTCTGGTGTCTGCTGCCCACATTACGATTTTCAGGTGTCTGCTGCCCACATTACGATTTTCAGGTGTCTGCTGCCCACATTGCGATTTTCAGGTGCCTGCTGCCCACATTACGATTTTCAGGTGCCTGCTGCCCACATTACGATTTTCAGGTGTCTGCTGCCCACATTACGATTTTCAGGTGTCTGCTGCCCACATTATGATTTTCAGGTGTCTGCTGCCCATATTATGATTTTCTGGTGTCTGCTGCCCACATTACGATTTTCAGGTGTCTGCTGCCCACATTGCGATTTTCTGGTGTCTGCTGCCCACATTACGATTTTCTGGTGTCTGCTGCCCACATTACGATTTTCTGGTGTATGCTGCCCACATTAGGATTTTCTGGTGACTGCTGCCCACATTGCGATTTTCTGGTGACTGCTGCCCACATTGCGATTTTCTGGTGACTGCTGCCCACATTGCGATTTTCTGGTGACTGCTGCCCACATAAGGATTTTCTGGTGACTGCTGCCCACATTAGGATTTTCTGGTGTGTGCTGCCCACATTATGATATTCTGGTGACTGACTGCTGCCCACATTAGGATTTTCTGGTGACTGACTGCTGCCCACATTAGGATTTTCTGGTGACTGCGGCCCACATTACGATATTCTGGTGACTGCTGCCCACATTAGGATTTTCTGGTGACTGATGCCCACATTACGATTTTCTGGTGACTGCTGCCCACATGGCGATTTTCTGGTGACTGCTGCCCACATGGCGATTTTCTGGTGACTGCTGCCCACATTGCGATTTTCTGGCCCACATTACGATTTTCTGGAGAACACTGCCCACGTTACGATTGTCTGGTGAATGCTGTCCATGTTACGATTTTCTGGTGAACGCTGCCCACATTACGATTTTCTGACCCACATTACGATTTTCTGGTGAACACTGCCCACGTTACGATTGTCTGGTGAATGCTGTCCATGTTACAATTTTCTGGTGAACGCTGCCCACATTACGATTTTCTGGTGAACTCTGCCCACATTACGATTTTCTGTCCCACATTACGATATTCTGGTGAACGCTGCCCACATTACGATTGTCTGGTGAATGCTGTCCACGTTACAATTTTCTGGTGACTGCTGCTCACGTTACGATTTTCTGGTGACTGGTGCCCACATTACGATTTTCTGGTGAACTCTGCCCACATTATGATTTTCTGGTGAACTCTGCCCACATTATGATTTTCTGGTGAACGCTGCCCACATTACGATTGTCTGGTGAATGCTGTCCACGTTACAATTTTCTGGTGACTGGTGCCCACATTACGATTTTCTGGTGAACTCTGCCCACATTATGATTTTCTGGCCCACATTACGATTGTCTGGTAAAATGCTGCCCACTTTACAATTAATTTACAGTGAAACGCTGCCCCATTACGATTATTTGGCACCTATGGGGGGGGGGGCATCCAAATATTCGCAGGGGGGCCCAGTGATTTCTAGTTACGCCCCTGCCTCTAATACTTTTATCCATAGACCCTGAACAAGCATATGCAGATCAGGTGTTTCTGACATTATTGCCAATCTGACAAGATTAACTGCATGTTTATTTCTGGTGTTATTTAGAGACTACTGCAACCAAATAGATCAGCAGGGCTGCCCGGCAACTGGTATTGTTTAAAAGGAAATAAATATGGCAGCCTCCATATCCCTCTCACTTCAATTGTCCTTTAAGAGAAAACATAGGAGAAAAGGTGAATTTAATAAGGACCTTGGACTGTAGTACAATGAAATGGTATTAAAAAAAAAAAGTGGCAGTTCAGATATCAGAATTCCCACAAGTGCTTATCGTCTAATGGCACATTAATAACCTATGAATAAAACTGACAAGTTAAACAAACATGACATTTTCATTTATGATATATAATAAAATCCAGATATTATTATTACAATACATTCGCTTTAATTGGGGCCATGGCTGGATTTATCATCCTGCACAGGAGCTTTTATTTGTGTGCAGCAGCTGCCTGCTGGCTATACTGAATACTGAAAACAGCACCCACACAGAGGAGCAGCTTTCATCTCTTAGGTAAAATGTTACACAAAGGTAGGATAAAAAAGGGCGCTGAAGGCACCCTTTTAAAAATGGCACCACCATAAGCGGTAATGTTAGTAGCCACAAAGATCCCACTATTTGTACCCGGAGTAGCGTGTGGCCCCAGCATCTCCTATTTTATTGAGTGCTTCCAGCGCCCAACTTACTGCTAATAACCACTAATTGGAGCTATTATCATGCCGCCTGATGCAGAGATGAAAATATCAGTTAATAGGGTTAGGTGGTGGTGGTGGCGGGGGGGGGGGGGTCTTTAGGATTAGGTGCTGGAGGGGGGTGGGTACTTGGTATTAGGGATGCGGGTTAAGGTTAGGCCCCACCAGAGGAGTTTTAGTGTTAGGCAATGTCAGGGGGGGGGGTCCTTAGTGTTAGGCAATGCAAGGGGGCCACCCGCTATGTGAACTGCAGCTACTTATAACATGTGCAAAGTGCCCTCTATTTGTAGCCACAGTTCACATAGCAAGTGCTCTTTTGATGCCAGGGGTTAAGGTTAGGGGTGGGAAAGGATAAGGTTATGTGGCCACAGATGTTTAAAGTTAGTTGCTGACCGGAAGGGGTTAAGGTTAGGCACCCACCAGGGGGAGGGTTAAAGGGAAGGTTCAGGGACGCTGTGAAAAAAACAAAATTCCAAATCCACTTACCTGGGGCTTCCTCCAGCCCGTGGCAGACAGGAGGTGCCCTCGTCGCGGCTCCGCAGGCTCCCGGTCTCCTCCGGTGGCGCGCCCGACCTGGCCAGGCCGGCTGCCAGGTCGGGCTCTTCTGCGCTCCAATGTGCGGCTCACTGGTGCACGCTGACGTCATCGGACGTCCTCGGGCTGTTCTGCGCAGGCTCAGTAGTTCTGAGCCTGCGCAGTACAGCCCGGAGGACGTCCGATTTTTATTTTTTTCACAGCATCCCTGAACCTTCCCTTTAAGGTTAGGCACCCACCAGGTAGGATTAAGGTAGGGATCACCAGGGGGGGTGTTAAGGTTAAGCACTACCAGGAAGGGGGTTCTGTGTGAGAGAAGGGAGAGGCTGGGACATAATCAAATATCTGCAAATATAACTAATATTTCACTATATGAATTAAGTAGTAGAATTTCATTTATATATATATATATATATATATATATATATATATATATATATATATATATATATATATATATATATATATATATATTTTACTACCGGATATTTCCTGCGTCCTTTTTGACGATTTTTTTTTTCGGCAAGAACTGCACCCAAATTTGCTTCCAACACTTTCACAGCTCATAGCTCAGAAAGATATAATCCCAGGTGGGACTTCAATCTTACATATGTTTTTAAGTTTCCATATTTTGCTTTTAATTAGCCATGCTAATGATCTCTTTTGGTTTCCATAGCTGTTTTTAATTCAGTCAATATTGCAGCCAAACAGATCAGCAGGGCTTCCAGGCAACTGGCATTGTTTAAAAGGAAATGAATACGGCAGCCTCCATATACAGTAACTCGCGCTTCAGGCTCCCTTTAAAAGAAGAAATGAAGCAACACAGTGGCATAACATTCCAGCTTAACCTGTATTTAGATATTTTGAGATGAACAATTTTTTGAAAAATGATTTCTCATTCCTATTAGCAGGATAACAATCATGCCAGAAGTACAAACAAAAGAAACGTAAAAAGTGTGACGCTTACTTCAATAGAGTGGGAACAGAGGTTTTGCTAGGATCTACACGAGAATCAAGAGAAAGCACCCAATATAAGCAGCCCCAGACCAATCAATAGTGTCTCAAAAAATAATAATAACAACTTTATTGGAAACAGTAAACAGATTAACCACTTTACCCCCGCGCGTACGTATTTCTCCGCCCCTTTTTCCATCCTTTAACAACCAGGGACGGAGAAATACGTACTTTCCGCGTTCCCGACGCTGTCCGCGCTCCCGCTTGTAAACACGCCGCCCGCCGCTAGTAAACACGCCGCCGCCCGCTCGCCCAGAGATCAATGAACGGGAAAATCCATTCCAGTTCGTTGATCTAAGCCCCGCAATGATCCGCTGCTCTCCTATGGGCAGCGCGATCATTGTGAGAAAAAACTCACGTGTCCAGCCTCATTATACTTCCTCCAAGCTTCCGGAAGGAAGCTTGGAGGTCGCATTAAAACAAAAAGTTACTGTGGCCATCTTGTGGCCAAATAGTAAACTACACCCTACACATTTTTCACATACAAATAAATGACTTTTACACATAAAATTAACTAATTACCTCCCACACTCCCCATTTTTTTTTTTTGTAATTAAAAAAAAATTAAAAAATTTACAATTAAAAAAAATACATAAATAGTTACCTTAGGGACTGAACTTTTTAAATATTTAAGTCAAGAGGGTATAACACTGTTACTTTATAAACTATGGGCTTGTAATTAGGGATGGACGCAAAAATGAAAAAAATGCACCTTTATTTCCAAATAAAATATTGGCGCCAAACATTGTGATAGGGACATAATTTAAATGGTTTTATAACCGGGACAAAAGGGCAAATACATTTCATGGGTTTTAATTACAGTAGCATGCATTATTTAAAAACTATAATGGCCGAAAACTGAAAAATAATTATTTTTTTCCCCACATTTTTCCTATTTTCCCATTTAAACACATTTAGAAAAAAATAATTCTTGGCATAATGTCGCACCTAAAGAAAGCCTAATTGGTGGCGGAAAAAACAAGATATAGTTCATTTCATTGCGATAAGTAATGATAAAGTTATAGACGAATGAATGGAAGGAGCGCTGAAAGGTGAAAATTGCTCTGGTGCTCAGGGGGTAAAACCCCTCAGTGGTGAAGTGGTTAAAAAACATTTAAAATCACCAACGGTGACAGCAGCGGTCTACACATAAAAATATTCCAATAGACAAATAATCAAAGTTTTTTTTCAATTCCTCACAAAAAAGTCTCCATATATAATATAATAATATACATTAGCAATCATAATATAATTAAGATCAGCCACAAAGACCATAGCAATCGTAATAAAAAATATATATATATATATATTGATATTGGTGAGAAAATACCTTAAACGTATTGCACAATATAACAACCGTGAAAAAGGGACCTAATAAGTCAAAAAGGCAGTGAAAAAGAATTCAGTAGGATACAATGTAAGCATAAATGGATAACCGGGATACCGTGCAATTAAAGTTATGAAAAGTGAAGGAAAAGGCTGAGGACTTACATGTCAGAGACCAGCGGAACGTGTGTGCGACCGCCGCACGCCTTAACCACTTGAGGACCCACCCTTTACCCCCCCCTTAAGGACCAGCGCTGTTTGTTTGGATCTGTGCTGGGTGGGCTCTGCAGCCCCCAGCACAGATCCGCGGCCACACAGAGCGATCAGATCGCCCCCCTTTTTTCCCCACTAGGGGGATGATGTGCAGGGGGGGTCTGATCGCTCCTACCTGCAGGCATGTTGCGGGGGGGGCACCTCAAAGCCCCCCCCGCGGCGACATTCTCCCCCCTCCCTCTCCTACCTGCTCCCCTGGGAGATCTGGGCTGCACAGGACGCTATCCGTCCTGTGCAGCCAGTGACAGGCTGTCTTCTGTCACATGGCGGCGATCCCCGGCCGCTGATTGGCCGGGGATCGCCGATCTGCCTTACGGCGCTGCTGCGCAGCAGCGCCGTACAAATGTAAACAAAGCGGATTATTTCCGCTTGTGTTTACATTTAGCCTGCGAGCCGCCATCGGCGGCCCGCAGGCTATTCACAGAGCCCCCCGCCGTGAATTGACAGGAAGCAGCCGCTCGCACGAGCGGCTGCTTCCTGATGAATCAGCCTGCAGCTGGCGACGCAGTACTGCATCGCTGGTCCTGCAGCTGCCACTTTGCCGACGCACGGTATAAGCGTGCGGTCGGCAAGTGGTTAATGCATCTCGCGGGTCCAACCCGCTTCAGGAAGAGGCAAATTACAAACTGCGTATGACGCTTTTAAAACCCCGCTGGCCATCCCCGCCAAGAGAAAGGGGCCGCCCCTTGGACGTGACGCAGCCGCGTCATAACACAGGAGACGTCGGGTTGCCATGGCGACCCAAACGCTCCTATGCCATCTACTTGATACGTTGGCCTCTATTGTAAACAGATTGCAGTGGGGAGGGGCGCATGTGCAGCAAAGAAGGACGGACGGGGTGGAAAGTTAGCAAGTGTTTAAAAGAAAGGTGTACCATCACCATAAAGTAATTGTTAGAAATGAGCGTAATGACGTAATTACGATTTCGCGAAATTTCGCGTAATTAGTGTAATTACGATTATGGCCGTAAGTACATAATCGTAATGAAGAGGATTTCGCGAAATGTCCTCTTATTCCTACTGATCCCCTTAATATACCCTAGGAATTTGGTGTTCCTAAATCTTTAAGCAGGCTTTGCTATTAACCGTTAAAGTCGGCGGGTTTTTAAATGTATACATTTTTACTTTGAAACTTTAACATCGATTTTCTCAAAAACTATAAGGTCTTTTTGAAAAAAAAAATTTTCCTCTTATTCCTCCTGATCTCCTTAATATATTCTCCAAATTTGAGGCTCTTAGCATTTAAGGGGGCTTTGCTATTAACCCTTAAAGTCGGCGGCTTTTTTATATTATACGGAGCGTTACGGTTTAACGCGAAATTACGGTAGCGTTTAATGCTAAATTACGGCATGAACGAAACGCGAAATTACGCGTTGAAAATTACGCTTACGGTATTTTCAATTACGATTTTAATGGCAATTACGCTACCGTAATTTTGCATCGTAATCGCAAATTTCGCATGCGTAATTATAGTAATGCGAAATTACGAAAATTTCGGCTCAACTCTATCTATAAAGATGAGTCCCATAAGTCTACATAATATATAATCGGAAGAGGGGAAAAAATAGCACATTCCTCTCTGCTTAATTATTTCTAAAATAGAATTGCAGATGGTACTTGTCCATAATTGTTGTTCAAACTAAACTTGGATGCTCTCTTGCTTTTTTCAGGACAATAGCATATCAAAAAGATATATTTGAGTCTCTTTTCTTTTTCCCCACTCTCCTCCTGAATTGACATTCCAACTGTCTCAGCTATGGACGCTCTGAATCAAATGGAGAGAGAGTGAAGTTTTCAACTGAACAATGTGTTTGGCAGTAAGTTTGGGGAAGGTAATAATCCGACACCCTCTACTTCACCTGAGTTTAAGAAATTAAACGCTGAATACATTAGGCTATGGTGGAACATACAAAGTTTGGAGAATTATTGTAGGGAAGGAATTTATCCCAGAGGTTTAAGAATCCAGATCTTTCCTTCCTGGGAAGCAGATTTAAAGGAGAGGGAGGACTGGGAGACAGGTCTGGGAAAATGCTCAACTATAATCATCAACATGTTGTAGGAGCATGATCGTAAACTGCTACCTAGACTGAAAAATAAAATATCTGACCTTATTAAGGAATTGGATAGGTTTGATTCACTAACGTTAGTGCAACCATTCTGTTATAAACTGTTCTTATCACCTTGCTTCGACACCATCGTCTCACAGACTGTGAGATCACTTGACTCTCCACACCGCAAACAGGATATAGACTTTCTCAGGCTTCTTCAATGTTTACGTTATTTATTCAGGAAACAGGAATACAGATAGATACATTCATCATATCCTAGCCATGCCAATCTTCATGTTGCGTTACAAGCTCGTGATTAGACTCCCTGCTGGAGTCTATCAGGTACCTTCTTCCTAACTACGTTACACTAAGCTACCTATGTACAGCATACATTATATCAGATTACAGAAAGGAAGAACATGCTTAGAAGTCGTCCCAGTCAGCCTTGCTAGCTAGTGCAGAAGGAAGAAGCAGAAGCAGAAGTGAGCTCTCGTAGCTCCCTCAGCCTTTTATACCGACTAGGAAAGAGTTAAATATGACATCATCTTCGCCACCCCCTAGACCAGATTATTGGTGGACCCACTCGTGGTGTCATCATACACACCTACTTGATTAATAATCAATGAGGCATTTGACCCATATGCAGGAACGTGGATGATAAGTAAATATGGCCAATGTTTTCTGTTCCTGTGGTGTAGTGTTAAGGTCAGAGTAGTCCGATGGCCTTCTTTTAGGAACATGTTCTCAGTATCTGCGTGTATCCTCTGCTACACGCAGACCCTGAGATGCCTCTGCCTGCATCACAAAACCTCTATTTATTTTAAAGGCATACACTGCGGACAAGCCTTTTACATAAAACTCAGGCCAAGTAACTGAGGCCTACTTAAATTATAACAATCCCCCCTAAAACGGCTTGACCCGCAGATCCCAGCGTCTGAACCTCCCAGTACCTGGTTTCTTTTCTTTTATGTTTCACTTTTGTGTGAGTTCGTGCTCACACAACTTCTCTGCTCTAGGCGATTACCCCTGGAAGAGAGAGAGCAAGACCTCTTGGTCTTCCTGTAACCAGGGTCTCTGGGGAGGCCCTACTTCTAAGTCCCTCTATACCACATGCTCAGCATTTGCGTCACTTACGTATCACTCACAAACTTGCATGACCACAGAAAAGTGAAACTCGTTTGCTTGTTACAAAACGGAGCAGTGCCAGGTGCCTTCTAAAAGAGCGCCTTTATACAATCAGCTCCATCACAGGTACTACTAAACCTATACCCGTAACCCTGTATATCCCTTAATTTAAACTATTGGTTCAGGAGATTGTTTATGAGGCACCAATCTCTGGACCAGGTTAATTTGTTTTACGTAATTTTAACACGCAACCTCACCTGGATAATGATGCCTAAAGTTGTCATCCCCATCCAGACGACCAGTGGGTGTAGAAAGAACTTTGGAACTGCAGAGGCCCAGTCCGAGTGTCCCTGGAACATCACCGGAACCCTTGTCCACCAGGTCAGACTGGCACTCACCTGCTCATTTTTGTGTTCTACCTCGTTAAGATCACCTGTATCATGGTGAAATCTTACCTCTAACTTAGTGTACTGTTTGTTTAACCTTTGTAACAAAATGTGGTCGTCTTGGATCAAACCCTGTTCCCCTTTGTCCCATGTCGTGTTCTCTTTCAGGACGGGAACTACCCGTGAAACTTTGCACTTTAGAGTTCTCTTAACAATTTGAGAAACAACGTCATCCAACCTGGATGACTGGATCCATATGGGATCTCCGCTCCCACAACATGTTCCCCTTGGAAACTCCCCCTTATCGGAACAATTATGAGAATATACCTTGAATGTATCATTAGAACTTATGTTAAAAACTCAAACCTTTCCTTCCGCCACCGGAACTATCGGTTGGGCTTCAGGGTGGATCTTTTGAATGGTAGCCTCGCATTCTGCGTTATTGAGCCTGCAGGCTTCTTCACTAAATTTGACTTGCCCCGGCCAACGCAGGTACTTCTGCAAGAATTGCCCGCATGAGGACAACTCTACTTGCTTCACCTCCCCGTCTAGCACCAAAAAAGGTTGACCTCTCAGGTCCTGGTGTAAGACACGGGTTGAGGTGGGAACTAAGGAAGTAGCGGTGCCTAAAGGAATCTTGCACCGTTTCCCTTTGTTCACCCAAACATCTCGAAGCTGCCATGCAAAAGATCCTTCTCCAGAAAAATTAATATACCTCCCCTTGTCCAATCTCTCGCTGACAAAATATGTCCCCAGCTGTCCTGATTGGACCTCTTCCCCCCTTATGTCCTGAGGCACACTATGTACCTGAGGTCGGGAAGACTGTACTCTCTGCAATCGTTCGATTAAGAGTACCTCTTCACTTACCCAACTATCATGAGGATAAGCTGTTGCATATGGACTGTGTAATATCGTCCCCTGTTGTGACCCGTGTGGTGTGAATGGGGTTCCCTGTGTGGGCTTTCCCTCCCCCGGGACCGCTCTCCCCACCCTCTTTGTCACCTGGAAATGTGGCTTGATCTCGATTTTTACTTCTTGTTTTTCGAGAACCACCCACCCTCGGCTTTCCAGCCTTTACGTGTGTATAGTTGTTTCAGAGGCACTCTCTGTTGGTAGCTCCAGAGTGTGATGTTGTCCCCTGCGTCTCTCTGGTAAGAGAATTGACGCCTCCTGCTCGTTCCTCTCCAATCTGGAACCATCTCACTCTGCATAACCAAGACAAGGTACCCCTGAATCACACACTCCACCTTTTGCATGTACCCATTGTACTGCAATGTACCTTTTAACAAACCTTTGGATCGGTGCGTCGATTCTGGGAGTGTGGTACTCAATAGCAGATTTATACTGCCATTCAATTCCCACTGCCCGCACACCTGACCCTTCAGACCTTTCACCCACATTGTGCCATGAAATTTGTTTTCTCCTGGCACAAGTGCTCTTTCCCTCCATCCCTGCTTGGTCCATCTGTGCCAATCAGAGGGAGGTGTGAAAGGATCAGTACCTTTGTCACCCAACATCAACATGTTTGGGCCTTGCATTCTCATTAACCCCTTATTATACATGAGAATGTCCTCTCTTCGTTCTCCTAGGACGAAATGGCAACCTAGGATCACCATCAGCACGGTACTCTTCATTATAAAAGCACCACCTTGGGAAAGAAAAACATTAGCACTTTGCATTATGCTTTGCTCAGACAGTTTTGTTAGTCTCTTTCCAATTTCAGGAATCTCGTGTTTTAGTCTCTTTCCAATTTCAGGAATCTCGTGTTTTAGTCTCTTTCCGATTTCAGGAATCTCGTGTTTCTCCAAACTTAGATTGGCATCTGGAACCTTTCGCTTCTCCGACTGACATCTCCATCTTTGCTGCCAGCACTGCAGCTGTCTCAATTCCATATTGCCAAACACCTGAAATCGAAATACAAACAAATCAATTCTTATTAATGATTTGGGATTCACCCTGCGGCTTGTACTCTTTACCCTTTAAAATGATCAATATATACCGTAATTGATCTCGTTGTTTTATGGTTCTCATGAACTCTGTTTACTCTTATTGGTAGATTGGAGTTAAACTTCACCCCCCTACCTCAGTACTATCCTCAGTACTTACCTGTTTAAAATATGCTCCCGCGGACTTCACCTTTGGAAGCTCGCTTCACCTTTGGAAGCTCTCACCCCATTGCAGCTCACTCCACATCCCCCCTCATCTGTCCATGCGCGGCCGTCGCATGCACAGATCACGGATGCCACACCTGATGCTGCTTTGCAGGTGAGCCTGCAATGCACTACCTCATTATCGCATTTACTTATCTAGAACTTCATCGCGATACCAGCTCTGCTAGAAGTTCTGTGTGTTGTTCCCTCTGATCAATGTTTGCCGTGCCACCACCTAGACTACCCAAAAAAAAATGGCTGCCTCCCTGTAGGAAGGGGCACTTTACACTTAAACTACACAGGGTGCAGGGCTAAGCATACCAGCGTCACATGCCTGTATGCAGATCCCTGAATGCCCACTTGGCAGGTAGTCACATGGCAAACACCGTACTGATACACTGTCACTCTGTACATGGCAATTCTATCATCTGTATAATTGCCCCATGAACTGCGGTCTGCAGCAGCAGCGACGCCCTTTTTTCCACCTCCGGCACCCCCCTGATGCATTGTCCCCCCCTATACTCTATTGGGAACTCATGCTGCACCACCCATTAAGGTGCCCCACTTACAGGAACAATCCCGCAAGCAACTCAGTACAGACACTTTCCTGACCTGCACAGCTACGTGTGTCCCTGCACCTAGCTGGGACACTTTTCCTATCCGTGCTCCTGCTAATGCTTGTTGCACGTATCCTGGCATTCCTTTCCATGGACTCAGGGAAAAACTCTGGGGAAATACTTTGAGACCCGAGACACACAGTAGCATGTCTCTGTATTTCTACCCCCCTCCCTTTCAGCTGCTCTGCCCGGAGCCGCGAGCACAGCCTGACGTGACGTGGATCCCCCAGCCCCTCCTCCCCCCCTGCCATGACGTGTGGGGGTCATGACTCTCGGGGGCGGGCTCTCACCACTGCCGCCATTTTGAGTCCTGGACTGCCAGCTAAAATGGCTGCTCCCATAGCAGCCTCTCGTTTCCTATATCTTAGGAGAGAAAACAAAATACACACAGAACAAACATTTTTATGCATAGTTACACACAGCATCGATACATTTTACCGAGAGTCAGCCTTCCGCTACCTATACTCTCTGGGATACTTGCCAAACTTGAGACCAACCGCGTCACAGCTGCAATGCTAAATATATTACCTCTTAGCATCACCCAGGAATGTAGAACCCTCTCTCTCCTCACAAAACATCTGCAGTTTATCTCTGCCATAACTCAAACATACTCAAGCGCACAGCGTAACTCTAAACCATATTAACAGCTAATACTGCTGAAACGCACAACAGACAAACTGGCTAAACAACATAACAGATACAGATATTTACAAGCATGTTAGCAGCTCTGACTGGAAATGCGAGAAACTTGCAGAACATCTCACAAACAGAAAGACACTCGCTTTCCTCTTCTATCCCCTCTCTCCCCCCCATCCAGCCCCAACAGACTGAAGCACCGCTGGCTTATCTCCTGCTGCGGGGGGCCCCCCCTGCTCTATCTGGACATTTTTCCCAGCCTCTGTAGAGACGGGGAGAGAAGAGAAGAGAAAGAAAAAAAAAAAGAACCTCTGCAACACAGGAACTTTGAATCCTAAGAAAAAATCAAAACACATAAACTCTGAAAACAGCACTATACATTTACAAAATGAGAAACCCGCAGCCTCCACGCTGCAATTAACACAAAACACAGAACACATTATCCCCTCTTCATACAATAAAGATAATGCAACATAACAACGTAAATCTTACGTGCCTGAGCAGCGGAGGACTTCGTATGCCTGCCAATTCGACCAGCTTATGGCAACTTTTTCACGACACTGAGTGGATCCCTGGAACTCCTGAACGTCATCTCTGTGTACCCACACTGGCTCAGCGGATCGATATCCAGCGGCAGCTGCCAGCCGGCCTCGGAGCGTTCCAGTCAACTGCGATCCGGTTTAGGCTATGACTGATGTGCACTTTCAGTCAAAGTTTAACATCCACGAGTGTCGCCGCTGGTTTCCTCGAATTGCAGCCCGTGTGTGCTCGGCTCCCACACACTCACACCAGCTTATCAGTATCAGCTTGATAAGCTTTACAGTCCGTGTCCGTCTATTCCGCTTGTTTTGCTGTGGAATATCTTGAAACCACTTTCTTCGGCCCCGGCCCCGTCTGCCTGTATTGCTAGGCAGGGAAGGATTTCAGCACCATTGTTATAAACTGTTCTTATCACCTTGCTTCGACACCATCGTCTCACAGACTGTGAGATCACTTGACTCTCTACACCGCAAACAGTATATAGACTTTCTCAGGCTTCTTCAATGTTTACGTTATTTATTCAGGAAACAGGAATACAGATAGATACATTCATCATATCCTAGCCATGCCAATCTTCATGTTGCGTTACAAGCTCGTGATTAGACTCCCTGCTGGAGTCTATCAGGTACCTTCTTCCTAACTACGTTACACTAAGCTACCTATGTACAGCATACATTATATCAGATTACAGAAAGGAAGAACATGCTTAGAAGTCGTCCCAGTCAGCCTTGCTAGCTAGTGCAGAAGGAAGAAGCAGAAGCAGAAGTGAGCTCTCGTAGCTCCCTCAGCCTTTTATACCGACTAGGAAAGAGTTAAATATGACATCATCTTCGCCACCCCCTAGACCAGATTATTGGTGGACCCACTCGTGGTGTCATCATACACACCTACTTGATTAATAATCAATGAGGCATTTGACCCATATGCAGGAACGTGGATGATAAGTAAATATGGCCAATGTTTTCTGTTCCTGTGGTGTAGTGTTAAGGTCAGAGTAGTCCGATGGCCTTCTTTTAGGAACATGTTCTCAGTATCTGCGTGTATCCTCTGCTACACGCAGACCCTGAGATGCCTCTGCCTGCATCACAAAACTTCTATTTATTTTAAAGGCATACACTGCGGACAAGCCTTTTACATAAAACTCAGGCCAAGTAACTGAGGCCTACTTAAATTATAACACATTCTTAACGCAATTACAAAAAGATGTTGCAAAGGTAGAGCAGGACACCATTGAATCCAAAAAGCAAAAACTCCTGAGAAATAGGGGTGACTATGACCAAAATAAAGCATATTTCTGGAGACATAGGGGTAACCCAAAAGGAAAATGTTATAGAAGACCCAAAAAGGGCCCAATACCCAACCCTAATATGGGGGCGCATCAGGGAAGCAACCCCCAAAACCGATCTCTGTCCAATCTTCTGATACATCTGATTTTTTAGAAACAGGAAGCGAAGGAGAAGAAGGGGGGTAGAGCAAATCAGAAACAGGTTAGGAAACTATGCACAAGCACTGAAGAATACCCCAAAGAGGAGAAGACTCCAGGGGAGTCCTCAGGTGAACTAGAACCAGAAACCTTACAAGTAATTAATCTCTCTCCACAACCTCTCACAAAGTTAGAAAAGGAATTATTACAAAAAGGGTTATCATTTTCCCCAACTAAAATGTTTTATCTGTTTGAAGCTATTAAAGACAGATATTTGTTCTGTAGAAAACTCACACTTAAGTTCATGTACCATGAGAAAAAAACTTCCGACACCACAACGACAGGAAGCCCTCTTATTACCAGATGCGATTGATCGCAAAGTCTTCCAAGATCTTCTGGACCTAGTGAGTGAAAATGATGATACACAAGACAAAAGAATCTCCTCTCCCTTTTGACCCCCCTCATTTTATCTGCCGTCCATTTCCTTGACTTGTGCCCACAGATCAAGGTGTTTTTTGATTTGGTTGTTTCTGACTTAAGTAAATTAAAGAGGAACCCAGATTTCATAGACAATTTCATAGACAATTTGACAAGAGAAGAACGTGACACCTTACAGGGCCTAAAATCCAGACAGGATATAGTTATTAAAGAGGCGGACAAAGGGGGCAACGTAGTAATCTGGCCTACAGCATTATATGAGAGGGAGGCTATGCGACAGTTGGGGAACAATACATTGGGTTGTTTGTGAGTAGCAACCCCCCTTATAAAGAGTAATGTGTTAGGTACAGGATTCACTCTGTGGTCTCCTCCTCTCTTCTCTCCATCATTGTTTGTTCTTTGGGCAAGTAACGCTATAGCCTCTCGTTTTGTATAACACATGATCCTTTCTTTCCCTCCCCCCTTCCCCTCCGCCATTATCCTCCTTGTTGCAGGTCTGCCTTCCTCCTCTTATCCTGGGTTTATCTGGCTCCCACGTGAATAACACAGTGTGACTAATAATCTTCTTTCAATTATTTTTATTATTTCGTATTCCTCTTCTGATTATATATTATGTAGACTTATGGGACTCATCTTTATAGATATACATTTTCTAACAATTACTTTATGGTGATGGTAAACCTTTCTTTTAACCACTTGCCGACCGCACGCTTATACCGTGCGTCGGCAAAGTGGCAGCTGCAGGACCAGCGACGCAGTATTGCGTCGCCAGCTGCAGGCTGATTAATCAGGAAGCAGCCGCTCGTGCGAGTGGCTGCTTCCTGTCAATTCACGGCGGGGGGCTCCGTGAATAGCCTGCGGGCCGCCGATGGCGGCTCGCAGGCTAAATGTAAACACAAGCGGAAATAATCTGCTTTGTTTACATTGTACGGCGCTGCTGCGCAGCAGCGCCGTAAGGCAGATCGGCGATCCCCGGCCAATCAGCAGCCGGGGATCGCCGCCATGTGACAGGAGACAGCCTGTCACTGGCTGCACAGGACGGATAGCGTCCTGTGCAGCCCGGTTCACCAGGGGGGGGCCAGGTAGGAGAGGGAGGGGGAGGATTTCGCTGCGGAGGGGGGCTTTGAGGTGCCCCCCCCCTGCAACACCCGGCAGGCAGGAGCGATCAGACCCCCCCAGCACATCATCCACCTAGTGGGGAAAAAAGGGGGGCGATCTGGTCGCTCTGCCTTCACGCTGATCTGTGCTGGGGGCTGCAGAGCCCACCCAGCACAGATCAGCTAAAACAGCACTGGTCCTTAAGGGGGGGTAAAGGGTGGGTCCTCAAGTGGTTAAACACTTGCTAACTTTCCACGCCGTCCGTTCTTCTTTGCTGCGCATGCACCCTTCCCCTCCGCAATCTGTTTACAATAGAGGCCAACGTATCGATTAGATGGCGTAGGAGTGTTTGGGTTGCCATGGCAACCCAACGTCTCCTGCGTTATGACGCGGCCATGTCACGTCCAAGGGGCGGCACCTTTCTCTCGGCGGGGACGGCCGGCGGGGTTTTAAAAGCGTTATATGCAGTTTGTAATTTGCCTCTTCCTGAAGTGGGTTGGACCCGCGAGATGCATTAAGGCATGCGGCAGTCGCACACACGTTCCTCTGGTCTCTGACATGTAAGTCCTCAGCCTTTTCCTTCACTTTTCATAACTTTAATTACACGGTATCCCGGTGATCTATTTATACTTACATTGTATCCTACTGAATACGTTTTCATCGCCTTTTTGACTAATTAGGTCTCTTTTCACGGTGTTATATTGTGCAATACTTTTAAGGTATTTTCTCACCAATATCAATATATATATATATATATATATATTTTTTTTTTTTTTTTTTTTTTTTATTACAATTTATATGGGCTTTGGGGCTGATCTTAACCTCCTTGCCGGTTATCCCGAGCTCAGCTCGGGGTAACCTGTGCAGATGGATTTCTCAGGCCCCGTTGGGCCGATTTGCATAATTTTTTTTTATTGCACGCAGCTAGCACTTTGCTAGCTGCGTGCATATTTCGATCGCCGCCACTCGCCGCCGATTCACCGCTACCCGCCGCGCCGCCCCCCCCCCCTCCAGACCCTTCCAGGCCAATCAGTGCCAGGCAGCGCTGAGGGATGGATCGGGATTCCCTCTGACATCCCGATGTCCATGAGGTCGATGGCGACTGGGGAAGCCCAGCAGGAAATCCCGTTCTGAACGGGATTTCCTGCTTTCAGAGAGTGCCGGTGGCAATCGAATTAGGTAGGGGGATGCAGCTTGTCAGCGGCTATCATGTAGCAAGCCCTGGGTTCGCTACATGATTTAAAAAAAAAATTTAAAGTGCTGCGCCACCCCCTTGCCGACACAATTGAAACGACAAGGGGGTTAAATATATTATAATTGCTGATGTATATTATTATATTATATATGGAGACTTTTTTGTGAGTAATTGTAAAAAACTTTGATTATTTGTCTATTGGAATACTTTTATGAGTAGACCGCTGCTGTCACCGTTGGTGATTTTAAATGTTTTTTAATCTGTTTACTATTTCCAATAAAGTTGTTATTAATATTTTTTGAGATACTATTGATTGGTCTGGTGCTGCTCATATTGGGTGCTTTCTCTTGATTCTCGAGTGGCTCAAATTGCCCAATTAGCACATTCCTCTCTGCTTAATAATTTCTAAAATGGAATTGCAGATGGTGCTTGTCCATAAAACTAGTTTTGCTAGGATCTGAGATGATCCAGGGCACTCCCTTCACTTTCATCAGGTAGCCAACCCACACTTCATAACAAAAGCAGACCACAAGGACAGACAGTGAGCGACAGAGTGAAACTGGTTGAGAGGTGGTCATACACAATCCATGGTCCCACGCCGATCAGCTGTACTAGTGCAGAGGCTTGTTCTGACCTGATGATGCAGTCGCATATAGATAATCGCGTACAGATAATCTGAAAACCCGCATCATCAGGTCAGGACAATCTTCTAATAAGGGATGGAGGGATGCAGGGAAGGAAGAAGATGGAAGCTCTGCACTAGTACAACCATTTGGTGCTGGACCATGGATCGTGTATGTCCTCCTCCCTGCCAGTTGCACACTGCTGCTTACTATCTGTCTCTGGGATCTGCCTAACACTACTAAGGAGGAGGAGGTAGACAATTAAGACACTGTGCAGAGGTACAGGGGCCTAATGATTCCACTGAGTTAAAATGAGTTACAAATTATATTAAATGTATTGTCAGGGTTGCCTGGTCAATGACTATAGGTCAGGCTGTATGCCCATATGACTGACCTATAGCCCAGCCCGTAAAACCTGCACAAAACTCCTACCTAATACAATTCTACAATACCCTGCAGGCAGATGTACAGTGTACTCAGATATATAGTCACCTGAGGTCTGGAGGTGGAGGCAATCCAGATGATAGCCAGGTGTTGACAGGCAGGGAAGGATAGGTTGTAGGCAGTTCAAACACTTTGCAGATAACATCATCAATGCAATCCGAAGTCAGTCCAGGAAAAGTTCATGTTAGAAACCTTTAAACAAGTAGGGGTCAACGAAGGCAGCAATCAGGGATATCCATGAACAAGCAGAGACGGCAACGGGTAATCCAATCAGAGACCGTGGTCAGGAACAGATAGAAGTCGACAACAGGAGATCAATCTGAAAATAAGCTTGGTCAAGATACAGACAAAGTCGGCACAAGATCAGCAGCTGTGAGCGCAATCTCAGCAACAAGCCCAGCAGAGACTATCACAGGCAGAGGAAGAGGGCGCTCACCTTACTTTTACACAACGAATAACCAATCAAACAAAAGGGAATCCAAAGTGCCCAATCACCTTGCGGCGTATCAGCAAGTCACACTGTCACTGTTTACAGCGGCGGAGCACATACTGAGGACGCGTCCACCACTTAGCTAGTGGGAACTGAGCGCCGTGCACGCCACTGACATCAGAGCCCTGCTGAGACCCAGAGGCTTGCGCCTCAGCGTGGGTCTTGATGTTCCGTCGACATGAGCGGCGAGAAGATCTTACATGTATATTGCTGTCTGCAGTCCATTTGAAAAGATATCCCCTCATCTCATGCCCCGATAATATGGTCATCAAAAACAAGAAGAAAGCTGAACATTTTCCAAAGGAGAACAAATAAAGACACATTTTGAGTAGCATGGGAAAAGGTTACAAAGCAAGGGCTCTTTGACATCTAAGCCTATTTTCCGTGTTTTAACGCAAAGTCAAAACTTGGCGTTAACCAAGGTAAAATGAAAGTCCCTAGACTTTCATTTTACCTTTCACACCCGATGCTGCGTTGCGGTGCGTTGCTGTACGACGCACCCGGGAGCTTTTATTCATCCGGAACCTGCGTTTTCCCGTCAGGTGAATGAATAGCTACTGCCGCTGATTGCGTCGCACCGCGACATCCCGACGACACGCCGCAGGTCATATAACGCGTGCAGGAGAACGGCTCCTGCACACGTTCTAGATGTGAACGAAGCCTAAGTGAAGCTTTTACTGCGATTTTTTCCTCGCTGAACAGAATGATCTTACTTGCTTTTCTGGTGAAATGTTTGCTGAAAACAAGCAGGGAGGGGGAATGTACAAAAAGAAGACAAGAGCAACTATAAAAATTTTGTATGGGGTGCTTCTCCACTGTATCCAAAACTGAAAAAAAAGATTTCCTGGAATTAGCTTTAACTTAACCAAATGCAATAGTGGATAACATAAGTGTCACTAGGACATAGCATCAAAAAGAAGAAAATGTTTTACATGTTTAGTTATGTATATTAGGAATGCAGAAGTGTATGCACACTGTAGAACCTTCAGTCTCAATCAGACATTGAGCTATAGCTGCCAATGGCCCAGTATACAAAAGTTTACTAAATTTCAATGCAACATGAAAGAGAAAAAGATCCTCTAGAGAGACAGTAAAATGTAACTCTATTTATGGCATAATTAGCTAAATATTTCTTCCATTGCAAAGACAGATTGTGCGTGCAAAGGAATAATATTTTATAGCAACAAGTATATTCTAATGAAGACTTGAAATGCAATGCAGAAAACAGAGGATTTTCCAGTACGTCCAGTACACGACTTTAGCAGCCATTTATTTTCTCAACCCTTTCCAATCCTGTCAGATTACAGTCGAAATTGGCACTTATTGCTGCCACTAGGGGTGCTTTTGCCAGACAAATTCTGATACAGCCTCAGCCCCTTTAGATCAAAGTGTCAGCAGTGGCGGCTCCAGCTTCACAATTTTTTTTTTTTGGGGGGGGGGCACAAAGGGGGCACGATACCTGGCTAATGGGGCATGTTCGGGTGAACAAAACTGATATTTGTTTGACGAGCTTTAATCCTTATACATCCATTTTACCAATGTTAAAATTACTGTTTGCTGCTTCCACAAGTTCCCATGCTTTAATCCTTACTTGCTAGCAAGCTGCTCCTGCATGGACAGATCACAAACAAATCATTCCAGCCCCCAGCCTTTGCCTCACTACTACAAGCAAGGGGAGGGGGAGAGGCAGGAGGGATGTAATTCCTTATCTTAGTAGCTAAGTAAGTCTAAAGACTAGAGCTTTTATTTTACAGACAGGAAGTATTTAATCAGGATTATTATACTGGAGCCTGGAAAAAGTTAACTATACTGTATGTTACTGAGTAGGGAGGCACTCAGGGGGGCACAGTGATTCCAGGGGGGGGGGGGGGCGCAGTGCACCAGCATACCCCAGTGTAGCGCCGCCTATAAGTGTCAGACTAAGTCTGACACTTTGATCATTGCCGGCTCAATCCTCCACCACTGAGGCACATAATTTAAATATTCCGTGGATGCATTTAGGCTTGCCTTTAGGGGCGCCATTGCCAGATGTGGATAAAAGTGTCGGACCCCTCTGGCACCACGCTATGCCACATAATTACGCAATTACACTCAGGGGAGCCTCTAGGCATAGGCAGTACAGACTATTGCCTGGAGTGCCATTGGTCCTGGGGGGCACCATGTTGCTGGATTAAGCCCCACCCCCTCAAATTAGGCCCCACCCCAGGACTAAGCCCCACCACCATGGGTGTTCTATTACTTGCTTCTAGCACATCTACTTAGCGTAAGTTGGAGGCAGCTGCCACCTCTGTGCTTTGTGCATCTTTCTTTCCCCCTTTGTGCCTCCTTTTGTCCCCATGTGCCTCCTTCAGTTCCCCTGTGCCAC
Organism: Hyperolius riggenbachi; assembly: GCF_040937935.1. NCBI lineage: Eukaryota > Metazoa > Chordata > Amphibia > Anura > Hyperoliidae > Hyperolius > Hyperolius riggenbachi. The sequence continues at coordinate 288,534,580 of NC_090650.1, forward strand.
CTTTGCCTCCTTCTGTGCCCCTTTGTGCCTACTTCTGTCCCCCTGTGCCTTCTTATGTCCCTTTGCCTTTATTTGTCCCCTTGTGCTACCTCTGCCCCCTGTTCCTCCTTCAGCCCACTCTGCCTTCTTCTGTCCTCCTGTGCCTCCTTCTGTCTCCCTTTGTGGCCCTTCTGTCTCCATGTGCCTCTTCAGCTCCCAATGGCCACCTCTGTCCCCTGTGCCTTCCTCTGTCCCCCTGTGCCTCCTTCTGTGCCCCTTTGTGCCTTCTTCTGTCTCCCTATGGCTTTTTTTGTCCCCCCTCTGCCTCCTTCTGTCTCCCTGTGCCTCCTTACATCCCCCTCTGCCACCTTCTGTCCCCCTTTTGTGCCTCTTTCTGTCCCCTTTTGTGCATACTTCTGTCCCCCTTTGTGCCCCCTACTGTCTCCCTGTGCTTTCTTATGCCCCCCTTTGTGCTTTTTTTGTCCCCTATTGTGCCTCCTTCTGTCTCCGGTTTGCCTCCTTCAGTCCCCCTGTGCCTTCTTCTTTCCCCCTGTGCCTCCTTTTGTCCCCCTCAATCTGTCCCTATTGTGCTGCCTCCTGCTCAACTTCTGCCTCTCCCACTTCTGCCTTCTGCCACTCTCCTCCTGTGCCTCCTTCTGCCCTACTTTGTTCCTCCTTCTGTCCCCCTGTGTGCCTCCTTCAGTCCCTCCTTTTGTCCTCTTTTGTGCCTCCTTCAGGCCCCCATGCCTTCTCCTGTCCCCCTGTACCTCCCGCTGCCCCTCTGTGTACCTCCTTCTGTCCTCCTGTGCCTCCTTCTGTCCTCCTTTGTGTCTCATTCTGCCCCCCATTGTGCCTCCTTTTGCCCCTATTGTGCCTCATTATGTCCCCCTGTGTACCTCTTTCTGTCCCCTTGTGCCTCCTTCTGTCCTCCTTTGACTTCTTCTGACCCGCGTGCCTCCTTCTGTCCCATGTGCTTCCCTTTGTCTCCCTGTGTGCCTTCTTCCTTACATGTATTTTCTTTCTTACATGTATTTTCTGGTGAAATGCTGCTCTAATAAGTGTAATTTCTTGTGAAATGCTATCGTATTACAATTATTTTCTGGTGAAACTTTGCAGCATTACAGTTATTTCCTGGTGAAATGCTGCCACATTACAATTATTTTCATGGGGGGGCGCCATGAGGGGGGTGGCGGTTGCGACAATCCAGCCCCGCGATCCCGTCGAGATCTGCTCCCGTGAGCGTACGCAGGAAGTACGGGCGCAGACGGACAACGAGGACCGGTTGAGGATCGTCAGAGGTAGAAGAAAGAAAAGGTGACAGAGCGTGCCAATCCCGTATAATCGGCTCCCGTTAGCATACTCAGGAAGTACGGTGAACAGACTGACAAAGATTGGTCGCGCAGCTGCCGACAATATGTAATGGGACAAACATCCACCAATCCCGTATTACTAGGCCACTGTTGCCATGCCGGTCTCATGCACTAGAGACTGCTGGAGGCAAATTCACTGTGTGCGTAGTAAACGGTTAAGATCGGTTGGAGGTGCCCATACATGTACAATTCTGATTGTATATACAATCTGTAAACTAAAAATATCGATTTCGCGCTGGAAATCGGGTAAATACACTGCCACCACTGCCTGATTGGATGAATGGAGCAGACAGTCTCCAACTAGGGCGAAGAGACCCCAACGCTATCATAATACGGTAGCCAGCCCAATCACGTTCAACACACTCCAGTCACCGTTCGGGGAATAGTCACTTCCAACGGCTAAAAGACTGTGAGCAATGTGATGTTAAAGAAAGGTTACTGGGTCCCTGTATGATGCAATCTCGAATTGTATTTACAATCGAGAAACGAAAATTATCGATTTTGCACAGGAAATCTGGTACTAGCTAATCCTAGAAGGAAGAAATGGTTATTTACAACCTAGCTAGCAAATCAACAATTTATAAGCAAATCATAAAACAATGCGGTAGTATGACTGACTCTTCAGAGGGCAGATTCGTTATAGCAGCAATCAGATGACCAGAAAAGGCACACGACTGAACGATAAAAATCGTTAGTTTATTTCTAAACTACATACACACAGCTTATTTTAGAACAGATTGATTTGACAGAGAGAAGAGATGAAAAGAAACTGAATGTCTGATTATATACAGTTCAAATACCGTTATTGGTAATCCATGTGGCAATCGCAAGTCTTTGTTAGAAATGGTTCCAAGATGGAGGTTTTAGCCCGTGTCCTTGCGGGCTGCCAGGATGTTACTAGGCATCAGATTGAAGGTAAAGGACTCAGAGCTTTCTGGGCTCTCTCTGGTTATAGCCCCCACTCCAACAAGGAGGGGTTAGGGGGCGTGGATCACACACCTCTTTGGAACAGGAGATCTCCACGCCCCTCGCATGAACACAAAATTATACCTGAGTCATGATAGGTGTGCTGATCTTCAAACTATACAGGTTATGTTAAATCTAATAACATTTTCAGGTCTATCAGAATTTAACGATAACTATGATATCAAACTTGGGGGGTTTAGAGTGAACGGTGACCCCAAAATGCATATCTCTGCTTTGGCAGGGCTTACCTTGAATTCAGAAACATCCAATTGTGTGGTTGGTTCCGAATTTCATAATAAGCGGGTTCTAAAGGCCGTTGCCTATTTGGAAAGTCATCTTTATGACAAAAGAAGGATTTCATATTTGTGAGGTCACAGATAGGTTTTCCTAAGGTCAGAAGTCTTTTGAAGCTCAGGCAGCAGCCTAGGTGTCAGATCTCCTGCTGAGACTGGAGCCGATCAGACTGGAGAAAACCGCAATTTATGAGCTCCTGTCAGCTGATATCTACCCTTCATCTGATGGATGAGCTTATAAACTCTCTAGGGGGCCACATAAGGCCAGGAAACACTCAGTCCCATGTAGGTGAGAGGTTTTGTAATTAGAAGCTACCAGAGAGCCAGGGTTTGCTACATTTGACCAGGGAGAGGAACTGTTAACCCCTGGCTTCCCTGATCTTTTTGTAAATTAAGCCTTTCCCTAGCTGCTGTCACTTTTTAATAGTGGCGACAGGGAATATTTTATAAGCCTCTAACTACTTTTTTTAGGACGAATAAACGTTGATTCGTCACAGCGGGCGCAACAGGTTTTCTCGCCTGGAGTGACAAAATGGCTAGAGGCGCCCCTGATGACACTGGCATGTGTGCGATGGGGTGGAATTATAGCATGAAAACTGGGCCCACTCCCATAGCCCCTCCCCCTCATGCAATTGTGCTCTCCCATGATCACCAAAGCCACCGCCCCTCCCCCACACAGTGGGAAATGGTAAGTACTGTGGGGGCATGGGTGATTGCAAAAATGATTTGGAAAGGACAATGCTTTTAAAAGAAATGTTGGTTTGATGAATTAGAGGCAGGGCTTTTAACCTTTTCCGGACATAGCTAATTGAAATCTTTGCCCTGTGTAGGACCTGTTATCCCTGCCATGGCGTAGATTTCAATGAACACGCCACATGCTCCCGCCACTACCGCTGATCGTACCGCTCTCCCCTGCTGCTGTCGGTATGACAGCAGAACTCCATGAGCCAATCAGGAGCAGATTTAATTGGCTCCTGGCCTTGTAATCACCATGACCCCATTTTTGGATCAGCATTCACTGGTCCTTAAGGGGCCAGAAACTACTGGTACTTAAGTGGTTAAAAAGTGGAACAACGCTATCAAACAATAAAAAAGCGGGATGGAGATTTAGAGTTTTGCTAAAATCCTTCTAAGATTTTGTAATAGCTAATAAACGATAATGTTCAGCTTTAAAAATAACCAGATCCTTTGCAGAAGTTTTGGGAACACGGTTAGATAATGCATATTGCATGAGCTTGTAGTACTCTTTGTTTAATTCATAAGCGCCATTGTATATTTATGAGAGGCTTCTTTTAAATTAAGTTTTTCAGTATTTTCAGACATGTTTACTTTTCTGTTTCAGATATTACAATTTAAAATCAGGAAAGATTTCAATTTACGCTTTTTGTGCATCGCTTCTTCTGTGCATCTGCTTCATGGAATAATGCTCTGCTGAATAAAGTTTGATGTTAGAACTGCAGGGTTTGGGGAGTGAGAATTGCTTCCTCCTCCACCCTAGTATATTTATCCACTTACACCTAAAAATTACCTTTTTTTAAGTATCCCATGGTTTTCTTTTATATTTAACCACTTCACCTCGAAGGGTTTTTCCCCTCAAAAAAACAGAGCAATTTTCACCCGTTCAATCACCTATAACTTTATCACTACTTATCACAACAAAACAATCTATATCTTGTTCTTTTCGCCACTGATTAGGCTTTCTTTTGTTAGGGTAATTTTTGCTAAGAATTATTTTAGTCTAACTCAGTTTTAATGGGAATAATAAGAAAAAAATTGAAAAAATTCATTATTTCTCAGTTTTCGGCCATTATAGTTTCAAAATAAAACATGCTACCATAATTACAAACCACACATTTTTTTTGCCCATTTGTATCGGTTATTGCAATGTTCAAAATTTTTCCCTAGTACAATATATGGCACCAATATTTTATTTGGAAATAACGGTGCCTTTTTTCAGTTTTGCGTCTATCCCTAATTACAAGCCCATAATTTATAAAGTGATTGTAGTATACAGTTTTTATATACATATTAAAAAAAGTTCAGTCCCTAAGGTAACTATTTATGTATTTTTTTTTTATTTTTAATTTTTTTTTAATAAAAAAAAATAAAAAATAAAAAAATGGTAACTTTAGACGAGTGTGGGAGGTCGGGGGTTAATTTAAAATAATAGGTAACTAGGGATGATTAACTGGAAAAAAGGGGAGGTAATATTACAATTTGGCCACAAGATGTCCTTGGTGCTTACCTCTGTTTGCATACTATTAGTACGGAAACGGAAGCACTACGTGGATGGGATTTATGAATGGCAGAGCCATCTGAATAGATGGCTGCGGCCATTCACAGGGGAACTTAGATCAATGAATGGGATTTGTTTTCCCATTCATTGATCTAGCAGCTAATGATCTGCGGTAATGAGCGGCGGTACCAAGCGCGCGCGCGCATGGGGGGGGGGGGCGATGGGGGGGGAGTTTACGATGGGAGGGACGTAGTTCCTCACAGAGTTGATGTATTACCTGCACAGAGTTGTGGCATTTTGCAGGGGCGTAGTTACTTGTCCCGGGGAAGGGGAAATGGTTCAACATTCACAAAGGAGGTTGAATGTTTTACTGTCTCTAATTAGCGACAGCCTATTAAGTGTCCTAGAGTTTGAGAAAGGTCAATAGTTCATGTATTTTATCTCTCCCTGCATTCAAATGTTGTATTCTTCCAGGAAAACATTTATGGCTGTAATTTGCTTATCAGTGATGTTTACTATACGTTTACTATATTCCTGACAAGGTACCAACAAGACAGAAGCTGTCACTTCCATGCCTAGAAATTAACTCTTTCCTGCAGCAAATCAGATAAAACAGCAAGGTTATTAAAGAGGAGCTGTCAGCCATACTATCTCAGAAAAAAAAAAAAAAAAAATATATATATATATATATATATATATATATATATATATATATATAGATAAATACTTGCTCTACTTACATAACATATGTATTGCACTGTCCACATTTTTATTTTAGTGATTTTTCTATACTATGAAAAGACAAAATCCTTCTCAGAATTTTTCATCTTGGCTCTGTCTATCTTAAAGCCAACAAATACAAATATACAACACTCGGGGGATTTGATTCAAATACATTTTCCCTGGCGGGACAGGCCCTTATCACGCAAAACTTAACTTTTATTCGTTATTCATAAAAAATACATGTGTATCTATGAGTACGGCACATACATAAAACAGACAATGTCGGTGTCAATACACTGATCTATATGTCACTATAAATAGTAGTCAGATGGGATTCGGAACCTTATATGCACCAGATACTAGAACACCGCACAGACTCACCTTCTGGGTAACTGTTTGAGGTGTGGGTGCGCATCTATATGGTACATATGAATCCCATCTGACTACTATTTACAGTGACATATAGGTTGGTGCATTGACACCGACATAGTCTGTCTGTTTTATGTATGTGCCGTACTCATAGATACACATGTATTTTTTATTAATAACAAATAAAAGTTATGTTTTACGCGAAAGGGGACTATCCCGCCAGGGAAAACGTAATTGTATCTTGAAGCTAATCCTGATAACATTTCCTCCCTTACTCTGTCTGTGTTTGCATTGGCCGTCCTCCCAGTCTTCAGACACTCCCACCCAGCTTGGCAATAGAAAGTGCATTGTCATTGTGAGACTCTGCAGCTTATCAGAATGAGAAATATTGGCCAATCAGAGAGGAACAGAGGTGTGGGAGGGGAAAACAAAAGAGAAAGAGGCTACAACCAATCAGGCTGCATTAGTGAAGTCGGCGGGGAAACTAAAAAAGAAAAAAAGAAAACCCAGCATGCCCTACGACTTCCTTTGTGTGGCAGATTTACCAAAATAAGAGGCAGGAAAACTGGGTAATGATGTTTTATGGAGAAGAAAAATATGAGTGATTTTTAACTTTTAGATTGCCTGGTTAGCAGGGCCGGATTTGTACTTCCAAGTGCCCTTGGCCAGCTGACACCAACAGCCCCCCCCCCCCCCCCATCAAATTCTCTCCAACCCTCTGAGTAGCAATAACTGGTTTGAATGAGCTCCCCTCCATTTTGCTGCTCTGCCCCTCATTTGGCAAAGAAGCAGTGCATGCCCAAAGCATTCCTGGCCTCGGCTGCTGTGCACATCTGAGTGCTAAATTGCAAGGAGCGTGAGTAGCCAGAGCATGTGCTGCTTCTTTGTCCTCTGTGTGACTGGCTACAGACAGGCAGAGCCACAAACAGGTGACAGGGCAGCGCTATTGAAAGAAGCTCATCCAAAACAGAGAACATGTGAGTAGAAGATCTAAAACCACACATGCTGACATAGATGTGCTTTAAACAGTGACAATATAGTACTTAGGGCAAGGCAAGGAAGGACAGATGAGTCAGTAGGAAGTTTTGAAGTTATTAAAACAGAATGATAACATTTATTAGCTAACTGCAAATAAAAAAGTGAGCCTTTGGCTTCTTCAGACTTTGTATATGTTTGTAGACGTTATACTAACAAGATGTTAAAGCACACAACTATATATACATTCAGCATCAGAAGGAGATGTATAGTTTGTTTTGCAAATATAAATAAATGTAATACAATTGCCATCCTGTTTCACTGATAGCTAGCAAAGTACAATGCTCTTCTAAAATGAGTCAGGAAAGAGTTAAGCTGTAGCAAAGAGAATGCTGTGGTCATTCCCTAGGAAAAAACAAACAAACCATAAATTCAACAGGTCACAGGTCTTTAAGAGCTGACCAGACCAGTAATAAATCTGACAGCGCAGAGAGAGAAGATTCCTGTTTGTGATTCTGAATTTATGCATGAAAAAAACTTACAGAACTCGAGAGTTCTGCTACTAAACCCAGGCTGGCACTTCTCACAGCAGCTTGTATGTCCCCACCATCATACATACAACATAATCATCCGGTGGCAACACATACTGACTGTCCTCAAACACACTCTACACAAGTGAGAGAGATGCAGGGATCTCCGGAATTCAGGCAGACCAGAGCAAAGCAGGGGAGATGATTTACTTTGACATGTGACCTCTTATCTCTCAAAGTCCAGCGCCCTGCTAATTTTTATCGCCCTATGCCTTGACCTTGGTGGCCTTCCCAGAAATCCGGCCCTGCTGGTTAGCATCCTTATTACTTTTTTATCAGATAAAAAAGAAATAATTGATTTTAGATTTTATGCCTGACGGTTACGCTCAGGGCTGGGCCAAGGCAGAGGCGAGAGAGGCTTCAGCCTCAGGGCGCAGTGTACGAGGGGACGCACAACTCACTCAGCTATCATTCCCTTATTGTGTTCGAAGCAAAGAGAAATAAGATAAGGGAATACATGGTAGTGACTTCAAGCCAGATATCTAAAAATTAAGGTGTTGGGGGTGTTGGGTGCCCTGGAGCACCTGTTAGCAGTGTCGTTCCTACTGTAGGGCGCAGGAGGTGTGGCGCACCCGGTGACAGACACCACGACCCCCCACAGCAGCACAGCAGGAGGGTGAAAGCAGCGCTAGAAGGAGGGGCTGTGGAGGCAGCGGTGGGGAGGGGGAAATACCCCCCCCCTCACCTGGGACCCCTCCTTCTGCCTCTCTCCCCCTCCATAGATAACTGTCGGGAAGTGCAGGGGCAGCCGGAGGCGTGCTGAGAATTACTCACCTAATTTCCGCGTTCCAAGCGTGGAGCGCAGCGTCGTGTTGTCACAGGTCTGTCTTCAACGCCGCCCACTTTGCTTCCTGATTAGCGGAAGCACAGTGGGCGGCATTGAAGGCGGAGATCTGTGACGACACGACGCTGCGCTCCACGCTTGGATCGCGGAAATTAGGTAAGTCTCAGCACGCCTCCGGCCGCCCCTGCACTTCCCGACAGCTATCTATGGAGGGGGAGAGAGGCAGAAGGAGGGGTCCCAGGTGAGGGGGGGATATTTCCCCCCTCCCCACCGCTGCCTCCACAGCCCCTCCTTCTAGTGCTGCTTTCACACTCCTGGGGGCAACTAAACTAGCTATACTGGGGGCAACTATACTACCTATACTTACTGGGGGCAACTATACTAGCTATACTGGCTGGGGGAAACTATACTAGCTATACTGGCTGGGGGCAACTATACTAGCTATACTGGCAGGGGGCAACTATACTAGCTATACTTACTGGGGGCAACTATACTAGCTATACTTACTGGCGGCACCTAAACTAGCTATACTGGCTGGGGGAAACTATACTAGCTATACTGGCTGGGGGCAACTATACTAGCTATACTGGCTGGGGGCAACTATACTAGCTATACTTACTGGGGGCAACTATACTAGCTATACGTACTGGGGGCAACTAAACAAGCTATACTGGCAGGGGGCAACTATACTAGCTATACTGGCTGGGGGCAACTATACTAGCTATACTTACTGGGGGCAACTAAACTAGCTATACTGGCTGGGGGCAACTAAACTAGCTATACTGGCTGGGGGCAACTATACTAGCTATACTTACTGGGGGCAACTATACTAGCTATACTTACTGGGGGCAACTATACTAGCTATACTGGCTGGGGGCAACTATACTAGCTATACTGGCTGGGGGCAACTATACTAGCTATACTGGCTGGGGGCAACTATACTAGCTATACTTACTGGGGGCAACTAAACTAGCTATACTGGCTGGGGGCAACTAAACTAGCTATACTGGCTGGGGGCAACTATACTAGCTATACTGGCTGGGGGCAACTATACTAGCTATACTTACTGGGGGCAACTATACTAGCTATACTTACTGGGGGCAACTATACTAGCTATACTTACTGGGGGCAACTAAACTAGCTATACTGGCTGGGGGCAACTATACTAGCTATACTGGCTGGGGGCAACTATACTAGCTATACTGGCTGGGGGCAACTATACTAGCTATACTTACTGGGGGCAACTAAACTAGCTATACTTACTGGGGGCAACTATACTAGCTATACTTACTGGGGGCAACTAAACTAGCTATACTGGCTGGGGGCAACTATACTAGCTATTCTGGCTGGGGGAAACTATACTAGCTATACTGGGGGCCACTATGCTAGCTATACTGGGGACCAATATACTACCTATACTGGGGCCCACTATACTAGCCATACTGGGGACCACTATACTACCTATACTGGGGGCCACTATACTGGGGGCCACTATACTAGCTGTACTGGGGACTACTACAGGGGCAAACGCAGGATTTTTAAGGGGGGGGTTCCTGAAAGGTCCAGAAGCACGTATGTCCCCGAGTGCTTCCGAATACAGGTGGCTCCATACTGCCCATGCACAAAAGTGCGCTGGCGTATTACAGAGCTGCCTATCTTTGGAAGTACTCAAGGACACGAGTGTTTCTGAGGGCTTCTGGTAGCAGCAAATGTGAACGGGGTACAGAGCTGGAACAACTCCCCAAGAGAGGAACAGGAGATAGACTTAGTTTGGACAATTCAGTGGAATATGCTACATAGTGTCACATAGCGCAAGCGATACCCATATGACGCAGGGATATATGCATCTGCGGAAGATGGCGGCGCTATATAAATACTAAATAATAATATTTTGCCTCACCAGGTTTGCACTTTTATTTAGCTTTCCTGTATGACAAGAACACACAGCCAGCTCTAGGGGAAGAGGGAAACAAAGGTGAATGAAGGAGGCTGGTGCACACCAAGAGTGCTTCTGAGCGTTTTTCAAATCAACAGTGATTTGAAAAGCGCTTGACTAATGTTACCCTATGTGGGTGTTCCCACAGCAGCGTTGTGATTTTTTCAAAATCGCAGGTATACTGCATGTAGCATGTTTTTGAGCAATTCATTCAAAAATCGCTCTGAAAATCACTTCACAAAATCACACTCACAAATTGCTAGCGATTGCTATTGTCATTTTGGCGTGCACTAGCCCAGAGAGAGGAGTGGAGAAATTGAGAATAGCCTGAGATGGAGCAGAGAACTTATCTGTATTGCAGTCCCACATCAGACAGGCTACTTGCCTGTAATCGGACTCCTGTCCCTGTCAGTCTCTCACACAAGTCAGAAAGAAGCCCTCCTGGAGTCTAGGGACTGTCAAAAACTTTTCAGCTTGTTAAACACCTTACCCACACATGCAGTCATTATAACAATGGGGAGAGACCAGACAGATGTTTGCCCACGGACCCTGAGTCCAGGCAAGCTCTGCATCATGCTGTGCATATTTACCAGCTTGCCTGCACTCTAATTTCATCATGTCGGACACTTCTGTGCTGTGGAGAGTCCAGGACTCCATAATCAACATTCTCTCACTGCAGGCTGCATCTTCTTGTGAGGGAAGCTGGGCTGCCTCTCTCATTCTATTAGCTGGAGGGAAGCATCTGTCTGAGTTTAAGGTGCAGTGATGCTGAGAAAGCCACTTTGAGGATTGGTGGTGGTGTATACTGAGGATTACGTATTGCACCAAAGGAGCTATCTTTTTCCTGTTTTGCATGAACTGATTGGAATCCTGCTGGAAAAATCGATGCAAGTGTAGGAGACCTGAGGATATAACTGGCTGGGCCGAATGTGATTTATGCCAACTGTCACGATTGGCACTACAATCTGGTGAGCGTAATTGCTGCACAAATAGTGGATTTCAAAGGATTACTGTGTTTATATGACATTCTCAGCTCATATTGGAATGGGACTTGGAAACTTGGACTTTTGATATAAATTTAATATACTGAAGTCTGCTTTGCTTCTGAGAGGGTGTAAGGAATTTATTAAGGTCAACTTTCTGCTTGCCTTAGGAGCACAATAATATGTGGACTGTCCTGGGATAGTCATCCAATATTGTATAGTGATATACAGGCTGATATGTATGATATGAGGAATACCTGTTGAGCGCCAACTTTTATTTAGATTGAACATATCTAGGCCAGCCAGCTCAACATCACCACCAGCCAACCAGCCCAAAATCACTGGCAAAAAGGCCACAGCATCACCGCCAGCCAGCCCAGCCACAGCATCACCGCCAACCAGCTCAGCCACAGCATCACTGCCAGCCAGCCTAGCCACAGCATCACCGCCAGCCAGCCCAGCCACAGCATCACCGCCAGTCAGGCCACAGCATCACCGCCAGTCAGGCCACAGCATCACTGCCAGCCAGGCCACAGCATCACAGCCAGGCCTTTCAGTCCACACATCATAGCCAATCCAGCCAAAAACAGTATTGCCAGCCAGGCACAGCAGCCAGTAGAGGAGAATTCATAAGCCAGGTGAGAGGTGTCTACCATATTAAGGGGGCATTCTGCCCATTTATGTGAAATGCTGTCTATTTATGTGCCTTATGACTGCTGAATTTGTCTTGTTGGTGGCCTCATGACTGCTGAATTTGCATTGCTGGTGGCCTCATGATTGCTGAATTTGTCTTGTTGGGGGCCTCATGATTGCTGAATTTGTCTTGTTGGTGGCCTCATGATATGTTGGGTGCCTCAAGATTTCTGAATTTGTCTTGTTGGGGGCCTCATGATTGCTGAATTTGACTTGTTGGGGGCCTCATGATTGCTGAATTTGTCTTGTTGGGGGCCTCATGATTGCTAACTGTGAGACTATGGGAAAAGCTGAATCATAATCATATGAGGCAATAGCCTTAAACCTACTTTTTTAGCTTTTTAAAACAGAAAATTAAAACTGGGGGGGGGGGGGGGGGTTCTAAAACAATACATTTTTCAGGAGTAGGATGGATGAAATTGTTTTTCTTCACAGTTTATTTTCAACTTGGATTTTCCATAATGTTCACGTATGAGTTAAAATGTTTGTATTTAGTTTAAATTGCTGTTGGCGCTTTGCGATAGATAAGTGACTTTTGGGTTGCAGTTTGGGCACTCGGCCTCCAAAAGGTTCGCCACCACTGTCCTAATCTAATGTCCCACCATTGCTAAGTTCATGTAAATTTGTCTCCACCTGTGACCACACCCACATTTTGGTCCATGACCACACCCATTTTTCAGCGCAGCCGCACAATGTAGCCCCATTTTTTGGCTAAGCGCGCCGCACGTTGTCTTCCTGATTGGGGAGGGGTGGGGGGGGTGTCTGTGAATAATCAGCACCAGGTGCCAAATACCCTAGGTACGCCACTGCCTGTTAGTCTAATAGCAATCAGTGTGTGATGGGTGGGGGGCACATTTTGGGGTCTAAGCCTTGGGTGCTGGAGGATCTTGTACCAGCTCTGGTTATGCTTGATTATGTTTGGCACTGTACATATACATGTTTATCTCATCATGTCACTTATCTATCGCCTCGGGTACACTTTAATGCATCTTACCCTCAGTAAGTCCATATGTTCTTTACCATATTCATGGTGACTGCACAATTAATGGCTGCATAAACTACAGTGTAACATGAAAAAGTAGTAAAGGTACTTTAGCGCTAGCTAATCTATGCTGGAGAGATACGTGCCTTTAAAAGGTCATACTATGAAAAAGTAATTCCTTTCAAACCACCACATTCCATATTTATTGTGTATGGGCTAAATAAATAGAAATACTTAATGCAGGAGCCTGGAATTTCAAAACAAGCAAAAATAGAAGGAAAGATAACAGAACATGAATAGTATCATATTCTTTCAGAGTTGATGTTGTTAAGAAGCTAAAAAAAGGCACTTCATATAAATTATGCAAAGCAACATTTGTGTTTGTTTTCCCCTGTTTCTCTTGGAAATCATACTATACTTACCCGGTGACCCCAGTGGAAAATATATCACCTGTGTGGCTATCATTGAGTAAACTTACCACAAAAGAATGTGTTCTCTTCCTATATGATAATCAGTGGTGCTCATCTGAGCTAGGATATCCGAGGTACTCGGATATCCCAGCTCTTTTTTCACTATTCGAGCTCGAATACCGAGCTCGAATAGTATTAGCTATCCGGGCTGTGCTATCCGAGCGCACTCGGATAGCAAGCAGATATCTGGAGATATCCTAGCTATCCAAGCTCGGATAGCGTCACCAGCTCGGATAGCGTCACGTCTGACGTCACCTCGAGTCCTCACAAGCGAATCAGAGGGCTCCCAGCCCTCTGTCTGCAGCCAATCACAGAGGGGGAGCCTGGCCAAGCCCCCCTCTATAAATAGCGGACGACATCTTGCCTCACTCGTCCTGCTTGCGACTTACTGACTAACTGTACTGAGAGACTGCTCCAGTGCATTTTGTCTGTGTGCAAGTGCATTTATATTGTTCTAAACCAAGCGTTTTTACACTCCAACACTTGATATTCAACTGTATTGCTTTGTATTGTAGATAGATTGTATTTTAGGCAGTTTAGTTTGTGTGATTAGGGACTAGGGAGGGAGACTGTCACTGCTGCAGCTGCCTGCTGCAGCTGCAACAAGCAGCTAGGCCCTGTGCCTAGGCAAGGCAGCCTGCCCTGCTCTGTGCTCTAGTCTCTAGTTACCTGTGCTCTCACCTGTCCTACTCTACTGTACTACTATTTCTGTGTTAGATAGATTTGTACTATTTTGTAGTTAGCAAGGCCCAGCTTTACTGCTATACCTGTCCTGTATCTGCTCTCTGTAATCTAGTCACACCTGTTCTATTATTTAGCTAGATTCTTCAATTGTTTAGTTAGTAGTACTGTAGTGTACTCTAGTCTGTGTATAGGGACCGTCCGTCACCGCGTTACCTAGGGTCTTTGTGTGCGCAGTGCACCTCTGCGCTGTCCGCACCCTCTCGTTAGTGCTACACCTGTCCTATTGTTTATATTACTTCTATTGTGTATTCGCTGAATTGTACTGTAGTCTGTGTATAGGGACACCGTCAGTCAGCGTCAGCTAGGGTCTTTGTGTGCGCAGTGCATGTTTGCGCTGTCCGCACCTTCTCGTTAGTGCTACACCCGTTCTATTGTTTATATTACTTGTATTGTGTATTGGCTGACTATACTGTCAGCCAATACACAATACACCGTCAGTCAGCGTCAGCTAGGGTCTTTGTGTGCGCAGTGCACGTCTGCGCTGTCCGCACCCTCTCGTTAGTGCTACACCCGTCCTATTTTTTTCTTATACTTCTATTGTGTATTTGCTGAGTTGTAGTGTAGTCTGTGTATTTGGACACCGTCAGTCAGCGTCAGCTAGGGTCTTTGTGTGCGCAGTGCACGTCTGCGCTGTCCGCACCCTCTCGTTAGTGCTACACCCATCCTATTGTTTCTATTACTTCTATTGTGTATTTGGTGACTAGTACTGTAGTCTGTGTATAGGGACACCGTCAGTCAGCGTCAGCTAGGGTCTTTGTGTGCGCACTGCGCACTCTCTCGTTAGCGCCACACCGATCTCTGCTGTAGAGTACACCTGTCCGTCACCTCACACACCCACCACCACCAGTCCCACCCCATTAAAGTACCCCACTTGTCCCACCCGCCTTTACATACATACGTTTTTTTTTTCATTTGTATAATATTAAAAATATACGATGTCTGGCACTGGCAGCCGCGGTTTGGGCAGGGGCAGCAAGGGCAGCAAAGGCATCGGCAAGAGAGGAGGTCGTGGGCGTGGCAGCCGCACCACCACCACCATGCGCAGTTCTGCGTCTGCACCAGTGGCTATTCCGCCATTAGCCACTGGCCGTGGAAGCCTTGGCCGCCCAACAGCTGGGAGTCACGCTGCAGAGACACAGCAGCAGCAGCAGCGTGTGGCGCAGATGTTCCTCCCACCGCCAGGTCGTAGCCATCCTATTGAGGAGAAGGACGCAGACTCTGTGGTGGAACTGATGGTGGATGATCAGGCCACCATTAGCTCTGGAACCGAGTCCTCCACCCCCACCACCACTCCTGTTCGCAAGAGCAGCAGCAGCCTACCAGCACTGCCTGGGGAGGAGGAGGAGGAGTGCAGTTCTCCAGCCCCAGCGGGTGACACCAGCACCCTGTCACTCAGCACCTTCTTATCCCCAAGCGCAGTGGGGTTATGGAATGCTGTTGCGGCAGAATTGGAGGAGGAAGGAATGCTCGTGGGCACTTTGGGGGATGATGCTTTGGACAGTCAGACAGTGGTGACTGTCCATCCGCCCATGCATGCAGAAGGGGAGTTTGTGGGATCCCAGCAGGACATGTTTGCAGAGGGGGAGGATGATGATGACAGGGTGAAGGACAGAGACTGGGTGCCAGGTCCTGGGAGTGGGGATGTCATCAGCTCTGAGGAGGAGGATGCGTCTGTGGGCCTTGCTAGAAGCATCAGCATCGCAGGCATGGGCAGGATCACAAGTGGGCGTGGTTTGCAGGCCACACAGCGTGCTGATCCGGAGACGAGTTCTGCCAGTCGCACCAAGAACCCCCCCCCCCCACCCCAACCACCACAGGGAGACCAGCGGCAGCAGCACCTTCAGCCGAAGGGGCGACTTCACCTCCCCAATATGGATTTTTTTCACCCTGCCATATGTGGAGTGCAAGTATGCCACCTGCAACCAGTGCCGCAAGCAGCTCAGCAGAGGGAAGGAGCCCACTGCGTTTTGGAACCACCTCTCTGGTCAACCATCTTGCAGGGAAAACCTTTCATGAGCATGAGGAGTTTGTGAAGTTGAAGGAAGCTGGCAGTGGCAGTGGCAGACCCACCACCACTGCGAAGCCGTCGGCAGCAGCCACCCGCCCTCCTCCACCTCCTCCAGCAGCACCAGCAGGAGTGCGTCAGAAACGCACTGCTCCTCCTCCCTCTGCAACTCCTGCCGCCGACACTGAGGTCTGTTCTGGCAGCCAGTCCTCAGTGGCCTCCTCTGCTCCCTCCAGTGATTCCCGTGCCAGCAAAAGGCGTCGCCAGACCCTGCTCAGCGACACCTTCCAGGGGGTGGTCAGGGTTCTTCCTCCCAGCAGCCGTCGCGTGCGTCAGCTGAACGGCTTGCTGGCACGGGCCATGTGCTCCCAACTCCTGCCTTATTCCCTTGTACAGGAGGGGAGCGACATGCGTGCGCTCCTGATGTGTGCAGCCCCCGATTGTCCAATCCCCAGCCGACATTTTTTCGCACGCACGGCCATCCCTGCACTTCACCACTCTGTGATGGTCAATGTCGGGAGAGGGCTGGAGCACGCGGTGGGTCAACGGGTCCACGTCACCATGGACTCGTGGTGCAGCCGGTTTGGGACAGGCCGCTATCTGTCCTTCACCACGCATTGGGTCAGCGTGGTGGAAGGGGGAGCAGCATCGCGCACTGTCAGAGCAGCAGCAGCACCAACAACACAGTGGGTGGTGCCACCATGCAGGGTCAGCAGAATTGCAGCAGGTTCCTCTGATCCGCTTCCATCCTCCAGCACACCAGCCCAAATCCCCCGCCTCAGCAGCAGCGTGAAGCCCCGCCACTGCCAATTGGTCAGCCTGCTGGAATTGGTCAGCCTGGGGAAGACCAAACTGACGGCAAACCATGTCCTGGCCAAACTCCGAGAGCAGGAGAGGAATTGGCTGACCCCCAGAGGCCTCAGAGTCGGAGAGGTGGTGTCCGACAATGGGGCACACCTAGTTGCTGCAATCAGCAGGGGAGACCTGACCCACATCCCCTGCCTGGCGCATGTCCTGAACCTGTTGGTCCAAAAGTTCCTGCGGACCTACCAGGGGATGGACCGACTCCTTGAGGCGGCAAGGAAGGTTGTGAGTCATTTCCGGCTCTCTCCTGCAGCTGTAGCGAGCCTGGAAGAGGTGCAGAAGGAGCTGCACCTGCCACAGCACCGGCTCATGATCGATGTTCCAACTCGCTGGAACTCCACCCTGGCGATGTTGGAGCATCTGGTTGAACAGAGGCAGGCTGTCAGCCAGTACCTTGCACGAGCAACAGTTGCCTCCATCACTGCAACTGGGCGTGCCACCACCAACCTCCCGCCCATCATCTCCATGGAGGACTGGGGGCACATGCAGCAGGTGTGCTCAGTCCTGGCACCCTTCCTGCAGGCCACCAACATGGTAAACAGGGACCCTGCAATGGGATGCGAGTGGGTACCCTTGGTGTGTGTGCTGGACAGGGCCCTGTATGCACTGCTGGAAGAGGGAGCGGCAGCCTTGGACCAGCAGGAGCTGCAGGAAGCTTCACAGGCCACCGCTGAGGAGGAGGGCTTGGAGTTGGTGGAGGTCCCTGACCTTGCTGCTGATGAGGGGAGCAGCAGAGCGCAGCTGGAGTGGTGCGAGGGTGGAGAGAGGATGAGGTGGAGGAGGCAGAGGAAGAGGACAGCACTGTCGGCTCTGGGGCTGCCGATGATGTGCCAACAGACGTGGCCAGACTTTTCCCAATGGCAGCGCACATGCTGAGGTGCCTGCGCAAGGACCCAAGGGTGATCCAGATGAAGCAGAGGGAGGACATCTGGATCTGCATGATGCTGGACCCACGTCTGAAGGGGAAGCTCAGCCAGTTCCTGCCTGCAGGAGGAGACCATGCGCAACAAATGAGGGATTTGCAGCTGTCCCTTGTTGAGCGCTTGGAGGAAGCCTTCCCTCAGACATCCACCCCCACTGTCCAGCCAGCACAGAGGCAGCAGTAGGTGCCTGCATCCACCAGCAGCAAGTGCACACGCACCACAGACCTGCTGTCTCTGACCCAAGAGCTCTACATGAGTGTAGAGCTGCCAAGGACTAGAGAGGAGGTGCCTGCAGCAGAATCCTTCTCCAGTCACAGGCAGCGCTTGACCCGCATGGTGGCTGACTACATGGGGTCCTTCAGAGGGCTTGACAGCCTGGCCCCTGTTGATCCCATGGAGTATTGGGTCAAGCACCTGCCGATCTGGAGCGAGCTTGCGCAGTACGCCCTGGAAGTGCTCTCCTGCCCCCCTTCCAGCGTAATGTCAGAGCGTTGCTTCAGTGCAGCCGGTGGAGTCGTCACTGAGAAGCAATCTCGTCTGTCTCACAAGTCTGTGGACAGACTGACGTTTCTCAAAATGAACCAGGCTTGGGTGGAAGGCGAATTCCTGGCCCCTGTTGTCGGCGAGAGGGGGACATGAAATGGCGCACACACATTACGCCTGCTGCTGCTGCTGCTGTATTTCTTCCTGCTGTCTGTGTCTCCACTGCCAGGGAACACATTACAAGGTGCTGCTGCCCATGCATCACCAGCTATTACGCTCAAAAATAGCTGCCTGCCCTGCATTATTAAAAAAAAAAAATTAAATTATTTTAGAGGTGTCCAGGTTGAAAACTGTGCTGTCCCAATTGTGTATTGGACACAATGTGGGCTTCACGACCACTGTCTGGAACCTCATGCTGTTTATTTACGGCCCTGGAACCACCGCTAGGAACCAGGGCCTATTATGTCTCACTGCCTGCCCTCCTGCTGCCTGCTGCCTGCTGCCAGTCTGCCACACACACTCATCCTCATCACGCTGCCTGCTGTTGTATTTCCTCCTGCTGTCTGTGTCTCCACTGCCAGGGAACACATTACAAGGTGCTGCTGTCCATGCGCCACCAGCTATTACGCTCAAAAATAGCTGCCTGCCCTGCATTATTTTTTTTATAAAAAATTAAATTATTTTAGAGGTGTCCGGGTTGAAAACTGTGCTGTCCCAATTGTGTATTGGACACAATGTGGGCTTCACGACCGCTTTCTGGAACCTCATGCTGTTTATTTACGGCCCTGGAACCACCGCTAGGAACCAGGGCCTATTATGTCTCGCTGCCTGCCCTCCTGCTGCCTGCTGCCAGTCTGCCACACACACTCATCCTCCTCACGCTGCCTGCTGTTGTATTTCCTCCTGCTGTCTGTGTCTCCACTGCCAGGGAACACATTACAAGGTGCTGCTGCCCATGCGCCACCAGCTATTACGCTCAAAAATAGCTGCCTGCCCTGCATTATTTAAATTTTTTTTTAAATTATTTTAGAGGTGTCTGGGTTGAAAACTGTGCTGTCCCAATTGTGTATTGGACACAATGTGGGCTTCACAACTGCTGTCTGGAACCTCATGCTGTTTATTTACGGCCCTGGTACCACCGCTAGGAACCAGGGCCTATTATGTCAGTTACATCACACTGCCTGACACACACTACTCCTCCTCCTGTAGCTGCATTGAGCTTCTGCTGCCTGTGTGCTGCTACCACTACCAGGGAGAACAGAAGAAGAACTATTTTCTGCTAACACCTGCCCACCCACTCTCCTACCAACAGCTATTACCACACTACAATAGCTGCAAGCCTGCAACTACTTCCTCCTCCTGCTGATGTCTGTGTTTTACCACCGCCAGGGTACACAGAAAAAGGCGCTGTGGCTTGCAATGTGCCACTACCTACCTATTATGCCATCAACACAAATATAACTATGGTGTAATTAAAATAAAATATTTCCACAAATGAAGTAAAAAAAATATTACAAAAGAAAGGAAAACCAAGACACATAATATAATGATAGAGAAGAAGAGGAAGAAGAAGATATAGAAGACGAAGAAGAAGAACAAGATATAAGAAGAAGAAAAAGATATAGAAGAAGAAGAAGAAGAAGAAGAAGAAGAGAACAAATGAGGGATTTGCAGCTGTCCCTTGTTGAGCGCTTGGAGGAAGCCTTCCCTCAGACATCCACCCCCACTGTCCAGCCAGGACAGAGGCAGCAGTAGGTGCCTGCATCCACCAGCAGCAAGTGCACACGCACCACAGACCTGCTGTCTCTGACCCAAGAGCTCTACATGAGTGTAGAGCTGCCAAGGACTAGAGAGGAGGTGCCTGCAGCAGAATCCTTCTCCAGTCACAGGCAGCGCTTGACCCGCATGGTGGCTGACTACATGGGGTCCTTCAGCGGGCTTGACAGCCTGGCCCCTGTTGATCCCATGGAGTATTGGGTCAAGCACCTGCCGATCTGGAGCGAGATTGCGCAGTACGCCCTGGAAGTGCTCTCCTGCCCCCCTTCCAGCGTAATGTCAGAGCGTTGCTTCAGTGCAGCCGGTGGAGTCGTCACTGAGAAGCAATCTCGTCTGTCTCACAAGTCTGTGGACAGACTGACGTTTCTCAAAATGAACCAGGCTTGGGTGGAAGGCGAATTCCTGGCCCCTGTTGTCGGCGAGAGGGGGACATGAAGTGGCGCACACACATTACGCCTGCTGCTGCTGCTGTATTTCTTCCTGCTGTCTGTGTCTCCACTGCCAGGGAACACATTACAAGGTGCTGCTGCCCATGCATCACCAGCTATTACGCTCAAAAATAGCTGCCTGCCCTGCATTATTAAAAAAAAAAAATTAAATTATTTTAGAGGTGTCCAGGTTGAAAACTGTGCTGTCCCAATTGTGTATTGGACACAATGTGGGCTTCACGACCACTGTCTGGAACCTCATGCTGTTTATTTACGGCCCTGGAACCACCGCTAGGAACCAGGGCCTATTATGTCTCACTGCCTGCCCTCCTGCTGCCTGCTGCCAAATGCCAGTCTGCCACACACACTCATCCTCATCACGCTGCCTGCTGTTGTATTTCCTCCTGCTGTCTGTGTCTCCACTGCCAGGGAACACATTACAAGGTGCGCCACCAGCTATTACGCTCAAAAATAGCTGCCTGCCCTGCATTATTTAAATTTTTTTTAAATTATTTTAGAGGTGTCTGGGTTTAAAACTGTGCTGTCCCAATTGTGTATTGGACACAATGTGGGCTTCACAACTGCTGTCTGGAACCTCATGCTGTTTATTTACGGCCCTGGTACCACCGCTAGGAACCAGGGCCTATTATGTCAGTTACATCACACTGCCTGACACACACTACTCCTCCTCCTGTAGCTGCATTGAGCTTCTGCTGTCTGTGTGCTGCTACCATTACCAGGGAGAACAGAAGAAGAACTATTTTCTGCTAACACCTGCCCACCCACTCTCCTACCAACAGCTATTACCACACTACAATAGCTGCAAGCCTGCAACTACTTCCTCCTCCTGCTGATGTCTGTGTTTTACCACCGCCAGGGTACACAGAAAAAGGCGCTGTGGCTTGCAATGTGCCACTACCTACCTATTATGCCATCAACACAAATATAACTATGGTGTAATTAAAATAAAATATTTCCACAAATGAAGTAAAAAAAAATATTACAAAAGAAAGGAAAACCAAGACACATAATATAATGATAGAGAAGAAGAGGAAGAAGAAGATATAGAAGACGAAGAAGAAGAACAAGATATAAGAAGAAGAAAAAGATATAGAAGAAGAAGAAGAAGAAGAAGAAGAAGAAGAAGAAGAAAAAGAAGAAGAAGAAGAAGAAGAAGAAGAAGAAGAAGAAGAAGAAGAGAACAAATGAGGGATTTGCAGCTGTCCCTTGTTGAGCGCTTGGAGGAAGCCTTCCCTCAGACATCCACCCCCACTGTCCAGCCAGGACAGAGGCAGCAGTAGGTGCCTGCATCCACCAGCAGCAAGTGCACACGCACCACAGACCTGCTGTCTCTGACCCAAGAGCTCTACATGAGTGTAGAGCTGCCAAGGACTAGAGAGGAGGTGCCTGCAGCAGAATCCTTCTCCAGTCACAGGCAGCGCTTGACCCGCATGGTGGCTGACTACATGGGGTCCTTCAGCGGGCTTGACAGCCTGGCCCCTGTTGATCCCATGGAGTATTGGGTCAAGCACCTGCCGATCTGGAGCGAGCTTGCGCAGTACGCCCTGGAAGTGCTCTCCTGCCCCCCTTCCAGCGTAATGTCAGAGCGTTGCTTTAGTGCAGCCGGTGGAGTCGTCACTGAGAAGCAATCTCGTCTGTCTCACAAGTCTGTGGACAGACTGACGTTTCTCAAAATGAACCAGGCTTGGGTGGAAGGCGAATTCCTGGCCCCTGTTGTCGGCGAGAGGGGGACATGAAGTGGCGCACACACATTACGCCTGCTGCTGCTGCTGCTGCTGCTGTATTTCTTCCTGCTGTCTGTGTCTCCACTGCCAGGGAACACATTACAAGGTGCTGCTGCCCATGCATCACCAGCTATTACGCTCAAAAATAGCTGCCTGCCCTGCATTATTAAAAAAAAAAATTAAATTATTTTAGAGGTGTCCAGGTTGAAAACTGTGCTGTCCCAATTGTGTATTGGACACAATGTGGGCTTCACGACCACTGTCTGGAACCTCATGCTGTTTATTTACGGCCCTGGAACCACCGCTAGGAACCAGGGCCTATTATGTCTCACTGCCTGCCCTCCTGCTGCCTGCTGCCTGCTGCCAGTCTGCCACACACACTCATCATCCTCACGCTGCCTGCTGTTGTATTTCGTCCTGCTGTCTGTGTCTCCACTGCCAGGGAACACATTACAAGGTGCTGCTGTCCATGCGCCACCAGCTTTTACGCTCAAAAATAGCTGCCTGCCCTGCATTATTTTTTTTATAAAAAATTAAATTATTTTAGAGGTGTCCGGGTTGAAAACTGTGCTGTCCCAATTGTGTATTGGACACAATGTGGGGTTCACGACCGCTGTCTGGAACCTCATGCCATTTATTTACGGCCCTGGAACCACCTCTAGGAACCAGGGCCTATTATGTCTCGCTGCCTGCCCTCCTGCTGCCTGCTGCCAGTCTGCCACACACACTCATCCTCCTCACGCTGCCTGCTGTTGTATTTCCTCCTGCTGTCTGTGTCTCCACTGCCAGGGAACACATTACAAGGTGCTGCTGCCCATGCGCCACCAGCTATTACGCTCAAAAATAGCTGCCTGCCCTGCATTATTTACATTTTTTTTAAATTATTTTAGAGGTGTCCGGGTTGAAAACTGTGCTGTCCCAATTGTGTATTGGACACAATGTGGGCTTCACAACTGCTGTCTGGAACCTCATGCTGTTTATTTACGGCCCTGGTACCACCGCTAGGAACCAGGGCCTATTATGTCAGTTACATCACACTGCCTGACACACACTACTCCTCCTCCTGTAGCTGCATTGAGCTTCTGCTGTCTGTGTGCTGCTACCACTACCAGGGAGAACAGAAGAAGAACTATTTTCTGCTAACACCTGCCCACCCACTCTCCTACCAACAGCTATTACCACACTACAATAGCTGCAAGCCTGCAACTACTTCCTCCTCCTGCTGATGTCTGTGTTTTACCACCGCCAGGGTACACAGAAAAAGGCGCTGTGGCTTGCAATGTGCCACTACCTACCTATTATGCCATCAACACAAATATAACTATGGTGTAATTAAAATAAAATATTTCCACAAATGAAGTAAAAAAAATATTACAAAAGAAAGGAAAACCAAGACACATAATATAATGATAGAGAAGAAGAGGAAGAAGAAGATATAGAAGACGAAGAAGAAGAACAAGATATAAGAAGAAGAAAAAGATGAAGAAGAAGAAGAAGAAGAAGAAGAAGAAGAAGAAGAAGAAGAAGAAGAAGAAGAAGAAGGAGAAGATTCGAGTAGAAGAAGATATAGAAGAAGAAGAAAAAGAAGAAGATATAGAAGAAGAAGAAGATTCGAGTAGAAGAAGATATAGAAGAAGAAGAAAAAGAAGAAGATATAGAAGAAGAAGAAAAAGAAGAAGATATAGAAGAAGAAGAAAAAGAAGAAGATATAGAAGAAGAAGAAGAAGAAGAAGATATAGAAGAAGAAGAAGAAGATATAGAAGAAGAAGATGAAGACGACGTAAATTAAGACTTCCAACTTACAACCATTTTGGACACACCTTCTCATGCAAACACTTTTCATGAAGTTAATTTACTATTTTTGATACCTTTTTTTATAACTACTACATCACCGCATAATCACTTGATGTTTTTCTTCATAAAAAAGGTGGTTTCATGCATAATTGACCTCCAATACAAGTTTTAAAAGCTATTTAAGGCCAGCTCGAATATTTTACTTGAATACAGACTCGGATAGTGACGTCGGATATCCGAGGTCGAATCGGATATTCGATTAACTCGAATATTGAACTTCGAGTGGATTCGGATAGTTTACTATCCGAATTCGATCAAACTCGAATAAGATAATGAGATATCCAAGCAACACTGATGATAATTAGAACATGAGCCTTATTCAATGCGCTTTTACTCCTAAGCTTTCTCCCAGGAGATAATTTTTAATCTCCTGTTTAAAATAACTTTTTCAAAGAACCCAGAATAGCTCTTACAAAACTAAAAGCCTCTATTCCTCAACTGGGATTACATTTTACAGATTTAAGGACCTATAATTTGTCTGCAGTATTCCGACATATTCGAGATTAGCTGGGAAATACTTCCTTTTATACCCCTTTAAACTTAGATAAAGAAATAGTAGCCCCGTACTCACTATCAGGGGAACTTCATACACCACTACGGCCGCTACAAACCTCATTAAAAAATAACATACTTATTAAGGATACAGTAATTACTTGGAGAGAGGTCAGGAAGCGTGTAACCTACCGGTTCTAATCTCTCCTTTACTACCCTCATTGGGGAATCCTAACTTCAGACCTGAGGACATACATGAGGCCTATCAGAAATGGGAGGCAGTGAGAATAACTAAGCTAGGGGACTTTCTAAACCAAGAAGGAGAGCTCCTATCATGGGAAATTGCTATGAAGACTAAAGAAATGTTTTCAAATCACAAGTTCTATTACAATTAAGTTAAGAGTTAAATGACGAAGATGACCGGGGCTAGGTGAAAAATCAATTTGCACTCCAATTTTGAAGATCTGCTTGGTGGATTGAAAAACAAACAGTTCTTTGAGGAGGGGAACCCCCCGCCCGGTCCCCGCTTCCGTCTTGGATTTATACCCTTATAAGAGATACACAAACCCAAAGCAAGATTTCAAGAGCAGACTTCATCGACAGTGTTAAAACTGGGTGGAATGCCATCAGGCAAGCTACGGTAGGGGAAGAGTGGAGAGAGGTGTTCCTTAAAACTCTCTATAGAGCCTATATCCCTATAAAGGGGCCGTATAAACATAGTGACTCGGTTTTGGGGACAACATGTCCCAAATGTGGGAGTGCAGACCTAAATTTAAGCCATATGCTTTGGTATTTTACCTCTATTCAATAGTTTTGGAGTGAAGCATTGGAGTTTGCTAAAGATGTTTCTCATAAGCAAAGAATGGTGGATCCCTTGTTTTGTCTGTTCCATAGCACTAGGTGGTTGGAGGGAGAGGATGTTCCCCCAATCTCAAAGTGGGAT
The DNA here is from genome assembly GCF_040937935.1 of Hyperolius riggenbachi. NCBI lineage: Eukaryota > Metazoa > Chordata > Amphibia > Anura > Hyperoliidae > Hyperolius > Hyperolius riggenbachi. The sequence goes on from NC_090650.1 coordinate 288,560,186, forward strand.
CATCATCTTCTGCCTCCGAAAAAAAGCAGTTATGAAAAAATGGCTAGGTTCCTCCCCCCCATCAATGCAAGAATTAAAGAGTCTTATTGATCACATTCTTCATCTAGAGCGATTGTCATTGGAGCGAATGAAACCAAAGACAATACCTAAGTTTTTTAAAACCTGGCAGTCATACATCGAAAAAACCTTTACTATAGTCCAGATAGTACAATTAATGAGATTTTTTTTCGAAGACACTGAATGGTACTTAAAAGGCAAAATTGGGGGTTATCTAGGATTACTAAAGATTTAATCTAAAGGATTTATTGTTGAGAAGTGGGATACAAGTGGATGTGAAATAAATGGGAAGGGGAAAGGGAAAGGGACCCGGAAACTAGAATGTTATGTTAAAAAGAACCCCGAGGTGGGGTTCTAACAATGATATCTGCACACAGAGGCTGGGTCTGCTTATACCGCTCAGCCTCTGTTGTTATCCCAACCCCCCCCCTAAGTTCCCCTGCGCTCTGCTATGCCCCTGAAATCACAGCCGCGTTGTTGACACGCAGCGTGTCGCAGCGGGCTGTGTCTACCTCTGTACTGTCACTCTCGCCGCTCCCCCGCCTCCTACATAGCTCCGGTCCCCGCCCACGTCCCTTCCCTCCCCACTGATTGGAGGGAAGGGACACAGGCGGGGACCGGAGCTATGCAGGAGGCAGGGGAGTGGCGAGAGTGACAGTACATAGGTAAACACAGCCCACTGCGTGTCGACAGTGCGACTGTGATTTATGGGGGCATAGCAGAGTGCAGGGGGAACTTAGGGGGATTGAGATAGCAACAGAGGCTGGGCAGTATAGGCAGACCCAGCCTCTGTGTGCAGATATCATTGTTAGAACCCCACCTCAGGTTCTCTTTAAGATTATTTAATGAGGTTATAATATACCTAGGCCCATATGCAATTAACTTTTTCACCTGAGATATCTCCTAGGAGGTAATTTTTATTTTCTCCATAAAACTACTTTTCAGCACTTTAGAATTAAAAATATACCTAAAAGTTGGTGAAAAAGTACTATCAAACTTATTTTGAGTGTTTTCTTGCTTGCTAATGGTTTAAAAAGCACTTTATGGCAAAATATCGGGAGAAAAAATGAATTGCATATAGACCCTAGTCTTTTTCTCTAGTTCAAGGCAGTAGGGGCCTTATGCAATTCACTTTTTCACCTGAGTTTTCTCCTAGGTGATATTTTAAAACTTGTCATTAAAATGCCTTTTAAACCACCAACAAGCCAAAAAATACTTAAAATAATTTTGATAGTACTTATTGATACTTTTTTCCATTGCAAAGTGCTAAAAAGTTATTTTAAATCAAAGATGACATTTTTTCTCCTAGGAGAAAACTCAGGTGAAAAAGTGAATTGTATATTGCCCCAGCTATATTGTTGTTTAAAAATCAACTATAACTCTCTGTAATGGCATTTTCCTGTTCTTGTTTGAGTTTCTTTTTCAAATGTTTGAAAAGTGAAAAGCATGTGATTCAGCCATGTTTTTAGTTGAACATGTTTCAATTCTAAAATGCTGTACAATTTTAATTTTCATGCTGAATCAATAAAAAGATGTTAAAAAAATAACTTTTTCAGTATTCTGAAATTTTAAAAGTATCAAAAAATAGTACTGTCAAAATTATTCAGAGTATTTTCTTTCTTGCTGGGGGCGTAAAATGCATTATATTTACAGTGTGAAAATATCATCTAGGACAGGGATGGCTAACCTTGGCACTCCAGCTGTGACAAAACTACAAATTATATCATGCCTCTGCCTCCTGAGTTATGCTTAAAGCAGATCCAAGATGAAATACTAACTATAACAAGTAACTTGTCTATATATCTTATCTAAAGTTTAGATAGTTTACACAGCAAATAAAGCTGCAAACAGCTTTAATAGAAAATTATTATTTCTTCCTGTGATACAATGACAGCAGCCATGTTGTTTGTAAACATTACACAGAGGCAGGCTTATCTGTATCTTGATCACTAAGCCTGTGAAAAAAACCTAATCCCCCCTCCTCCCTCCTCCCCTCTGCCTCTGAAATCAATGGCTAGTAACACCTCCTCCTCCTCCTGCCCAGACTGAGCTCCCATGAGCCCTTGCTACTGCCAAGGCTCTCTGAAAACCTGTGGGCGGGGTTTATTTAGTTTATAGGGAATTAGAGTATTAAAACAAAAACAAAAAAGTATTTGGCTTGAGGAATGCCCTATAAACAATAGGAAAGGAACACAATTATGCAATGAGTAAAAGTTCATCAGTATTGCAATGCCTCATGGGACTTGTAGTTCCACCACAGCTGGAGTGCCAAGGTTAGCCATCACTGATCTAGGACAAAATAAAACAAAAGAAAAATGGAATGAAGGGTTGTCCAATTTTACGGGTCCTTTCACACTCGCAGTACGTTGCTGTGTAGACCTAGAACTAGTGGTGATCGTAATCGGCAAAAATTTTGCGTACATTTTCGCAATTAATCCTATATGTAATTACGATTTGCAAACTAAATTGATTACGTAGTCATTCGTAATTTCACATCAAAATTCGCGTAATTTTCACAAAATTTCACAGTTTTGTGCCGACATTGGAGGTTAATAGCAAAGCCCCCAAACATGCTATTGAGATCAAAATTGCTACCAATGTTGAAGGGAATCGTGGGTACAAGGGAAAAAAAACAAATTTACCAAAAAGACCATATAGTTTTTGAGAAAATCGATTTTAAAAATGCAAAGAAAAAATGTTTTTTAAACTTTGAAAAATGACAGTTTAAAAACCATTTTTCTTGCATTTTCAAAATCGATTTCTCAAAAACTACAATGTCTTTTTAAAAAATTATTTTTCTGCCTTGTACCTAATATTTTCCTTAACCTATGCATCAATTTTGGTAGCAATAGCATGTATGGGGGCTTTGCTATTAGCTGCTAAAATCGGCACAGAATGTCACAAAATTGCGCAAAAATTACGTGAAAAATTAAGCGAAATTATGAAATACTACTATTACATACAAAATCAATTACAATTTCCCCAAAATTCTGCATTATGATTACGATGCGTAAATGTGAATTTCGTTGCAAAATTTTGCATATGCGAAATTTCGGCCCACAACTGCCTAGAACCCAGCGCTTTTCTAATCGCTTGTCTAAGCGCTTGTGACTTGAAAATCTCTTGCTAATGTAATGCTATGTGTGTGACCCAACTTAAGGAATGTGCTTTTTAAAAAATTCCCCATAGCATTACATAAGCAAGAACTTTACAAATCACTCAGGGCTAGTGCACACAAAAATTGCTGCTGCAATAGCTAGAGCTTAGCTATTTGCGATAGAGCTTTTATGAAGTGATTTTCAGAGCGATTTTTGAAAGAATGTTTTTGCTCACTCATTCAAGCTGAATTGCTGCAAAAAATACAACATGCAGCGCGTTTGCAATTTTAGAAAATCACAACGCTGTTGTGGAACACCCTCATAAGGTTTCAGTAGCCAAGTGCTTTTCAAAGCGCTGGCGATCTGCAAAGGACTCAGAAGCTCTCTTGGTGTGCACCAGCCCTCAGAAAGTGCTGCTAGTGGATTCCAGGCCTTAAAGAACAAGTGACACCCATGATAACCTAGAAATAAAAAATACATATATAAGTAAATACTAGTTCTACTTACATAACAGATGTATTGCACTGTCCACGTTATGATTCCTGTGAATTTTATAAAGGAGAAGCAGAGAATCTTATTCTAGACAGTTTCCATCTTGGTTACCTTTGAATGAAGCTAATCCTGACATCATTTCCTCCTTCGCTCTTTTTTTTCTCCTCTTGCTAATTACGTATTCGTCACCCGCCCTCCTCCCACAGTCTTCAGACACTCCCACTGAGGTCTATACTAGGAAGTGTAACGTAGTATGGATACAGAGGTGCTAGAAGGATAAAAAGATCTAAAACGTTTAAAAATGAGGAGGTAGTGGTGGACTTACCGCCTCTGGGCAGACACAAGAAAATGCCGATCAATTTTTAGCAAAACAATTTATTTACACACTCCAGTAAAATACAATGCATTTTGCGTGAGTGACCTGCTTTCTCAGGCAATAAGTAGAGATGGGCCGAATGGTTCGCCGGCGAACGGTTCCAGGCGAACTTTGGGGGTTCGCGTTCGCCTGCATCAGGCGAACTTTTGCGGAAGTTCGATTCACCCCATAATGCTGTATTGAGCAAAATTTTTAGCCTCCATTTCACTGTCAGCAGACATGTTATTGTCAAACACACTGCTTGAGAACGCGCCCACCCTCTCTTCAAGCTAGGTCCCTTTATACCATTTGACTCAGTTGTCTGGCTACACTAATTAGTTATGGGACAGCTGCTACACACTCTGCTAGGGAGATTTTAATTGGCCTCCCACCTCCCTCCTTCCACCTCCCTCCTTTTACCCATTCCCTCCTCCCTCCTACTGGAGGGAGGAGGGTCTCTTCTGCCAGGGAATTATACTATTTTAAAAACCAGTATACATCATACCATAGCCGGGCACGTCACCCTAAGCACTGTACCACTACAGTAGTAAGTGAAGCTAGCCTAAAATGTACCATTTATGCTCAATGCAATAGAACCATTAGGTGGCTTAAAGGAGAACTGTAGTGAGAGGTATATGGAGGCTGCCATATTGATTTCCTTTTAAGCTATACCAGTTGCCTGGCAGCCCTGCTGATCTATTTGGCTGCAGTAATAATAATAATAATCCAAACATTTGTATAGCGCTTTTCTCCTGTTGGACTCAAAGCGCTCAAGAGCTGCAGCCACAGGGACGCGCTCAAGAGGCCACCCTGCAGTGTTAGGGAGTCTTGCCTTGAACTTCTTACTGAATAGGTACTTGACCTAGCCAGGATTCAAACCCTGGTCTCCCATGTCAAAGGCAGAGCCCTTAACCAGTACACTATCCAGCCACTGTAGTGTGAATCACACCAGAAACAAGCATGCAGCTAATCTTGTCAGATCTTACAAAAATGTCAAACACCAGATCTGCTGCATGCTTGTTCAGGGTCTAGGGCTAAAAGTATTGGAGGCAGAGGATCTGCAGGATAGCCAGGTAACTGGTATTGCTTAAAAGGAAATCAATATGGTAGCCTCCATATACCTTTCACTACAGTTCTCCTTTAAGCAACCTAATGGTTCTATTGCATTGAGCATAAATGTTAAATTTTAGGCTAGCTTCACTTATTTCTGTAGTGGTACAGTGCTTAGGGTGACGTGCCCACCACACAGTGAGATCTGGGTTTGATTCCCAGCTATGGTATGATCTGGTGTTTGACATTTTTGTAAGATCTGACAAGATTAGCTGCATGCTTGTTTCTGGTGTGATTCACACTACTGCAGCCAAATAGATCAGCAGGGCTGCCAGGCAACTGGTATAGCTTAAAAGGAAATCAATATGGCAGCCTCCATATACCTCTCACTACAGTTCTCCTTTAAGCAACCTAATGGTTCTATTGCATTGAGCATAAATGTTAAATTTTAGGCTAGCTTCACTTACTTCTGTAGTGGTACAGTGCTTAGGGTGATGTGCCCACCACACAGTGAGATCTGGGTTCGATTCCCAGCTATGGTATGATCTGGTGTTTGACATTTTTGTAAGATCTGACAAGATTAGCTGCATGCTTGTTTCTGGTGTGATTCACACTACTGCAGCCAAATAGATCAGCAGGGCTGCCAGGCAACTGGTATAGCTTAAAAGGAAATCAATATGGCAGCCTCCATATACCTCTCACTACAGTTCTCCTTTAAGCAACCTAATGGTTCTATTGCATTGAGCATAAATGTTAAATTTTAGGCTAGCTTCACTTATTTCTGTAGTGGTACAGTGCTTAGGGTGACGTGCCCACCACACAGTGAGATCTGGGTTTGATTCCCAGCTATGGTATGATCTGGTGTTTGACATTTTTGTAAGATCTGACAAGATTAGCTGCATGCTTGTTTCTGGTGTGATTCACACTACTGCAGCCAAATAGATCAGCAGGGCTGCCAGGCAACTGGTATAGCTTAAAAGGAAATCAATATGGCAGCCTCCATATACCTCTCACTACAGTTCTCCTTTAAGCAACCTAATGGTTCTATTGCATTGAGCATAAATGTTAAATTTTAGGCTAGCTTCACTTACTTCTGTAGTGGTACAGTGCTTAGGGTGACATGCCCACCACACAGTGAGATCTGGGTTCGATTCCCAGCTATGGTATGATGTATACTCATGTATGTATCCCCAGTTATGGTATGATGTATACTCATGTATGTATTCCCAGCTATGGTATGATATATACTGGTTTTTAAAATAGTATAATTCCCTGGCAGAAGAGACCCTCCTCCCTCCGGTAGAAGGGTAGAAGGTGGAGGGTGGAGGGAATAGGTAGAAGGGTAGAAGGGTGGAGGGAGGAGGGAATAGGTAGAAAGGGAGGAGGGAATAGGTAGAAGGGTGGAGGGAGGAGGGAATAGGTAGAAGGGAGAAGGGAGGAGGGTGGAGGGAGGAGGGAGGAGGCCAATTAAAATCTCCCTAGCAGAGTGTGTAGCAGCTGTCCCATAACTAATTAGTGTAGGCAGGCAAATGGTATAAAGGACCTTACTTGGAGGAGGAGGAGGAGGAGGGAGGGTGGGCGGGTCCTCCAGCAGTGATGTGTATTTCACTCAATTAGGTGTGGCTCCAGGTATTAGAGCTTTTGAAACATGTTTTCTATCATTTTTCCAGTTGATAGAATTTTTTTAAACTTTCAAAGTTCGCCTCCCCATTGAAGTCTATTGCAGTTCGCGAACTTTTTCGCGAACCGAACCTTTCGCGGAAGTTCACGAACAGGGTTCGCGAACCTAAAATCGGAGGTTCGGCCCAACTCTAGCAATAAGATGGAACATATACAAAAGCAGGTCTGGTACTATGCCAAATATCTCTTTACCAGTGCATACTACACTATATTGGGCTCTCGGTGTCCGTCTTTTTGTATACTAGGAAGTGCACTGTCTTATGTCATTAGAAGGAGGGGGAAATAAAGGGAAGAGGAGACATACATTATAGATAAAAAGACTTCCCAGCATGCAACTGTTTTGCCAGCTGATGGCAATGGAAATTAAAGGGTTAGTGCTCCTAAGGTATGTGATAACTCCAAACCATAACAAGCAGAAAAAAGTATTTAAAGTTTTGAATGCAGGATTAGCATCTTTATCATTTAATACACTCAGACCAGTTGCTGTTTAAATTTGATTTTTATGGTGACAATCCCACTTTAAGGACACTCTTTTGCATGCTGTAATGATCTAGGATTCAAAATATATACCATATTTTTCGGACCATAAGACGCACCTTTTCTCCCCACAAAGTGTCCTATAAACCTAGGTGTGTCCTATGGTCCAGAGCATCTTATGGTCCAAAAAATACTGTACAATCAATACAAATGGGTCGGCACCACCGAAGATAAATAATATATTTATCTTCGGTGGTGCCGACCCATTTGTATTGATTGGACATTGTGGTCCCAAGAGACACTGGGACGGGGTCATGGCACACCCACCTATGTCAAGGTGCTCCTCACTTCACCTTTTTGCAAAAAATACTGTAAGCAGTTCACACCTTTTCAGTTGCGAAGCTAGGGAGTTAGTTGTTACAATTCAGAACATGCAGAGCATTGCTAGAAGAGCAAGTTCTAGATTGTAAGCCTTTGGGCAGGGTCATCACTCCTTTTGTGTCCTACCTGATCATGCACCTCTATTACTGTGCACCCATGCTATGCATTTGAGTGAACCTAACTTGCCTAACTCCATGCTCCCATCCAGTGACTGACTAAGCATTACCTTGTACTCATACTGTGCTGTGTGATCTCCATGCTCCCCTCCAGTGACTAAGCATTACCTGGTACTCATACTGTGCTGTGTGATCTGGTTTTCTTGTATTCCTGTATTGTCATATTGCTGTTTGTCACCCCTAAATATTGTCTGTAACCTAAATTAATGTCCAGCGCTGCGTAATATGTTGGCGCTTTATAAATACAACAAATAAATAATAAATAATAATAAATAAGTTATTGCACACAAGTTAGTCAATTAAGGTGCACATTGGTCAGTTGCTCCTTTGCCTGCATTATATTGCATGCAACAATCTAAAGTTTTTTCTAGACTGATTTCTCCTGTGCGCCCATTGTTAACGTGTTAACGTGTTCTGATGCTGACAGCTTTTGGAAGTTGAAACCCTCTTCATAGAGCGTAAACAACTTGAGGCTCATTCTGGTCAAATGTGTAGAGCTTTCCTCCAAAGTTTATTTGCAGTTTTTGGTTTCTCAATACAGTCCTGATGCATTAACCCTTTCTAATCCTAAATTGTACTTTGTCAGCACAGGTCCAATGTAGAACTTTATCTGACCTATGAAAAATGGCTGCAGCAAGGGGGCACTGTTGCCAGATAAAATCAAATCAGTGTCAGCCCCTATAGGTCAAATTGCTAGACTAAGTCCATGACAGCTCCATCTTACGCCACCGTACCACATAATTTAGATATTATGTGTGCCCATTTGGGCTCATCACTAGGCGTGTTGCCGAATCTAGTTCAGCATGGCGTCACCCTATGTGGATCTACATCCTACCCTTTGATCCCCTTCAGCACCACTCTGCGCAATTAGAGAAGTGGTGCATGTGCAATTGGGCCAAGCAACAGCACGCAAGCTGGTGCTAGCCCTCTTCGTGGACATGCTGGGTCCCCTCCTCGAATTTGTGCAAGGAGATAGAGGCCCTCCTGATCACTGTGCCTGCAGCACTTCCAGGATCACCCAAATCCACCTCCACATGCTTGAATAAATAAGTGCTGGGGGAATGTGGGTGATCCAGAAAATGGTTTGGAAAGAGTTGATGGAGACAGTTTCACTTTTTTTCCAATTAAAATAACCAATGAATTTCCTGATTTTGTATTATTAGTATGATTATTCTTTTAAACTTGGTTGAGTCAAAATAGGCAAAATTAGTTTTCTCCCATTATAGTTGCCAGATATCTATAAAACATTTTTCAGCCTTCAGCAAGCTAAAAAGTGCTAAAATGAAGTAAATAAACAACACTAAACTTTAGTCAATTAGAAATATTTTTAGCACTTTTTGCTTGCTGGATGCTAGAAGGTGAGGAAGGTGAGAAACCAAAATGCATATTTGACTTTTACATTGATTTTCAAGCACCGGGCTCCAGCTCTGCTGTTTTCCTAAAGACATGCTTCTTTGACCTTTATGACCAGCATTAGCTACTTGACATGAGCAAAGGCATACCTGAACTTCCACAAACAAGTCTTTGAGGATCTGCAAAGATTTACTGGAGCCCCATTGAAAAATGCTAAGAATATACTTTATGTCTGCATACCACTAAATGAACATTATATTTTGAACGAGAAAAAGAGAGAACACCAAGAGCCCAATATAGTGTAGTATGTACTGGTAAGGTATAATTGATAGAGTAATAATATTAATTTAATACTCACAAACCAGGGTTACCAAGTAGGCAACCACTGTCAAAGCAGGTGGGGAGATTGTCCTGACCACACTCAGGATTAAAAAGTCGCTCTCTGTAGTTGAAGTAGGAAGGGTACAACCCTCCACCAAGGGTGGACTTGATGTAGATAATAGGATAACAGAGGCGCAAATAGGATAAAAAACACTAAATGAACTTAAAAACCCATCTTGGTAATAGAGGAGGCAGTGGTGGACTCACCCCCTCCAAGCAGAACACACGTTTGTGGATTTTCAGTCAAAACAATTTTATTGGATACTCCAAATAAAGTGCAACGCGTTTCGCGGGATACAAACCCGCTTCATCAGGCAATAACAGATAGGAGTAAACAGCATCTGCCAGTATCATCAACACTGAGCGCCTCTGTGTTGATGATACTGGCAGATGCTGTTTACTCCTATCTGTTATTGCCTGATGAAGCAGGTTTGTATCCCGTGAAACGCGTTGCACTTTATTTTGAGTATCCAATAAAATAGTTTTGACTGAAAATCCACAGTCGTGTGTTCTGCTTGGAGGGGGTGAGTCCACCACTGCCTCCTCTATTACCAAGATGGGTTTTTAAGTTCTTTTAGTGTTTTTTATCCTATTGGCGCCTCTGTTATCCTATTATTATATTTTGAACACCTGTAATTTTGTACCTAACAATATGCGCAAATTATGTTTTTTTATTATTTTATGATGTTTTTATACAGTGGAAACTTCAGATATTATACACACTTCTGAAACAATAGTGCATTTTTACCAATAGATACATGTAGGTGCTAGCTATTGCAATTTACATAAAGCACAAACCTATTACTATTCTGCAGTAAAATCATGGGTGCTCTGAGAGATAAAAAGATTATTGAGACCTGAAACCCACTACAAATTGCTAGTGCAAACTCTAGCATTTTTAATGAGCATTTTGTAAGGGATTTCATGAGCATTTTCTGGCGATTTTGGTAGTGATAAAGTATCAGCTTTTTGCCAGCGATTGTGATAGTGATTTGCGATTAGCATATTTTTTTTGGTCTTTTAAAATTATTTTAATTTTTGTTACATTCATTTAAAATTGCACACAAATCGCTATGTGTAGCGATTCATGAGCGATTTGCCAGCGCTTCAATACTTTACACTGAAGCACAAACACTCCCAAAATGCTATATATAACCAAGATCGCGCTACTGCTTTAAGTAAGTCCTTGCTACCATAAACATGGATCAATTGTCCATACAGACTTATCAAGCCCAATGTAGTTCTGCAAGCGATAATAGTGGGCATTCAATATTGCGTGGGTTTCTGTGTGCAATTCACCTCCACCACACCCTCAAGACTGGGCACTCACCCTTATCCACAGACCCTCAGTTAGATGGGTCTATTGCGCCTTGGGATACTCTCAGGCGATCCCCAGCCTCAAACGATCCACAACTTGAATAGTATGCAGCTTCTTCATAAAGCAGACACCTCAAAAGAAAAGCATATGGCCTCTCATAGCGTAAAACCATTCAGTAGTTTAATAAAATTGCACACTCACATGTCCATAAAGTAATACAGCGCATAGAGTTTTATTAATGGGCTCTCCCCCATGTGGTGGCCACCAGGCTGGGCTTAGACTGAGACCAAAATCCTGAAATCGTCATCCGGCTCGCCGACCATGCACCACGCTGGACTGCTTCCTCATCAGTGACGCCACCCACGGTTTTACACTATGAGAGGCCATGTGCTTTTATTTTGAGGTGTCTGCTTTATGAAGAAGCTGCATACTATTCAAGTTGTGGATCGTTTGAGGCTGGGGATCGCCTGAGAGTATCCCAAGGCACAATAGGCCCATCTAACTGAGGGTCTGTGGATAAAGGTGAGTGCACAGTCTTGAGGGTGTGGTGGAGGAGAATTACACACAGAAACCCAAGCAATATTGAATGCCCACTATTATCGCTTGAAGAACTACATTGGACTTGATAAGTCTGTATGGACAATTGATCCATGTACGTGGTAGCAAGGACTTACTTAAAGCAGTAGCGCGATCTTGGTCATATATTGTATAGCTGGATATTAGTATTGGAATCTCGCACCACCTGTATAGCAACAGCTATTGTTAATTTACTTACCAGTAAGTCCTTCTGCGATCTGCGATTGCGATTTTGAGAATTGCAACCGCTACTGTGGAATTTGTTACATTTATTTACATTGGCAGAGCATTTTGGGAAATCACTAGCGATTTAAAGCACTCCCCAAATGCTCAAAAAAGTTTTCTAGTGGATTCCAGCCCTCAGGCCTTGTTCACATTGCCAAGTAAAAGGAAACAGGAGGTTGGCACTACAGGTTAATACCACTCAATGCAGTTCATGTAGTAGACGTGTGAGGGCCTTTTCAAGTATGCCTCCTCCTTATATCCTGGACACCCACTGATGCGTGCTCAAGCTGACAATGGTGTAAACAAATAGATGAGGAAAGATGGAAGCTGGCACTGCTGCAGGTGATCAATTTAATGTCGTAACATTATAGGTACAAGCATGCAATAGTGTAACAGACATGCAGGTTACAATTGGTGAAGCACATACCCTGTGAGAAGAAGCATAGGTGGTGGTGGGTGCTGGGCACTGATGCCTGATGGCCGTTTCGCGCTAAACAGTGCTTCTACGGAGGCTACCGTAGAAGCCTCCGCAGAAGCGCTGTTTAGCGCGAAACGGCCGTCAGGCATCAGTGCCCAGCACCCACCACCACCTATGCCTCTTCTCACAGGGTATGTGCTTCACCAATTGTAACCTGCATGTCTGTTACACTATTGCACGCTTGTACCTATAATGTTACGACATTAAATTGATCACCTGCAGCAGTGCCAGCTTCCATCTTTCCTCATCTATTTGCTTGTTCACATTGCGTTTGGATCGCGTGTCCATCTGCAGTGGGCTTTTTTTCTGCATTTTTTAAAGCATTTCCGGAGATTTTCTGTGCGTTCGCTCATTTTTTGTAAGCGCTTTTGCAGAGCGCTTCCGTCTTTTGATATGGAAAAAAATCTGGAAAAAATAAATGCAATGTATCTTTTTAAAAAAAAAATGCTCACAGAATCGCTTGCCCAAGCATCGATTTTAAAAGCAGATCGCAAACAAACAACTCTGATATGAACTCTCTCATAGAGAATCATTGCACAAACGCTTCCAGGGTGATTTTAAAAATCGCCTGCACTTAAAATTTTACAAAAACGCCTATAATGGGAACAAGGCCTCGGTCTGGGACTTTGCCACTCACTCACTCTCTTAGATATGAAAGAGATAAGAACCAAGCTCCTGCTGCAGTGGGTTGTAACTAAAGATGGTTAAGGGAAGGGTAACAATTCTGACTTGCATGTAAATTAAATGCAAACTGGATGCAGCTTGGATTTGGGCCAATAAAATAATCTGAGTTGGTCCAATCCCACGCTGTATACAATATTCATTAAATGTGCATGCATGGCAAAATTATTAGCATCTCTTTGACCTTCTCTAGTAGTGATCGCCAGCCACTGCAATGACATACGTGAGATCTATGAATAAGAGCAATGCATTTGGTGGTGCTGGCTGGCTTCCAAGCTTCTATTAGAGGCAGATAAGCACTGACCTTATTTAATCATATTCTTCTAAACAACTTCATCAACGCTTATGTCAGTCCATTTCAAATTGCCCTTCAATTCACGGTTTCTCCCAAGTTTTCTCCTAAGTGATATTTTCACACTTTGTGCCCAATAAAATGCATTTTAAGCTACCAACAAGCAAAAATACTCATAATAATTTAACATGCTTTTGCCTACTTTTTGGTACTTTTTCAGTTGTAGAGTGCTAAAAAGTTCTCCTAGGAGAAAACTCAGGATAAAAAGTGATTTACATATGGGCCCTTGGCTTCCCTTTTTCTCTTAAGTTTTCTCCTAGGTGACCATTTTTCATCTTCACTTTAAAATAACTTTTCAGCATTTCACAATTAAAGAAAGTACCGAAAGTAGCAGAAAAAACACTCAACATCAAAATGATTTTGTGTATTATCTTGCTTGCTGGAGGTTTAAAAGACATTGTAAGATAAGGGGCCATATGCAATCATATCAATCATCTTTGATTTAAAATAACAAGTTAGCACTTTGCAATTGAATAAGTATCAAACAGTAGGTAAAAAGTACTATCAAAATTATTTTGAGCATTTTTTTTGCTTGGTGATGGTTTAAAAGTCATTTTATTGACAAGTTTCACAATATCACCTAGGAGAAAACTCAGGTGAAAAAGGCAATTGCATATGGTCCTTTGTATTCATTTTATTGACAAGGGCCCATATGCAATTAACTTTTTCTCCTGAGTTTTATCCTAGGTAATACTTTAAAACTTGGTGATAAAATGCCTTTTAAACCACCAGAGAACATGAAGATACTTAAAATAAGTTTGATAGCACTTTTTACCCTACTTTTTGTTACTTTTTCAATTTCAAAGTGAGGAAAAATTTGTCTAAATAGAAGATGAAACATTATTTCCTAGGAGAAACTCAGGAGAAAAAGAGAATTGCATATGGGCCAAGACGTGAAATATAAACTTGGAGAAAACTCAGCAGACAAAGTGAATTGCATATGGGTCCATGGCCCATATGTAATTTACTTTGTCTCCTGAGTTTTCTCCTAGGCGATATTTTCATACTTGTCAATAAAATGCCTTTTAAATTACCAGCAAGCAAGAAAATACTCAAAATAATTTTGATAGTACTTTTTCACCAACTTTTAGGTATTTTTTCAATCGTAAAATGCTTAAACGTTATTTAAAAGAGAATATGAAACTTATCTCCTAGGAGAAAAAGTTAATTGCATTATTGGTCTTGGCCACTTTTTAATTACCTTTCTCAGGTACATTTTCTCCTGTCTCCTCCTCTCTCCTCCCCTCTGCCTCTGAAATCTCTGGCTAGTAACACCTCCTCCTCCTCTTGCCCAGACTGAGCTCCCATAAGCCCTTGCTACTAAGGCTGAGAATGCCAAGGCACTCTGGAGAAGCTGTGGACGAGGCTTGTTTAGTTTATATGGCATTAGAGTATTAAAACAAACAAAAAAAAAGTATTTAGCTTGAGGAATGCCCTATGAACAGGGATGCTCATCCGGATCCCGGGTACCCGGGTAAACCCGGGTATCCGACCATTTTTACGGTATCCGGATCGGATCCGGATACCTGGGCCACTATCCGGATAGCGCTATCCAGATTCTATCCGGGTATCTGGCTGCATAATCCGGGTACCCGCGGATATCCGTCCAGAGATCCGGATCCTGATAGTTTAACTAAGGAGATGATGTCATTGAGCCAATCAGAGGGCTCCCAGCAGAAGCCCTAGCAACCAACCACAGAAGGGAACCCTTGCCAGCCCCCCTGTACAGTAAGGAGGGCTGGCATGATGAGACAGATCGTCCTTGCTTGTGTGGCTGGCTGGTCACTGACAGACTTGCTCCAGTGCTGGCTTAGCAAGTGCTGTATACAGTGATAAACCTAAAGCTTTGAGTGCTAAACACCTTCACTACACTATTGTTCTATTGTTTTTTTTAGCTAGCTAGCTTGTAATTGTTTGCTTTCATTCACTCAGTTAGGTCCTGTCTGTGTCT
This sequence comes from Hyperolius riggenbachi, assembly GCF_040937935.1. Taxonomy (NCBI): domain Eukaryota; kingdom Metazoa; phylum Chordata; class Amphibia; order Anura; family Hyperoliidae; genus Hyperolius; species Hyperolius riggenbachi. The sequence continues at coordinate 288,575,267 of NC_090650.1, forward strand.
GTGTCTGTGCAGGCCAGCAGGACAGTATAGGGAATAGGAGGATTACTGTGTTATTGTATTGTAGTTAGTACTGCAGTTAGTTGTTATGGTGGCGGGTATACACGGTGCGTTCCTGCACTCGATTTCCCGCTCGATTCCCGTCGATTATTTCTGAAATGTCCGATTTGTGTTCCGATGGATCGTTAGGTCGATTTGGCATACTTTACATGCAAATCGACCTAACGATCCATCGAAACGCAAATCGGACTTGTCGGAAATAACCGAGTCGACAGGATTCGAACGGGAAATCGAGTGCGGGAGCGCACCGTGTGCACCCGCCACCATAACACAGTGTGCGCTGTCTGTCCTCTACTCTGGGGTCTGTCACTCCGTGCTGATTTGATGTAAAGTCCAACCCCGATTTTATTAAAGTAAAAGTACCCCACATCATTTGGTGACATCATCACATATAAGTTGTACTATGTCTGCTAGCACCGGCAGCTGGGGGAGGGGCCGCAAGGGCAAGAGGACAGGGAACAACATTACGGCCACCCTCAGAAGGTCTGCCGTGGCGCGTGTCAGTGTTTATTTAAAGGGCACTTCTGGTTTTTCTATCCGGATATCCGAATAGGTCGGGTACCCGCAGGTAATTTGGTCGGATATCCGGATCCGATCCGGATATCCGCAAGGTCGAATCCGTATATCGGAATCAGATCCAGATATCTGGGTACCCGGATCCGGACGGGGTAATGAAAAGCACTACCCGAGCATCCCTGCCTATGAACTATATGAAAGAAACACAATTATGCAATCAATAAAAGTTTATCTCAGATCCACTTTAAGGCTGGAAGCACACTTATTTGAATCACATGCATTTTGCCACATAGGCCTCGATTCATAAAGTATTACCTCATGCGGTAATGCTGAAAACAGCAGACTTTCCCGAGCACATAGCAAAGTGTCAATTCATAAAGGCTGTTACCACATGAAAAGCTGACATTACCGACCAGGGAGATAAATTACCGACTTGGCTGTAGTTACCTCCAACACATGTCAGTAAATTGTCAGCAAATGACAATTCATAAAGCCTGCAACAAACTATAAGCCTGAGGATATTTACCGACATCTCTGGTGAGGCGTTAACAAGTTACCGACACCTCTGATTAATGCAAAGTGCAGAGAGCCGAAGTCTGTTTGAGTCATCTGTGTAGAGAGCCAGAGAGTCATCTGTGTGAGTCATTTGAGCGAGTCATTTGTGCAGGCAGGGAAAGTCTGAAAGGTGGCTGGATGGTGTAAAGGTGGCTGGATGGTGTAATGGTTAAGGGCTTTTCCTCTGACACAGGCAACCTGGGTTCGAATCTCGGCTCTTCCTGTTCAGTAAGCCAGCACCTATTTAGTAGGAGACCCTAGGCAAGCCTCCCTAACACTGCTACTGCCTATAGAGCAATGTTAGGGAGGCTTGCCTAGTGGCTGCAGCTCTGGCGCTTTGAGTCCGCAAGGAGAAAAGCACGATATAAATGTTCTGTGTCTTGTCTGTGCGAGTCATCTTTCTGAGTCATTTGTGCAAGTCATTTGTGCAGGCAGGGAAAGTCTGTGCCAGTCATCTGTCTGATGTGCAGCATACTGACATAAAGGAAACGATTATGGCACTACATACACCGCACCACAAGGTATTAAGGTACAAAAAATAGCCTTTATTAAACCATACCAACAATAAAACCAATTAAAAACAATCACACAATATGAATAATGCCCTCAATATGCACTGTAAGTGCTGTAGTGTACAAATATAAACACCTAATGTATAATTGTAGAACAGCTGTATACCGGTAGCAAAGTAGGAGTGAAAGGGTGGAAAAAGGAAATTTTAAGATAAAGCCGGGCACCCTGTATGATCAAGGTGAACCAAGTGAAACAGTGATAATCCAATAGTGAGAGAGCCAGTCAAAATGGAAAAATAGCAGCAAAGTATAGGGGCAGATAGAGGCCAAGGTGTAGAGAAGACTGGACACAGGAAACCGTGCGTGGGTGAGGAGCTTACCAGAAAGCAGCTGAGCAGAGGGACAAACGTGCGGAGGCCGTCGCGATTCGCCGCAGCAAGCGGCTTCTTCCGGGCATATGACATCCCGTTCTGCGAGTGGCTAAATAGTCACACCACGTGGTGCGTAATGACGCATAGAGGCAGGGGCTAAGAAAGGCGGAGTCAGGGGTGATTAACAGTGCGTGGCCACACATGGGGACTGGTCTCCACGTACATCATGACATGGTTGGCCATCCCCACCCCTACATCCGCTCACCAGAGCCGCGGCCATATTAGTTAAGGTAAAGAACGGGCACTAGTATTAAAATTGCGTATGGATTAAAGAATATATCCGCATAATAAATAAATTTAGCACAAAAAGATGGCTGCCAAACGGGGGAGCTAAAAAGCTCCCCCGTTTGGCAGCCATCTTTTTGTGCTAGTCATGTGTGTGTGAGTCATTTGTGCAGGGCAAAAGGGAGAATCAGCACACTGCTCTACTCTACCGCTCAATGGGCTGCAGTAATTTACCAACCTTCAATGGCATCTGGGGAAATCTTTATGAATTAGCACAAAGACCGGGAGAATACCGAGTGTGGTATCTTCCCGACAAGATTTTTTTCATCGCACTGCTTTTTATGAATCGAGGCCATAGAGGAAAACTCATATAATGAAAGTCTATAGGCGACTCAGTAAATCACCTAGGTCCACGATTCCAAATGCTCTTTTTTGCGAGTTTAAAAAACATACTTTTTTCTGGCACATTGTATAAGAATTGCATAAAAAAGTTATGCATTTTCACATCTATTTTTATGCAAAACAGATGGCGTGATCTATCTTCTTTCTTGTTGAAAAGGCAGATTGGTAACAGCCCAAAAGCACGAAAAAACTCCAAACGTATACAAAAATGCAGAAATGCATCTGCCTTATATCTCCTGCTTTTTCACATGGACAAGTATGCTCCTAGCCTAAAATAGTATGCATCTATCAAATAGCAAATGTTTAAAGTCACAAATTACTAAATCAATGTTATAATCCTATTATAAAAACACATTTGGGTAGATTTTTAAAAAAGGAATATGACACTAAATTAAGAATGCATTATTTGGAAGATGAATAACATCTGTATAAACAGACAGATTTGAGGAGACATGTTCACATGTTTCTTTTAGATTAAACAAATTATGATTAAAAAAAAAAAAAAAAAGAGTATAAAGAGTGTACACAAAGGGGCTTATAGGGCACTTTACCATATTAGACTATAAAAAGCTCCCAAATTGGCTAATAAAATTGCACCTAGTATTCTTAGGAAAAATGAGAAGGTGTTTGCTCATCCAGTATCCTATCCTCTAAGCCTTGTTGAATGAATGTGTCCACATTATTTTTAATGGGAGATTGGAGAGGCACTCTTTATAATGACTTTCTGCTGCTCCTGAGTATTTGGACATATCCTGCACAATAATAGCAACCCTTATCCACCTTGGCTATAACAATAGTTTCATTAAACTCAGAGCTCTTTGAAGCCTGTCTCTCAACTCAAGAAGGATTGTTGGTTGTGAAAAAGAAATCCCTGTCAAGATACACAGAAGTAAGGGCCAGTGCACACCAAAAAGCGCTAACGTAATCGTAAACGCTCAGCGCATTTTGAAGTGATTTTTCTAGGCATCTGCCTAGCAATTTTCTATTTATACCTAGCATTTTTGGAGGGTTTTTGTTTAGCATTTTTTTTTAATGTACAGTACAGCTGTTAGTATACTGGTTTTGTCACAAAAACGCTTGGAAAATTGCTCTGATTTAGCACTTTTCAGAGCGATTTTCCACTTTCCTATACTTAACATTGACGCTGAATTGCCTCAAAAATCTGCAGAAATGCTGCAGGACCTGCGTTTGCATTTTGGAAAAAATCACATCGCTCTGGTGTGATCCATCCCATTCTGAGGATAGGCGGATTCGAAAGTTCATTTGCGTTAAACCTAGTGCTTTATAGGGGTGAGTAGAAATTACGCCAATGTACAATTGTGCATCATAATTCACAATTGTGCATCATAATTCACAATTACGCATCATAATGCAAAATGTGTGTTAAACAATTCGCATGGAAATGTAATTGCTACCCGTAATTGTGCATGTTACCGTTAATCATGCAAAATTTTGTTTGCGTTACATGGCGGCTCCATAGACTTAAATGGCAGTTGAATGGCCGCCGATTTTAGTGGTTAATAACAAAGCCCCCTTATGTGCTAGAAACACTAAATTTGAAGGGTATGTGGAGGAGGACAGTGGGTACAAAAGGAAAAAAATTCAAAAAGACCTTATAGTTTTTGAGCAAATTAATTTTAAAGTTCTCGTTCAGAGTGGGGGAAATGTTTCACCGGCCATCGACTTTAGCAGTTAGTAAAGCTCCCTTACATGCTAGAACCATCAAATTTGCAAACGAGAAATTTAAAATCTATTTTCTCAAAAACTATTATTGTGTTTTTCCTCTTGTACCCACTTGTCCTCTTCCACATACCAATTTGATGTTTCTAGCACGTACAAGGGCTTTGTTATTTAGTGACTTTAATGTAAAAAATGCAAAAAGATGCAAATTGTTTTATGCATGTATGCGTAATTGCATAATTACAGGCAATAGTACAATTCAAATAAATAGTATGCTGTACGTAATGTAATTCCAATTACGTAATGTATAAAAGCAAAAAAATGTGCAAAAATTTTGCATAATCGTAATTGGCCCATTACGAACACCACTAGTGTTTTAAAATTGAGGTGCTTCTTGTAACTGTTTTTGTACTTCATTTTCGTATAACTGAAATAAAGATATAGGTATCATATACATACTGGTATTGTAAACCTGCTTACATAAGTTGTACACACATACACACACATTATACATGCCTAACCATGCACAGCAAGGTATATGGCTAGGTAAGCATTAGAAGAGATCAACATGCTAATGGACATAGGGCTTGCTCCAATTCACTTTTTTTCTTAAGGAGATAATTTTCTTCTTCTGTTTAAAATAACTTTTTAGCACTCTGCTATTGAAAAAGTACCAAAAAGAAGGTAAAAAAAGAAGTACTGTCAAAATTATTTTGAGTATTGTATTGCAGTAAAGGCATTTTATTGATCAGATATACAATATCACCTAAGGTAAGACTTAGGAGAAAATGTGAATTGGATCAGGCCCATACTGGTTGGAAGGATACATGAGGGATATTGGAGGGGGGGGGATAAGTGATTGGATTTGGATACAGTGGTTTGAATAATAGGTAAGAAATAGGTAGAGGTCATGTGAAATGGAGGATGGTCATAGTAAATGGAAGTATAGGTAATAGTTGGGTAGGTGGTCATCAACAAAAGCGACATAGGTGGTAAACACAGTGACAGAGCTGATATGTGAGGGGTGGGTAGTGGGGGTCAGTAAAGCTGTTGTGGGATGGAAACTGTGGCAGGCATAATAGATATGGTGGCTAGGTGATGGTAGGAATAATTGACATGGGGTAATCACTGTGGCTGTGAGCATGAGATGTTTGGCTAGGTGCAGGGTCAGCAGAGATGACATGAATTGTTGGCACTGTGGCTGGAGGGTTAGGTAAGGGTCAGGAGAATTGACACTTTATTGCTGGTGATCCACAGGCAACATCTTTGTTATCAGTTGGCAGCTGCTAGCTCCATGCCACCCACTGCAAGTAACTAAGTGTTCCACATATAATTTGCATAGCCAGTCCTCCTTCTGAAGTGGTTTTACTGCTTGTTGACTTGGCTGATGGCAAAAGTGAGGGAGCTAGAAAAGTCACTATGGTAATGTGTTATGAAATAATCAATCTTCCACCACTTTGGAATTCCCATTTGCACTCAAGTTCTATATTGTTGGATCCCATAATGAAGGAGGAAGCATGATGAAGCAGGAACGGTGTGAAACACAGAGCCAACATGTAACAAAATGTTGAAATGGCACCATAGAGGATGAGAAAGAGTATGGCAGATGGGCTGGTGGCACATAGGGTGAGAGTACAGAATTGTATGGCGTGATATAGCCAAGGAATGTGGGTCTGAGAGAAAGGTAGGCTATAACTGGGCTGGGAATGGGACAGATGGGGATGGGGCTGTGTTTCCATCATTTTGGTGCAGACTGATGTTGAAATGAAAGGGAGAGGCTTTGTTTCCAATTTTCTGAGTAGTGATCTGTTTGTGGTTCTTATACTGTCTGCATTATAAATCCTGGACTGCTACTAAAAGATAACAACCACATTCAAAAGTTATTGCTAGCTGACATTTCAGAGGTTACATAAGGTGGAAATGAAATAGAAGCTGACAGATCATCAACAGAATTTGCAGATGTTATGAACAATTCACAGTCAAAAGAAACAGGAACATTAAAACATGGGACTGAACATTATAAGATATCATAGCAGTTCTGTCATTAACTGACACATATTTCCAGTAGAAATGTGAGAATTGCTTTTCAAATACTGTGATAGAAAATGTACATACACTGAAGTATATTTTTGGGTAGAGTTTTAAAGGAAAACTGTCATTTAACATATCAATTCCAAACTTTAAAGTGGACCCAAATTAAAAATACAAGATTTCAGAAATAAAATCTATTTTTTAAAGTATAATAAAAAATATCAGCCTTTTTTCAGCTGCATGATGACAAATATAAAATATTTTACATTTATTGGAGAAACCCCTCCCTTCCTTTCATATTGTCGGGAAATAATTCGGCAAACTGGTGGAGTAGATGGTGTCCGGCAATAGAGAAATTGCTAATGGCTGCCACCTGTATAACCCTAGTTATGCAAAGAGAAGGGTGAAAAGCATGCACTGAAATGCTCATAGGCTTGAAGGAGTGTTTATTTATCTTTGTATGTGTCAGAGTAGTGCAACTAAATATTTTGAATTAAAAAAATGTTTGGTTTGGGTCCGCTTTAAGATTAATCATTGCTGGCAAGGTAGTAGATGAAACTCCAATGTATAATGGTACTGAATTTTTACCATAAATGGCCTTTAGTTTATGAATCCCCTGCTTTTGAACTGAACATCTAAATCTGAAATTTCCCATGTACAGTTTAAGTAGCCAGATGCCCCCCCCCCCCCTCCAAGTATAGGTAGCCAGATTGCCCCCCTCCCACCCTGTATAGAGAGCCACATGTCCCCCTTCAATATTGGTAGCCAGAAGACCCCCATACTGGTGAGCTGAGTACATAAGGGACTCATCTGCTCATCTGGAGACCTGCAGATCTTGGAGGTATTTTGAGGTAGGAATAGATGACAAAGTGCAGAGCAGTGTGGGTATTGCAGGTCTGTGTATGCAGGTTGGCAGCAAAGCTGATGCCCAAGGACTAGAACACATGCAAAGCAGCACTAGTGATGGGCGAACACCTGGATGTTCGGGTTCGGGAAAGTTCGCCGAACATGGCCGGGATGTTCGGCATGTTCGGGCCGAACCCCGAACTTTCCGAACATCCAGCTTTTGGGGGCCATATGGGGTCGCAGGCATAAGGGGGGAGCATGCCCCGATCGCGGGGGGGGTCGGAAATTCCCTCCACCCCCTCCGCTAGCGCTCCCCCCTCTGCCCGCTTCCCCATTCAAAAGTTTAAGCAAAGTACCTGTAGTGGATGGCCTGGCAGTGGGCGGCACTGTGGAGTGAGGAGGAGGAGTCCGGAGAGTGACGAGTTGAGGGAGGCCGGGCAGCGGGCGGTTCAGCGGAAGTACCCTTGTGGTACTTCCGCCCTTTCTCTGACCTCACGCCCTCTGCCCGGCCTCCCTCAACTCGTCACTCTCCGGACTCCTCCTCCTCACTCCACAGTGCCGCCCACTGCCAGGCCATCCACTACAGGTACTTTGCTTAAACTTTTGAATGGGGAAGCGGGCAGAGGGGGGAGCGCTAGCGGAGGGGGTGGGGGGAATTTCCGACCCCCCCCGCGATCGGGGCATGCTCCCCCCTTATGCCTGCGACCCCATAGGGGGGCAGTATTCGGCCGAACAGGGCCCTGTTCGGCGGCCATTAGAAGTTCGGGGCGAACCCGAACTTAAAAGGCCGAACACCATCAGGTGTTCGGCCGAACGCGAACATCACCCGAACCGGGTGATGTTCTGCAGAACCCGAACAGTGGCGAACACTGTTCGCCCAACACTAAGCAGCACCACTCCAGCCTACCTATGGCCCAAGGCATGGGCATCTCATATATTTGTTTCCGATTTTGCACTCTTTTAAGTGCAATTCATTTATGTTCTGTCTATTGTCCTAGTTGTTGACACCCCCTTCCCTGACAAAATGCTAATGTTCCCTTGGGGATGAGCAAAGGCTCTCTCCTTCCCATTGCCTAAATGGCTGCCCATGCATATTTTATTTTTTGCCCCCTTAGAGGAGCAGGGTTTTTTTTTAATATTTCCCTCTGTGTTGGTTTCCTGCTTAGGGCCCTTTGGCATTATCCAACATTGCACTTACAGGAAGTCCTACTGTAGAGGTAGAAAGGATACACCAGTTGCCCACCAGTGACATGAACACAGTTGCTAAATATTGCTGTTGCTGATCTTTTCTGCTAAGTCCACTACTAGTGTATATTAAACTAATATAGTAGTTCCTTACCAGTTCCAGAAATGAGAGAAGATATGACCAGCTCCTCTAAGAAAAGACACCAAGGGCCCACCAGAGATGAAGGATGGTCATGAGGCTAGATAGTTCTACTAGACGTAAATTGTGTTTCAAAGAAATCAACAAATACAAAACCTAGACAAGCAAAGAATCCTACATATGATCCAGCAGGCAGTGCAGGAATAAATCATTTCACAATTTAGAACTACTGCCACTAATCAACAGAGCAATACACTTCTGTTAGGGGTACCTCAATATGCCCCACCACAGCTGGAGAACCAAGTCCTCTGAATATCAAGAAGACCCTCTTAAAGAGACACTGAAGCGAAAAAAAATGATATAATGAATTGGTTGTGTACTATGAATAATTACTAGAAGATTAGCAGCAAAGAAAATATTCTCATACTTTTATTTTCAGGTATATAGTATTTTTTCTAACATTGCATTATTCTATAATATGTGCAGATTACACAACACTCTGCATTCAAAATTATTCTTTCAGAGCAGTCTGTGAAGTAATGACATCTCCTCTGGCAGAGGAAAAGTAAATAGTCCAGGAACAGTTGAGATAATAAAAGTCAGATAACAGCCCTCTCCACGACTAACTTAGTCGGAGAGCTTAATGGCTTGTTTGCATAGAGATGACAACTGGAGTTTCTCAACTCTTCCTGTACTGGAAACAATTAGACTGATGTATCTGATCTTAATGTTTTATTTCTTAGCTGTACCACACATACAAATCATAATATTATAATTTTTTTTTCGCTTCAGTGTCTCTTTAATAAAATGATATCAATGGATCCTTGCATTTCTGTCAGCTGTGAGTAGCTATACAGTGGAAGGACACCTACCCCCAGAAGAAGCCAAGCCCTACATATAGATTTCCTTTAACACAAACTGCATCAATGCTTCTTGAAGCAACCCAATAAAACTTAATAAGAAGAGGATCAACATTACAGCCCAAAAAATGGCATTAACACACAGCGAAAATCATATCCATCCAGAGTCTTGCCCTTGTCATTCTGCTTCATAGCGGATCCGGTTGCTGGCATCCTTATGGGTGGTTTTCCCTGGCTTTATTTTGCCCATTGCATTCTTGTATTGCTTTTGCACTATTCAGATATAAATTGTATTTATAAGTCCTGAAGTTGGTGTTGTCACCTAAGAAAAATGCAATTTATCAAAAAACAGCAAAAGATTGGCAGCGCCAATCTTTTGCTGTTTTTTGATAAAATGTGAGGACCATTTATGGTCAGCAGCCCCAGGTAAGAATTATGTTTTAACTGTTAGACTAGTGGTTAGGTCTCTTCTGCGAGGGCACGTCATCAACGTGCAAGAGTGTAGTAAACATTCTGTGCACATACTGTTTGTTGAAGCCAACGTCCTCCTTTACTGTACCTGTTTTAAATGCAAGCTGTGAAATGTTGCCTGTATTTCGAGCTCTACACATCTATGCAGGTAGTCAATTCGGGTGCAGCCTGTGTCTGGAAGCAGTGCCAATATTTCATGCTGTATAATGTAAGAAAAATACAAGCCTTATATCTTTCTATAGCCTTAATGGGCTTGAGTTGTTTATAACCATTATTGGATGGATTCATTTTCACTAATAAAGACACTATCAATGTAATTTTGCAATTTTTAAATATTATTAAGTAATTTTTTTGTAAAAGGTTTCCCTTTGTTACCTTCATATCCTTGTAATGTATTAATGTGACTACAGATATATTTATCTAATCCTCCCAGTATTTTTAAAATTAACACAGCAGCCCCAATATCTCTTTAACGGCTATACAAATTTAAGGATCTATTTATAAAAATGGTACCATTATTGTCAGAAAAGTGATGGCATTTTGGGAGTCAGCTGGATAGTGTACTGGTTAAGGCTGTTGCCTTCACTGAAGTTTGAACCTTTGACCAGGATTCCAGTCCTGGCTCAAGCCATTGCGTAAAACAGTGATGAGTCTTTGGGCAAGGCTCCCTCATGATCCTGGTCCGTGAAGCTGTGGCTGTGGTCCTGAAGTGCTTTGAGTCCCCCTGCAGAAAAGAGCAATATAAGTGTTATGTGTCTTGTCCTTTTCAAAACAGGCAATATGCGGAAAAACTGTCGCTTTTCAGCTTAATTGTCATTTCTGTAAAATATCTAAGTGTGATCCATTTCATTGCCGGTACTTTATAAATCACCAAATAGCATCCACCATTTTTAAAGTGAAGAAAATCACAGGCTACAATAGAAAAATGTGGTGCTTGTTTCACACAGTCGTTGTTGCATGGTGTTTTGTCGATTTCAGTTAATTACATTACAGCAGGGGTCTCAAACTCGCGGCCCGCGGGCCATTTGCGGCCCTCTAAACAATATTTTGTGGCCCTCGCCGGCAAAAGCTTCCTTATAGTTCGCTTCAGTGCTCCCAAGTAATCCGCCGCATCCCCGCCGCTAAACGAGGGCTGTAGAGCCCCCAAATCGCCCGGGGGCAATCCGCCGGCATTTCCTGGAAGGGGCAGAGCTTTCAGCCTCAGCTCTGCCCCTCCTGACGTCAATCGCTGCACGGATCGCCGCCTCTCCCCGCCCCTCTCTGTGAAGGAAGAGTGAGAGGGGCGAGCAGAGGCGGCGATGCGCCGCGATTGTGAAATCCCTTATGCGGCCCAGCCTCATCCTGACTTTGCCTCCTGCAGCCCCCCAGGTAAATTGAGTTTGAGACCCCTGCATTACAGTGATCAAAGCACTGAACTCCACTGTAAAAAAAACACTGATCGCCCTTAAAGGGAATACGAGTCGGATAAAAGACGTGATATTACCAGAATAAATACGTCTTGCTGATTCAAACACACTGTTTTCCACCGTTCTCATCTTCTCCTGCCGCCCACCGCATCCCAGAAACATTTCAGTATTCCATAGCTGAAATGGCCGCGACCCCGTAAGCACTTCTAGGTCATGGCAGGACACGAAAGTAGTGCATGAGAGGGCCTGACCTCCAAGCATGCTCAGTAAGTCCTCTCATGCACTTGTTTTCTCTTTGCCTTTATCCTCTGTGGTTGGCATCAGCGCCAGTGTATTGGGAGCGAGCACAAAGAAAGTGGAATAGAGGCTGGGGGAAAGCATGGAAGGGGCGTGATGCCGGAGGGGGCGGTATGCAGCAGTCCCTCTCTTGCAAAGTATGCCCCTTCCTGTGATGGAAGCCCCTTCCTGTTCCTGATGCTGGAGGGGACGGTATACAGTAGTCCCTCTCCCGCAAAGGATGCCCCTTCCTGTGACAAGCTCATTGTCGCTGTTTTTGGGGGGCCGAAGCAAGAGAGACAAGGAAGGACACAGGTATGTAATAACCTCACTAGCATGCCTCTGTGTCCCATTTACTATAGAAATTCCGCCTCGGGTACACTATAAATAAATTTGGCATTATGAAAGTGATGGTCATATTTTTACTATGACCAATGTAACAATGTAAAAATGGTGATTTTATTTTTTCCACTATTTTACTAACTTTTCTGCAAACCTTACTGTAGTCTGATGTGACCCAAGAGAGGGATGCTAATGCATATCTTCTAATAATAGACTATTTATCAACCATCCTTGTGAGCAACACCACCACTGTTATCCATTGTAAATGAGGCCTTACATTGTTTCCTGAAAGGGTTCAAGGCTTGTTGTAGTGGTCAGTGCTTGAAAAAAAACATTAATTTATACACTGAATTTCCCATTAGCATCTAAAAGGTTATTTTGTGTGAAGCCTCCATCTAAGAACACATTTTTTTCATCCCATTTTTCACAAAATGAAAAGCAATTTAGATAATGCGGTGTGAAAATACTGTAAGAAAATGTCACTCTATAACCGGATGAATATTACATCATTGAAGAAAAGATTAGTGTTTGTCAGGGAGTTTGATCTACGGAAGAATTAAGTGATAGCACCTTAAAATGTGTAGCCACACAATCTTAGTACTTAGAAATAGAGATTAGATGGAGGATTACGGTACTCTAGACAATGAGAAACCTGTTCAGAGATTTATTAGGTGTAATCCAAAGGAAAATAACACTGAAAGAAGCATTATATATTGTAAAGAGAAGAAAAATCATTCAAGGCAGGCTGTATCGCTGCATGACATTTCTAATCACATCTTCTCTTACGTTAAAATAGTTATATTCAGAGAAATAATGCCTCATCTTAGGGTTACCTTGTACCAGCAGTAATTCAGTATCATGAAAAGAAAAAAAATGATATTACTCAAAATGTTTGAATAAAGAATTTTTGTTTCTGCAGCAAGGGGTATTGAAATATGATTCATTGATTATTATTTTTTTTGCATGTTTTTAGTACATAACATGAGATGGTTTGGGTGGCAGATAGAGCTGGGCGAAATCTCCTAGTGGTTATGTTTTCACTTTGTTTCACCGGACAGGATGTGGTTACTCTCTTGAAGAAAAACCACTTGCTTGCCTACACACTGGTAGACCCAATGTGGGACTAGGAAGTATCCTTCCAAGCTGGAAGGTTGGGTGGTAAGTACAGCACAATGGGGAAAAGAGGTGTCCATGGAAGTCTAAAAATAGGTTAAAAATACTAAAATGGAAAAGAGAGAGGTGGCTTACCTCAATAACAACAGTGACTCAATACCCTGGCTGCTTATCCCTTTGGCACTGTATTGGCCTGAGGTAGGAGGCTCTGACCCACAAAACGCGTTGCCTGTGCTAATGAATGTTGTTGTCATATGTGACTGTCGTTATTGAGGTAAGCCACCTCCCCCTTTTCGAATTTAGTGTTTTTAACCTAATTTTATACTTCCCTGAGTGCCTCTTTTCCCCATTGTACTGTACTTACCACCCAACCTTCCAGCTTGGAGGGGTACTTCCTAGTCCCATAATAGGTCTACCAGTGTGTAGGCAAGGAAGTGTTTTTTCTTCAAGAGAATGACCACAACCTGTCCAGTCAGACACCCCAAGTGGAGTTGGCTTTAAACTCTCCACCTGCTATAAGTGTTCGGTAGCCTCTCGTGCAACCCACCTTTGTGAGTAATTTTCAATTACCATTATCTTATATTAACTGATCCTTACATATTGCGCTATTTGGGCTACCATTGTCTCTGTTCTTCTTTAACCACTTTGCATCCAGACCTTCTTTTCCCCTTATGGACCAGAGCAGTTTTGACGCTTTAGCCATGTCCCTATTTAAACAGCCATAACTTTATCCCTACTCACGACACCTAAATGATCTAGCATTTCCATTCACCGCACTGCACTCAGCCCTGTGATACCGAACACCCGGGTCTCGGCTTGATGATGTCATCAAGCTGGGACCCAGATATTCGGCATCACAGGGCTGAGTGCAGTGCGGTGAATGGAAACTGGGGCTGAAGGATGATCGCAGGAACCAGGTAAGGTGAGATATTATCCTTGCAGGGGTTTTTTATCGATCTGGCACGGAGGGGGGAGATGAAGGATCACCGCTGTTTGCTGCTACAGCAGTGATCGTTCATCCACGGGGGGCTCACTAATTGGCTACATGGGAACATGTTCCCTTTCACCAATTAGTAATGCAGCTGACAGTACCGGGGGGGTGCACAGCAGGGCTGCAAGCAAGTCAGTATATCTACGTCATGGTGGCTTGGAGGGTGCCACAGATGACGTAGATATACTGTAGCAGAGGAAAAAGTGGTTAAGGTGCCAGGACACCCCATAGTATACATACTACTAAATATGTGTACATACACATATTTTAAATTTATAATTTGTTGCACTAATGCTGTTATGGGACATTAAATTATAGTTCTTCTAGGTCTCCACTCTAGGGGCCTGATTCACAAAGCGGTGCTAACAGTTAGCACGCTGGTGAAAAGCCCTTTATCACGCCTAAACTCAGTTTAGGCATGATAAGTTTAGGTGTGATAAGTTTAGGTGTGATAAGTTTAGGCATGTTAAGTTTGGGTGTGATAAGTTTAGGCATGATAAGTTTAAGCACCAACTGCATTAGCACCGCAGTGCACAGCTGATCAAAAGTTTTGCGCTAGCAAAGTCTGGTGCACTTCGCATAGAGTTTAATGGCGCTGCTTTGCGTGCGGGACTTTGTGCGCTATCTACACTTATCTAAACTTATCACGCCTAAACTTATCACACCTAAACTTATCATGCCTAAACTGAGTTTAGGCATGATAAAGGGCTTTTCACCAGGGTGTTAACTGTTAGCACCGCTTTGTGAATCAGGCCCCTAGAGCCTGATTCACAAAGCGGTGCTAACAGTTAGCACCCTGGTGAAAAGCCCTTTATCATGCCTAAACTCAGTTTAGGCATGATAAGTTTAGGTGTGATAAGTTTAGGTGTGATAAGTTTAGGCATGATAAGTTTAGGTGTGATAAGTTTAGGTGTGATAAGTTTAAGCGCCAACTGCGTTAGCACCGCAGTGCACAGCTGATCAAAAGTTTTACGCTAGCAAAGACTGGTGCACTTCGTATAAAGTTTAATGGCGCTGCTTTGCGTGCGGGACTTTGCAAGCAATCTAATCTTATCTAAACTTAGCATGCCTAAACTTATCACACCTGGGCCTCGATTCACCAAGCGGTGATAACTCAGTTATCACGCCTAAAGGACTTTAGGCGTGATGACCTTTTCACCACTGAGTTATCACCGCTTTTTCCTGCTCTTCGCGCGAAGTTACCGCGCGCGCAAAGTCCCATAGGGTTTAATGGGAGCTTCGCGCGAAGCCCTTCTTATCATGCCTAAACTGAGTTTAGGCGTGATAAGGGCCTTTTCACCACGGTGCTAACACTTTGCACCGCTTGGTGAATCGAGCCCCAAGCCTTTTCAGTGCTGCTGAGTCGATTTTTAGTCTGGAGGTTCACTTTAAAGTCTATGTCCAGTCTCCATTACAGTTCACACACATTTTAACACATGCGTTATGCAACTGACCACTGTGAATCCAGCCTAAGATGCAAATAATTCCAAGTTGATGCATGACTATGCAAATTCCATATGCAAATGTATGCTGATTGAAAATGGACCAGTCGGATTTCACCTTGGTGTGATTTAATTGGTTCATTTTCAAGCTGCATATATTTGCATGCAAAATTTGCATAATCCTGCTTTAACTGTTTGCATCTAACTGCCTGCCTTTAGTCACATGATAATCCTTTGTTTGTGATATGGAGATCCATGAGACACAGGAAGTAATTAAATCACAAATATTAAAATGCCTAAACATTTCTTAAAAACCTGCTCTATTCCCTCAGGATGAAACAGAGGCTCAGCTCAACAATCAGGCAAACAGCATTTTTCTCAAATAGTCAGCAATGCCTCATTCCATATTAATGTCAGTGCATTTTTTAAAATTACCCAAACCTACAAAAAAAAACATTAAGCATGGTGTAAATTTCCACAAATAAGATAAAAATCACCATTGATTGATTATTATTATTTATTGTATTTATAAAGTGCCAACATATTACGCAGCACTGCACAATAGATAAATGGGTTAACATACAGGTAGAACATACCGAAACTCACAACAAAACAAGATCATGCAAATTATTTGATAACAATACAGTGTCATAGGTCAAAATAGAGACTGTTCAAGTCTACAAGAGGGGTGGTTGTGAGTAAGATTGCATAATCAAGCTGGATACATTAGGGAGGAGGGCCCTGCCAGAGGCAGGGAGGGGTGGAGACAATAGGTGCATCTTTTGAGAGGGTGTCTAACAGAACATATTATGGTGCTGGTGTAGGGGGGTATGCGAGCATGAAGAGGTGAGTCTTGAGAGCTTGTTTGACGGTATTAAAGGTGGGGGCGAGTCTGATGGCTGGTGGGAGCGAGTTCCAGAGAGTAGGGGCAGCCCTGGTGAAGTCCTGCAATCGTGCATGTGACTGAGTTATGCCTGGTGCGACTAGGCGCAGGTCATTGGAGGATCGGAGGGGGCGGGCTGGTATGTGCCTGTGGACCAGATCAGAGATGTAGGTCGGGCAGGTCTTGTGCACTGATTTGTAGGACAAGCACAGGATTTTGAAATTGATCCTAAAGCTGATGGGGAGCCAGTGTAGTGCTTTACAGAGCCGAGTTGTAGAGGCGCTGCGGTGAGAAGAATGTATCAGTCTTGCAGCCGCATTAATTACCAATTGAAGTGGGGCAGTACGGTTAGAGGGGAGGGCAGACAAAAGAGAATTGCAGTAGTCTAGGCGGGAGATGACAAGGGCGTGGATAAGGAGTTTAGTGATGTCAGGGACAGGTAGGACCATAGCAAACAAAGAAGCACATGATGCCTGAACAAGTAACACATTCTTTTGTTAATAGTTCTAGTTAGGAAATAACAAAACGCCCAATGTCATGTTTTATTATGCTGCTGTGACAGCACAGATAGTCCGCATGATATATTATTCTTATGTTTATGTGTCTTTCACAGTCTTAGTTATCTTGTTTTATAATGTTTTCCAGTGAAATTCAATTTGCTATCTTGTTTGGCTTTATATTACTGCATAAATATAGCAGTATTGCAGTAATATAATATGCTTTATACTACTGCAATAAATTGTGACAGCTCTGGCCACAGGTCAAGCCTGCGCACCCGGTAGTCCAAGGGTTCATCGCTGTTCACAGTGTCTACATCCACACTTAAGGCCAGGTAGTCAGCTACATGCCAGCCGAGGCGTTGGTGGAGGTTGGATCTGGAAGGGCTAAGGTGAGATATTGGACTAAAGAATGTCCGCATGTCCGACATCACCATGAAATTGCTAGAGTGTCCTGTCCTTGCCTGCGTGGATATGGGAGGAGGAGGATTACTGGCAGTGGCACCTTTATTCCGTTGTGCTGTGACATCACCCTTAAATGCACTGTAAAGCATAGTTGCCAGCTTGTTCTGCAAGTGCTGCATCCTTTCTGCCTTCTGGTGATTTGAAAACATCTCCGCCACTTTGTGCCTATACCGAGGGTCTAGTAGCGTGGCCACCCAGTACAGCTCATTCCCCTTGAGTTTTTTTTATACAGGGGTCCCTCAACAGGCTGGACAGCATGAAAGACACCATCTGCACAAAGTTTGATGCAGACGTACTATCCATCTCCTCTTGCTCTTCCTCAGTGATGTCAGCTAAGTTCTCCTCCTCCCCCAGCCACGAACAATACCATGGGAAAGTTGAGCAGCAGAAGCGCCCTGCGACACCTGCTGCAGTTTTTCTTCCGCCACCTACTCCTCCTCCAAAAAAAACCTTCCTCATCATCTGACCCCTCTTCCCCACACGACTCTTCCTCCTCTTTCTCCCCCCTCTGTGCTGCCACAGGCGTTGAGGAATCATCTGCTTCTGCTGAGAATTGATCCCACAACTCTTCCTCCTGTTCCTGTTCCTGTTCACGCTCCTCCACAGCTTGATCCACCACTCTACGCACGGCACGCTCCAGGAAGAAAGCATATGGGATCAAGTCACTGATGGCGCCTTTACTGCGACTCACCAGGTTTGTCACCTCCTCAAATGGCCACATGAGCCTGCAGGCATTTTGCATGAGTGTCCAGTACTTCGGCCAGAACATCCCCATCTCCCCAGAGCGTGTCCTTTGACTGTAGTTGTAGAGATACTGTTTGACGGCTTTTTCCTGTTGTAGCAGGCGGTTAAACATCAGGAGGGTTGAATTCCAGTGAGTCGGGCTATCGTAAATCAAGCCTCTCACCGGCAATTTGTTTCTGAATATCGGCAAAGCGTGCCATGGCCGTGTAAGACCGCCTGAAATGCCCTCACACCTTCCTGGACTGCTTCAGGACGTCCTGTAAGCCTGGGTACTTAGACACAAATCTCTGAATTATGAGATTCAGCACGTACCATGCAGGGTACATGTGTCAACTTTCCCAAATTCAAAGCTGAAATGAGATTGCTGCCGTTGTCACACACCACGTTGCCGATCTCCAGTTGGTGCGTGCGGGGTCAGCCACTGATCCACCTGTTTGTTAAGAGCAGCCAGGAGAGCTGCTCCAGTGTGACTCTCTGCTTTGAGGCAGGACATGTCAAAGATGGCGTGACACGATCGTACCTGGCATGCAGCATAGGCCCTGGAGAGCTGGGGCTGTGTAGCTGGAGAGGAGATCGCTGTGGGTGGCTGTGGGTGTGAAGGTGTAAGGGAGAAAGCGGCTGAAGATGATGCAGCTGAAGGAGGAAGAGGAAAAGGAGGGTGGCTTTTCTTTTGTGTGCTGCTTTTCCTCTGGTGCTCTTCCCATTGCAGTTTGTGCCTTTTCTCTATGTGCTTTCGTAAGGCAGTTGTCCCTACGTGGCTGTTGGCCTTTCCACGGCTCAATTTTTGGCGGCAGAGAGAGCAGATGGTATTGCTCTGATCTAAGGCAGACACACACAAAAATTTCCAAACCACTGTGCCCCTCTGGGGTGTGGGCACTATGGTGGCCTCAGCAGCTGACATTGAAGGGCATGTTGGCTGGCTGTCCATAGGTGGCGATACATGGCGCCGGACACTGCCAACAGCTGTTTCTGGAAACGAGCTCCCCCTGCTTCTTTCAGCAACTTGTCTCCTCCTACTCCTCTCTGACTCCCCCTCTGAACTGTCCCCTTTGTCATCTTGTCTCTTAGGAACCCACGTGGCATCCATATCACCAACAGCAGGTCATCATCCTCCTCCTCCTCACACGTTACGTCTATAGTGTCGCCTAACTCAGACATATGAGGTGTTGTAACTTGCTTAGTGCCTTCATCTTGTTGTAACAATAACGTCTGTGAATCAGTTAATTCCCCACCAAATAACTCCTGCGAAGTGTCAAATGCAGCAGATGTGGTGCTTGTAGTAGCGCTGGTGGCTGCGGAACATAAGGTGTTCTGTGTTAAATAGTCAACCACGACCTGACAATCTTGGGAGTTGATGGGACATGCCTTCTTCTGAGCACTATACTTTGGGCTAGGGCTGCACGAAATCACGTCAGCACGACCTTGAACAGATCTGCCGGGTGGCCTGCCTCTGGCTCTGCCTCTGCCTCTGCCTGTTGTTTTCTCCATATCGGGGGGGGGGGTGAAGTGAAAGGTATGCACTGACTTGACTAATACAATGTGCAGTCACACAGGTTCAGTTAACAGGTATGCATGGACTGGCATATTACACAGCGTGCGGTCACACAGGTACTGTGAACAA
Organism: Hyperolius riggenbachi; assembly: GCF_040937935.1. Lineage (NCBI taxonomy): Eukaryota > Metazoa > Chordata > Amphibia > Anura > Hyperoliidae > Hyperolius > Hyperolius riggenbachi. Next base: position 288,594,957 of record NC_090650.1, read on the forward strand.
TTATGCAATGACTAGTATTACAAATTTGCAGCTGTCACACACACAGGTACCGTGAACAGGTGCAGTGACTAGGATATAACACTGCTTGCAGTCATGTAGGTAGGTAGGTAGGTAGGTAGGTGGGTGCACTGAACACAGGTGGGTATGCAGTGATTGGTGTTACAAATGTGCAGCTGTCACACACACACACACAGGTACCGTCAACGGGTGCAGTGGCACTGTGTGCACTCAAGTAGGTAGGTAGGTGCACTGAACACAGGTGGGTATGCAGTGATTGGTATTACAAATGTGCAGCTGTCACACACACACAGGTACCGTCAACAGGTGCAGTGACACTGCGTGTGCTCAAGTAGGTAGGTAGGTGCACTAAACACAGGTGGGTATACAGTGATTGGTATTACAAATGTACAGCTGTCACACACATAGGCACTGTCAACAGATACAGTGACACTGCGTATATAACACTGTGTGCGGTCACGTAGGTAGGTAGGTGCACTGAACACAGGTGGGTATGCAGTGATTGTTATTACAAATGTGCAGCTGTCACACACACACACAGGTACCATCAACAGGTGCAGTGACACTGCGTACATAACACTGCGTGCGGTCATATAGGTAGGTAGGTGCACTGAACACAGGTGGGTATGCAGTGATTTGTATGACAAATGTGCAGCTCTCACACACACAGGTAGTCACTGAATGTGCTGGGTCTGGCAGTGGCACAGTAGGAATTACCAAGGGGACAAAGTCCCACCAGCAGCTGCGACTGACTGACAGGGCTGTATATGCAACACAAGTGTCTGTGGGACACACACAAAAAAAAAAAATAGATCACAAGAACAGCATTAGCTCTCAAAAGAGCCTTTGAGGATGAGGAGTGCTTTTTAGCAATAAGATCAGCAAGAAAGAGCAACCTACCAAGCTTAACATAAGAGCCTAACTAAGCTTTCCCTATGTCAGCAGCAAGGTTCTTTCCCTTCTCTAATTACTGCAGCCACACGAGTGAGTGAAAAGGCTGATGATGCCTGCCTTTTATAAGGGGGGTGGCTCCAGGAGGGAGTGTAGCCTGATTGGCTAGCCTGTGCCTGCTGACTGTGATGTAAAGGGTCAAGGTTGACTCTAATGATGTAGTATAGGGGGCGGGTCGCAGTTCACCGCGAACGCGAACCACCGAAGTTTGCGCGAATAAGTTCGCGGGCGAACCGTTCGGGCCATCTCTAGTCATGAGCAAGCAACAGAGCAGTATGTCTGGCAGCAGCCAGGAAAGAGCCCCTTGTACACCCTCTGACGAAGCTTTCTACCAAAACGGTGCTATCAGAGTATACTTTGGGGCTGGGGTCACACTTTCATGTATAGCATACTGCTCTGTTGTTTGCTCATGACTGTATTGATGATACAGTTGGATACAGATCCTGTGAGCAGGTGTCCCATGAAAATGTTACCTATATTTATTTAAGAGCCATTGGATCAGTAGGACAGCCATGTTCATTGGCAATGTGCATTGTTTCCAAGGAAACAAAAATGTCAGCTCCCATAGATCTCTCACCTTGAGGCCATTTTTACACTAGCAAGTAATTCCTGCGTTGCGTTACCCTATTTTTCCACAAAAGCAATGAAAGTTTATGGAGACTTTCACACTTATTGCGGTCCTCTGCGGTGTGCCGTGAGTATCTGAGCCGATGCAAGGGCAACAGAGGATTGTCGCAAGCACTGTGCTTAACACAAGCATCTCGGTGTGCATGTACAGACCAATGGGAATCCCAGGGAATACCAGTGATGTACCGTATTTTCCGCCGTATAATACGCTCCGGAATATAAGACACACCCAGGTTTAAAGGGAAAAACCAGGGAAAAAAATATACACACTAAACCTGGTGCGTCCATGTTCCAGGAGTGTCTTGTACGTGTTCTAGCCCAAATGGTGTCCTCGTGTATCCCCATTTGTCCTGATGTGTCCTCCTGTGTCACCCATGTTTGCCCCATAAGTCCAGTGTGTCTCTCCATGTGGCCAGTATGCCTCCCCATGCATCCAGTGCGTCTCCCCATGCGTCCAATGTGTCTCTCCATGCGTCCAGTGTGTCTCCCCATGTGTCCAGTGTGTCTCTCCATGCGTCCAGTGTGTCTCCTCATGTGTCCAGTGTGTCTCTCCATTTGTCCAGTGTGTCTCCCCAATGTGTCCAGTGTGTCTCCCCATGTGTCCAGTGTGTCTCCCCATGCATCCAGTGTGTCTCCCCATATCTTCAATATGCCTCCCCATGTGTCCAGTGTGTCTCTCCATGCTTCCAGTGTGTCTCCCCCCAATGTGCCCAGTGTGTCTCTCCATGTGTCCAGTGTGTCTCTCTATGCATCCAGTGCGTCTTCCCATGCGTCCAATGTGTCTCTCCATGCGTCCAGTGTGTCTCCACATGCGTCCAGTGTGTCTCCCCATGCATCCAGTGTGTCTCCCCATGCGTCCAGTGTGTCTCCCCATGTGTCCAGTGTGTCTCTCCATGCATCCAGTGCGTCTCCCCATGCATCCAATGTGTCTCTCCATGCATCCAGTGTGTCTCCCCATGTGTCCAGTGTGTCTCTCAATGGGCCTGATTCACAAAGCGGTGCTAACAGTTAGCACCCTGGTGAAAAGCCCTTTATCACGCCTAAACTCAGTTTAGGCATGATAAGTTTAGGTGTGATAAGTTTAGGTGTGATAAGTTTAGGCATGATAAGTTTAGGTGTGATAAGTTTAGGCATGATAAGTTTAAGCACCAACTGTGTTAGCACCGCAGTGCACAGCTGATCAAAAGTTTTGCGCTAGCAAAGTCTGGTGCACATCGCATAGAGTTTAATGGCGCTGCTTTGCGTGTGGGACTTTGCACGCTATCTACACTTATCTAAACTTAGCATGCCTAAACTTATCACACCTAAACTTATCACACCTAAACTTATCACACCTAAACTGGCTTTTCACCAGCGTGGTGCAATGGTTATCACGCCTAAAGTCTCTAACTGGGTTAGCACCGCTTTGTGAATCGAGCCCCATGAGTCCAATGTGTCTCTCCATGTGTCCAGTATGCCTTCCCATGTGTCCAGTGTGTCTCTCCATGCGTCCAGTGTGTCTCTCCATGTGTCCAGTGTCTCTACATGAGTCCAGTGTGTCTCTCCTTGTGTCCAGTGTGTCTCCCCATGTGTCCAGTGTGTCTCTCCATGCATCCAGTGTGTCTCTCCATGCGTCCAGTGTGCCTCTCCATGCGTCCAGTGTGTCTCTCCATTCTCCCCATGTGTCCAGTGTGTCTCCCCATGTGTCCAATGTGTCTCTCCATGCATCCAGTGCGTCTCCCCATGCGTCCAATGTGTCTCTCCATGCGTCCAGTGTGTCTCTCCATGCTTCCAGTGTGTCTCCCCCCAATGTGCCCAGTGTGTCTCTCCATGTGTCCAGTGTGTCTCTCCATGTGTCCAGTGTGTCTCTCCATGCATCCAGTGCGTCTTCCCATGCGTCCAATGTGTCTCTCCATGCGTCCAGTGTGTCTCCACATGCGTCCAGTGTGTCTCCCCATGCACTCAGTTTAGGCATGATAAGTTTAGGTGTGATAAGTTTAGGTGTGATAAGTTTAGGCATGATAAGTTTAGGTGTGATAAGTTTAGGTGTGATAAGTTTGAATGCCAACTGCGTTAGCACCGCAGTGCACAGCTGATCAAAAGTTTTACGCTAGCAAAGACTGGTGCACTTCGTATAAAGTTTAATGGCGCTGCTTTGCGTGCAGGACTTTGCAAGCGATCTAAACTTAGCTAAACTTAGCATGCCTAAACTTATCACACCTAAACTTATCACGCCTAAACTTATCACACCTAAACTGGCTTTTCACCAGAGTGGTGCAATGGTTATCATGCCTAAAGTCTCTAACTGGGTTAGCACCGCTTTGTGAATCGAGCCCCATGAGTCCAATGTGTCTCTCCATGGCCTCGATTCACAAAGCGGTGATAACCCAGTTAAAGACTTTAGGCGTGATGACCTTTTCACCACTGAGTTATCACCGATTTTTCCTGCTCTTCGCGCGAAGTTACCGTAAGAGCGCGCGCAAAGTCCCATAGGGTTTAATGGGAGCTTCGCGCGAAGCGTCGGGTGTTGCGCGCGCACTTACGCGCGTACGCGCGTACGCGCGTACGCGCGGCAACTTCGCGCGAGTTTCTTCTTATCATGCCTAAAGTGCCTTTAGGCGTGATAAGGGCCTTTTCACCATGGTGCTAACACTTTGCACCGCTTTGTGAATCGAGCCCCATGTGTCCAGTATGCCTTCCCATGTGTCCAGTGTCTCTCCATGAGTCCAGTGTGTCTCTCCTTGTGTCCAGTGTGTCTCCCCATGTGTCCAGTGTGTCTCTCCATGCATCCAGTGTGTCTCTCCATGCGTCCAGTGTGCCTCTCCATGCGTCCAGTGTGTCTCTCCATTCTCCCCATGTGTCCAGTGTGTCTCCCCATGTGTCCAATGTGTCTTTCCATGCATCCAGTGCGTCTCCCCATGCGTCCAATGTGTCTCTCCATGCGTCCAGTGTGTCTCTCCATGCGTCCAGTGTGTCTCCCCATGCGTCCAGTGTGTCTCCCCATGCGTCCAATGTGTGTCTCCATGCATCCAGTGCGTCTCTCCATGCATCCAGTGTGTCTCTCCATGCATCCAGTGTGTCTCCCCAAGCGTCCAATGTGTCTCTCCATGTGTCCAGTGTGTCTCTCCATGCGTCCAGTGTGTCTCCCCATGCATCCAGTGTGTCTCCCCATGCGTCCAATGTGTCTCTCCATGTGTCCAGTGTGTCTCTCCATGTGTCCAGTGTGTCTCTCCATGCGTCCAGTGTGTCTCCCCATGCGTCCAGTGTGTCTCCCCATGCGTCCAGTGTGTCTCCCCATGCGTCCAGTGTATCTCTCCATTCTCCCCATGCGTCCAGTGTGTCTCCCCATGCGTCCAATGTGTCTCTCCATGCGTCCAGTGTGTCTCTCCATGCATCCAGTGTGTCTCTCCATGCATCCAGTGTGTCTCCCCATGCATCCAATGTGTCTCTCCATGTGTCCAGTGTGTCTCTCCATGCGTCCAGTGTGTCTCCCCATGCATCCAGTGTGTCTCCCCATGCGTCCAATGTGTCTCTCCATGTGTCCAGTATGTCTCTCCATGTGTCCAGTGTGTCTCTCCATGCGTCCAGTGTGTCTCCCCATGCGTCCAGTGTATCTCTCCATTCTCCCCATGTGTCCAGTGTGTCTCTCCATGCATCCAGTGTGTCTCCCCATGTGTCCAGTGTGTCTCCCCATGTGTCCAGTGTGTCTCCCCATGTGTCCAGTGTGTATCTCCATGCGTCCAGTGTGTCTCCCCATGTTTCCTTTTGTGTTACCAATACATCCTCCTATCTCCTTCATGTGTCCCCTTCTGTCCTTCCCCTTCTCCCCAGCATGTCTTCTCTCACACCCCCTTGTATCTCCTGGTCCTCCCCCCCCCCGCGCATCCGTCTTCACTCTACTTCTCGCTCTTGTGTCCAGCTTGTACTGATGACACAATCAGTACAAGCCGGACACAAGAGCAAGTAGTAAGGTGGAGATGGATGTCTGCATTCATCGCGGGTGCTTGGAAGGTAAGCTGCTGCTATACATCACAGCACCGGGGGGGAGGGGGGGCGGCGGGAGAGACAAGAGGGAGGGAGAGGAGGCTAGTGGGGGGGGGGAGCGTAGAGGTCTGATATCGCCACAGGAGCATTGAATAGGTAAGTTGCAGCTATGCACTGCAGCACAGGGGGACCAGGAGATGCAAGGGGAAAGCAGACACAAAGGCAGGGAATCCCCAACATGTCTGTGGGTCAGCAGTTCGTATCGGCGGGCGTTCAGAAGTTGGGGATTCCCTGCCTTCGCCGTATAAGACTCAGGCACTTTTTCTCCCCATTTTTGGGGCTGCTCAGGAAGTTTTACGATGCATAGGTGTCCCCCAGTATAAGTTTGTTTGGTGTAGGGGCTCCAGTAGATGTTAGCTAGCAATAGGCTAGCTAGTATAGGTTAACTAAGCCTACCTAGTCTATACTGGGGTCAGACAATGTTACTTTTCTAGCCTATACTGGGGGACACCTGTACCTACCTTGCCTATACTGGGGGACACCTGTACCTACCTAGCCTATACTGGGTGACACCTGTACCTACCTAGCCTATACCGGGGGGCACGTTTATCTACCTAGCCTATACTGGAGGACATGTGTTCCTACCTAGCCTATATTGGGCAACACCTGTACCTTGCTAACCTATACTGGGGGACACCTGTACCTAGCTAGTCTGTACTGGGGGACACTTGCACCTGGCTAAGCTATACTGGGGGCACCTAGACCTGGCTACCTACCTACAATAATCTGCGGGGGATTCTGAAGACAGATGGGCACTGTCAGGAACCGGCCCGCGTCACGCCTGCGTATATGGTTCCCGACTGCGGGTTTGACCAGATCAAGCGGGGAACAACCTTATTCAAGCTACAGACAAGGCTGGGACCCTTAAACGCTCCTTACTGCCACCACTAGCTGTTGCTAGAAACATCCACTCTGCGGTCGAGTGCTCATGCAATCCGCATTTTCGTATTCGGGTCAGCTTTGCGCTTTAGGCCGAATACGGAAACGCCACGCACGCACACGCACAATTGCAATCTTACAGTGTAGTGAAGAAAAAAACACTAACAGTCATTCCGAACGATATTGTTAGCCACTCTGCTGTCGAGCTACTCGCACTGGCGTTTTCGTACGTTGGGTCAGCTGCGCGCTTTAGACCAACGTATGACAAATGCCCCACACACAATGTAATCACAATGTTATACGGTAGGATTGCTCAAACATACAATTAGGCAAGGACTTATACACAGTTACACTTCAGTCTCTTCTAGGCTATGAGTGTTAATTTAGTGCAGCAGAAGTCAAGCTTATTAAATAACAATTTAATATTCCAGGAAAAAAATGGAACAATGCAGAAAAGGATATATACAAAAGATTACAAAAAACAAAATAAACATTACAGAGTTAAGGAACAAAGTCAGGCTGGTTACACAGTCAAAACGAGCAGGAGAACGGCTCCTGCAGGCGTTGCGGCGTGTCGCCGAAATCTGCGGTGTGACGCTGAGTAGCGGCGGTAGTAGTTAATTTACCTGAAGGGGAAGCACCGATTCCCGACGATAAAATGAGGCAGGATGCGTCGCACCGCAACGCATCGAAACGCAGCGTCGGGTGTGAAAGGTAAAAGGAACCTTGGTTAACGCAAAGTATAGACTTTGCGTTAAAACGCCAAAAGAGGGTTCTGGTGTGAAAGAGACCTTACACTCAAGGACAGTTGCGTAAAATATACGGGGGGTAAAAAAGAACGTTACCAGCGTAGGTTAGAACGTTGTTTGACAGGAGAACTCCGTTTTTTCAACCAGGAGTCGAGATCATCCCTAGCTATGCGCTACCTCCAGAAGATCCCTGTGACTGTCCTGGACCAACTTAAATAGTCCGAAGTGTCCCCTGGGGCATTTAATGTCCAGCCCCCAGGAACTAATGCAATCTCCTAGATTGTGACATCACAGAACGCTTGTCATATGCGAATTTCAAGGCTTTTCTTGTCACACCTAGCAGACCTCAAAGCAATCCTGTGTTCGGTCAAAATCCAATTCCCACAGGCAGACGTCTACAGTTTGACAGGTCTAGTCCATACATCAAAAGATTGCAGTTTGGTTACAGGTAGCAGTTTGCCTGTAATTGCCTGTAAACAGACACAGACAATCACCTCCGAGATTGTCTGCTATTGTCCTCCCTCAAATGCAAATGTACTACAGGAAATTCAATTAGCAGCATTTAACTTCCACAGGAACTGACTACAAAAGCTCAAAGACCTTCATTGTCATACAGCAAGCACAGTTTCCCCCAAAGCCAGAATGGCTATAGCCGACATCACAGTCAGAAAAATGAAAGAAATATGTTCCTGTATTATCCTTAACATCATCAGCACCCCAATATATCACCACACCACCGCCGTTAACTTGGTGCAAGGCAGATGATCCTCCCAGATCATCCTGCCATCTCCTACACTGTTGGTTCTGCTTGACGGGACAGCCCATCAGCATTCCCATGATTGCTCCCTTTCCTATGTTGAATAGTGAAGCTATATTGTTGGAGAACTAAGCTCCATCTCAGCAATTTGCCATTTGTAATGATCCGCTCAGCTGTCTGCACAGGCAGACAGCTGTTTGACCATTCCTTAAGTCTGTGGGCTGCATGTCTCTGGAAAAGAGACCTGTTTTCATTTTGCAAGTTTCAGACCTGCTCTGCTGCTGATGAATTTGCATACACTTGTCATGCAAATCACCTAGCTGCCTCCTTTGAAGGCTTGCAGTATAAATACCATGTGCTCCCACAATCCTTTGCTGGTCATTATGGTTTGTTACTGCTTAAACACTCCTAGAGTGTCAGCCTTGCTATTGTTTGCTAAGATTATCTTAGAGTATTCCTGGGGACTGCACTAGACGTTCCTCTAGTGCATAGGTTCTCAACGTGTGGTACGCGTACCCCAGGGGGTGCTCCTGGGGGTTCTAGGGGGTACTCGGGCTTGATTATACTTAACCAAAAATAACAAATTTAGAGTTTTAGAAAATGATAAATCTTATTTAAACAGCACCAAATTAGTATTTTAGCTAATTAAAAGCAATAGTAAATGCTTGGAAATGGTTTAGAACCAATTATAATGTACTACGATTAAACATATATTTGTCAAGGGGTACGTGTGATAATGTTTACCATGCTAGGGGGTACTTGGTGAGTATGGGGTTTTTAAAGGGGTACATACCAATAAAATGTTGAGAAACACTGCTCTAGTGCAGTCAGTTTGTATTATCTGTATTGCCTGTTCTGTCTGGTCTTGTCCTTGCGATTGCACTGTCGTCAGCGCTTGGCGATAGTGAATCGTTTGGTCCATAACCTGGATCGCACTTGCCCTAGCATTAGTGGCAGTGGATCTCTCTAGTCTATGTCTTGGAGATTTACCGTAGCGGCGGTTGCTACTGGTTACGCCTTCTTTCTGTCTTGCCATGTGGATCACACTTGCTCTGGTGGAAAAGAGCAGTGGATCCTGCTAGCTCTGTTTCTGTACTTGGATCACACTTGCTCTGGTGGAAAAGAGCAGTGGATCCTGCTTGCTTTGTTTATCTACTTGGTTCATACTCGCTCTGGCGGAAAGAGCAGTGGATCTTTCCTGTCCTGTCCCTGAACTCGGATCGCACTCGCTCTGGCGAAAGAGCGGTGGATCTTATCTGACTTATTCCTGTTTTCCGTTCGTCTGTCTGTCTGGAGCAAACGCTTGAGGTAAGGCAGCCGTTTAGCAAGCGTTCCTGCTATTTGTTCATTTGTGTTCATTCGTTAGTCAGGGTGGCGTGCTTGTCTCTGTTGCGCTTAACGTGCGGAGACCGCACCGTAAACGCGCTTGTCGCTGTTGCGCCTAACGCGCGGTGACCGCATTTAGGTATTGCGTTTGTCATTTTCGTTGACATTCTCATTGTATGATATGCTGTGCCTTCTCTCTGCTCCTGTGTTTAACCTTTACTCTGTCTTGTGTCACTATTGGCAATCGCCACACTTGCGATTGCGTTCCTACTTTATTTCTGCTGTTGTGTGTTCACCGTCGCTGGTTGGCGACTAGATTGGTGCACACACATACATTCTGTCCCTGTGCTCATTCTCATGGGCGATCGCATCTCTTGCGATTGCGCTCTAACTGGGTTTTCATTCTTGTGTGTTCACCGTCACTGGTTGGCGACTAGATTGGTGGACATACATACATTCCTTCTCTGTGCTTATTCAGTCTTGTGTTGCTGTTAGCAATCGCCATCTCTTGCGATTGCTTTCCCACCTGGTCTTCACGGTTGTGTGTTCATCGTCGCTGGGTAGCGACTAGATTGGTGGACATATACACCCTGTCTCTATGCTCTCTCTCTTTAAGGGCTATCTTGCCCTGCATTGCTTCCCCTCGTACAATTCCTATCTAACATCTGTGGCTGTGCAGAGGATCTGTTCCTCTGCACTCCACAGCTCCATCTGCCGGCAGGAATTCCCCTCTACAGGTGCATTGCACCTTTTGCTGGGTTCTCTCAGATTATACGCTTGTGGAGGATTTCCGCAGTGTCAGCGCGCATCCTGTGCACTGACCATGGAAAGAATTACACAATCGTTACAGTATGACCAGCCAAACCGAAATTCCCAGTGTAGAGGGAATTTCCGATTAGTACGCGTTTGTCGAATTTGGTTCTTATATCTTTAAGAGCTTCAAAAGACTAGACTCTGAAACCAAGGAAGACTTCCTTGCTGAATGTGTAAGATTTTTGCTGAATCCTACCTTTCAAATTACTGACCCGTCCACATCAGCTCTCCAATTCGCTTATACGCTATTGCAAGGAGATCTGTTTATGATCTTATGAGGTATTGAAAAGCAATTCCTGGGAGGATAATCTTTATCAGTTTCTTACATTGATTTTTTCCCACTGGTTTAAGCTGCCTTACTTACCACCCATGCTTTTTGAGTATGTATCTGCTAATCAGTCAGCTGTTCTATCCCTTTCATGCAAAACCATTCAGTTTGATAATAAATGCAGTAACAGCTCTCTGGTATCTAGACAGCAGCCACTTGTAGCGGCTGAAACAAAAAGGAGAAAGTCTTGGAAGACTTCCAAGCGGAAGAGTCCGTTGCCTGTAGCAACTACAAATAAAGAAATTATTTCTGTAAAGTCTGAAATGTGTAAAACACTTGAATGTGACAAATTCAGAGAGACTTCTCAGTCTCAGGCTTTGTTGCCCCAGGCTAAAGCATATGTGGAGCCTATGATGGCCCGAGTTATTTGGTATATTAAAGGTGTAAGAAAATCTATGCTCGTTTCTGATCCCAAACCCTGTGAGTGTTTCTTTGATACAGAATTGTTTGAACCACCATTAGCTCTGTGGGAGGTTGGGGCTTTGGTTGAGGAGTTTGAGTTTGATTGGAAGGCCTTTAGCGATTTTTACATCGCAAAAAGCGAGGTGACTCTTAATGCTTGTGTTGAGTCGGTGTACGCTTTGATTGGATCTGATGAGTGTGACGAATGTTTTGTGGATCCGCTGATTTGTGTGTGGCAGACGATTTTGGATGAATTGCACACACACCAACCAATTGACTCCAATAGAGCGACACCATTGTCTGATGATTGTTTCTGTCTTTCTGGGGTAAAGCAAGTGAGTTTAGACACTGTGCGATCTGAAATGAATGGGTGTACTACGGTGATGGACACCTGTGTGAATTCTGAAAGATTCTCTCCTGTTTCTGTGGAATGTGAATCTGTGTGATCTGATGCCTGTATCTCCGGCGTTTCTGCAGATTGTGATCAACATAAATGTGTCAGTTTTGTCAAAGATATGTGGGATCCTTTGTCAATTAAAAACAGATCTTTTTCTCGCAGTAATTCTTTAACACCTTCCATCTATGATCCTGCTATCAGGAAAATTCCTAAACTATGCAGCATCAAAAGTAATGTTAATCTGTCTAATAAAGTTTCACCTGTTATTGTTGCAACTTCTTCTGCTAATGAATTTATGTCTCACTCTGTTCACACCTGTAAAGGCCCGTTGCCTGATGACAGTTGCTCCAGTGTTTCTGTCCTGAACACCTTGCAGTCTGGTCCACAGATTGCGGAGGTTTGCGCTTTGGAAGCGTCAGTTTCACAACCTAAAGCGATCTTGGATTCGCAAATTTTGCGTTTTGACTCCTCGGATTTGACATTGTTAGCTGAATCTAAGGGTGATACAGCGCTTTGGTTTTGCGAATCTGATATTGGGGAATATGTGCCTTGTCCAGAGAAGGTCTCTGTGAGCCTGCCCTGTATAATGAATAAAACCATGATGTCCACTTGTACTGACATTTGCGAGTCCCTTTCTTGCTCAGCAGATAGTACTGACTCTCCACCCTGTACTCTGGATGAGTAAAAAATTGATTTGCATAAAATCACCTGCAGTGACCCTAGAGGCTCGTCTGGGTATTGCTACCATTCTCACCTGTTTTTCTGCCATTTTGAAATTGCAGTCTAGTTTGACTGCAATGCAGTATTCTGCGTGCAGTAAGATTAGAGTTAGGAAGTCAGGGTGTGTTCCAGTAAATATTCCTGTGCATCCTGTTCGTGAAGATAAAACTCAGTCTCAGCGGATTGTAGAACCATCCCTGGGACATTTGCTATGTCCGCAAAATGTATTTGATGTTTTGCCCTGTAAAATGGATAGTTCAGAATCCTTGATTTCTTTGTCAGAAAACTTGGGAAACAATGCTCCTGGGTTTTTGTTTGATGTTCTGGAGGTCTCCGAGTTCCTCCAAAAGGGTGCAGAACTTTTAGGAGGTGCCTCCTGTCTGAGGTGTTGCCCACTTCAGTAGGCATCGCTGCTATATTGACTACTTTTGCAGCTCTGGTGGAGCTTCAGTCATGCGTAGTCAATGATGTGTGTTGGTTAGATACCAGTACAGTCACAGAAATTTCTAAGTCGGAGTTGAGGTCTTCTTTTGGAAGTCCAGTGCTTGTGACCCCTATTCGTGATGATTCTCTGCCCGGTTTTGGTGTTGATCTTGTCGTGACGGACTCTGAGGTTGGCAGCTCCTCAACCTGTCCTGAGGTTTCTCTTGTGCTAGTGTACCCCGATGCTCTCTGTGACCCAGAAAGCCCAAATGAGTCTCCTCGACCTGTCCTGAGGTTTCTCTTGTGCTAGTGTACCCCGATGCTCTCTGTGACCCAGAAAGCCCAAATGAGTCTCGGTTGCCAGCATGCTCAGATGCTTCCTCCGTGGAAACATGTTCTGATGTTGCCTGCCTGCCTGCATCCCCAGAAGTTGTCTCTGAAAGCCCTGATCTTGATGCTTGTCCTGGTAATCCTGAATCCGGAATTGTCATTGGTTCCATAGGGGTTCTTGATAGTTCTCCATGTGAGCCTCGTGATCGTTCTGCCCTCTTGGGATCTCTGCGGAGCTTCAAAGTGTTCTGGGAGGTTCTGGGAGAAATATTTCCTGGTACCCTGGATGAGATCAACAGTGGTTTCTATGTGGAAAGGGACACTTCAAATAGGTATTGTGGCAGGTTTGGTATTTTTGGACGGTCTCTGGAAGGTGGCGGGCATGGCTCAGAGGGTGTCGATGGGTGCTTCTCTGGCGTTCGCAGTTCTGATGGGTGTTACGCCAGATTTTTTTGCTAATATCAGTTTTGAGAGACGTCTGGATGCTGTCTATAGAGGGGGGTGGGGGGGGGTACTGTAATGATCCGCTCAGCTGTCTGCACAGGACGACAGCTGTTTGACCATTCCTTAAGTCTGTGGGCTGCAGGTCTCTGGAAAAGAGACCTGTCTTCATTTTGCAAGTTTCAGACCTGCTTTGCTGCTGAGGAATTTGCATACACTTGTCATGCAAATCGCCTAGCTGCCTCATTTGAAGGCTTGCAGTATAAACACCACGTGCTCCCACAATCCTTTGCTGGTCATGATGGTTTGTTACTGCTTAAACACTCCTAGAGTGTCAGCCTTGCTATTGTTTGCTAAGATTATCTTAGAGTATTGGGGACTGCACTAGGCGTTCCTCTAGTGCAGTCAGTTTGTATTATCTATATTGCCTGTTCTGTCTGGTCTTGTCCTTGCGATTGCACTGTCGTCAGCGCTTGGCGATGGTGAATCGTTTGGTGGCAGTGGATCTCTCTAGTCTATGTCTTGGAGTTTTACCGTAGCGGCGGTTGCTACTGGTTACTCCTTCTGTCTGTCTTGTCATGTGGATCACACTTGCTCTGGTGGAAAAGAGCAGTGGATCCTGCTAGCTCTGTTTCTGTACTTGGATCACACTTGCTCTGGTGGAAAAGAGCAGTGGATCCTGCTAGCTCTGTTTCTGTACTTGGATCACACTTGCTCTGGTGGAAAAGAGCAGTGGATCGGATCCTGCTAGCTTTGTTTATCTACTTGGTTCACACTCGCTCTGGCGGAAAGAGCAGTGGATCTTTCCTGTCCTGTCCCTAAACTCGGATTGCACTCGCTCTGGCAGAAGAGCGGTGGATCTTATCTGACTTATTCCTGTTTTCTGTTTGTTTGTCTGTCTGGAGCAAACGCTTGCGGTTGCCTGAGGTAATACAGCTGTTTAGCAAGTGTTCCTGCTATTTGTTCATTTGTGTTCATTCGTTAGTCAGGGTGGCGTGCTTGTCTCTGTTGCGCTTAACGTGCGGAGACCGCGCTGTAAACGCGCTTGTCGCTGTTGCACCTAACGCACGGTGACCGCGTTTAGGTATTGCGTTTGTTATTTTCGTTGACATTCTCATTGTATGATATGCTGTGCTTTTCTCTCTGCTCCTGTGTTTAACCTTTACTCTGTCTTGTGTCACTATTGGCAATCGCCACACTTGCGATTGCGTTCCTACTTTGTTTCTGCAGTTGTGTGTTCACCATCGCTGGTTGGCGACTAGATTGGTGCACACACATACATTCTGTCCCTGTGCTCATTCTCATTGGCGATCGCATCTCTTGCGATTGCGTTCTCACTGGGTTTTCATTCTTGTGTGTTCACCATCGCTGGTTGGCGACTAGATTGGTGGACATACATACATTCCTTCTCTGTGCTTATTCAGTCTTGTGTCGCTGTTAGCAATCGCCATCTCTTGCAATTGCTTTCCCACCTGGTCTTCACGGTTGTGTGTTCATCGACGCTGGGTGGCGACTAGATTGGTGGACACATACACCCTGTCTCTGTGCTCTCTCTCTTTAAGGGCTATCTTGCCCTGCATTGCTTCCCCTCGTACAATTCCTATCTGGCATCTGTGGCTGTGCAGAGGATCTATTTTACTTTCCTTAAACTTTTGTATGGGGAAGCGGGCAGAGGGGGGAGCGCTAGCGGAGGGGGTGGGGGGAATTTCCGAACCCCCCCCCCGTGATCGGGGCATGCTCCCCCCTTATGCCTGCGACCCCATAGGGGGGCCGTATTCGGCTGAACAGGGCCCTGTTCAGCCGAACAGGGGCCCTGTTCGGCCAGGCATTGAGCCGTTCGGGCGAACCCGAACAGTTTGGCCGAACACCACCAGGTGTTCGGCCGAACTCGAACATCACCCGAACAGGGTGATGTTCTGCAGAACCCGAACAGTGGTGAACACTGTTCGCCCAACACTAGCTAGGGCCCTCTTCAGAGCTGTGAATGACTGTTCACATTCTGGTGTCCAGAGAATCTGCTTGGGCAGCTTCTTTTTTATGAGATCTGTCAATGGCTTGGCGAGGGCACTGTAATTGGGGACAAACTTTCTATAGTACCCAGCAGTCCCTAAAAAGGACTGAATCTTTTTCTTTGTTTGGGGGGTGGGCCAGGACACAATGGCATCTACCTTCCTAGTATCTGGACGAAGCTCTCCCCCCCCCCACCACCACATGTCCCAGGTACTGTACCTGTTTCATACCTATCTGACACTTGTTAGGCTTGACTGTTAGTCCTGCTGCAGTGATGCGTCCCAGAACCTGTGACAGCTGCGCTAAGTGGTCTTTCCAGTTGGTGCTAAACACGGCGATGTCATCTAAGTAGGCGACAACGCAGTGTTCCAAACCTTCCAGGAGACCATTTACAACCCTTTGGAAGGTGGCTGGGGCGTTTTTCATGCCAAAAGGCATCATATTAAACTCAAACAGACCTGAGGGGGTGATAAAGGCAGACCTCTCCCGTGCCTCAGCTGCTAGAGGGACCTGCCAGTATCCCCGACTCAAATCCACGATTGTTAGATATTGCGTGCCAGCTAGCTTATCTAACAATTTGTCAACCCTCGGCATTGGGTAAGCATCTGACGCAGTTATCAAATTTAGTTTTCGATAATCTACACAGAACCAAGTGGTCTGGTCCCATTTGGGTACTAGCACTACAGGTGATGCCCATGCGCTGTGCGACCGTTGGATCACCCCTAGTGACAGCATTTCCTCAATCTCCTTGCTAATGTGGGCCTGAACCTCAGGGGAGACTCTATATGCTGACTGTCTAACCGGCTTGTTATTTCCAGGTGTCAACATGGTGTACAGCCAGGCTGGTCAGACCAGGGTGGGCTGTAAAGGTACCACGGTAAAGGGTCAGCACATCAGATAGCCCAGCCTGCTGCCCTGCTGTCAACTCCGGATTGATCTGCACCTTGGTAACAGAGTTGGTTTCCTGGGTGGAGGCCAGGATGTCAACCAGGGCTTCTGCTTCACCGTCCGGAAGCAAACTGCAAACA
This sequence comes from Hyperolius riggenbachi, assembly GCF_040937935.1. Lineage (NCBI taxonomy): Eukaryota > Metazoa > Chordata > Amphibia > Anura > Hyperoliidae > Hyperolius > Hyperolius riggenbachi. Next base: position 288,611,179 of record NC_090650.1, read on the forward strand.
GCGAGAGCGCAGGCGGTTCTATCATGATGTTCCTTTAACATATTGACATGGTACGTTTTCAGCTGCTTACCTCGGTCATCCAGCGCAACCACATAGGTCACATCACTAATCTTCCTATGTATGGTATAGGGGCCATCCCAAGCGGCCTGCAGCTTATTCTGTCACATCGGGTTTAGGACCCACACCTTGCGACCTACCTCCTAAACTCTCTCCCTAGCCCCGTGGGCATACCACTGCTTCTGGGTGGCCTGGGCTTGAGTAAGATTCTCTTGCACCAACTCCACCAGGGTGTCCATCTTTTCCCAGAACTTTAGAACGTATTCCACTATGGAGACCCCGGGACCCATATCCTGCCCCTCCCAGACCTCTCGAATGAGATCGAGGGGTTCGCGTACCCTCCTCCCATATAGGAGCTCAAAGGGCGAGAACCCAGGTGGATGCCTGGGGCAACTCACGATAAATCCAAATACTTGACACAAAAGGTTATAAGGCCACCAAGATTATACCAATATGACAATTTATTAAAGATTCTATCAAAATACAAAGCACAAACCCCTAAGATACCACCCTCCACATGATACCCTCTTCCCCATGATTAAAAACAGGAATCATTGCAGAGTATAAGTTATGCATGACTAGTACAGCTTTTGCAGGTAAGTTGATTAAACTCTGGCCAGAGAATTACACAACCAACACATCCGCCCACGCATACATACCACATCCACATTGCCACAGAAATAATGAGACTAGCGGGGGCCCCCTTTAAAGTTTTATCTCTCCCCTTCACTTAATGAAGATTGGGATTGGAGTGTCCATGTATGGCCAACAAGTTCCAGATAATAGATAATAGCCTTCCAGATAGCTTGCAGCGTTATTGCTTTAAGAAGACAGTACATGGATAGGTCTCACCCGTCTAGTAGTTCCCTCTAAAGCACAGGCAATTCTCCTCGTTCACCTTGAGGTTTCCATAACAGGAGTCGTCCGTGCATATATTAGGTTGATATCCCCTCATACTGAATCAGTGCGCATTCCGAGCCCAACTGCGTATTGGCGCATACTGAGTCCTGTATATCCTCCAGATAACTTGCCGCGGCCAAGCCACCGCGTTGGTGAGGGTCACACGCTGAACATGCCGAATCTCCGTGCAGGGTAATGGCGGCAGCAGGGAGTGGACACGCAATAGTCGTCACCAGTCAGCTGACTAAACTCCGCCCACCGACGTGTTTCACGCCCACTTTGGGCGTTTCATCAGGGTGTGGCCTCAACGGCCCATATGTTCAGTTTAAGAAGGATTCCTTAGCTCCACCCTATACGTTGCCCTAGTAACCACTCTCCCAGGGCACATACGAGGATCATATTCAATATGGCTAGAGAAGGGAACGATTTTGACAAAAACAATTATTCTACGTTTGGCTCCTTCAGACTACCATTGGCATCAAAGACCAGTTAGAGTCTCATTCAATTTAGGGAAGTCTCTACTTCATATGGCATCAATTATGCAGTTTCCAAAATAAAGTCCACATATTCTCATGGCATTTAAAGTGACACTCACTGCGGATCCATCCATTCATATGCATTACCCTTACAGAAACACTATTTATATCTGTTGAGTTTCAGAAATGGGGAGAGGTCCAATTCCGCATTTAAGCCATATGGAGTCACCGTCCTCAATTTGTATATCCACATGGCCTCCTTGCAGTAGAGGACCTCATCAAAGTCCCCTCCCCTTGCTGAGATTTTTAAAGCATACAATCCCTTCACTAAGGTACCTTTTAAGTTGTTGTTATGAAATTCCCTATAATGATCATATATTATCCCTGTGGTTTTTCCTCCTGTGATTTTTCCAAAATGCTCCAATACTCGGTCCTTTAAACACCTTTTTGTTTTTCCCACATATATAAGTTTACATGGGCATATAATGGCATATATTACTTTCGAAGTCTCACAATTGATAAAAGACCTAATTGTGAATTCAGTTTTACCATCACTACTATGAAAAACATCAGTACGTTCCACATTGGGACATAATTTGCATTTTGAACATTTATACATGCCCACTGGTCTCCTGCGGTCTAACCACGTTGAGGGGTTCCTCTGAATTTCACTATGTACCAGATAGTCACCTAAATTAGGTGCCCTTCTGGCCGTCATGAGAGGACGTGGCCCCACAATCTTGGCAACTTCCTGATCTGCAGTCAAAATGGGCCAAAATTTGTTTAACAGGCCTCTTAGATTGTCCCAATGGGCCCTGAAGCCGGTTATGAGCCGCATATGTCCCTCCCCCTCCACATTACGCGGCATCCTCCCAGGGTCCAACAAATCCTGTCGGTCCTTGCCCCATGCCCTCCTGAGTGCCCTGCGTAACACTGAATGTGAGTAACCTCTGTCACGGAACCGCTGATACATCAATCGGGACTCCTTTTTAAAGTCCTCGTCTCTTGCACAATTCCTGCGCAACCGCAGAAATTGGCCGTAAGGGATACCCCTCTTTAAAGATACCGGATGATGACTGGTGACATGCAAAAGAGTATTCCCAGCTGTGGGTTTGCGAAAACTCATGATAAGCAAACTGTAAGTGGGGCAGGTATTGCTCCCAGTCTCTCCCTTGCGATTCAACAAACACCTTTAGCATCTGTTTCAGAGTACCATTGAACCGCTCACATAACCCATTTGTCTGGGGGTGGTAAGGGCTGGCCATGATGTGTTCTACCTGCATTTGCTTACAGAGGCATTTCATTAGGCGCGACATGAATTGCGGGCCGTGATCGGTGAGCATTTCGCGGGGAAAACCGACCCGTGAGAAAATGCGCACCAATGCGTCCGCAACCTTGTCTGCCCGTATGGAGCTCAGGGCTACAGCTTCAGGGTAGCGAGTGGCATAATCTACCACCATAAGAATGAAACGTTTCCCTGTGCTGCTGGGTATTGCAAGAGGCCCAATTATGTCAACAGCAACCCTTTGGAAGGGCTCCTCTATTATGGGTAAGGGCCTCAGTGGGGCTTTGTCTGTGTCACCTGCTTTGCCGACCCGCTGACATGCGACACAAGACCGGCAAAAATCGGCAATATCTGTCCCCATGTGGGGCCAATAAAAATTGTGGGCAATACGGGATTTGGTCTTGCGATCCCCAAGTGACCAGCCAGGGGCACCTCATGTGCTATTCTTAATAGCTGCTCCCTGTACCTGTGGGGAACAATCAACTGCCGGTCTGCCTCCTCCACTTCAGACCGCTCAGAGGGAATAACCTCTCTGTACAGTCTGCCTTGCTCCCAGTACACCCTCACTCTGTCACCCTCAACCGGTGCCCTGTCCGCCAGACCCCTGAGCTCTTCCAGGCTGCTATCAAGTCGTACAGCCTTGGAGAACTCAGCGCTGTCGGCCACAGGCACCAGGGAGGTGGCAAACTGAGAGGCCTCTGGGTCCTCAGAGCCAGACTCTGAAGTGGAAGAGCCCGACCCAGTGACATCAGCCCCTTCAGTGGACAATTCGTCGGCTGCAGCCCGGTGAGCACTGCGGGTCACCACTGCAGCTGACGGAGCATTCACTGTACACATGTCATTATGCAACACATCACATATTACATCAACATTATCTGCATTCATGGTAACAACGTGTCCCCCTCCAGGCCTGGGCACTGGAGACTCACTAAGGCTGGCACCTAGTACACAGTCCGTAGCCCCTGGGGCTTCACCAGCACTCCCCACTTGCACAGCATTATCAAACAGTACCTTGCAAGAGTCCTGAACTTCTGCTGGGGATGCAGGCTCCACGGGGTTTGGAGTAGGATCATACCGGGCCACTAACCGTCCCAGGTCAGTACCCAACAAAACATTCGTGGGGATGGCATCCATTACCCCCACTTCTTTCATTCTGCTGCTGGCCCCCCAATCCAGGTGGACCAAGGCGGTGGGTATGGCGGGGGTGACACCCCCAACTCCTTTGACAGCCATAGTCTTGCCAGGAATGTACTCCTCGGGGTTCACAAGCTGGGGGTACACTAGAGTCACCTCTGCTCCAGTGTCTCTCAGACCGGTGGTAAGTGTATCCCCAACCGTGACAGGTTGCAGATTCTCTGCATAGCTACCTGCATTCCTGGTGGCACACAACGCATTTCGAGCCCCGCCAGAGTTTGGGGCTTCCTTCTTCTTTTCTGGGCACGTAGCACTGATGTGACCCGGTTTGTTACAGGCAAAACATTTCCGAGTGTCAACTGTTCTGTTCTACCTCCAGGAGGCTGCGGTGCTTGGCTTCGCTGGGTGCTCAGAGGAGAAGGTCTTGCGGTCTTTTCTCCCTTCCAGCTGGGCGCCGTAGTCCTCCGAAAATCCGACGCACAATTGGACGTGTAGGAATCAGCGACTTTCGCAGCCTCATTCACAGTCTTCAGCTCTCGGTCCCATACAAACTGCCGGACCTCAACAGGACAAGTGTGGAGGAACTGGTCTTTTATTATCAGTTCCTGCACGGCATCAAAGGTTTCAACCGCCAGTCCTTTTACCCACTGCTGGAAGGCAGTGCGCAGGTTGCACGCATGATCCAGGTAACTGTCATTAGGACCTCGCTGTACTGTCCTGAAACGTTTGCGATACACCTCTGGCGTGAGGTGGTATTGCGCAATGATGGCTTTTTTAATTGCCTCAAAGTCTGTTTCTTCCTCCTGGGGGAGACTCACAAATGCCTCCAGGGCCTTGCCGCTCAGCCCTGGTGTGAGGTATCTTGCCCACTGCTCACGGGGCACCCCATACTGACGACAAGTCCCTTCAAACCCCTGTAGGAAAGTGTCTATGTCAGAGTCTTTGTCCATAGCGGGGAACTTATCCAGGGGGATTCTGTGGACCCGCTCACCTTCGCGCTCTGCGGGTCCAGCAGACCGGTTCTGCTGCTGAAGTTTAGCCAGCTCCAGCTGGTGTTGATGCTCAGCAGTTTCCCTCTCGGCCTGGTGTCGCCGTTCAGCTCTTCCCTCCTCTGCCCGGAGTCTTTCACTCTTGGCCTGGCGTCTTTCCCTCTCAGCCTGGTGTCGCTGTGCAGCTTGTTCCCTCTGGGCTTGTCATATTTCCCTATCTACTTGACGATGTTCCAGAATCAGCTTTAGGTGCAGTTCGGGCTCAGCCGAACCTAGTAGCTGTAGTTCGGCTTCCAGAGATGTCATTTCCGTGTTCGGCAGATCGTCCAGGACATCGTCTCCACTCGCATTCTGTGGCGGGAGCGATTCCTCCTCTGGCGTGTCGTGAGCTACATCCGCTGGCGTTGGAGCACGGGCTTGCTCTGCCTCATCATACTCCTCGAGGGCACGAACTAACTGCTCCTTAGTCTGGCCACTCGCCGTCTCGATGCCTTTGTGCTCACACAGGTTAAGTAGTATCTCTTTGCTTTGCCTTGCATAGCTGGATGCTTTCTGAGCCATCGTGTTGCAAAAAGAAAAAGAAAAAGGGGGAGGGGAAGCAAAATACCAAGTGTGTATCTTTGGGGGAAAAAAAGTATATAGATTCTGCACTGAGAAGACTTCTGTAGGCCTGTCGCTTCTAACAGCTTCCAGCCTTTAGTACACAGAATAGAGAGCTAAACTGCGTACTAATGTACTAAACGTTCCCACCACTGCCAGCCAATTATGTCAGGAACTGGCCCGCGGCACGCCTGCGTATACGGTTCCTGACTGCGGGTTTGACCAGATCAAGCGGGGAACAGCCTTATTCAAGCTACAGACAAGGCTGGGACCCTTCAAACGCTCCTTACTGCCACCACTAGCTGTTGCTAGAAGCATCCACTCTGCGGTCGAGTGCTCATGCAATCCGCATTTTCGTATTCGGGTCAGCTTTGCGCTTTAGGCCGAATATGGGAACGCAACGCACGCACATGCACAATTGCAATCTTACACTGTAGTGAAGCAAAACCACTAACAGTCATTCCGAACGATACTGTTAGCCACTCTGCTGTCGAGCTACTCACACTGGCGTTTTCGTACGTTGGGTCAGCTGCGCGCTTTAGGCCAACGTATGACAAACGCCCCTCACAATGTTATACGGTTGGTGTAATGATCCGCGCTGCTGTGTGCATAGGCAGACAGCTGTTTGACCATTTTTTAGGTCTGAGTGCTGCAGGTCTCTGGAAAAGAGACCTGTCTTCACTCTGTAAGTTTTAGAGCTGCTCTGCTGGTGAGGAATTTGCATACACTTGTCATGCAAATTGCTTAGCTGCTTCCTTTGATGGCTTGCAGTATAAATACCTTTTGCTCCCAGAATTCCCTGCTGGTCATGATGGTTTGTTCCTGTTAACTTGCCTGGAGTCTCAGCCCTCTGCTCATTGTTGGCTATTCTTGCTAGCTTAGAGTAGATACCCTTTGGGAGTGCTCCTTGCATTCCTGTTTAGTGCAGACAGGATTGTGTATATTTGTACTGCCTATTCTGTCGTGTCTTGTTCTTGCGATTGCGCTGTCGCCAGCGGCTGGCGGTAGCAGATTGTTCTGTCTTTCCTTCGCGATTGTCTTGTCGCCAGCGGTGGTCGACAGGAAATTGTTTTGTCTGTTGGGATCGCAATCGTCCTAGCGGTAGTGGCGGTGGTTCCTTCTGTACTCTGTCTGGGAGTGTAGGCCAGCGCTGCGGTTGCTACTGGTTACTCCTTCTGTCTGTCTTGTCTGGAATGAACGCTTGCTGTAGTCTCGGTGAGGTAACCGTTTAGCAAGCATTCGCGTTCTCTATTCATTTTCGTGTCTCTGTTGCTCTTTTCGTGCGGGGACCGTGCCATTAGCGTGTTTTGTCGCTGTTGTGCTTTTCGTGCAGCGACCGCACTTAGCGAGTGCGTTTGTTATTTTCCTTATCGTTCTGATCATTGTTGTTTGCTGTGTCTTTCTTGCTACACTTGTGCTCTGTCTCTACTCGGTCTTGTGTCACTGTTGGCAATCGCCACTCTTGCGATTGCATTCACACTTGGTTTCCGCTGTTGTGTGTTCACCGTCGCCGGGTGGCGACTAGATTGGTGGACACACATACATTCTGTCTCTGTGCTCATTCTCCTTCACTGGGGGCTATCTTGCCCTGTATTGCTTCCCCTCGTACAATTCCTACCTGGCATCTGTGGCAGTGCAGAGGCTTTGTTCCTCTGCACTCCACAGCTTCATCTGCCAGTGGGAATTCCCCTCTACAGATGCATTGCACCAAAGCTGGGTTCTGTCATTTTATACGCTTGTGGAGAACTTCCGCAGTGTCGGCGCACATCTTGTGCGCTGACCACGGAGATAATTCCACAATCGTTACTTTAGGGTTGCTCAAACATACAATTAGGCATGGACTTATACACAGTTACACTTCAGTCTCTTCTAGGCTATGAGTGTTAGTTTAGTACAGCAGAAGTCAAGCTTATTAAATAACAATTTAATATTCCAGGAAAAAAATGGAACAATGCAGAAAAGGATATATACAAAAGATTACAAAAAAACAAAATAAACATTACAGAGTTAAGGAACAAAGTTACACACAAGGACAGTTGCGTAAAATAAACGGGGGGGAAAAAGAAGGTTACCAGCGTAGGTTAGAACGTTGTTTGACGGGAGAACGCCATTTTTTCGACCAGGAGTCAAGATCATCCCTAGCTATGCGCTACCTCCAGGAGAAGATCCCTGTGACTGTCCTGGACCAACTTAAATAGTCCGAAGTGTCCCCTGGGGCATTTAATGTCCAGCCCCCAGGAACTAATGCAATCTCCTAGATTGTGACATCACAGAACGCTTGTCATATGCAAATTTCAAGGCTTGTCCTGTCACACCTAGCAGACCTCAAAGCAATCCTGTGTTCGGTCAAAATCCAATTCCCACAGGCAGACGTCTACAGTTTGACAGGTCTAGTCCACACATCAAAATATTGCAGTTTGGTTACAGGCTACTGCTACAGTTTGCCTGTAATTGCCTGCAAACAGACACAGACAATCACCTCCGAGATTGTCTGCTATTGTCCTCCCTCAAATGCAAATGTACTACAGGAAATTCAATTAGCAGCATTCAACTTCCAGAAGAACTGACTACAAAAGCTCAAAGACCTTCATTGTCATACAGCAAGCACAGTTTACCCCAAAGCCAGAATGGCTGTAGCCGACATCACAGTCAGAAAAATGAAAGAAATATGTTCCTGTATTATCCTTAACATCATCAGCACCCCAATATATCACCACAGGCACCATGTGGTACATTTATACCCTAGGGGGGGCAGCAGCAAGGCAACGGATGCGGCCGATTTCCAAGCAATTTCATATTGAAATGGATTGGGAATCAGCCTGCGGAGTATGGGCAGCTGACCAGTCTCTCTCTAATCAGATTCGGTTAGAGAGAGATTTGTCTCTAGGTCGAATCTGCCCATCTTGTCTAGATGTATGGCCATCAGAGGTTCTGGGGAGTAATTTTCAAATTTAGTTTAGATTTTGTGTTTTAAGCTTTTATTAAACTCCAAATGTATACTAGACAGTTGCTTAACACATTTTAGTAAGTTACAGGAAAAAAAAATTATGAAAATTAATTGGATCACTTTTTGCACAGAAATCCAGCAGAAACTGAATGCCAGGGAGATTAATATTGTACTTAATTTCATCAAAAGGGAAAAAAACACAATATGGTAACATTCATTTGCAAAGCCACATTGTGGATTTCAGCATTAGTCTGGTCTTTCTTGTAGTCTTTACCACAAGATCATGTTTGCCTCTTTAGTTAATTGAAATCCGAGTGAAGTTATTAAACATTTTAATCTATTTATTTCTTCCTTTCTAATTGCTTAATAGCTATTATTACACAAAGCCCACAACCTTCATTTTCCCATGGGTTAGAATTAAAAAGGATTTACTGGATATGTCAGAAAGATCCAGGATGACGTGGGGAGAAATGTTCAGAGTCTCGCTTGATACAGCAGACACCATCAAAGGCCATGTTCCGGCAATATTCTTCCTAACGACTTTCAGTGAATGTTCAAAGCTTCCATTTCAAAGGGAAGCCAGAAGTGTTAATGTGGGTTTTAATGAACAAATTAGACCGCATCAAACATGAATGTTAAGTGAAACTTAACCAAAACAAATCTGGAACTGAGTGAGAACTGAACTAAGCTTTATTACCATTTTATTTAATTTAAGATTGTAATTTAAAAGCTACATGGCGGAAATGCTTAGGCAAATAGCTGAAGTTCCTGGAACATAAAAAAAAAATTAGAGCTAAAGAGAAATGATTTATTGCTTACATATTCATTTGACAATTTAGCCTCATTACAAAAATGCAGTACAAATGGGGTAACAGTTGCTCCATTGATTCCAACTGTAAAATTATAACTTTCTAGTGTTCATGCCCTACAACCAGAAAGTACTCACAATGCTGCAATCATTACTAAAGCTATATCATCTGCATAAGGCATCATCTTACTTGCTTAATTATGGAACCATCCTGGAAAGGATATTCACTAGCCTTAAGCAAATTTCTGTTAAAGCTTTGAACTACATCTTATGTAGTACAAACAATACATCGTTTCTAAAGTGCCTTCTTCCAGCAATTTCCTCTTGGGATGCTGCATGAAAAAAAATATTAAAAAAATTAAAAAAGATTTTTCCTTTTTATTTTGACAAACAGGTCTGTTTGCTGTTTTTTAACCACTTCACCACTGAGGGGTTTTACCTCCTGACCACCAGAGCAATTTTCACCTTTCAGCGCTCCTTCCATTCATTCGTCTATAACTTTATTATTACTTATCCCAATGAAATGAACTATATCTTGTTTTTTTCGCCACCAATTAGGCTTTCTTTAGGTAGGACATTATGCCAAGAATTATTTTATTCTAAATGTGTTTTAATGGGAAAATAGGAAAAAATGTGGGAAAAAATTATTATTTTTCAGTTTTCGGCCATTATAGTTTTTAAATAAAGCATGCTATTGTAATTAAAACCCATGAAATGTATTAACCCATTTGTCCCGGTTATAAAACCATTTAAATTATGTCCCTATCACAATGTTTGGCGACAATATTTTATTTGGAAATAAAGGTGCATTTTTTTCAGTTTTGCATCCATCCCTAATTACAAGCCCGCAGTTTATAAAGTAACAGTGTTATACCCTCTTGACATAAGTATTTAAAAAGTTCAGTCCCTAAGCTAACTATTTATGTTTTTTTTATTGTATTTTTTTTTTTTTTTAATTACAAAAAAAAATAAAAATTGGGGAGTGTGGGCGGTAATGAGTTAATTTATTGTGTAAATGTAATGTTTGAATATGTAAAATGCTTTTAGGGTGTAGTTTACTATTTGGCCACAAGATGGCCACAGAGTGTTTGTTTACATGCGACCTGTAAGCGTCCGGAAGGACGCTTACAGGAAGCAGTAGGAGGCTGGGAGACTCACAATGATCTCGCTGTTTCTGAAAGAAGCAGCAGATCATTGCGGGGGCTAGATCAACGAACGGGAATGGATTTTCCCGTTCATTGATATCCGGGCGAGCGGGCGGCGGCGTGCACGAGCGGCGGGTGCGCGCGCACGAGCGACGGGAGCGCGGACAGCGGCGGTAGCGCGGAAGGTACGGATTTCTCCGTCCCTGTTTTTTTAGGGGGGAAAAAAGGGGCGGAGAAATTCGTACCGCTGGGGGTAAAGTGGTTAAATGTGCTAATATGCTCAGTAGGGATGCTTGTCAGATTCCGCGTAAAGGAGATTTCTGCGATTCCCGTCGGAAATTGGCAATGCCGTCCCGTTGAGCCGGAACTGAAAAGCTATAGCGCTAATCAGAAGTAGCGGAATTTCTATGCGGAATTCCATCGGAATTTAAAACAAAAGCATGTAAGAGCTGCATTATCCAATCAGAAGGGATAGACCCATCACAGAAGCTTAAAACATGATGATGTATGCATTAAAAACTGAATTTCTGCACCAAGTAGAGTCTTAACAAAAAACAACCAATTCATACGTTAGCAACTCCTGCTGCTCCAAACAAAAATTGTAATGACTGCTGTGAAACCACCTCTAGGTCCCATGGCCTACGACAACTCCTGCTGCTCCCCAAAAAAAATTATAATGACTGTCGTAGAACCACCTCTAGGTCCCATGGCCAACGATAACTCCTGCTGCTTGTGAGAGAACGTGGAAAAGCCGCCGCGTGTGCTGCTGAGGAGGCGGCTGATTCCGCGTGCAATGCGGCGGTTTGCACGCGGAAGCGTGCATCTGGTAACAGGTCAGAACTAGTGTTGGGCGAACAGTGTTCGCCACTGTTCGGGTTCTGCAGAACATCACCCTGTTCGGGTGATGTTCGAGTTCGGCCGAACACCTGACGGTGCTCGGCCAAACCGTTCGGCCACATGGCCGAACTAAGAGCGCATGGCCGAACGTTCCCCGAACGTTCGGCTAGCGCTGTGATTGGCCGAACGGGTCACGTGGTTCGGGCCCGAACGCGCTCTGATTGGCCGAACGGTCACGTGGTTCGGGTAAATAAATACCCGAACCACGTCATATCTCCGCCATTTCTCTGTGGGTTTAGCTTTGGGTAGGCAGGCAGGGTAGTTCGCTCTCCAGCCACGCTAGCCAGGGTCCCCCCCAGTCATTGTGTGTCGCTGCTGGGAACAGTAGTACACCGCTCGCTCAGCCACACTATATATAGCATTGTTTACTGCCACTGTGTACCTCGCTCAGCCACGCTATATATAGCATTGTGTTTTCTGACACTCTGTGTACACGGCTTAGCCTGACTAATATAGCATTGTGTGTACTGCCACTGTGCACCTAGCTCAGCCACGCTATATATAGCATTGTGTTTTCTGACACTCTGTGTACACGGCTTAGCCTGACTAATATAGCATTGTGTGTACTGCCACTGTGCACCTCGCTCAGCCACGCTATATATAGCATTGTGTTTTCTGACACTCTGTGTACACGGCTTAGCCTGACTAATATAGCATTGTGTGTACTGCCACTGTGCACCTCGCTCAGCCACGCTATATATAGCATTGTGTTTTCTGACACTCTGTGTACACGGCTTAGCCTGACTAATATAGCATTGTGTGTACTGCCACTGTGCACCTCGCTCAGCCACGCTATATATAGCATTGTGTTTTCTGACACTCTGTGTACACGGCTTAGCCTGACTAATATAGCATTGTGTGTACTGCCACTGTGCACCTCGCTCAGCCACGCTATATATAGCATTGTGTTTTCTGACACTCTGTGTACACGGCTTAGCCTGACTAATATAGCATTGTGTGTACTGCCACTGTGCACCTCGCTCAGCCACGCTATATACAGCATTGTGTTTTCTGACACTCTGTGTACACGGCTTAGCCTGACTAATATAGCATTGTGTGTACTGCCACTGTGCACCTCGCTCAGCCACGCTATATATAGCATTGTGTTTTCTGACACTCTGTGTACACGGCTTAGCCTGGCTATATAGCATTGTGTGTACTGCCACTGTGCACCTCGCTCAGCCACGCTATATATAGCATTGTGTTTTCTGACACTCTGTGTACATGGCTTAGCCTGACTATATAGCATTGTGTGTACTGCCACTGTGCACCTCGCTCAGCCACGCTATATATAGCATTGTGTTTTCTGACACTCTGTGTACACGTCTTAGCCTGACTATATAGCATTGTGTGTACTGCCACTGTGCACCTCGCTCAGCCACGCTATATATAGCATTGTGTTTACTGCCACTCTGTGTACACCGCTCAGCCAGACTATATACCGTTGTTTACTGACACTCTGTGTACACCGCTCAGCCAGACTATATACCATTGTTTACTGACACTCTGTGTACACCGCTCAGCCAGACTATATACCATTGTTTACTGACACTCTGTGTACACCGCTCAGCCAGACTATATACCATTGTTTACTGACACTCTGTGTACACCGCTCAGCCAGACTATATACCATTGTTTACTGACACCCTGTGTACACCGCTCAGCCAGACTATATTGCATTGTTTACTGACACTCTGTGTACACGGCTTAGCCAGACTATATACCATTGTTTACTGACACTCTGTGTACACCGCTCAGCCAGACTATATACCATTGTTTACTGACACTCTGTGTACACCGCTCAGCCAGACTATATACCATTGTTTACTGACACCCTGTGTACACCGCTCAGCCAGACTATATTGCATTGTTTACTGACACTCTGTGTACACGGCTCAGCCAGACTATATACCGTTGTTTACTGACACTCTGTGTACACCGCTCAGCCAGACTATATACCATTGTTTACTGACACTCTGTGTACACCGCTCAGCCAGACTATATTGCATTGTTTACTGACACTCTGTGTACACGGCTCAGCCAGACTATATAGCATTGTTTACTGACACTCTGTGTACACTGCTCAGCCAGACTATATACCATTGTTTACTGCCACTCTGATTCTGCTGGGAACAGTAGTACACCGCTCGCTCAGCCAGACTATATAGCATTGTGTTTACTGCCACTCTGTGTACACGGCTCAGCCACACTCAGGGCCGGCCCGCTCATGAGGCGGGGTGAAACTTTTGCCTCAGGCGGCAAATTTCTAGGGGCGGCATCCGCCCATCCGTGGGTGCGGGGGGGCCGGCCGCCGAGCTGGAGGGGTAGCGGGCAGGACGGGGGTATTGTGGCTAGCGGTGGGGAGGGGGGTCGGATCCCCCCTCCCTCGCCTGGGTCCCCCGATCTGCGCTCCCCTCCAGCTTTAAATGGCGAATAAGCAGCGGACAGTAAAAGGCACGGGCGAGGGAACACTCACCTTCCTCGTTCCAACGTGCGCTCCACTGACGTCACTTCCTACAACGCCAGCCACGTACAATACAGTGGGCGGCGTTGCAGGAAGTGACGTCAGTGGAGCGCACGTTGGAACGAGGAAGGTGAGTGTTCCCTCGCCCGTGCCTCTTACTGTCCGCTGCTTATTCGCCATTTAAAGCTGGAGGGGAGCGCAGATGGGGGGGGGGACACAGGTAAGACCCCCCTCCCCACCGCTAGCCCCAATACCCCCGTCCTGCCCGCTACCCCTCCAGCTCGGCGGCCCCCCATGGGGGAGGGGGGGGGGATGGGGGGGTTGAATTGGTGCAGGGAAATTTTTAAAAAATTTGCCTCAGGCGGCAAAAAGTCTAGGGCCGGCCTTGGCCACACTATATAGCATTGCGTACTCTGCCAGTCAGTGTGTATATTGCTGGGATCAGTAATACTCCACTCACCGTCAACCACTATATGAGCTCAACATGAGTTCCCCAGAGACCTCCGCTGTGAGCAGCACTCCCAACAACAGCAACAGCCAACGCCCCACGCAAGCTATAACATCCACCCCAGCAGCCAGTGGTCAGCAGCAGCCCTCCCCGGAGGAGAACGTTGTGTCCATCGGTCCGTCGCCAGAGCGATTAATGAGGGCTGCCATTGAGGAGATGATGGGGCCTGATGTGGAGGAGGAGGTCTGGCTCAGGCCAGCATCCCAAGTTAATGTTGAGGACGATGAGGGGTCTGTGCCTGGGGATGTTGGGGTGGCAGAGGTGGTGGGTGGGTCAGACTCAGGAGAAGAGTTGTATGATGAGGATGATGATCGGGACCATCTGTATGTGCCTCAGAGTCCGACCCCGGAAAACATGTTGTATCGTGCGTTTAGGTACTAAAATCTGCGTTCCCAGTAGTGTTGGGCGAACAGTGTTTGCCACTGTTCGGGTTCTGCAGAACATCACCCTGTTCGGGGTGACTATATAGCAGACTATATAGCATTGTGTTTAATGCCACTCTGTGTACACGGCTCAGCCACACTATATAGCATTGTGTTTACTTCCACTCTGTGTCTGCTGGGAACAGTAGTACACCGCTCACCTGCCACTGTATAGCATTGTGCTCTGTGTCGCTGCTGGCAATAATGGTACACCGCTCACCCACCACTGTATAGCATTTCTGTACTGCCACTGTACTGCTGCCAGTCAGCGTGTACTTTAAGGATAAGTGAAATGAGGAAGAAATCCGGTGAAAGAGGGAGGGGCAAGGGAAGAGGTGTTTCCCCTGACGGTTCACGTACAGGCCACAGGGGAGCACCCAAGAAAACCCACTCAATACCGCCCATGTTGTCCAGGACAACAACCCTCACAGATCCAAAAGAACAGGACCAGATAATTACTTGGATGACCTCTCAAGCGTCCAGCAGTGGGTTAAGCAGCACCAGCACATCACGCACGAGGTCCGAGTCCTCAGCCAGTTACAAGGAGCCAGTGGGCACAAAGCTGACACAACCGGCAGCGACACCACGCACACAACTGCCAGATAACCAGACGACGTTGGAGTGAGCTGCGCAGAGGTTGTTCTGGGGAGCTCTACTCCACGGCGGCGGCCCCCCACAATGACATATGACGAGTTTGAGGAGATGGAAGAGGAGGGTATGGACAATGTGGACATAGACCCAGATTTTGTTTGTGAACGAGAACATCGCCATCGTAGCAGCAGCACAGATGAGTCTGTTGAGGAACCCACTGCTGCACGAGTTCGCCTTGTACCACAAGGTAGGCGGCGTGCAATTTCAGGCACCGCAAGCATGGAAGTTCAAGTGAGAGGCAAAAGAGGCGCAAACAGAAATCGCCAGCAAGGCAGGTGCTCCAAAGTCTGGGCTTTCTTTGAAGACTGCACTGAGGATGTTACCATGGCGATTTGCAAGGTGTGCAAGACCCGCCTGAGCAGGGGGAAAAGTATTAACAACCTCTCCACCACCAGCATGAGCCGCCACATTCTATCCAAACATCCCACTCTGTGGGCAAACGCGGCAGGACAGGGTACCACCAGCAACACTGCCTCCCTTGGGTTCACCAGACTCACCACCAGACCCGCCTCAGCAGCAGCAGTAGCCCAGCCATTGCGTGGTTCACAACATTCACAAACATCAGACGATGCTGACACTGTCACTTTCCGGACTAGTGCTCTTGAGGTCTCCCAGTGTTCATCAAACACAACAACAAACAGCCCTTCGGTGTGCAGCCCTACGGTTGAGTTGTCTGTCTCTGAGATGTTTGAGCGCAAGAGGAAATTGCCAGCAAATGACCCCCGGGCCGTGACAGTAACAGCCAGCCAGCATAGCCAAGCTTCTGGCCTGCGAAATGCTGCCATATCGAGTGGTGGAGACAAACAGCTTCAAGGGCATGATGTCAGTGGCCATCCCACGTTACGTGGTTCCCAGCAGTGCCTGAGTTGCATGAGCACGTGGTCAGCAAAATAACCCGAAGCTTGAAGAATGCCGTTGCCTGCAAGGTTCACCTCACCACTGACACCTGGACGAGTGCGTTCGGCCAGGGTCTATACATCTCCCTTACCGCGCACTGGGTGAACCTTGTGGAGCCTGGCAGCAATTCCTCACCTGCTACGGCGCGGGTGTTGCCCACGCCGCAAACAGCTGCACCACCGTCCCTCCCACTGGATAACAACAGCAACACCTACCTCTCTGACTCCTTCTCCTCCAACGCATCTCAAAGCTGTACCTCATCCGGAAACGCTAACCCAGCACCAGCAGCAGTAGGATCATGGAAGCAGTGCAGCACAGCTGTTGGCATGCGTCAGCAAGCGTTGCTGAAGCTGATCTGCCTTGGGGATAAGCAGCACACAGGGGAGGAAATTTGGAGGGGAATAAAGGAACAGACGGATTTGTGGCTGGCACCGCTGGACCTGAAACCGGGCATGAAGCTAGACACCTGGCACGAACTGGCAATGTACGCAATAGAGGTGCTGGCTTGCCCGGCAGCCAGCGTTATGTCGGAACGCTGTTTCAGTGCTGCCGGAGGCATCGTCACAGATCGGCGTATCCGCCTCTCCACAGAAAATGCAGACCGTCTGACTCAAATTAAAATGAATCAATCCTGGATTGGAAATGACTACGCAACACTCCAGGACCCCAACCAAGTAACATGACCAATGAACATCTGGGATGGTGTAGCGTTTCCGGTCCCTGTTTATTGAACCTCTCATCTGTATTACATTTATGACTGCATGGCGGCAAAAAGCATTGCTGCTATATCCGCACGTTTTTTGTCCTCATGCAAGGCCTGGGTTGTTGTGTCTCAAAAAGCATGGCCTTCTCCTCCTGCGCCTGCTCCTGTTCCATCACGTCTGCTGCTGCTGGGTTAGCGTTGCCGCGTGGTCCCTGTTTATTGAACCACTTATTTTTATTACATTTATGACTGCATGGCGGTACAAAGCATGCTATCCGCACGCTTTTTGTCCTCATGCAAGGCCTGGGTTGTTGTGTCTCACAAAGCGTGGCCTTCTCCTCCTGCGCCTCCTCCTGTTCCATCACGTCTGCTGCTGCTGGGTTAGCGTTGCCGCGTGGTCCCTGTTTATTGAACCACTTATCTTTATTACATTTATGACTGCATGGCGGTACAAAGCATGCTATCCGCACGCTTCTTGTCCTCATGCAAGGCCTGGGTTGTTGTGTCTCACAAAGCGTTGCCTTCTCCTCCTGCGCCTCCTCCTGTTCCATCACGTCTGCTGCTGCTGGGTTAGCGTTGCCGCGTGGTCCCTGTTTATTGAACCACTTATCTTTATTACATTTATGACTGCATGGCGGTACAAAGCATGCTATCCGCACGCTTTTTGTCCTCATGCAAGGCCTGGGTTGTTGTGTCTCACAAAGCGTGGCCTTCTCCTCCTGCGCCTCCTCCTGTTCCATCACGTCTGCTGCTGCTGGGTTAGCGTTGCCGCGTGGTCCCTGTTTATTGAACCACTTATCTTTATTACATTTATGACTGCATGGCGGTACAAAGCATGCTATCCGCACGCTTCTTGTCCTCATGCAAGGCCTGGGTTGTTGTGTCTCACAAAGCGTGGCCTTCTCCTCCTGCGCCTACTCCTGTTCCATCACGTCTGCTGCTGCTGGGTTAGCGTTGCCGCGTGGTCCCTGTTTATTGAACCACTTATCTTTATTACAGTTATGACTGCATGGCGGTACAAAGCATGCTATCCGCATGCTTCTTGTCCTCATGCAAGGCCTGGGTTGTTGTGTCTCAAAGCGTGGCCTTCTCCTCCTGCGCCTCCTCCTGTTCCATCACGTGTGCTGCTGCTGGTGCTGGGTTAGCGTTACCGGTCCCTTTTCGTGGAACCTCTTCTCTGTATTACATTTATGACTGCATGGCGAAAAAAAGCATGTTACCTGTGCAAAGAAACATGACATTTTCCACATTTAAAAGACAGTTTTTCCTTTGAAACTTTACAATCAATTTTCTCAAAAACTATAAGCTCTTTTTGCAAAAAAAAAATTCCTCTTGTACCCACTCCCAAGGTGCACATGCCCTGTAAATTTGGGGTATGTAGCATGTAAGGAGGCTTTACAAAGCACAAAAGTTCGGGTCCCCATTGACTTCCATTATGTTCGGAGTTCGGCTCGAACACCCGAACATCGCGGCCATGTTCGGCCTGTTCAGCCCGAACCCGAACATCTAGATGTTCGCCCAACACTAGTCAGAACGCAGAAAAGCTGCCGCATGTAACAACAGTAAGGCGGCTGGTTCCGCGTCCAGCGCGGCGGTTTGCACGCGGCAGCGTGTGTCTGGTGTGGCTGAGTCTGTTAATGCACACAGGCTTAGGAATACGCGCGCGCGCGCTGAGAGGCAGAACTTTTATACTGGGCAAGAAGAGGTCAGCTGATCACGCCGATCAGCTGACTCCAGAGCAGTACTCTATTGGTTGATCATTTAGGGGTGGTGCCCGAGAGCACTACTCCATATATAGTTACTGCTTGCCAGTCTCAAGTTGTCTGCCGTTGCGAACACTACGTGGAAGCACTCAGACCTTAGTCAGATCCAACAGTGTGTTTGAACCAGGTGGACCTGGGAATTCACACTGAGCCAGATTACTTGTATTGTTATTCTGTTTATGCTTAGACTAGTTCCAGGGTGTAGAGACCACGGACCTCACACCCAGACTAGGGAACTTGCATTATCATTTGTGTTATACTCCAGACTAGTTCCAGGGTGCTGAGACCACGGACCTCGCACCCAAGACAAGGGAACTGTATTATCATTGTGTTATACTCCAGACTAGTTCCAGGGTGCTGAGACCACGGACCTCGCACCCAAGACTAGGGAACTGTATTATCATTTGTGGTATACTCCAGACTAGTTCCAGGGTGCTGAGACCACGGACCTCACACCCAAGACTAGGTAACTTGTGCGATCATTCTGTTATACATCAGACTAGTTCCAGGGTGTAGAGACCAAGGACCTCACACCCAGACTAGGCATTGTTTGATATTATGACTTATTGCTTTCCTGACCACTCCTCTGTCCTCTGATTCGGTACCTCGCATATCTGATACTCTGTTGCCAAACCTTGCTAGCCTTGGATACCGAATCAGCCTTCTGTCTATGTACTTTATCTGACCGTGTGTTGCCAACCTGGCTTGCCCAACCTCGAGAGCTATCTCTCCCACCAAGAGATAGTCTCCAGATCAGATGGTGACATCCACCTTCAGGTGTCACTAATCTTCTGGTCCTTCCTACTTCCAGCCTGACTCCACACCTTGGAGAGTCTCAGGCTGCTGGAAGGTTTCTGTGTCCTCAAGAGCAGTATTCCTTTACTGCCTTTGATCATCTGCTCAGCAGGTGCATTACTCAAAGTACTACTGTTACACAAAACACTCACATACCATAGGTGTCCAGAGGTTAGCAATATATCTGTATTATAGGTGATTCTGCAGATCATCAATAATCAGGTATATATCTGCATTCTTGGTGATCCTGCAGATCACCAATAATCAGATTCTCTCTGCGTGCTGACACCAATCGTTACACTGCTCCAAACAAAAGTTGTGTTGACTGCCGTGGAACCACCTCTAGGTCCAATGGCCTACGACAACTCCTGCTGCTCCCAAACAAAAATTGTGATGACCGCCGTGGAACCACCTCTAGGTCCCATGGCCTATGACAACTCCTGCTGCTCCCCCCAAAAAATAGAATGACTGCTGTGAAACCACCTCTAGGTCTCATGGCCTACGACAACTCCTGCTGTTCTTAAACAAAAATTGTAATGACCGCCGTGGAACTACCTCTAGGTCCCATGGCCTACGACAACTCCTGCTGCTCCCAAACAAAATTTGTAATGACCGCCGTGGAACTACCTCTAGGTCCCATGGCCTACGACAACTCCTGCTGCTCCCAAAAAAAATTTGTGATGACCACCGTGAAACCACCTCTAGGTCCCATGGCCTACGACAACTCCTGCTGCTCCAAACAAAAATTGTAATGACTGCAGTGGAACTACCTCTAGGTCCCACGGCCTACGACAACTCCTGCTGCTCCCAAAAAAAATTTGTGATGACCACCGTGAAACCACCTCTATGTCCCATAGCCTACGACAACTCCTGCTGCTCCCAAAAAAAATTGTGATGACCGCTGTGAAACCATCTCTAGGTCCCATGGCCTACGACAACTTCTGCTGCTCCAAAAAAAAAATTGTGATGACCACCATGAAACCACCTCTAGGTCCCATGGCCTACGACAGCTCCTGCTGCTCCAAACAAAAATTGTAATGACCGCCGTGGAACTACCTCTAGGTCCCACTGCCTATGACAACTCCTGCTGCTCCCAAAAAAAATTGTGATGACCACCGTGAAACCACCTCTAGGTCCCATGGCCTACGACAACTCCTGCTGCTCCAAAAAAAAAAATTGTGATAACTGCCATGAAACTATCTCTAGGTCCCATGGCCTACGA
Organism: Hyperolius riggenbachi; assembly: GCF_040937935.1. Taxonomy (NCBI): domain Eukaryota; kingdom Metazoa; phylum Chordata; class Amphibia; order Anura; family Hyperoliidae; genus Hyperolius; species Hyperolius riggenbachi. Next base: position 288,631,842 of record NC_090650.1, read on the forward strand.
CAACTCATGCTGCTCCCCCAAAAAAAATTGTGATGACCACCGTGAAACAACCTCTAGGTCGCATGGCCTACGACAACTCCTGCTGCTCCAAGCAAAAAAAAAATTGTAATCAGGATTGTGATTCAGCCACCACTACAGCCAAAGTTATCAGCAGGACTGCCAGGGAACTGGTATTTGTTTAAAAGGAAACATCCATTACGTTTCCTTTCACGTCGTGGAAATGGTTGTGGCAGAATGCGGAATTCCGCGGAATACCGCGGGGATCCACCGGAATGTAGCGGTTACGGAATGTCATTACTGAGGAATTTGGAATTACCGCGATATCGGAAATCGCCTGTTCCGATCATCTCTAATGCTCAGTACTGGTGAGAAATAAGGGTAATTGAAAAGGTGGTAAATACACAAAAAAAGGCAATTTTAAGACCTTGCAGGCACTTTTAAAAATGTAACAAAAATGATGATTTTTTTTTTGTAAAATACTGTAGGTCCCTGAGTGTGTGACCAGCAAGCTCACAGGTATTGTGCATTCTGCGGTCATGTATCCAAACTGCTGCTACTAAATTCCATCTTTGTAAATCGAGATATGATTGCTGCCAGTAAAAATCCCTAGTAAATAAATACCTGATAGATCATAATGTTGCCACTGCTTATTGAAGGTTCTGCCTGAGCTAATATCTGCTTGTTCCTTACACAACTAAATTCAGTGTTGTGGACAGTACTGGCTTATATATTAACAGCTCCTCTAACATTAAATTATACTTTTCTCTGAAACAGCACACTGAATACATTGTCCAGATTAACATTCCCTAAAGCCATGTGCAAATGTAAATAGTCAATTAGGAGACCAAGGCACATCTTGTTTATTCTAGTTTTGGTCAAACAGAACTGTAATGTCACCTCTATAAACAAAGAACTGATAAAAACCTTTTTGTGAAACAACGCGTTTCACAAAGCTTATGCCTGCTTCATCAGGTACAGTGCCAGTTGGCTGTCCTTGAAAAACAGGAGCACATTGTTTACTTTGCCAATAAAGTTTGGAAAATGTACTATAGGTGGCTGTTAATTCTAGAGGGCATGTAGTTATTCATTTTTAATGTTTTAAATATTTAAAGGTAACCTTAAGTGTGCCAAAAAAAATGACATTTACTCACCTGGGGCTTCCCTCAGCCCCCTGCAGCCGATCGGTGCCCTCGCCGTGTCTCGGAGATCCTCCCGTCCTCGCCGGCGACCATTTCCGGTTTGGCCGTCACCGGCTGACAGGCATGGGAACGCGAGTGATTCTTCGCGTTCCCAGCCATAATATCGCCCGATATTGTGGCTGGGAACGCGAAGAATCACTCGCGTTCCCATGCCTGTCGGGCCCTGACCACGAAACCGGAAGTGGTCGCCGGCGAGGACGGGAGGATCTCCGAGACACGGCGAGGGCACCGAGCGGCTGCAGGGGGCTGAGGGAAGCCCCAGGTGAGTAAATGTCATTTTTTTGGCACACTTAAGGTTACCTTTAACACCGTCCTAGGTTCTTCCTACCCTTGATCATATTATCTTAAGTTCCTTGTGTTACTAGTTCTGTAGTACCCCTACAACCCAGAGGTTCACCACCAGCACCACCAGAAAATGTATTCTAGTAGGTAATGGCGGAAATCCCACATGCACCTGAATAATAGTTGCCGATAGCAACCAAATCTGGTGAGTAGAATACAATGGAATATCTCTGACTTGTTTTTTTTTTTACTACCCTGAGCAGCTCATGCATCCCTAAGCATTTTTCCTCTCTGAGGTATACTTACTCTCTTTTATTTTGTGCTCATCAGTTCATTTTCATAAGCAGATAATAGCAATCTGGCTTTTCCTCTGCTGACTTTCTGAGAGTTCCCTTAGTAAGAATGGTAAGTGACATGCTAATAATTTTGAGATGATGAAAATTCTATGCTAATTGTATGCACTTTCATGTAGTTGGGAAACAGACCAAGGAAATGCAGTGGCGGCTGCATTCCATTGGCCCATTTCCAAGCTCTATAAATTTCAATAAAGTATGCATTTATCCAGAATTATAATCATCTAATTGACCATCTCTAATTTTCAACTGTTTCAAAACTGTAATGTGCTTCAAAAGTATTTAGAGAATGGGCCTGATTTACAAAGCGGTGCAAACTTTTTCGCTGACTTTTGCGCGCGCAAAGTGCCGCGATTCGCGCGATCGCGGACTTTTGCGCGCGCAAAATCAGGCCCAATGTCTTTCTATCTGAGCAGAACATTAAATACATATCATGGATAGTGGTGCTTGGATACCTCTTTTTTGATATCCTGATTATTCCGGATCCGGATAGCAAAAAATCTGGAAAAACCCAGATATCTGGATTCGAACCGTTCGGAAATCCGAGTCTATCTAGATATCCGATATCATTATCCGGGAAATCCGGAATCCGGACTGAAATCCGGAACTGGCCTTTAAATTGCTTCCAACACGTCTTTTATAGTAAATGATGCATGATGCATCATTTTTTTTTAAAGAAAAACATCAATTGTTTATGTGGGGAGATATAATACAAAAAAAAAAAGTTAGTAGTACAGTAATCTAATCCCTAATAACCTACAAGCTATACTTTAGCTAAGGTTGGCAGCAGGCCTAGCTTGTGCATACAGCAGGCCCTAACCATGCCTAGCAGCTGCAGCACTGAATCTGACTGTCACACTGACTGAAATCAAAATACAAGCTAGCTAACTAAAAAACAATAAAATACTGGTGTAGTACAGGTGTTTAGGAGCATAAACGCTAGGTTTAACACAGTAATACAGCACTTGCTTAGCCAACAGCACTGGAGATGTCTCTCAGTGAGCAGTCACAAGCAAGGATGAGATTCTCATCATCGCGCCCGCCTTATATACAGGAGGGGCTGGCCAGGGTTCCCCTCTGTGATTGGTTGCTAGGGCTTCGGCTGGGAGCCCTCTGATTGGCTCAATGACGTCATGGATGTCATCTCCATGGTTACACTATCTGGATCGGGTACTTGAACTAGGTATCTGGATGGATTTCCGGATACCTAATACGTATCCGGATTCGCTCGGATAGTGCATTCCTTATTTATCTAGCTATCTGGAATCCGTATCCGAGTTCGGATACCAGAAAAACGTTCGGATATCTGGATAGTTCGGGTATCTGGACTCTGGATGAGCATCCCTGATCATGGAGGCCAAAAGTAAAATATTCCATCGGACCCTTTAGAAATGCAGTCATATGGTACCATGTGAAGAAAGATGATTTTTAAAATCTATGGGATGTCTGTGTTCTAGTTCTTTAACAATTTCATAAAAATTATTTTAATAATGTCAGCAGGATTTTTCTTAGGTGATAAAGGGAGGGAAACATACAGATTCCCTCTAGGGATTAGCGACACTACGTGGTATAACCAGGAAATATTTTTTTTCCTTTTCATGAATAAAAATAGAATGGGGTTCTCTTTAACTATTTCAGTCAGTCCATTGTAAAGTCATGTGGATTGGTTGTCCAGGAGTTAAAAGGCAGTAAACTTGTGCCCTCCCCGATCCATAGCAGATGCCTTTTGACATAGGAGGGTGACTTGCAAGGGAGCTTGACAAGGGCTCCCTCAGTCTGGTACTCACTAGTGAAACTGGACCATGATAAAAGGAAGAAAAAGTATGATCTGGGCACGCTGCAGTACCTAGAATTTTTTTTATTGCAGATCAATACAAATATATGCAAACTCCATATCCCACCACTTATTAAAATGTCTAGGACTGTCAATGTGTTTGTTGTACTAAAAATTCAAGGCTGTCAACAATCTTTAAAAAAAAAAAAAAACAAGGTTACTCAAAAGTGGGTGATCAGTCAAGAGAAAATACACACCATTATCAAACATATGGTTCATAGATGGACCCATACATACATATAGCTCCAAAAGCCAATGCTATTTGCAGGGGCGTAGCTAGAAATGACTGGGCCCCATAGCAAAAAAATGTTATGGGCTCCCCCCCGACCTTCCAACCCCACAAACCTTGGACCTCCCACCCAAACATTCCTCCAGGACCCTCCACTCCTACATTCCCACACCCCTCTAAGTACAGTATAAGTAGCCAGGTGTATAGGTGTCCCCAGTTTAGGTAGTAGTCAGGGGTAGTGTTGGGCGAACAGTGTTCGCCACTGTTCGGGTTCTGCAGAACATCACCCTGTTCGGGTGATGTTCGAGTTCGGCCGAACACCTGACGGTGCTCGGCCAAACCGTTCGGCCATATGGCCGAACTAAGAGCGCATGGCCGAACGTTCCCCGAACGTTCGGCTAGCGCTGTGATTGGCCGAACGGGTCACGTGGTTCGGACCCGAACGCGCTCTGATTGGCCGAACTGTCACGTGGTTCGGGTAAATAAATACCCGAACCACGTCATATCTCCGCCATTTGTCTGTGGGTTTAGCTTTGGGTAGGCAGGCAGGGTAGTTCGCGCTCCAGCCACGCTAGCCAGGGTCCCCCCCAGTCATTGTGTGTCACTGCTGGGAACAGTAGTACACCGCTCGTTCAGCCACACTATATAGCATTCTGTGTACTGTTCTGTGTCTGCTGGGAACAGTGGTACACCGCTCGTTCAGCCACACTATATAGCATTCTGTGTACTGTTCTGTGTCTGCTGGGAACAGTGGTACACCGCTCGTTCAGCCACACTATATAGCATTCTGTGTACTGTTCTGTGTCTGCTGGGAACAGTAGTACACCGCTCGTTCAGCCACACTATATAGCATTCTGTGTACTGTTCTGTGTCTGCTGGGAACAGTAGTACACCGCTCGTTCAGCCACACTATATAGCATTCTGTGTACTGTTCTGTGTCTGCTGGGAACAGTAGTACACCGCTCGTTCAGCCACACTATATAGCATTCTGTGTACTGTTCTGTGTCTGCTGGGAACAGTGGTACACCGCTCGTTCAGCCACACTATATAGCATTCTGTGTACTGTTCTGTGTCTGCTGGGAACAGTAGTACACCGCTCGTTCAGCCACACTATATAGCATTCTGTGTACTGTTCTGTGTCTGCTGGGAACAGTAGTACACCGCTCGTTCAGCCACACTATATAGCATTCTGTGTACTGTTCTGTGTCTGCTGGGAACAGTAGTACATCGCTCGTTCAGCCACACTATATAGCATTCTGTGTACTGTTCTGTGTCTGCTGGGAACAGTAGTACACCGCTCGTTCAGCCACACTATATAGCATTCTGTGTACTGTTCTGTGTCTGCTGGGAATAGTGGTACACCGCTCGTTCAGCCACACTATATAGCATTCTGTGTACTGTTCTGTGTCTGCTGGGAACAGTAGTACACCGCTCGTTCAGCCACACTATATAGCATTCTGTGTACTGTTCTGTGTCTGCTGGGAACAGTAGTACACCGCTCGTTCAGCCACACTATATAGCATTCTGTGTACTGTTCTGTGTCTGCTGGGAATAGTGGTACACCGCTCGTTCAGCCACACTATATAGCATTCTGTGTACTGTTCTGTGTCTGCTGGGAACAGTGGTACACCGCTCGTTCAGCCACACTATATAGCATTCTGTGTACTGTTCTGTGTCTGCTGGGAACAGTAGTACACCGCTCGTTCAGCCACACTATATAGCATTCTGTGTACTGTTCTGTGTCTGCTGGGAACAGTAGTACACCGCTCGTTCAGCCACACTATATAGCATTCTGTGTACTGTTCTGTGTCTGCTGGGAATAGTGGTACACCGCTCGTTCAGCCACACTATATAGCATTCTGTGTACTGTTCTGTGTCTGCTGGGAATAGTGGTACACCGCTCGTTCGCCACTGTATAGCATTGTGCTCTGTGTCGCTGCTGGGAATAGTGGTACACCGCTCACCCGTCACTGTATAGCATTGTGCTCTGTGTCGCTGCTGGGAATAGTGGTACACCGCTCACCCGTCACTGTATAGCATTGTGCTCTGTGTCGCTGCTGGGAATAGTGGTACTGTATAGCATTTCTGTACTGCCACTGTACTGCTGCCAGTCAGCGTGTACTGTAAGGATAAGTGAAATGAGGAAGAAATCCGGTGAAAGAGGGAGGGGCAAGGGAAGAGGTGTTTCCCCTGACGGTTCACGTACAGGCCACAGGGGAGCACCCAAGAAAACCCACTCAATACCGCCCATGTTGTCCAGGACAACAACCCTCACAAATCCAAAAGAACAGGACCAGATAATTACTTGGATGACCTCTCAAGCGTCCAGCAGTGGGTTAAGCAGCACCAGCACATCACGCACGAGGTCCGAGTCCTCAGCCAGTTACAAGGAGCCAGTGGGCACAAAGCTGACACAACCGGCAGCGACACCACGCACACAACTGCCAGATAACCAGTCCGATGAATTACCTCAGGACACAATGGGGTATTCGCAGGAGCTATTCCCAGCCCAACAAACTTCCACCTTTCAAAGGTCAATGGAGGAACAGCCAGAAATGTTGTGCCTGGATTCACAACCGTTAACTGTGGGAAATGCACCGCGCACTGAAATACAAGGCGAGTCCGAAGAGGACTCGGAAACCCAAATCCCAGAGCAATTTGGGCAGGAGGGGTTGCAATTGCAGGAGGTCGGCCGACAAGATCTGGAAGACGACGTTGGAGTGTGCTGCGCAGAGGTTGTTGTGGGGAGCTCTACTCCACGGCGGTGGCCCACAATGACATATGACGAGTTTGAGGAGATGGAAGAGGAGGGTATGGACAATGTGGACAGAGACCCAGATTTTGTTTGTGAACGAGAACATCGCCGTCGTAGCAGCAGCACAGATGAGTCTGTTGAAGAACACACTGCTGCACGAGTTCGCCTTGTGCCACAAGGTAGGCGGCGCGCAATTTCAGGCACCACAAGCGTGGAAGTTCAAGTGAGAGGCAAAAGAGGAGCAAACAGAAATCGCCAGCAAGGAGGCAGGTGCTCCAAAGTCTGGGCTTTCTTTGAAGACTGCACTGAGGATGTTACCATGGCGATTTGCAAGGTGTGCAAGACCCGCCTGAGCAGGGGGAAAAATATTAACAACCTCTCCACCACCAGCATGAGCCGTCACATGCTATCCAAACATCCCACTCTTTGGGCAAACGCGTCAGGACAGGGTACCAGAAACAACACTGCCTCCCTTGGGTTCACCAGACTCACCACCAGACCCGCCTCAGCAGCAGCAGTAGCCCAGCCATTGCGTGGTTCACAACATTCACAAACATCAGACGACGCTGACACTGTCACTTTCCGGAGTAGTGCTCTTGAGGTCTCCCAGTGTTCATCAAACACAACAACCAACAGCCCTTCCGTGTGCAGCGCTACGGTTCAGTTGTCTGTGTCGGAGATGTTTGAGCGCAAGAGGAAATTGCCAGCAAATGACCCCCGGGCCGTGGCAGTAACAGCCAGCATAGCCAAGCTTCTGGCCTGCGAAATGCTGCCATATCGATTGGTGGAGACAAACAGCTTCAAGGGCATGATGTCAGTGGCCATCCCACGTTACGTGGTTCCCAGCCGCTACCACTTTGCACGCTCTGCAGTGCCTGAGTTGCATGAGCACGTGGTCAGCAAAATAACCCGAAGCTTGAAGAATGCCGTTGCCTGCAAGGTTCACCTCACCACTGACACCTGGACGAGTGCGTTCGGCCAGGGTCGATACATCTCCCTTACCGCGCACTGGGTGAACCTTGTGGAGCCTGGCAGCGATTCCTCACCTGCTACGGCACGGGTGTTGCCCACGCCACAAACAGCTGCACCGCCGTCCCTCCCACTGGATAACAGCAGCACCTACCTCTCTGACTCCTTCTCCTCCAACGCATCTCAAAGCTGTACCTCATCCGGAAACGCTAACCCAGCAGCAGTAGGATCGTGGAAGCAGTGCAGCACAGCTGTTGGCATGCGTCAGCAAGCGTTGCTGAAGCTAATCTGCCTTGGGGATAAGCAGCACACAGGGGAGGAAATTTGGAGGGGAATAAAGGAACAGACGGATTTGTGGCTGGCACCGCTGGACCTGAAACCGGGCATGGTTGTGTGTGATAATGGGAGTAATCTCATTCGCGCTTTAAGGTTGGCTAAGCTGACACACATCCCTTGCCTGGCGCACGTGATGAACCTAGTAGTTCAGCGGTTCCTGAGGACATACCCAGGCGTGCCCGATCTGCTGTTGAAGGTGCGTCGAGTGTCCAAACATTGTAGAAATTCCAGTACTGCTTCGGGGGCACTCGCCAAGATGCAGGAGCGCTTCAATCTCCCCCACCATCGCTTGCTGTGTGATGTCCCTACGCGCTGGAATTCTACGCTGCACATGCTAGCCCGCTTTTGCGAGCAGAAGAGTGCAGTGGTCCAGTACATGACGGCGCAGTACCGAGGCGCATCCGGCCAGCTGCCAAGCTTCTGTGGATCCGATTGGGCCAACATGTTGGACCTCTGCCAAGTCCTCCAAAATTTTGAGCAATCCACGTTGCTTGTGAGCAGTGACAACTCTTCAGTCAGCATTACCATACCACTGCTGTGTTTACTGAAGAGGTCGATGTTAAAAATCAAGGAAACAGCTGTCATGATGCAACTGGGGGAATCTGAAGGAGAAAACGATCAGCGTGATGGTACCAACATCAGGCCATCCGCCTCAGGGAACGCTGGCCCCAGCAGCTATGACGAAGAAGAGGAGGAGGAACAGCTGGAGTTGGAGCAGGAATTTCATGCCACCACTGACGAGGGCCAGAGCGGTGCACGTTGGACTTCCACAATTCAACGCGAATGGTCAGCAGAAGCAGACCAGGAGGAAGGTGACGACTATGATGCATCACAACAACTATCACAACGCTCACAAGAGGATGATGAGGATTCTGGTAGGACTCTGGCACACATGGCTCAATTCATGCTAGACTGCATTGAACGTGACCCACGCATTGTGCGCATTCTGGACAACACCAATTACTGGGTTTATACCCTTCTGGATCCACGGTACAAACACAATGTTCCAAAACTGCTTGAAGAAAGAGTCAGACAGGTCAAAATGGAAGAATACCAGCAGGCCCTTGTGGAGACTTTAGAGAGGAGATTGACATCCTCCCCCTCCTCTAGCCAGTTGTACGCAGACAGACTGACTTCCGCAAACCCAGGACGACCAGGAGGGCAGCAAACAACGCAAGCCGCAGCTAGTACCCAAAAGGGAATGGTATCGGCAGTGTCCTTGGAGTGGGAAAATTTTCTGACACCCATGCAGCCGCAGCCCACTGAACAGCAAGCGTGCAGATCCACCTCCAACACCGATCGCCTGGAGAAGATGGTCAAGGACTACATGTCAGATGGCGTAGCTGTGTCGAACCATCCATCTGCACCCTTCAACTATTGGGTATCGAAGCTAGACACCTGGCACGAACTGGCAATGTACGCAATAGAGGTGCTGGCTTGCCCGGCAGCCAGCGTTATGTCGGAACGCTGTTTCAGTGCTGCCGGAGGCATCGTCACAGATCGGCGTATCCGCCTCTCTACAGAAAATGCAGACCGTCTGACTCAAATTAAAATGAATCAATCCTGGATTGGAAATGACTACGCAACACTCCAGGACCCCAACCAAGTAACATGACCAATGAACATCTGGGATGGTGTTGCGTTTCCGGGCCCTGTTTATTGAACCTCTCATCTGTATTACATTTATGACTGCATGGCGGCAAAAAGCATGCTATCCGCACGCTTTTTGTCCACATGCAAGGCCTGGGTTGTTGTGTCTCACAAAGCGTGGCCTTCTCCTCCTGCGCCTGCTCCTGTTCCATCACGTCTGCTGCTGCTGGGTTAGCGTTGCCGCGTGGTCCCTGTTTATTGAACCACTTATCTTTATTACATTTATGACTGCATGGCGGTACAAAGCATGCTATCCGCACGCTTCTTGCCCTCATGCAAGGCCTGGGTTGTTGTGTCTCACAAAGCGTGGCCTTCTCCTCCTGCGCCTCCTCCTGTTCCATCACGTCTGCTGCTGCTGGGTTAGCGTTGCCGCGTGGTCCCTGTTTATTGAACCACTTATCTTTATTACATTTATGACTGCATGGCGGTACAAAGCATGCTATCCGCACGCTTCTTGCCCTCATGCAAGGCCTGGGTTGTTGTGTCTCACAAAGCGTGGCCTTCTCCTCCTGCGCCTGCTCCTGTTCCATCACGTCTGCTGCTGCTGGGTTAGCGTTGCCGCGTGGTCCCTGTTTATTGAACCACTTATCTTTATTACATTTATGACTGCATGGCGGTACAAAGCATGCTATCCGCACGCTTCTTGCCCTCATGCAAGGCCTGGGTTGTTGTGTCTCACAAAGCGTGGCCTTCTCCTCCTGCGCCTCCTCCTGTTCCATCACGTCTGCTGCTGCTGGGTTAGCGTTGCCGCGTGGTCCCTGTTTATTGAACCACTTATCTTTATTACATTTATGACTGCATGGCGGTACAAAGCATGCTATCCGCACGCTTCTTGCCCTCATGCAAGGCCTGGGTTGTTGTGTCTCACAAAGCGTGGCCTTCTCCTCCTGCGCCTGCTCCTGTTCCATCACGTCTGCTGCTGCTGGGTTAGCGTTGCCGCGTGGTCCCTGTTTATTGAACCACTTATCTTTATTACATTTATGACTGCATGGCGGTACAAAGCCTGCTATCCGCACGCTTCTTGCCCTCATGCAAGGCCGGGGTTGTTGTGTCTCACAAAGCGTGGCCTTCTTCTCCTCCTGCGCCACCCTCCTCCTGTTCCATCACGTGTGCTGCTGCTGGGTTAGCGTTACCGGTCCCTTTTCCTGGAACCTCTTATATGTATTACATTTATGACTGCATGCCGACAAAAAACATGTTACCTGTGCAAAGAAAACAGACATTTCCCGCATTTAAAAGACAGTTTTCCCTTTGAAACTTTAAAATCGATTTTCTCAAAAACTATAAGCTCTTTTTGCTAAAAAAAATTTTCCTCTTGTACCCACTCCCAAGGTGCACATACCCTGTAAATTTGGGGTATGTAGCATGTAAGGAGGCTTTACAAAGCACAAAAGTTCGGGTCCCCATTGACTTCCATTATGTTCGGAGTTCGGGTCGAACACCCGAACATCGCGGCCATGTTCGGCCTGTTCGGCCCGAACCCGAACATCTAGATGTTCGCCCAACACTAGTCAGGGGCGTAACTAGAAAATCACTGGGCCCCCTTGTGGCAACAGCAATTTAACCTAAATACTGTACAAACGTTTTAACTCATACATGAACATTATGGAAAATCCAAGTTGAAAATAAACTGTGAAGATAAACAATTTCATCCATCCTACTCCTGAAAAATAAATTCATTTTGTACAACCTCCCAGTTTTATTTTCTATTTTAAAAAGTTAAAAAAGTAGGTTTAATGCTATTGTCTCATATGATGATGATTCAGCTTTTCCCATAGTCTCGCAGTTAGCAATCATGTAACCCCAACAAAACAAATTCAGCAATCATGAGGCCCCCATCAAGACCAATTCAGCAAAAATGAGGCCCCCAACATGACAAATTCAGCAATCGTGAGGCCCCCAACAAGACAAATTCAGCAATCATGAGGCCCCCACCAAGACACATTTAGCAGTCATGAGGCACATAAATAGACAGCATTTCACATAAATAGGCAGAATGCCCCCTTAATATGGTAGACACCTCTCACCTGGCTTCTGAATTCTCCTGTACTGGCTGCTGTGCCTGGCAATACTGTTTTTGGCTGTATTGAGGATGATGTGTGGGCTGAAAGGCCTGGTAGTGATGCTGTAGACTGGCTGGCGGTGATGCTGTGGCCGGGTCGGCTGGCGGTGATGCTGTGGCCGATGCTGTGGCTGGGTTGGCAGTGATGCTGTGGCTGGGTTGGCTGGCGGTGATGCTGGGCTGTGCTTGGCTGGTTGAAGTAAATGCTGGCCTGACTGGTGGTGATGCTGTGGCCTTTTTGACAGTGATTCTGGGCTGGTTGGCTGGTGGTGATGCTAGGCTGGCTGGCCTGGATAGTTTAGATAGTGACAGGTGCCCCCTAGTTAAGGTAGCGCCTGGAGTCCCCAAGTTTAGGTAGTGACAGGAGTCCCACCAGTTCAGGTAGTGACAGGAGCCCCCCCAGTTCAGGCAGTGACAGGAGCCCCCGAGTGTAAGTAGTGACAGGTGACCCCCAGTTAGGAAGTGACTGACAGGGATCTCCAGATTAGGTTGTGAGTGACAGGGACCCCCAGGTTAGGTTGTGAGTGACAGGCGCCCCCCAGTTAAGTAGTGAGTGACAGGCGTCCCCAGGTTAGGTTGTGAGTGACAGGGACCCCCAGGTTAGGTTGTGAGTGACAGGCACCCCCCAGTTAAGTAGTGAGTGACAGGCGCCCCCCCAGGTTAGGTCGTGAGTGACAGGGACCCCCAGGTTAGGTTAGGATTGACAGGCGCCCCCCAGTTAAGTAGTGAGTGACAGGCGCCCCCCAGTTAAGTAGTGAGTGACAGGTGCCCCCCCAGGTTAGGTTGTGAGTGACAGGGACCCCCAGGTTAGGCTGCCTTTCCCCCTCCCCCCGGGCCCGCTCAGGGCCGTTTTTGAGGGCTGGAGGGGTCGCAGCATGAGGGGAGAGCTTGGTGGCACCTCGGTGGGGAGGGGGGAAGGCCCCCCTCCCTCACCTCAGGCTCTCCCCTCTGCGCTCTCCCCTCCAGCATTAAACAAAGATTGTATGCAGGCGGAGGCGGCGGGGCAGCGGCGGCAGATACATACCTTCTGTGTGCTCCAGCCTCCACCGATGCGTCTCTCTAGCTTCTGACGCGACTTCCGGTATAAACAGGAAGTCGCGTCAGAAGCTAGAGAGATGCAACGGTGGAGGCTGGAGCGCACGGAAGGTATGTATCTGCCGCCGCTCCCCCGCCGCCTCCGCCTGCATACAATCTTTGTGTAATGCTGGAGGGGAGAGCGCAGAGGGGAGAGCCTGAGGTGAGGGAGGGGGGGCCTTCCCCCTCCCCACCGACGTGCCACCAAGCTCTCCCCTCATGCTGCGACCTCTCCAGTACCTAGCGGGGCATCCTGCTGCGGGCCCCCCTGACGTAGGGGCCCCGTGGCAACGCTATGGTTGCTATCCCCATTGCTACGCCTTTGGCTATTTGTTAGTATGAAACACATTTTCCAGACACTTCTATAGATGGCAGTAACTAGCAACCAGGTATGGTTTAACTTAGCTAGATCTCCAGCTGCATCATAAATCTCCAAACGGAAAAAACATGAAAAAATTGTACCATGTATGGGCAACATTAGAGTAACTCACACAATGATCTAGTAAAAAAAGACTCTTCTTCTGCTCCACTCACTGATTTTATGATCAGTTGTGAATGACCTTTGAGACATGTTGGTTCACTGTTCCTCGTGACAGCTGGATCCCTGTCTTATATTGACAGCTAGGCCTCCTGTGCCTCTGGGTCCCATACTAGCCCTGTGGAAAAGAGAGAGTCTGGCCAATAACATTACAAAGTAAAATACAGCAGATATGTTGCGCTGCGTAATATGTTGGCGCTTTATAAATACAATAAATAATAATATTAAAATAATAATAATAATAATAATAATAATAATAATAATAATAATAATAATAATAATAATAATATGTTGTTTTTGGTGAAGGAAGTATCAAGTTTATTTTATTCTGGCAGACTAAGCAAATATAAAAACTAGGGATGGGACGAATCCACAATTTCTTTGAATCCGAATACAAATTCGAATATTTTGAACCTTTCGAATCCCGAATCTAACGAATCCTGCACATAAGAATTGTGTGGTATAATTGCCCACAGTATAGGTACCCAGGCATAGGTACCCACAGTATAGGTAGCGAGGTAAAGGTGCCTTCAGTATAGCTAGCTAGGTATAGGTGCCTTCAATATTGGTAGCTTTCAGTATAGGTAGCAAGGTATATCGGCCTTCAGTATAGGTAGCAGGGTATATGAGCCTTCAGTATAGGTAGCAAGGTATATGTGCCTTCAGTATAGGTAGCAGGGTATACGGGCATTCACTATAGGTAGTAAGGTACATGTGCCTTCAGTATAGGTAGGTAGCTAGGTATAGGGGCCTTCAGTATAGATAGCAAGGTATATGTGCCTTCAGTATAGGTAGGTAGGTATAGGGGCCTTCAGTATAGGTAGTAAGGTACATGTGCCTTCAGTATAGGTAGGTAGGTAGGTATAGGGGCCTTCAGTATAGGTAGTAAGGTACATGTGCTTTCAGTATAGGTAGGTAGGTAGGTAAAAGGTCCTTCAGTATAGGTAGCAGGGTATAGGGCCTTAAGTATAGGTAGGTATATAGGTAGGTAGGTATAGGGGCCTTCATGTAGGTTGGTAGGTATATGGGGCCTTCACGTAGGTAGGTAGGTAGGTAGGTATAGGAGCCTTTAGGTAGGTAGGTAGGTATAGTGGCCTCCTCTGTCCCCCTGCGCCTCCTCCGCTCGCCCCCTTGCATAAATAAGTATCCACTCACCTTTCCCATGTAGTGCAGAGCGGCAGACCTCTTCATTACTTCTCTGTAGTGGCTGGACCGGCTTTTACTGATGACGTAATAGTAAAAGCCGATCACTAGGGCGAACCAGGAAGTCGGCGAGAGGTCTGCCGCTCTGCATTCCGCTCTTGATAGGTGAGCGGCTACTGCTTAACCATGCGGGGGGCGAGCGAGGAGGCGCGCGGGGTCGGAGGAGGACGAGGGCGAGCGGGGGGAGCGGCGGATGCGCTGGGATGCAGTGTCGGGATTCAGCGGATTCGGGGAGCAGTAAATGGCGTCGGGATTTGAATCCAGGAATCTCAAATATTTCCCAATATTCGAGGGATTCGTGGATTCGCCGTATTCATCGTCCCATCCCTAATAAAAACCCAACACTCAAATAATATTTGAATTATCAAAACTTTGCGCGCGCAAACTTAGCACGCGATCTGATTGAGAAATCCGGTGCTAACCTACTTAGCACCCTGGGTAGCACATCTAAAGACTCTAGGGGCCTGATTCACAAAGCGGTGCTAACAGTTAGCACCCTGGTGAAAAGCCCTTTATCACGCCTAAACTCAGTTTAGGCATGATAAGTTTAGGTGTGATAAGTTTAGGTGTGATAAGTTTAGGCATGATAAGTTTAGGTGTGATAAGTTTAGGCATGATAAGTTTAAGCACCAACTGTGTTAGCACCGCAGTGCACAGCTGATCAAAAGTTTTGCGCTAGCAAAGTCTGGTGCACATCGCATAGAGTTTAATGGCGCTGCTTTGCGTGTGGGACTTTGCACGCTATCTACACTTATCTAAACTTAGCATGCCTAAACTTATCACACCTAAACTTATCATGCCTAAACTTATCACACCTAAACTGGCTTTTCACCAGAGTGGTGCAATGGTTATCATGCCTAAAGTCTTTAACTGGGTTAGCACCGCTTTGTGAATCGAGCCCCTAAACTGGCTTTTCACCAGCGTGGTGCAATGGTTATCACGCCTAAAGTCTCTAACTGGGTTAGCACCGCTTTGTGAATCGAGCCCTAGATGTGCTAAGTAGGTTAGCACCGCTTTTTGAATCAAGCCCTGAATCTCTGAAACGCAGGATGGCTGTGTAGCCTGCAGGTGGCAAGTAAACATTTTTCCCTTAGAAATAATTTTACAGGACAAATATCACATCAAACAAACAACAGATATATTTTGATCTCATTATCATTCTTTGAACAGACTTAATGTAGAGCCATTGCATTTCCACAGGGTAATGCTACACGACTTTATACAGCTCTTACAGCACAGACTATAATACATATTCCCATCCCACAAGAAAAATTCTTTGAAAAATAATTTGAAAAATAATTATATCACGCATGCAGAAATGTAGGGCATAAAGTTAAAACAGAATAAAGAAAAAGTTAGGGTGAAGGATAAACACACAGTCATATTAGCACATAAAGAGGAATGAATACAATCTTTCACTTGCTGGATTTATCAAAGAGCTGAATAGAATATGTTACAAGTATGAATGTTCAAATAGATGGCCCATTATGAAACAGCTGTTTCAATCTAATCAGGACTGAGTCCAGAGCAACCTCCACTGTGTGTCTGTTCTTAGACGTTAATATCTATAACCATAATTCATAATTCCATATCTATGGCTAATGTAACACCTTCAAATCACATGTACTGTATAACTGGAATACTCTAAAAATAATTAGTTTTTTATATATATATTATTACATGGGAGTATTTTAAACTTAATTTTCTTCACTTTCCATCTGCATGCAGAGGATATCTAAAATCGCCCAGACAATACTGCAGTTACCATGGATATTCATTTTCTGAACACTGAATGCATCACATCTGAAATTGTTCCTCTTGAATTTATTTTATCAATGAAGAAAGAAAGAAAGAAAGAAAGAAAGAAAGAAAGAAAGAAAGAAAGAAAGAAAGAAAGAAAGAAAGAAAGAAAGAAAGAAAGAAAGAAAGAAAGAAAGAAAGAAAGAAAGATTTCTTTTATTTTAATAAGTCAATATAACTATTTCTGAAAATAAGACTGAAAGGAAGCTCAGAGTTTACCAATAAAACAAATCTTTATTGCACATAGTAGACAAAATTATGCTATAGAAACCAGTTTAAAACCCCCACCATTAAAATGAAAGCTATGCGGTGAAATCAACTGACATGAGGACCTGAGACTGTTCCTTAAGAGTGCACTCCAATAAACCAAATACTGTACCGGTATTTTTCTATCTTCAGGCCCAATTTACAGGATTTTCCACTAAAGTATGACAGTCACTGAATGAGTCCACTTTCAACCTTCTGTCCAGGGCCATTTTTTGGTCTGTGTGGGCAGGGCAACCGCTTTGGGCGCAGACCGTCAAGCAAAAGAAGGGGGTGTAGGCAGAAGGATATAACCACTAGGGAGCTGGTGATGCGTGGTGCAGCCAATTGGAAGAAGAAGATTACCAGCTCAATCACCTTCCTTGACTCCTCCTAGGCTGCCTACGTCAGACGTCAAGTCATCATCACGTCACCACCGCGTGATGACACCTGATGTCCTGTAGCGGTACTGCAGGCTGTCAGTGCGTGGCGCCCATGGAGGAGTCCGCTTGCCAGGGCTCTCTTTGCCTGTGTGTTTTCCTGGTCCCTGCTTTCTCCTGGATGAGAGGCTGGTCACTAGTAAGTAGGCAGATCTACTTGTGACCTGTGGCTGTGTGACTGTCCCTAAAGAGTATGGGTTCGCGAGTCCACAGTGTGGGGGGAAAGGGGTTGCAATTTTTACACCCTTGCCCTGGGTGCAATTTAGCCTAGAAACTGCCCTGCTTCTGTAACCCCCTGTGTCTAGCTGACATGCCTCTTAGTGCAATGCTGCAACCCACTCATTATTGACACATATCTATGAAGTGTCAAACCTCTAACCAGCCCAGCCAGCTTGCACTATACAATGAAAGCCAATATGGCAACTCACCTGCTACTACCCTGTGTAGTGAGACAGTGTTCTTGGCCCTATGTCTTAGCAGGAGGGTGTGATGAAACGCGGAAAAGCCGCTGTCTCTCAAGGCGAGGCGGCTGTTTCCGCGTCCAGCATGGCGTCACAACGCGGAAAAAACGCCGCATGCCGCTTAGGCAGAGCGGCGGAATCCGCATCGGAGGCGGCTCCCGCACTCAGTTCACTGGATACATTGCAAGACAGTACTGGTGTGGCTGGGACTGATAGTCCACCAAGATTCAGACTTACACGTGCGCGAGCACAGAGGCAGAGTTTAAATAGCAGTTAGAAGGGTGTCGGCTGACCAGCTGGGTCAGCTGACAAATTCCACTGCTCTCATTGGACCAGCAATTAGGGAGGTCCTGGAAAGGTCCTAGAGTATATATA
This sequence comes from Hyperolius riggenbachi, assembly GCF_040937935.1. Lineage (NCBI taxonomy): Eukaryota > Metazoa > Chordata > Amphibia > Anura > Hyperoliidae > Hyperolius > Hyperolius riggenbachi. Next base: position 288,649,645 of record NC_090650.1, read on the forward strand.
CTGCTGGTTGTTCACTTGCTCTTTGTCTGGCGTGCGATCACATATGTGGAAGCACCCAGATCCGTAGTCAGATCCGCAAGTGTGCCGGGACCAGCTGGAGCTGTAATCCTACACTTAGCTAGATTTTGTTGATAGCTTAAAGTACTAGTTTGATTGTGATTATTTGTTATGACTTTTGCCTGCCTTGACTACCCTTCTGAACTCTGATCTTGTACCTTGATATTTCTGATACCCTGTTGCCGAACCCCGGCTCGTTTCTAGACTCCGCCTCAGCCTCCTGATTCTGTACCTCGATATTTCTGATACCCCGTTACTGAACCCTGCCTGTACTTAGACTCCGCCTTTGCCTCCTGATCTTGTACTTTATCTGTCCGTGTGTGTACGACCTGGCTTGTCCGACCTCGAGAACCTACCTTACCGTTAGAGGCGGTTCCTCGCTCTGTTAGCGACCTTTCCTCCTGAGGGTCACTTCCAGACATCCTTCCTACTGTCAGTCTGACTCCTCCCGTCTTGGAGAGCTCAGGTCTGCAGAAGGAATCTGTGCAGTACTCCTTGCTGCACTGAGGCCTAGTCCTCAAAGTGTTACTGTTACACCAAACACTACACTCTACTCAGGTGAACAGAGGTTAGCTAGTATATCGGATTATCGGTGAGACTGCAGATCACTTATAATCTGGTATATATCTGTATTTCCAGTGATACTGCAGATCACCGGTAATCAGATCCTCTCTGTGCTTCACCGATCGTTACAGAACGCCAGACCAAATACAAAATGGACGCAAACACTGATTGTCTGGGTGTACTTGCCACTTCGGTGGACAACATCAATCAAGTACTGGGCGCCCACATAACTCTTATTGATGCCCTATCAGGGTCTGTACAAACCCTCCAGACATCAGTGGATCATGTGCGATCCTCTCCTAGCTCTGACATACGTATGCCTGTACCTGAAAGCTTTTCCGGCCACAGATCTGACTTCCGGAATTTTAGGAGTAGAGTATTGTCCTATTTTGAGTTGAGACCCCAATCTTCGGGTACTGAGACCCAGAGGGTCACGTTTATAAAGACTTTGTTGTCTGGCGACTCCCAGTCTTGGGCATATAGCCTGCCCGCCGGAGACAAAGCTCTTACCTCTGTAGAGGAATTCTTTAAAGCTATGGCAGTAATTTACGACGATTCGGACCTTGCTTTGACTTCTGAGCGGAAGCTTAAGCTTTTGCGTCAAGGCGAAGGTCCGGTCGAAGATTACGCGGCCGAGTTTAGGAGGTGGTCAGTTACGGCCAGGTGGGACACTTATGCCCTATTAGATCGTTTCTTGTCAGGGCTGTCCGATGAGGTCTCTGATTTGATGTTAAGCCAGCCCGAGCCCAGAACAGTCGATGAGGCCATCTCAGCGGCCATCCGAATCGACCGCAGGCTGCGCTACCAAAAACAGACCAGGGGTAGTTCCCGTGTCAGAGGGGTATCTTACACTACGGTCCCAGTGACTCCACCTCCTACTATTTCACCTTCTCCCGTCTTGCCTCCATCCGAGCCGATACAGATTGCTCGGTCAAAATTGACACAGGTAGAGCGAAGACGGAGAATGACCGAACAGCTGTGTCTGTACTGAGCTGAAGGGGGGCATATAGTACAGAACTGCCCTAACAAGCCGGGAAGATGCTACCGTTTAGGAGTGGTAGGGGGTAGCACCCTGACCCTAGGTGCCCGGCTCATACCCTTAAACGAAAATTTTTTGCTCCTTCCATGTATGATTACATGGGGGGACAAATCTGAAGCCACAGAAGCCTTTGTTGATTCTGGCTCCGCGGCTAACTTTATGAGTTCAGAGTTCGCAGAAAAGTTGGGCATTCCGCTCACCCCAGTAAAACCACCTATCCAGGTTACTGCTGTGGACGACTCCCCGCTGCAAAGGGACCGTCCGCTGTCTCAGACACCAGAGGTGGAAGTCACTATTGGGGTTCTGCATAACGAAAGTCTAAGTTTCTTTGTATTACACATGACCACCTCCACAATTGTTTTAGGAATGCCCTGGCTGCAGCTCCATTCGCCACAGATTAATTGGGCTACAGGACAATTAACTAGTTGGTCAGACTTCTGTTCCCAACAGTGTCTAGGGAAGGTGACTTTAGGTCAGACCAAGTTGCATGTGGAGGGGGTTCCCGAGCAATACTCCGAGTTCTCGGATGTATTCTGTCCCAAGGCTGCTGACAAGTTACCTCCTCATCGCCCTTTCGATTGCCCCATCGATCTCCGTGCCGGTTGTATGCCCCCTAGGGGTCACCTGTATAATTTGTCTGGACCAGAGAAAATAGCAATGCAGGAGTACATTCGTGACAATTTAGGCAAAGGGTTGATTCGCCCCTCCCGGTCGCCTGCAGGGGCCGGATTCTTTTTTGTTAAGAAAAAAGACGGAGGGCTGCGACCATGCATCGACTACCGTGGCCTGAATAAAATCACGGTGAAGAATCGTTATCCGTTACCATTGATAGACGATTTATTTACACAAGTCACCAACGCTAAGATCTTTTCAAAATTAGATCTGAGGGGTGCATACAACCTGGTCCGCATTAGAAAGGGTGATGAATGGAAGACGGCCTTCAACACTCCCGACGGGCATTACGAGTACTTAGTGATGCCCTTCGGGTTGTGCAATGCGCCAGCCGTCTTTCAAGAATTAATCAACGAGGTATTCAGGGAGGTGTTGGGTAGGTTTGTACTAGTATACCTTGACGATATACTAATCTATTCCAACAACCTCCCCGAGCACAGGGTCCACGTTAAATTCGTGTTGGACAAATTGAGGCAAAATATGCTGTATGCCAAGGTGGAGAAATGTATTTTCGAGGTGACCACTGTCACATTTTTAGGGTATGTGATCTCCACCTCAGGCCTGTCAATGGATCCTGCCAAGGTCACAGCTGTCCTGGAATGGCCACAGCCAGTGGGGTTGAAGCCCCTGCAAAGATTTTTAGGTTTTGCGAATTACTATAGGAGGTTCATAAAGGGATACTCCACGATGATTGCCCCTCTTACCAGTCTCACAAAAAAGGGGGCAGATACCAACCACTGGTCTCCTGAGGCTGTGGCAGCTTTTTCTCACTTGAAAAAATTGTTTTGCTCTGCACCCATATTGAGACACGTAGATACCTCTTACCCATTCATTGTGGAGGTTGATGCCTCAGAAGTTGGAGTAGGGGCTGTGCTGTCTCAACGCTCTGGGCTGCAGGGAAGGTTGCACCCGTGTGCCTATTTCTCTCGGAGGTTTTCACCGGCAGAGAAAAACTACGACATAGGCAACCGGGAACTTCTGGCCATTAAATTGGCATTTGAAGAATGGCGCCACTGGTTAGAAGGGGCAGAACACACGATCACGGTGTATACTGATCACAAGAATCTGGAATACATCGAGGGGGCTAAGAGACTAAGTCCCCGACAGGCCCGTTGGTCGTTATTTTTTACGAGGTTCAGATTTATTATCACATACACTCCAGGCAGCAAAAACATCAAGGCAGATGCCCTGTCCAGATGTTTCGAATTAGAGACAGCACAGCCCCCCGCTCCTGAGTCCATCATCCCGCAGAGGCTGGTGTTAGCAGCCACAGAGACCTGGGAGGATTGGACAAAGGTTTTGGGTCCCTTTCAGCAGGATGTCCATGAGGGAAAACCGGAGGGGGTCTTGTTTATCCCACTGTTTTTTCGTCTACAGGTCTTACAAATGTTTCACGCCCATAAGAGTGCTGGTCACCCTGGTGCTGCCAGAACGCAGGATCTGATTGCCAGGTGTGCTTGGTGGCCTTCTATGGCATCAGACTGCAAGGAATATGTCAGGGAATGTGCGGTATGTGCCAAAAGTAAACCCTCCCGGCAGGCACCTGTCGGTACCTTACAGCCTTTACCCGCCCCGAGTGAACCATGGACCCACTTGTCCATGGATTTTGTGGGTGAGCTCCCCAGGTCTGAAGGCATGTCGGTCATTTGGGTGGTAGTCGACCGCTTCAGCAAAATGGCCCATTTCGTGCCTTTGAAAGGACTCCCCTCGGCCCAAGAATTGGCTGACCTATTCATCGTCCACATTTTCCGGCTGCACGGCATTCCGGAGAACATTGTGTCCGATCGGGGAGTCCAATTTATCTCTAAATTCTGGAGGGCATTTTGCCACCAAATGGGCATGAAGCTGTCTTTCTCGTCAGGCTACCACCCACAGACGAATGGGCAGACTGAACTAATTAATCAGTCTTTAGAACAGTTTTTAAGATGTTACGTTGCGGAGGCACAGAATGACTGGGTGAAGTTTCTGGCTTTTGCAGAATTTGCGCAGAATAATTTAAAGAGTTCTTCTTCTGGTTTTTCCCCGTTCCAGATTGTGACAGGGAGGTCGCCCAAGTTCTCCCCTTTGCCAGTTGCCTCTTCTCCGTTCCCAGCACTGGAGGATTGGCAGAGGTCACTCAGGGACAATTGGGGAATTGTTAGAGATAATTTGCAGAAAGCGTTCCAAAGTCAAAAGGGTCAAGCGGACAAGAGACGTTCCATGGAATGGAAGTTTCAGCCAGGGGATTTAGTCTGGGTGTCCACACGTCACTTGACCCTGAAGCAGCCTTCTGCCAAACTGGGCCCCAGCTTTGTGGGTCCGTTTTCTGTGACCAAAAAGATCAACAACGTCACTTATACCGTTGATCTCCCCGCCAGCATGCGTGGGGTGAGATCATTTCACGTATCCCTGCTCAAACCTGCAGTCCATGTGGGCCCTACTCCTCCTCCTCCTGTCCTGGTGGATAGTCATCCTGAGTTCGAAATAGAGAAAATTTTGGACTCTCGCATTGTCCAGAACTCGGTACAGTATCTGGTACACTGGAAGGGATATGGCATTGAGGAGAGACAGTGGGTACCGGGGACTCGCATGTATGCGGATGAGTTGAGGAAAGAGTTTCATGCCTTACACCCCGAGAAGCCTGGTAGGAGTTGTCCGGAGTCCACTCCTCGGGGGGGGGGGGGTACTGTGATGAAACGCGGAAAAGCCGCTGTCTCTCAAGGCGAGGCGGCTGTTTCCGCGTCCAGCATGGCGTCACAACGCGGAAAAAACGCCGCATGCCGCTTAGGCAGAGCGGCGGAATCCGCATCGGAGGCGGCTCCCGCACTCAGTTCACTGGATACATTGCAAGACAGTACTGGTGTGGCTGGGACTGATAGTCCACCAAGATTCAGACTTACACGCGCGCGAGCACAGAGGCAGAGTTTAAATAGCAGTTAGAAGGGTGTCGGCTGACCAGCTGGGTCAGCTGACAAATTCCACTGCTCTCATTGGACCAGCAATTAGGGAGGTCCTGGAAAGGTCCTAGAGTATATATACTGCTGGTTGTTCACTTGCTCTTTGTCTGGCGTGCGATCACATATGTGGAAGCACCCAGATCCGTAGTCAGATCCGCAAGTGTGCCGGGACCAGCTGGAGCTGTAATCCTACACTTAGCTAGATTTTGTTGATAGCTTAAAGTACTAGTTTGATTGTGATTATTTGTTATGACTTTTGCCTGCTTTTTGACTACCCTTCTGAACTCTGATCTTGTACCTTGATATTTCTGATACCCTGTTGCCGAACCCCGGCTCGTTTCTAGACTCCGCCTCAGCCTCCTGATTCTGTACCTCGATATTTCTGATACCCCGTTACTGAACCCTGCCTGTACTTAGACTCCGCCTTTGCCTCCTGATCTTGTACTTTATCTGTCCGTGTGTATACGACCTGGCTTGTCCGACCTCGAGAACCGACCTTACCGTTGGAGGCGGTTCCTCGCTCTGTTAGCGACCCTTCTCCTGAGGGTCACTTTCAGACATCCTTCCTACGTCCAGTCTGACTCCTCCCGTCTTGGAGAGCTCAGGTCTGCAGAAGGAATCTGTGCAGTACTCCTTGCTGCACTGAGGCCTAGTCCTCAAAGTGTTACTGTTACACCAAGCACTACACTCTACTCAGGTGAACAGAGGTTAGCTAGTATATCGGATTATCGGTGAGACTGCAGATCACTTATAATCTGGTATATATCTGTATTTCCAGTGATACTGCAGATCACCGGTAATCAGATCCTCTCTGTGCTTCACCGATCGTTACAGAGGGATTGTTGGCTGTAACCGGACTTTCAGCGTAAAATTTAGGCCGGGATCCGCCACTGGTGCTAGGTGTAGCTGCAGCCTCAGTGGAAATATGTAGTTTTAGCAAAGGTTTATGATGAAACAGTGTTGCATGGCGGCGATTGAGGAAGAGAGCGGAGACACAGAGGACAGGCTCATGAGGACCCAGCGTGAGTATCCAATCATGTGACACATTTTATCCACTTAGACTTCAAAGTCCCTGGTATCCAGCACCAGCAGGGACCACCTGATGCCGGATACATGTACTTGCCAGTTGCTTGAGCCTAAAAAGCATAAACCTCCCCCTCATGCAGCAATAAATACTTACTAAGATTCCAGCAAAGTCTTCTAAGCTTCCCGTAGCTCCCGGCTCTGTGCATGGCTTTCGGCATTTAACCTGACCCCTGTCAGGTCACGCGATACACAGGGGGCCGCTGGAAAGCCTAGGAGCTACAGCAAGCTTGGAAGACAGAGGCTTGGTAAGTATTTTAATCCCTGCACAACCCCTGCAGAATGCGCAAAACACAGTCCAAGTCATCCACTCAGGCATGCCAGTTAGTTCAGACTTCTGGTTGCCTGATACTGGGGACTTTGCTGTAATAATATCATAGGACATTAGATATGACTATGGTAGGATTAGATTGTGAGCTCCTCTGAGGACAGTTATGTGACTACGTACTCTGTAAAGCGCTGCAGAAGATGTTAGTGCTGTATAAATACATAATAATAATATGGTAGGTATGGAACAAAGGGACAGTCAATGGATAGAAAGACAAGGGAGAGAGAGAAGCAGGGAGAGGGGAGAGAGATAGCGTGGAGAGTGAGATGGGGAAACAGAAGAGACAGGAGAGTGAGATCTCACCAAGACTACAGTCTGCTGCACCAGTCAGGTTTGGCAGGGACATGACATGACGAGAAAAACCACAAAGATAGAGAGAGGAGACCACATGGTGGGACTGGGAGGTGGGAGGAGAGGACAGACCAGGAAGTATACAAATAATGTATACTTCTTATCTAAATTTCATGGAGCTGCTTCTCTGGAGCTGCTTCTCTCTGCTCCATAACTACAGTCATCTGCTGTCAGCATGTAACACTGAGCTCTGCCACACTGGACTGCCTGCACTATACATTATTCATGATCAGCATATACATAGATCAGAATAATTATTTCATAATGCAAGGCAATGGGTGTCACATCAGACAGTGTACACACACTGATAGCTGGCATCTGTAGTGGCGGGAGAAAGCAGCTCTGTCAGCTGCTTACACGTGCACTGCTCTGCTCTTCTGCTTCTATACTGGGACTCCAGATAGTGACGAGACAGGAAGGAGGGGGCAGAGATGAGTGACTCAGGGCTGCAAAGATGGGAAGTCAAGCAGCCCTGCTTTCTTTACACGCCCAGCAGTCTAAAGCTGGGGGAACAGGAGGGCAAAATTGTGCGCCCACAGTTCTCCAGCTGATGTTGCATGGGAATCAGCCCAGGGGCCCTAGGCGGCCTGTGTAGAAATGCAACCATGGGGGGCGTGGCTTGACGCTGCAAGAAGATGGCTGCTTAGAATCTTCTCTCCCGCTCTCTGTCCGCTTAAGCTTACTTTCTAGCTTGATCTGGTTGGCTGTAATAGCTATGCCGGGTACCCGCAAGCAGACTAACACCACTGCTACCCCTAAACCCTCTCAAAACCAACAGGGAAAGACGGTATTGGAGCTGCTTCGCACTCAAAAGAACGAAACCCAGGTCTCCAAGATGGCACCGACTGGAGATGGACGCTCCACTCCCTCCTCCTCACCCGAGAAGACAAAGAGCTCCGGCAGCCAGCAGAGACCCCCTACCTTGGCGGACATGTATTCTATCGCCGACGACATCAAGTCCGTGCTGTTCTCCGCCATAACGGAGGTAAGGGCTGAAGTTGCAGCAATAGGCCCCAGAATTACCTCGCTGGAGGAGGCTGACACTAAACGAGCTGCGCAATTAAAATCCTTGCGCACCACATCAGGAGAGCATGAAAACACACTGCTTGATCATGACAGACAGTTGGAGGATCTAGATAATCGGGGCCACAGATGTAATATCAGGGTGAAGGGGGTCCCGGAATCAGTTGCCGCGGATGACATCCAAGATGCCCTAACATCTATCTTTAATAAGCTGCTGAACAGACAATCAAACTCTATGATAGAGATTGTCCACGCGCATAGAGCACTGCGCCCGAGAGGTCTCGATAATGAAAAAGCACGGGATATCATCTGTTGTCTAGTCTCCTTCCCGCTGAAAGAGAGAATTATGAGTGCCGCCAGCACACAAAACGGCATCATGTTTAACAAAGTGCCTATTCAACTTTACCAGGATCTCTCAGCAATCACACTGGCTAAGAGACGCATGCTGAAGCCCCTACTTCAGGCCCTAAAGGAGAAAGGACTGGCGTATCGGTGGAGATGTTCCTTCTCCCTCACAGTGCTAGATGGAGGTAAAATCCACACTTTACGCAGTACTGCAGGTACAAAGGATTTCTGTAAAGATCTTGGGATTCCAGTGATTGACTTACCGAATTGGCAGAAAGCAACCCCGTTTCAAAGAATGGGCAACACCTGGCAAGATAGTGATCGTCCTCCAGTGATCAATAGAGAAGCATCCCACAGGAGCTCGGGAGGCCAAGGTTCGGTGGCACACGACACTCCAGAGCGTATAAGACGTGAATCCAGCTCCTCTGAAGACAATGACTGACTAACTCTGTTGTCCTTGCCTTTATACAGTTAAAATTTATCTTGAAATTTGTAGACAACGGAAACAACACTCTTTTCATTGTCATATTCTTCTCAGGCCTGCTGCTGGTTTGTCCATCTGATCGATAAGGGGAGAACTGAACTGTTTTTTTTTCACACCCATGTTTGGCCTTCGTGGCAATGATGACACATTTTCCCTTTTTTCCTTCACTTTGAGAGGCTTCTCACCATGTTAATTGGCTTTCTGTTTATTCTTTGTAATGTGTATGGATCATATTTACTCTTTTTCTAACTTGGTGAACTTTGATATGTTTTTAAAAATGACAGATTTAATATACTTAGAAGACAGAGGTAGTAAAAGCTATATTACTAAGCATTCTTCACTTACCAGGTTTCAACCCCCTCCTATACCCTTTAGCAGTTTTTATATGTTATGCTATCTGTTATTTATTTCTTGGCATAGCTACAAATACGATTAATAGGCTCAATGACTTCATACATGTTAGAGTTTTTCTTTTAGGTGATCCATAGGGTACCTAGCAACTCCTGATGATCACCCTTGGTGCCTTTGCGGGTGGCGAGCTCCTAGTATCATCCTTTTAAACATATCAGTGGAGTCTGGCTCCTGCTCGGGCGCTTTGGTTGAACCATACAAGTCACTTTAAGCTGGTCTGGGTCCTCTGGATTCCTCGCTTGCCCAGTTACTGGGCGGTGCGGGATCTAGGAAACCAAGCCGTGATTTATGTAATAATGTCCAGATCAGGATAAAGATAATATTGGCGGATATAGCGGCCCCTTTATGCTACATTCTCTTCCCAATTACTTAGACGTGCATGATTGCGTGTCTTCCAAACTCCCACACAGTGTCTAATACTACACACTGAAAATTAAAACCCACAGGAGTAGTAGGTGCAGCTCTCCAAGTAGTGCTTACGTGGGACTTGACTATCTTGCTTTTTATTTCCTGCTCCCTTAAATTTTCAGAACACATGCGACTCTTATCCCTAAACCCGCTCTGGTTCTGGATACTCCTATACTACTGTCTTTTTCTAACATTGATCCCTGAACCTAAACTACCTAGATCTACCTTTCTTAGCACGGGACCCAGAGCCATAAACCTCATGTTGCCCAAGATCTCAACAATTCCTGGAGGGGAGGGGCTGCTCAGAATGGAACTTGGTTTCCTTCAACATAAACGGCTTGAATCTACCTGAAAAACACACTATGGTATTTGATTACTAACGCAAGGAAAAGGTCCAGATAGCTTTCCTGCAAGAGACACACCTTAGATCTAAGCATATTCCAAACAGATTTGATCAGAAATATCCTATGGCATTCCATGCCACCTCCCCGACTTCTAAAACTAAGGGCGTTTCCATATTTTTTCACAAGGATGTGCCGTTTGTGTTGGAGGGCACTGAACAAGACACAGAAGGTAGATATGTGTTTGTTAGAGGGATACTGTCCAATAAGGAGATTACTTTGGCCAACATATATGCTCCCAATAGACAGCAACCCGCCTTTATAGCTTCTGTACTGAATAAGTTAGCGGACTTTGCCAAAGGAATACTCATCTTGGGAGGGGATTTTAATATCCCACTGAGTCCTCTTCAGGACTGTTCCAATGGTTCCACGACACTCTCCTACAAGGCTCTCAGATTTATTAAATCTAAACTCCAAAACATGACCCTAATGGACCCGTGGAGGATCTCCCACCCAGATGAGAGAGATTTCACCTATTTCTCTAATGTACATACCAAATACTCGTGGATTGATTATTTTGTCATCCCCCAGAGAGATCTTTTAATGGTTAAAAAAAGTCCATTGGCGTCAGAACCATTTCAGACCATGCTCCGATTTTCCTCCAGCTCATGATTCCTGACAGAATCAACAAAATCTGGTGTTGGAGACTTCACCCCAACCTCCTAGCTGAGAAGGGCAGATGCCAAGCAGCCTCAGTGGCATTGGATACTTATTTCCAGACAAACAGTGAGTCCCAGGCCAGCAAACTTTCGATTTGGGAAGCTCACAAGGCTGTTATTAGGGGGCACTTTATTAGAGTTGGATCTAGACTCAAAAGAGAAAGAGAGGAAGGCGCACTGAAACTTTTTGAGGTAATCAAAAAACTAGAAAAAACGCATAAGCAATCTTTAACTTCCGCCCATCTGGAGGAACTAAACAATGCTAGAGCCGCTTTAGACAAATTGTTGTATTCCGATGCCAGACGTAAACTTCTGGCATCTAAAATAATATTCTACGAGCATGGCAATAAAAGTGGAAAATACCTAGCTAGAGCTTTGAGAAAACAGTCTGTCCATTCCCATGTCTCTTCTTTGATAACTAACCAACAAAAAAAGTTGCACAGAACTGAGGATATCGCTGAGGAATTCAGAAAACATTACACCTCTTTATACAACCTGCAGGATCCCAACCAAAAGCAGTTTGCAGAAACCTCTAGGAAAACTCATATCCAGGATTTCCTTTCTAAATATGCCTCAAGTTTAAACTTAGAACCAACAGAAAGAAAAGAGCTAGACTCCCCACTTACGGAGGATGAATTTTTCACTGCAGTTAAGGCCATGAAAACAGTCAAAGCTCCAGGCCCAGATGGGCTCACGAGTCAATATTATAAAGCTTTCTCCAACAAGCTGGCCCCGGCCTTTATTACAGCTTTTAACGCCATTACCTCAGAGACTACTCCTTCACCACAACTTTTGAAGGCACATATAGCTGTGATCCCGAAGCCTGAAAAAGATCCTCAGTTCTGTTCCAACTACAGGCCAATCTCGCTGCTAAATCTTGATGCAAAAATCTTGGCCAAGATTCTTGCAAATCGCCTGCTCCCATACATTCCAGGGCATGTTAACCCAGACCAAGCTGGCTTTGTCCCTGGCTGCAAAGCCAGGGACAATGTCATGAGAACTATCGATATCATGGCTTATGTAAAGAAAAGGGGCCTGAAAGCCTTTTTGCTATCCACCGACGCCGAAAAGGCATTTGACAGGGTGGCATGGGATTATACCCAGGCAGCCCTGTCACGCCTAGGAATTGGGACTCCCATGTGCAACTGGATTGGCCTCCTGTACTCTAAACCATCGGCACGCGTCAAAGTCAATGGCTTCTTATCAGATACATTTAAAATCACAAATGGGACGAGGCAGGGATATCCTCTGTCCCCCCTAATTTACTTTTTGACTTTAGAGCCCTTTTTAACCACTTGAGGACCCACCCTTTACCCCCCCTTAAGGACCAGGCAGAGCGACCAGATCGCCCCCCTTTTTTCCCCACTAGGGGGATGATGTTCTGGGGGGGTCTGATCGCTCCTGCCTGCCTGGGTGTTGCGGGGGGGGGCACCTTAAAGCCCCCCTCCGCTGCGAAATTCCCCCCCTCCCTCTCATCCCTGTCCCCCCTGGCAATATGGGCTGCACAGGACGCTATCCGTCCTGTGCAGCCAGTGACAGGCTGTCCCCTGTCACATGGCGGCGATCCCCGGCCGCTGATTGGCCGGGGATCGCCGATCTGCCTTACGACGCTGCTGCCCAGCAGCGCCGTACAATGTAAACAAAGCGGATTATTTCCGTTTGTGTTTACATTTAGCCTGCGAGCCGCGATCAGCGGCCCGCAGGCTATTCACGGAGCCCCCCGCTGTGAATTGACAGGAAGCAGCCGCTCGCGCGAGCGGCTGCTTCCTGATTAATTAGCCTGCAGCCGGCGATGCAGAACTGCGTCGCTGGTCCTGCAGCTGCCACTTTGCCGACGCGCGGTATGAGTGCGCGGTCGGCAAGTGGTTAAATGCAGTCAGGGCAGATCCAGATATCCAGGGCTTGAAAATAGGACACTCACATCATGTCGTTGTGGCTTTTGCTGACGACTTGCTGTTTTTCTTGCGCAATCCCATGATATCCCTACCAAATATAATTAACAAATTCACGGAATTTAGAAGAATTTCCACTTAAAAATAAACTTCCATAAGTCTCAGGCCTTGAATATCTCATTAGATATGGGGGTGGTAGATAGTTGCAAAGCAGCATTCAACTTCCATTGGGCAACTGACTCTCTCAGATACCTGGGAATAGATATCACAAGAGACTTGAAAAGACTCTTCCTGGCTAATTTTGATAGAATATGTAGCTCCATAAAGGATGACTTGCAAAGATGGGGTGGACAGAATCACATTTCTTGGTTTGGTAGGATGGCCTCGATAAAAATGAATGTTTTGCCGAGGTTGTTGTACATAAGCCGATAGACCTTCCTCCTTCATTTCTGAAACAAATACAAAGACAAATTAACAGGTTTATATGGGGAGGAAAACCACCCAGAATTAAAAGGTCTACACTTTCAATTCCAAAAGACCTGGGGGGCACGGGTTTACCAGACCTTCAAAAATACCACATGGCCTCCCAGTTGAGCAGGGTCGTAGAATGGAACTCCTCTGAAAATCCCAAACCATGGGTTACTATCGAGCAGGAGATGGCGGAATGCCCAGTAGCAGCATTGGGGTGGACAGATTGTTCTGGTATCAAGATACAATCATGGCAAAATCCTCTTATGACAGCTTCGGTGAAATGCATTCGTCAGAAACGACCTATTCTCGTCATGACACATCTTCATGGACCACTAACATCATTATGCAGTAACCCTGCCTTCACACCCGTGTCTGATATCCCTTTTCTCTTTCCTCGGATTGATGGCAAAATCTTAAGGGTAAAAGACTTTATTACACAGGGGAAGATTAAAACCTTGCAGGAAATCTCTCTCTTAAGGGAGGATGTTATGCTCTCCTCTTGGCAGTTTTTTTTCAAATTAGGCATTTCCTGCAATCTATTCTCAAATACCAGACCTGTTCAACACCACTGACAGGCTTCGAAAACCTACTTTTGAGTGGTGGTCCACATAGACACTTGGTATCTACCCTGTATCAGATGCTTTTGGCAGCAACCTTTCCAACCAAAATTAAGTATCAGGAATCATGGGAGAAGGATATTGGACTGGAAATAGAGGAGGACCAATGGCAAAAAATGTTTATATTCAACCACAAAGGGTCCCTAAATGTGCATGTTCAGGAACTTGGATTTAAAATAATCTCAAGATGGTATAGAACCCCACATATGTTAAATAAAATGTTTCCATCAATTCCAGATCAGTGCTGGAGATGTGGCTCGCCTGGGGGGGACATCCTCCACATGTTTTGGTCCTGCTCTAAGATTATCCCATTCTGGACAGAGGTCCACCGTATTATAGAAAAGATCTCAGGAAGTAAGATTCCCCACACTCCAAATTGCCTACTACTACACGCTACACAAGAACCAATTAAATCTTATAAAAGATCAATTGTGATACACCTTATTAACCACTTAACGACCAGCTAACGCCCATAGGCGTCAGCAGGTCTTAAGTGGGTTACCATGGAAACGGCCGCTCAATCGAGCGGCCTTTCCATGTGAGTTCACGGAGGGTGTCTCCGTGAACAGCCAGAGAGCCGCAGATCGCGGCTCGCCGGCAAAATGTAAACACGCGGGGAGGAGATCCCCGGCAGATCAGCGATCCCCGGCCTCTGATTGGCCAGGGATCGCCGGCATCTGATAGGCGGAAGCCTATCCTTCAATGCGCAGGACGGAAGTCCGTCCTGCGCATTACGTAGGAAGAGGGAGAGGGAGGTAAGCAGCGTGAGGGCGGAAATGGCTGCGGAGGGGTGCTTTGAGGAGCCCCCCCCCCGCAAAACGCAGATGGCCGGCGGGGATCAGACCCCCCCCCCGGCAGGACATCCCCCTAGTGGAGAAAAAAGGGGGGCAGTCTGATCGCCCTGCCTATTACCCGATCTGTGCTGATGGCTGAAAAGCCCACGCATCACAGATCTGCCAAAACTCGGCCGGTCCTTAAGTGGTGCGGCTAGGGCCATGGTCCCCTTACATTGGAAATCCCCCCAGCCCCCCTCCATTAAAAGCTGGTTGAAGCGGGTGGAAGGCGTCGAAACTATGGAGCATATGATTTTACTGTCTCAGGACAGAGCAGAACAATACACTATTACATGGTCAGTTTGGAATGATTTCCAATGCACAGAAGATTTCTAGCAATTTATGAACTCTGGGTAGGTAACCTCTTCTAGGGGAATAAGAGCCTACCCCATTAATCCAATTTTGAGTCGCTCTAGATAAACCTTACTCTCTTTAGAGAGCGGGTTGGGATAAGCAGAATCTAACTAAGTGAATTCCTGAAAGGGACAGGAATAATCTGAATCAGGTCTAATCTTCCCAATTAGAAGTATGCTACCAGGGGCGTAGCTAGAAATGACTGGGCCCCATAGCAAAAAAATGTTATGGGCTCCCCCCCGACCTTCCAACCCCACGAACCTCGGACCTCCCACCCAAACATTCCTCCAGGACCCTCCACTCCAACATTCCCACACCCCTCTAAGTACAGTATAAGTAGCCAGGTCTATAGGTGTCCCCAGTTTAGGTAGTAGTCAGGGGCGTAACTAGAAAATCACTGGGCCCCCTTGTGGCAACAGCAATTTAACCTAAATACTGTACAAACGTTTTAACTCATACATGAACATTATGGAAAATCCAAGTTGAAAATAAACTGTGAAGATAAACAATTTCATCCATCCTACTCCTGAAAAATAAATTCATTTTGTACAACCTCCCAGTTTTATTTTCTATTTTAAAAAGTTAAAAAAGTAGGTTTAATGCTATTGTCTCATATGATGATGATTCAGCTTTTCCCATAGTCTCGCAGTTAGCAATCATGTGACCCCAACAAAACAAATTCAGCAATCATGAGGCCCCTATCAAGACAAATTCAGCAAAAATGAGGCCCCCAACATGACAAATTCAGCAATCGTGAGGCCCCCATCAAGACCAATTCAGCAAAAATGAGGCCCCCAACATGACAAATTCAGCAATCGTGAGGCCCCCAACAAGACAAATTCAGCAATCATGAGGCCCCCACCAAGACACATTTAGCAGTCATGAGGCACATAAATAGACAGCATTTCACATAAATAGGCAGAATGCCCCCTTAATATGGTAGACACCTCTCACCTGGCTTCTGAATTCTCCTGTACTGGCTGCTGTGCCTGGCAATACTGTTTTTGGCTGTATTGAGGATGATGTGTGGGCTGAAAGGCCTGGTAGTGATGCTGTAGACTGGCTGGCGGTGATGCTGTGGCCAGGTTGGCTGGCGGTGATGCTGTGGCCGATGCTGTGGCTGGGTTGGCAGTGATGCTGTGGCTGGGTTGGCTGGCGGTGATGCTGGGCTGTGCTTGGCTGGTTGAAGTAAATGCTGGCCTGACTGGTGGTGATGCTGTGGCCTTTTTGACAGTGATTCTGGGCTGGTTGGCTGGTGGTGATGCTAGGCTGGCTGG
This sequence comes from Hyperolius riggenbachi, assembly GCF_040937935.1. Classification (NCBI taxonomy): domain Eukaryota; kingdom Metazoa; phylum Chordata; class Amphibia; order Anura; family Hyperoliidae; genus Hyperolius; species Hyperolius riggenbachi. The sequence continues at coordinate 288,665,850 of NC_090650.1, forward strand.
CCTGGATAGTTTAGGTAGTGACAGGTGCCCCCTAGTTAAGGTAGCGCCAGGAGTCCCCAAGTTTAGGTAGTGACAGGAGTCCCACCAGTTCAGGTAGTGACAGGAGCCCCCCCAGTTCAGGCAGTGACAGGAGCCCCCCAGTGTAAGTAGTGACAGGTGACCCCAGTGTAAGTAGTGACAGGTGACCCCCAGTGGGGAAGTGACTGACAGGGACCTCCAGATTAGGTTGTGAGTGACAGGGACCCCCAGGTTAGGTTGTGAGTGACAGGCGCCCCCCAGTTAAGTAGTGAGTGACAGGCGCCCCCAGGTTAGGTTGTGAGTGACAGGGACCCCCAGGTTTGGCTGCCCCTCCCCCCGGGCCCCCTCAGGGCCGTTTTTGAGGGCTGGAGGGGTCGCAGCATGAGGGGAGAGCTTGGTGGCATGTCGGTGGGGAGGGGGGAAGGCCCCCCCTCCCTCACCTCAGGCTCTCCCCTCTGCGCTCTCCCCTCCAGCATTAAACAAAGATTGTATGCAGGCGGAGGCGGCGGGGCAGCGGCGGCAGATACATACCTTCTGTGCGCTCCAGCCTCCACCGATGCGTCTCTCTAGCTTCTGACGCGACTTCCGGTATAAACAGGAAGTCGCGTCAGAAGCTAGAGAGACGCATCGGTGGAGGCTGGAGCGCACGGAAGGTATGTATCTGCCGCTGCTCCCCCGCCGCCTCCGCCTGCATACAATCTTTGTTTAATGCTGGAGGGGAGAGCGCAGAGGGGAGAGCCTGAGGTGAGGGAGGGGGGGCCTTCCCCCCTCCCCACCGACGTGCCACCAAGCTCTCCCCTCATGCTGTGACCTCTCCAGTACCTAGCGGGGCATCCTGCTGCGGGACCCCCTGACATAGGGGCCCCGAAGCAACGCTATGGTTGCTATCCCCATTGCTACGCCTTTGTATGCTACTAGCTCAAGTATATCTTTTGAATGTTATACAAGCTAGCACTTAAATTCCTTTCTTCGGTTACTATATGGTTCCTATAATTTGCTATTAATATACAATGTTGTATTCTTAATGTATTATAAAAATGCTACGCACACGCATTGTATTTCATGCTTATGTTTCAAAAAGATTTTATTGTATTCAATTTGTTCCTTAATAAACTTGAATTGCAAAAAAAAAAAAAAGAAAAAAAGAAATGCGACCATGACTTCATCAGAGGTGTGATGCAGTCAGAGTCGGCACATGCCTTTATAGAATTTTGTACGCTGTATTTGCATATATTTGCATACTTCTTTTCATGGTTAAAACTTCCTGGGTGAATATAGCACTCACCAGCAGAGGGAAGCTGAGCAACTGCAAGTAAAGCAGTGTAGCTGATTCATAGGAAAGCTTTTATATTTAAGTCACAGTTTAAACCATTAGGAGAGAAGCTGCCACGCTCATAAATCCATTTTGATTCTTTCATCAGGAACTGCCTATCAAAATCACCCCGGCGTGGGCTAATGTTTAACTTGTAAATTCCCATTATGTTCATGCCCTTTGGGTTAGCATTATGGACAGTTTTAAAATGCATTGCTAATGGATTTATCTTTTTTCTGTCTACCTTGGGATTAGTGATGATAACTGACAAGTGCTCCCAGTTTCAGAGGTCTCTACGCCTTGCCTATATAAATAAGGTTGTATGGACAGCAGATTTGGAAAATGACCCTTTCTGTAGTGCAGGTGACGTGATCATTAATTTGGAAACATCTAGATTTATCAAAGTTATAAAACGTGTCTCCTCTTTGACAAACTTGCGTGTGTTGCAATCACCACATTTATACATGCCCTTTTAAACTTTTTTTTTTTTTTCATTCCTTTTATTTCAACCGAATTTACTGCTAACAAACAGGTCATTTAGGTTGGTTCACCTCCTGGCTGCCAAGTGTGGGTACTCTCACACATTTGGTTACTATTGGGTCTCTCAATAGAAGGTGCCTGTTATGAAACAAGCAGGTATTGCAGTGAATGACCACAGTTTGCAGAAATTCTGACACAAAAAGAAACAGTCGTGTGCAAAAGTGTTTATTGTAACCCATACGGTGCATGCAAATATAATGCAAACATATGCAACCCACATACACAGCAACTATTTACAGGTGATCACCAACCAACTAGAATGTGCAATGTACATACATGCAATTCAACCTATCTAACTAACTAGAGCAAATAACGATGAATATATACAAACATACAACATATACAAATCAACATGGTTTCACATGGAACAGTCAATGGCAAGTCAGGACAGAGTATCAGGGTCAGCAACAGGTAATTAGATACTGATGAGGCACAGAGGAATAAACAAAAGCAGAGTTAGGACAAGCAAAGGTTCAGAAACAAGTCATCATAGCAGCAAACAGGGTACAAGAATCAGAAATCAGGTAACAGGAGAGTCCAGGAGCTCAGACCTACACAGAGCGAAGTTCTTGCAATTGTTTGAAGGAAGGGGCAGTCTTTATCTAACAGGATGCAGCTGGTGGTGAATGATCAGAGTTCCATTAGAGGCCTCTGCAGGCCAGACAAAGAACTGCAGATCCTTGTATATGTTACGGCCAGAACCCGAAGTGTGGCCACTTTGCATTCTGGCCGGCCACTTCGGGTTCTGGACAGTCAATATGCGAACTGGCCGATGTTCTGCGGCCAATGTTAGAAATGGAATGTTTCCCTGGGAAGATCAATGTGTTTTCTGACCATCTCTGGCCAAATGTAGCAAAAGTTAGTTTAGTTAATGAAATGAAGCCGGCGGCAATTAGCGGCTGAAGCCGCCGGCTTCAGCTATCTCTCCCCCCCCCTGCCTCTATCTCTCTTTCTCCTATGGGCACTGTGGGGGGTGGGGGGGCACGCGAGTCCCCCCAGAGTTATTCGTGGCTGCAGGGAAGAAGAGCGGGGAGGCTGCAGACATCGCTTCTGCCAGCACCCGCTCTGCAGGAACGGCAGAATTGCCTGTTATGACGAACGACTCTGGGGGACACATGTCTCCCCCCCCATCCGGCTGCTAGTATTGGGGAGGAGAAGAGGCAGGGGGAGGAGAGAGAACGGAAGCCGCCGGCTTCATTTTATTAAATTACCTAACTTTTGCAATATTTGGCCAGAGACGGCTATAAAACACATTAATCTTGCGAGGGAAACATTCCATTTCTAACATTGGCCGCAGCGGCCAGTTCGCACATTGGCCGGCCAGAACCCGAAGTGGCCGGCCAGAACGCAAAGTGGCCACACTTCGGGTTCTGGCCGTAACATATATAATGACAAGCCACCTGCTGGTGAATAGTGAAAGTCCAGGGCAGTCCAACTCAATACCACCACCAGCAGGCAGGAGATAACAGTACATGATTCCGAACAGTGACAATGCCTTCCAAGCACCTCCTTAACAGCATTGAAATGGGCACTGTAAGTAGTGACGATGTAAGATATGCTTTCCTTCGACACTGTTTGTGTTATCAAAGCCAATAGTTGGAATAGAAGATTTGCAGTAAAGGTGGCAAAACAGTTATCGATTTTCCGATTCAATTCCTTGTAGATTGATTCATCTGCTGTGAATCAATTCCCCTCAGATCAATAGATTTTTGATCGACTTTGCCAAAAAATCTGGGAACCCTCACTGGGGTTTTCACTGTCTTTTGGCCACTACTTCACGCACTGGCCTCAGCATATGGAATTACTTTCCATATTCCCCCAGCATCACTAGGCATATGCCTCACCAGCACAGGCCACTTATCTGCAGACTTAGATCTGCTCCATTCACATCCCCTCCTTCCCTGCTCCCGGTGTGTGTAGCTGGCTTCTGGTTATTTATATACATCCACCATTAATCATTAGCACTTACAGTGCAATTCTGTGGGCATTATTTATTCAATACTGTGCTTGTTTTTATGGTTTTATTGTATTTGTATGGTTCAATAAAGGCTTATTTGTACTTTCTATATACTGTGGTGCGGTCATTGTAGGGTCACACGCTTGTCTTTTCAGTTGAGTGTTCCCAATTTTGTTTGACCTTTCTGCACACATGTATTTATATACATTATGTGAGGAAACGCGGTAAGGCCGCCGTCTCTCAAGGGGAGGCGGCCGTTTCCGCATCCTGCAGAACGTCACAACGCGGAAAAACCGCCGCATGCCGCTTAGGCAGTGCGTCGGAATCCGCATTGGGAACGGCGAAATCCGCATTGGGTACGGCGGAATCCGCATTGAGAGCGGCGGAATCCGCAATTGAGGCGGCTCCCACACACGGTTCACAAAATACATTGCAAGACAGTACTGGTGTGGCTGGGACTGATTCAGAATGACACGTGCGCGCGCACTGAGGCAGAGCTTAAATAACAGCCAGAGGGGAGTCAGCTGACCAGGCTGGTCAGCTGACATTTTCCACCACTCTCATTGGTCTAGCAATTAGGGAGGTCCTGGAGTAGTCATTGTGTATATATACTGCTGGCTGTTCACTTGCTCTTTGTCTGGCGTTGCGATCACATACGTGGGAGCACCCAGATCCGTAGTCAGATCCATAAGTGTGCCGGGACCAGCTGGAGCTGTAATCCTACACTTAGCTAGATTCTGTTGATAGCTAAAGTACTAGTTTGATTGTGATTATCTGTTATGACCTTTGCCTGCCTTGACTATCCTCCTGAACTCTGATCTTGTACCTCGATATTTCTGATACTCTGTTGCCGAACCCCGGCTCGTTCCTAGACTCCGCCTCAGCCTCCTGATTCTGTACCTCGATATATCTGATACCCCATTGCCGAACCCTGCCTGTACTTTGACTCCGCCTTTGCCTTCTGATCTTGTACTGTATCTGTCCGTGTGTGTACGACCTGGCTTGTCTGATCTCGAGAACCGACTTTATCATTAGAGGCGGTTCCTCGCTCTGTTAGCGACCCTTCGTCCTGAGGGTTACTTTCAGACAATCCTTCCTACTGTCAGTCTGACTCCTCCCATCTTGGAGAGCTCAGGTCTGCGGAAGGAATCTGTGCAGTACTCCTTGCTGCATTGAGGCCTAGTCCTCAAAGTGTTACTGTTACACCAAACACTACACTCTACTCAGGTGAACAGAGGTTAGCTAGTATATCGGATTATCGGTGATACTGCAGATCACTTATAATCTGGTATATATCTGTATTGCCAGTGATACTGCAGATCACCGGTAATCAGATACTCTCTGTGCTTCACCGATCGTTACACATTATCAGCCTGATGTCATTCAGTTAGTACTAGTGATGGTGCTTGTCCTCTTCTTGAGTTTTGTATAGTACTTATTTAGACTTTCTTTTGCCAAAAAATCTATCGAAATTATCAACTGAACAGGTCGCAAAATTTAGGTTGATCGGGGAAAGGCACATTTCCCGAGCGGCAGCAAAAATTTGGCCCTGCAGCCAAATAAAGTTTTACTGCTAAAAGTTTTACTGCTGCTAAAAGGTTAAAAACTAATAATAGCCTCACTCCATTTGTGTTTTTATATGAAAATGTATTATGTTGCTGTCAGGGACTTGCAAATGTTAACACATGCCAATATGTATGTTATGCATTGGAAAATGCACTCACAAATGCATTAATACGTGTGAACAAAGTCTAATTGCACCACCAGTGTGAATATACTGTAGCTAAAATGAATAAAAGCACCAGCTCTTGCGTTTCTTCAACAGTCTATTCCTTCTGCACAGTCCTCTAGAGATTGCAATTATCTCAGAAAGCTCTGTCTGTACTTTTCCTTCTTGCAGTGTGAACAGCACGGCGATGAGTCAATTAGCAGCAATATCCCTTCTAACCAAAAAAAAGAAGAAAAAACTTCTTGTGCCTCCTTCAGTTGGGCTGCTTCCAGCCACATCATTGCATACAAAGTTGGCCGCAGGAATCTGACTTGACACAAAAAACTAATATTCATGAATTTGGCTTACAAAACTAAGCTTGTGGCATATTTAGATCAACTTGGGCACAGTGGCAGCTTTGTATAACTGACTAACTACAGTCTCAGAAGCTTTTCTGAAAGAACAAGGAAACATGATTCAAAGTAATCAAGTCTGAAAACACTTTTATCATGATAAGAAAAGTTCTAGAAGATGCGTACTTGCACTGCAGTTATTGGGAACTTAAGGCTGGTTTCACAGTGTGACGTTAAAGTCCCACAATACAGCAGCGAGTAACACAGCCTAACTCACAGCACTGTAAAATCAATGTGCTGTTCACAGTGCACACGTTGCGTTAGATAGTAACGCAGCACATTTAAACAAAGTGCTGCATGTTGTACATTATACTGGGCTAAGCCACGTTAGACTATTTGCACATGCTCAGTAATGTTGGAGGAGGAGGTCTCCCCTCCTCCTCCGCAGCCAGCCACATGGCTAATTAATATTCACTGCACTGTGATGACTAGTGGTGGGACTGTAGTGTTGTCCGGATCATGAACGAATTGTTCATTTGATCCGGATCTTTTTTGTGAGATGAGTCATCCGGATCATCACAATGAAAGATTCGGTTCACAGTGGATGTCTGTCTGGAAGAAACAGGAACATACAGAATGTACAATGCAGGGAAAGTCCTGTCCTGCTAATCATTTCACCCAGTCTGCTTCCCTAGTAAAATGATTCAAATGATTTGGTTCAAAGATACGGATCTTTTCAATGATCCGATTCAAATGATCCGAATCCTTAAAAAGATCCGGACTTCCTATCACTAACCTGGAGCGGCTGCTTTGAGAGCTGCATAACGCAGCTCAATCTGACGTCCAACTTCAACACCACCATGCGTTGCGTTAGGGGCACATTAATACGACCTTAACGTCCCCTAAAATGCAACGTCTTGGTGGGAAAGTAGCCTAAAAATGTTCAAAAATTTAATTTACTTTCACAAGAGAAGAGAAATGAAAACCTTATTAAAACTAGATGACATAAACACAGACAGCAGCATTAGTGTTCATTCATTTACTCTCTGTAAGTCATAAGATGCATACACATATCCAATTTTCATTGGCCAATCACTGACCAATTTTACCACCTCCATGTAGTATAAGGGGCCAACAGACGTTGAATACTTGAACAGATTGTGTAGACATCTGGGAGCTACAGATTGCCCAGCAAACTCATGGTGAACCAGAACTCCCAGTAGTGTGTAAGGGGTTACAATGGACCAAAAAGCCCTCTTACTAAAATGCTATGCAAAACAGAAATTTGCCTTTTTTAAAAACAGAAGGTATTTGAAATTATTCAGGTTAGAGTGAGCATCTGGTGGTGTGTCCCACAGTGCATCACTGCATCTTTATGGGGTAGGACTTAGAACACCCCTTGGAGGCACAATAATCTATGCCATTTACTGCTGAGGCTTAACCAGTCTGAAACAGTCTGTACGCATGTTGGATTACGGTGGCTCTGTACAATTAACAAGCTGACACATCAATACATTCCAGTGGTTCTGCAGGTGTGTTTATTTTTCGGGGACAACAAAGAGACGATTTGCATATTCAGCAGTGATGCATTGTGGGAGACATCATATGCTCACTCCAACATGAATAATCACAAATACCTTCTGTTATTAACCAGCTGAGCGGTCTGGGCAAGCTCAGCTCGCCCAGTACCGCCGGAGCCTGCCGCTCAGGCCCTGCTGGGCCGATTTGGCTCAAATAAAAAGCAGCACACGCAGCCGGCACTTTGCCAGCCGCGTGTGCTGCCTGATCGCCGCTGCAGTGCGGCGATCCGCCGCATGCAGCGGCGAAAGAGGGTCCCCCCTGCCGCCTGAGCCCAGCGTAGCCGGAACAAAAAGTTCCGGCCAGCGCTAAGGGCTGGATCGGAGGCGGCTGACGTCAGGACGTCGGCTGACGTCCATGACGTCACTCCGCTCGTCGCCATGGCGACGAGGTAAGCGAAACACGGAAGGCCGCTCATTGCGGCCTTCCGTGTTATTTCTGGCCGCCGGAGGCGATCAGAAGATCGCCTCCGGAGCGCCCTCTAGTGGGCTTTCATGCAGCCAACTTTCAGTTGGCTGCATGAAATAGTTTTTTTTTTATTAAAAAAAAACCCTCCCACAGCCTCCCTGGCGATCTTAATAGAACGCCAGGGTGGTTAAAAGGCACATTTCTGTTTTGCCTGACATTTGTGACAAAACCCCTTTGCTGATCTCAGTGATTAATGTGCAGTGTTACAGCACCAACACCGGTGTGACCTTACAGTGTTATCGTTCATGTTCAGTTTTATGGCTTTTAAAAAGTGTCACAGACATTTGTGACAAAACCCCTTTGCTGGTCACTGTGATTAACGTAAGGTACTAGGGAGATAGGTGAGCCACAGGGGGCATTGGCTAGGAGTCTGCCCAGTGGCATAGCTAGAGATTATAGGGCCCCATAGCAAAACTTTCATAGGGCTCTTAGATATAGGCACTCTTAAGCAATACCACCTTCTCCTACCCTATTGATATGAGTTAAATGGGCAATTTACATTCTCATGCAATCAACACTGCACATAGTTCATGGGTACTGAGACAAAGTCAGAGGGTGGAGAAACACAAGAAAGTTAATGGTAAATACATTAAGTACCACCTGGACTCCATATGATCCAGGGCCCCTGGAGCTGCTATGGCTTTTGCAACACCCCTGAGTCTGGCTGCTACATTCTGTGCTAGTTGTAAGGGGTGCAGAACTTTATCCGGGGATCCAATGAATAGGTAATTTCAGTAGTCCAGATGGGAGGATACAAATGCATGAACTAGAGTAGGTAAAGTAGGTCTTCAGCTGGGAAAAGGTGAGGTGATTCATTCTCGCTATGTTTTAACACAAACAAGAGCGAGCAAAGATAGGAGACCCACCATACAGTATAATACTGGAATCTCCTAGTGGGAAAATTGGGTCTCTCGATCCCTAACTGACAATATTAACAAACAGAAAATAAATTTCCCATGGCATGTGTACACAGGCCAAGTCCACATGAATTCATGTGAACTTGGCCAATTGGGTGATTTATTTACAGATTACTATCTGTAGTAAAGACAGTCAATATATTTTATTTATGAACTCCAAATATGCAACACGTTTCACAGGTTTGATCCCGCTTCATCGGGCAATAACAACGGAGCAATAGCATATGTGGTCAGTAGAAGAGCCAGACAGAGGTGCCTGGCTCTTCTACTGACCACATATGCTATTGCTCCGTTGTTATTGCTTGATGAAGCGGGATCAAACCTGTGAAACGCGTTGCAAATTTGGAGTTCATAAATAAAATATATTGACTGTCTTTACTACAGTCGTTGTGTGTCTACTTGGAGGAGGTAAGTCCACCACTACCTCCTCTCTTTACCAAGAATTTGGTTTTTAAGCTCATTTAGCTTCCTTGTATCCTTTTGGCGCCTCTGTTCTCCGGCATAATATTGAGCCCACCCTGGGTGGAGGGTTGAACCCCCTTTTTTCTCATGTACAGAGAGCGACTTCTTATTCCTGAGTGGGGTCATGAAAATCTCCCCACCTGCCTTTACAGTGGTTGCCTAATGGTAACCCTGGTTTGTGAGTATTAATATTTACTCTCTCTAGTAACCATTTACCAGTACATATTACACTATTGGGGCTCTTGGTGTTCCTTGTTTTTATCTCGTTAGATTACTATCTGTGTACACTTGCAGTGGCAAATGTATTTTCTTTTTGTTAATAATTATTGCTATATTTCTTAGATAGAAGAATGGGGATTTGATGACAACTGATACCTGTTATCTAACTGCTAGCTTTCCATCCAGGATCACCCCCAGGTTTTGCGCAGAGTCTTTATACTGTATGGTATCTCCTCCAATTGCTAGTTTGAAGTGGGGAGAGTTTTGGACTTTATTCATCATGTGTGGGCTGCCTACCACCAACACCTTTGTTTTGTCAGAGTTCAGCCTCAACAAGTTGGTGTTCATCCAGTTTTTTATTCCACTAGACAGGCATTGATGGATGCTGATGGGTCTTGTGTACTGGGCTTGTAGGACAGATACATTTATGTGTTGTCTGCATAACAATGGTATCCTAGGCCGTAGCTATGGGCTATTTTTCCCACTGGGAGCATGCAAATGAGAGCAAATGCTGTTTATCTGGCCACTGGGGTTTTCCACTGATTAAAACACTTTTCTAAACATTTTTCTACTATATGTATGCAAGTATTTCATTATTTATTGGAACACTGATATCAACAGTGTTTATTGCTCCATTGACAAACCCGTCATCATTGTACTAGTTACATTTTATATTCAGGAACATTTCGTTTAACTTCTGATACTATCTTATATTTTATTATGGTTGACGGGCAGGTTTAATACCATTCTCAGCAATTGAGAAGTTCTAATCAGCTCTGTAAATTAACAACATGTTTCATATAATTGCTCTTTTGAGTGCTTTTTTCTACTTGACATGTATTCATTATCCCTAACATTTGTCATTTTAGAAAGCATTTTATCTGCTTGCATGTTTCATGGGAGAGACTGAGGAAGTACATGCAGAAAATTTGCACTACAGCATGGATATGCATGGATATTAGCAATCTCAAAAAGAGGTCAGCAATGGCAGTAAAGTCACATTTAGGTTTACTCTAGGGGTTTGTGTACAATAGCATTTATTCATGCAATGTGACTGCTATGCAAACAGTATTCAACCCCTGTAGCATCCCTTATAGTGACAAGAGTTGGACTAAGCTTTGCCCTCAAAACCAAATTCCAGAAAAACTCTAAGACATGCCACAGAATGGGGAGAATGCCAATGCCATGAATTAAACCACCTTGTTGATCTGTATTAGGGATGTTTCATTCCGGGAGGGGGGGGGAGCATTTGACAAATCGCAATGCATTCACTCCCGGAATGCTGACTGCAGCATTTTTAATGTGATCGCAATGCTGCAGTGTGAGAGCTCCCATAGGAAGACACAAGTGCTTTGCCGATCGGCAAGTGCAGCGCAATTGCTGCAGGAACAGCTCTTACACACATAGCAGAACAAAAGATCAACCTAGCTTACAAATTTGAACACAATTTTTGATACCTCTTTAAAAAAGAATACCCCCAACCAGGGGCGGATTTACCAAGTGCCTACAGGTGCCTGATTATGGAAAGGCTGCCCACTCCTCTTCTCAAGTGCCCCTGTCCCTCCTTCCCTATACAGAGTCCAGAACAGAGCATAAAATCACATGTTACTAACCCTGCTTTTGGCATTCCACTGACGAGAGCTCTCTTCAGCTAGGGGCACCTCTAGCTACTTAATATTGAAGTTTTTTGAGCTACTTAATACTTGGGAGCACCTGTAGCTACTTAATATTGAGGGTACTTCAGGCTACCTAATACCAAGCGGCACATGTAGCTACCTATGATGGGCAAGGGAAGTAAGGGAGAAATGCCAGCTGGGATAGGCAGCACACCTGCGGTGCAGTTTGTTGGGGGTTTCTAGGTTCCTGGAGTGCAAAAAGGTGCCAGGAAATCTGTGGCTATGGGATCCTGTAAGGTAAATCTGGGTCCGCTCCCAGCTGTCTGTAAAATTACTTGAAACTGACGAATGCAATTGGCATTCATCATTGTTTATACCATGTCTACCAAAAATTGGACTTTTCTTGCACTGAGCTAAGAGGAAGAAGCACCAGATGCCTGTTCCTCTAAACATACTACCCATGCTCGCCCAACATGGTAAATCCAGCCAGCACCACCACAGGACCTGGCACCACTGCACCACCATGGCAGCGGAGATCTCCACCCCCTGCAGGTAAGACTGACACCTACCCCAATAAAGTAACAGGGTCCCATCAGACACCTGCACCACCATAGAAAAGGGAAAAAAAAAAACATAACGAAAATGAAAGTGTCCATTTCCCTAGGTAGAGAAAACATAAACTAACAAAGGCTCAGGGAGAAGAGGAGGTCTTATACATTTTATTTCCTACAGAATGCTGGGAGATATTTATGATTTGTCGCTTGCTTACAGCAGTGCCAACAATAGATGAAGGTTTTCTTTTTCTATTTATCTAGATTCACACTAAAGGCTTAAACGTAATGTGCAGTGTGTCTTCTTCCTGTTCTAATCTCACATGCCAGGTAGAAGACATGTGGTGTGTGGAGGGAGGGATGTGGGGCTCCATACACACATGGAGGCACAGCTGCAGCAGCCAGTCTGCACCCCCAACATAATGGCATCCAGTACAAGTATCATGGCTTGCCACGCCATAGATATGCTTTTGCTTGTGTCAGACTAACATTTTCGGCTCAAGATAATTTTCTGCTCAACACTGGTTAAACTCAATGGACGTAAGTCTTTTTTCAACCCAAATAACTATGTAACTAGCTATGAACGTTTAGCTTAAAGGGACTCCGAGCAGTGCAGAAACTATGGAAAGATGCATACCATTTTGAAGCTCTCTTTCTCCTCTTTCCAACGATATATAAACCGCCGCCCTACGCCTTTTAGTTTTCGCTATTTTGACGATCAAAATTTCAGCCGTCGCGATTTCGATCACGAAAATATCGAGGAGAAAGAGAGCTTTAAAATGGTATGCATCTTTCCATAGTTTCTGCACTGCTCGGAGTCCCTTTCAATGCGGGATTGTCACCATAAAAATCAAATTTCAACAGCAACTGGTCTGAGTGTATTAAGTGATAAAGATGCTAATCCTGCATTCAAAACTTGCAAAACTTTTTCTGCTGTTATGATTGGGAGTTATCACATACTTTAGGAGCACTGTCCCTTTAGTAGTCAGTGCCAAACAGTTGAATGCTGGCGGTTCTTTTCATCTATAATATATTCCTCCTCTTCTATTTATTTCCCTGCCTAGCTTATCTGAAACACCTCTGCTCATTTGTGTTTACAAGCAAGGCTGAGGTGACTCAGCGATTGGAGGAGAAAAGAAAAAAAAAGACAGTGCAGTCCTAGTGTACACCTCAGTGGGAGTGTCTGAAGACTCCGGGAGGAGGGCAGTGAATGAATACACAATGAGCAAGAGAAGGGAGGGGGGAAAACAAGAGTCAGGGAGGATATGATGTCAGCATTAGCTTGGCAAAATGGCCACTGCCTAGAATAGGCTTTTCCTTTATAAAATTCACAGGAATCATTACGTGGATAGCACAATACATCTGTTATGTAAGTAGAAGTAGTATTTATCTACTTATATATGTGTTTTTTATTTCTAGGTTAGCATGGGTATCACTTAACCCTCTGCTACACAAGGATTTTTGTTAAAGGCTTTAACATTGATAGAAGTGATACAAACAATCTAATATTAACCTGTATGGTTTCTGTATACTCTGCATTTACATTTTATTGTACATGTTATTATTCTTTAAAAAAGTAGATTATAATAAAATGTTAATATTAGTCCAATGGATGTGTGCTTGTAAATATGTAATAAACCTGCATTCTACACAAAGTGTACTCTTTATATGTCATCAAAATTTTATTGAGGTTGCATTTTTTGCCAGGGCAAAATTGTGAACCTAGTTAAACATAATGGAACTTAGCTCTGTTATTTATGACTTGCTTACTGTTTACTATTTAGTCAAGTTAAACATGAAATATATGTTTCAGGTAGTCAATTCAGTCAAATGACTACCGGCACAAGTATGCAGAGCTCGACTAACGGGCAGGTTACACCATTTATGGCTAGCTGCACCAGGTAAGGATTATGATTTTAATGTTAGACTAGCTAGGGTTCACTGTTGGATATGTTTCACTGTTGAATATGCTTCACCGTTACATTAGTTTGAGGTTTTAACCCTTTTTTCTTTTTTGGACAATTTTCATTGTTTGAACATGCTTCACTATTTGATATGTTTCACTGCAAGATTAGTGGTTAGTTTCTCTCCTGTTGGGGCACGTCACCACCGTAGGAGAGTCTATTAGGGATAATTTGTGCACAACTTATGCTGAAGCTAACGCCCCCTTTACTGTACCTGTTTTGAATGCAAGGTGTGTAACCTGCCCGTTAGTCGAGCTCTGCATACTTGTGCAGGTAGTCAATTCAGGTGCAGCGTCTGTTTGGAAGTGCTGCCATTTCCTTCTGCTGTGAAAGAAAAGCTTTGTTTATAAGGTTTTGTAACAAAGTCAGTGGTGGGAAGGCAGGGATGTACCATGTGATTAGATTCCATCTTTCTGTCACTATTCACAAAGGAATTATTTACTGTGTGTTTCTGCCCTTCTAACACACACTGCTTTATCTCAGATTATATGAGGACAGGTGAGATTATTTAGCTACAGATAAATGATCTGAAGGGAAATGCCTGTATTTGCATGCCCCCCCCCCCTCCCCCATTCAAAATGAGCTGTCCCCTTCTGCAATCTGTGTTTACTTTAGATTGCGTGAGCAGAGAGAGAGAGGAAGGCACAGAGCTGCAGCTGATGAGTTATTTACACACACTATTTGAAGGTATATTTCTGCTTTCTGTCATTCTGAACTCATTTTACTCACAGGATTACTGCTAGTGAGGACTGTTTCTGTATGCTGGATGTTCTGGACACAGCCCTCCATAGTAATGCCAACAGTAAGAACTGTTCTCTGTCATTTTTTCTTCACACAAATGAAAAGCTGAAAAAGGCCTTTGCATTGCCATTTGCTAATAATTACTGGAAATATATATGGCATTTAGAATTTTTGTTAACTTTGATAGTTGTCATTTAAGGCCTCAAAGGAACAATAAACAATGTACATAATTTGGCACAATGTTTGTTTGTTTGTGTTTTCATTTTCCTAGGAAAATTAACATGGAGTACCCAGTTAGGTACTAGAGAACCACTAAAGAGCCATTTGCTGCCATTCTGTGTACTGATGAGGCATGAATCAGCAATATGAAACAAGGAGCAAATGGCACAATAAATATGAAAAACTACTCTTACAGAAAAATGTAATACATAGCACAGTCTAATGTTCCGTGACTGCCCATTACCTTATCCACATTGGGTGTCTGCATCTGGCACAATTCATTATTTCATCTTGTGTGATAAGTCATCAATAGTAGTCACTCTCCCTCTGCATCAGATTCAGAGATCAGAATCTTCCCCAGAATTTTGTGTGCTTCCTTCCACCGACAATGGGTGTGGCTGTTTGTGAGGCTATGTAAAAAATATGCAGCTCCTTTAGTACTATATAAGCTTTACCTGCCATCACAGTCAAGATGAAGGCTGAACTCTGATGACTTGTTTACCAGATAAAAATAAAGAATTGATTTTTGATTTTATGCCCGACAGTTACACTTTAATGTATGCACTATTACACTCAGTCCCTGTAGTAATAACTTAAAGGGGTTCTTTCGCAAAAAAAGTAGGCAGTTAAAAAATGGGACAGATGACAGGTTTTGGGCCTGTCCATCTTTTTAAAGAGGAACTCCAGTGAAAATAATGTAGTCAAAAAGTGCTTCATTTTTTACCATAATTATGTATAAATGATTTAGTCAGTGTTTGCTCATTGTAAAATCTTTCCTCTCCCCAATTTACATTCTGACATTTATTACATGGTGACATTTTTACTGTGGGCAGGTCATGTAGCTGCTCCTAGCTGTTTTGGCTGTTAGAGACAGCCGTAAACAGCCAATTCCTGTCGGGGAACATTGTTACATTGTGGCAGTTTGCCCAGAGTACCGCGGTACTCAGAGCTTCTTGTGGGAGGGGTTTCAGCACAAAATCAGTTATACAGCGCCCCCTGATGGTCTGTTTGTGAAAAGCATTATATTTCTCATGTAAAAGGGGGTATCAGCTACTGATTGGGATAAAGTTCAATTCTAGGTTGGAGTTTCTCTTTAAAGAGACACTGAAGCGGAAAAAAAAAATATGATATAATGAATTGGTTGTGTACTATGAATAATTACTAGAAGATTAGCAGCAAAGAAAATATTCTCATATTTTTATTTTCAGGTATATCGTGTTTTTTCTAACATTGGATCATTCTATAATATGTGCAGATTACACAACACTCAGCATTCAAAATGATTCTTTCAGAGCAGTCTGCGAACTAATGACCTCTCCTCTGGCAGAGAAATAGTAAATAGTTCAATAACAGTTGAGATAATAAAAGTCAGAAAGCAGCCCTCTCCACGACTTTGAAAGTCGTAGAGCTTAATGGCTTTTTTTCATAGAGATAACAACTGGAGTTTCTTAACTCTTCCTGTACTGGAAACAATTAGACTGATGTATGTGATCTTAATGTTTTATTTCTTAGCTGTACTACACATACAAATCATAATATCATAAATTTTTTTTCGCTTCAGTGTCTCTTTAAGGGGGATTCTCAGGGCTTTCTTTGTTTTCAACAGCATTTCCTGAACAACAGTTGCAAAATCTAACTGACATAATAGTGTGCAAGTGATTAGGGAGGCCGGCTGGTATCTTGCTATTTTGGCAGTTAAACTGCTGTTCAGGAAATGCTGTTGAAAACAAAGAAAGCCCTGAGAATCCCCCTTAAAAAGATGGACTGGCCCAAAACCTGTCATCTGTCACATTTTTTAACTGCCTACTTTTTTCGCGAAAGAACCCCTTTAAAATAGGATATGCCAAGGCACAGCATAACCATTAACTCTGGGGCTTTAACCCAGGATTGAACTTAAAGGAATACTGTAGGGGGGTCAGGGGAAAATGAGTTGAACTTACCCGGGGCTTCTAACGGTCCCCCGCAGACATCCTGTGTTGGAGCAGCCATTCACCGATGCTCCGGCCCCGCCTCCGGTTCACTTCTGGAATTTCAGACTTTAAAGTCTGAAAACCACTGCGCCTGCGTTGCCGTGTCCTCGATCCCGCTGATGTCATCAAGAGCACACAGCGCAGGCCCAGTATGGTCTGTGTCTGCGCAGTACACTCCTGGTGACATCAGCGGGAGCGAGGACACGGGCGTGCAGGCGCAGTGGTTTTCTGACTTTAAAGTCAGAAATTCCAGAAGTGAACTGGAGGCGGGGCCGGAGCATCGGTGAGTGGCTGCACCAACACAGGATGTCTGCAGGGGACCATTAGAAGCCCCAGGTAAGTTCAGCTCATTTTCCCCCGACCCCCCTACAGTATCCCTTTAATTCCATTTAGTAGCCGATACCTCTTTTACACGTGAAATCTTTACATTTTGTGCAATAGTTCCCCAGGGACATTTGTGTGGCTGATATTGAGGTTAAACCCCTTCCACAGTGTGATGTTTTTGCCATGGCTATGACAGTATCCTAGCTGTTTTAGCTATGGCTGGGGCAGCTAATCGCATTGCATTGTGGGAGAGAATGTGCTCTTGTTTGTGCTGTTTTTTGTGCTTTCAACATGAACAAATTACACTGCAAGTATCAATCATTTATTGATCTATCATCTATTTTTTATCTTTTCACTTTGCTATGTTATGGGGTTTTTTTTATCGTTCGGTAAAGCTACTCTTTAAAGGATACCTGGGGCTTGATTCAGTAAACCGTGATAAGGCATATCATGGCCGTTTTCGTGCGCATTTTTGCGTTTGTGCACAATCGCGAATTTGCATGGTCAATTGCAAATTATTGTGCGCAATCGTGAATCTTTTCGTAAAATCGATATCATTTTCGCACGGAAATTTGTGATTGCACGCGATAATTCGCGATTGCACGTGAAAACGGCTATGAAATGTCTTATCACGGTTTAGTGAATCAAGCCCCTGAAGTGACTCGTGACATGATGAGATAGACATGTGTACGTATAGTGCCTAGCACACAAATAACTATGCTGTGTTCCTTTTTTTCTTTCTCTGCCTGAAAGAGTTAAACATCAGGTATGCAAGTGGCAGTTCCCATCTGAATCAGGACTGGGACAGACTACAGTGTGACCCTCACTGCTAATAAATTACAACTATAAAATACTTTCTTCGCGGAAAAATGGCTTCTTAGAGCAGGAAAGACATAAAAAGGTCAATAGTTCATAGATTTTAGCTCTGGCATACTTCAATGAATGTGTCATTGAGCAAAAACAATAAAACGGTAAAACCTTAAAAAGTAGATTTTAATATAAGATAAAACTGTGGAATATCTTAAAAAGTCATTTTTAGGAGAATGAGAATAGATACAATTATTTATTCAATTAGTTTATTTTCACCTCAGGATTTGTAAACACTGCAATGGACCACAAAGTGAGAAGCAGAGGATGGTTGGCTGTGTCAAAAACTGAAGAGAGATCATGATGGATGAAGATGATAACTTTTAGAAGGTCAGAAACAAGATTGAAGGTGATCAAACAGGCAATTAGTAGTAAGTTGGCACACCACGTAAGAGTGAAAGTGTCGCTCAAGTAGTTTGGAACAGAAGGAAAGAGTGGTAGTTGGAGAGAACAGTTGGATCCAGAGGAGGTTTTTTAAAACCCTCAGTCATCAAGTGGTTAAAATGGGATGAAACTCAAATTTCTACGCAGTGTTTCTCAACATTTTATTAGTATGTACACCTTTTAAAAACCTGTACTTACCAAGTACCCCCTAGCATAGTAAACTTTGTTACAAGTACCCCTTGACAAATACATATTTAATCGTAGCACTGTACATGATAATTGGTTCTAAACAATTTCCAAGCATTTACTATTGCTTTTAATAAGCTAAGACACCATTTTGGTGTTGTTAAAATAAGATTTATAATTTTCTAAAACTCTAAATTTGTTATTATTGATTAAGTTTATCAAGCCCGAGTACCCCGTGGAACCATCAGAAGTACCCCATGGGGTACACGTACCACACATTGAGATCCTAGGGTCTAAAACACAGCATAAAAATAATAGATAAAAACATATTATTGGTTTCCAAGTTACTGAAGGGTTAATACTCACTCTTTTAAGATTGCTGTTGCTGTACCAAAATTATCAGATTGTGTTGAAGTCTACTTAGCTTTGTAAACAAAGCAGAGAAGTTTCTGAAAGTATCTGCTGTATGCAGGGGAAGCAGAGACATATATTTAAAATGGGGGCCGCAGGAATTTGGGCATAAGGAATAGCAGCAAGTAGAATATCAGTAAATTACCAATATCCTGCTATGGATCAGCGGGTTCTTCCCACACTTAACCTTATTCTCACACAGAGCTCTCCCTCTACTAATGCCTAACCCTAACCAACACTCTCTGATACCTAATCATCACCACCCCCCTCCCGATGTCTAACCCTTATCACCCACCTCCGATCACAGGCCTTAACCCTCCCCCACCTGATAATATAAGTGGCATCATAGGCACCTATATTAATAGCCAAGGTTAGTGGCTATTACTGGTAATAAAATAACAGGCGCCCAACAAAAAAAGTGGGTTCCTGGGCTGCCCACTATGCAAATTGGAGTTCTAAATATAGGCCCCTGTGGTGGGCCCATTTTATCCAGGTGCTCCCGGTGCCCAAATTAACTGCTTCGAAGCAGAGGTTGTTCTCTACTGTTTTTGCTCAGTGATTACTTAATTATAAGTCAATCATCCTTATGCCATTTCATATTCCTTTTTACTGTGTTTAATGTTTTGGAGCAAAAAATATAATTTTGAGTTCCATCCCTGTTTGAGCATTGCTGTTACAAGGGCTTGTTTGAATATGGATCAGAAAATACCTTAGAGAGGGAAAGATTGGGGAGATTATTATCACTGGCGCTATGATTATTTCGAGATTTAGGGTCTAAAAGCTGTGCAATTTTTTTCACAAGATATTAGACCGTAAAAACAAGAAAAAAAACATACCATAGAGAGATCTGCAGCTACTACTGCATATAACTCACTCAGGCACGGGATTATTGCTCTGAGCTAGACTCGGGATTACCACTAAGGTTAATGAGATAACTTATACATCTGTGTGTCCACACACTGTATGGTGTTTCTGACTGTATGCTGCAATGTTCACATGCTCAAGTTTGTTTAGGATCAAAGGCCCTGTCATAATTTGCAGGGAAGTCCCATGATTCACAGTTTTGCCTCCAACAATTGCATCTTATTTTGAACACAATGCTGTACAAACATAAGTAAAATGTAAATTTGCCCTTTGTAGATAATAAATATGGATTAAGTAAGATTTTTGTGAAATCAAAAGCTCTGAAAGAATTGTTGTGTTATACATGTTCTGTAGCACAGCACAGGTACAGGATGTATAAATCAATCTGCTCTGGCCATTTGCATATCTTCTGTATTCAGCTTATATGCACCTGAATGGGTTCTCATTTTCCTTAGATTTCGAGACAAGAATATATTTCATCAGATGTAGATGTCTGCTTATGGACTCTAGTTCTTGCACATGAACTTTTGATAAAAATTCTTATCTAGCTCAGTGCAGGGCTGGAATTTCAGCTACAGCGTTTCGGTTCAGTTCCCTAATTTCTGTTTCTAACATAACTTAGAATAAGTTCAAAAAAGTAAATCCATATCACAAAATCTGTATGTGGTGAAGTTTCTATAAAGTGTTGGAGTTTCAAGTTAATGTGCAAAGCAGCTCTCACGGGGACTTTGAGAGGGTACAAAGAGGTGTAGCTGAGAGCAAAGGAGATTACTAGCAAACTTTCAGCATATAGCTGTTCAGTTCATTTCGCTGGGGCAGTAATTGGGGTCACATGTCTATAACTGATATTATCACATAAATATTATATTACGTGTAGTTCTTAGAGTTTAGGAGGAGAACTATCCATATCAGATTGCTTTCAAATATGTAACTTTCTTACATATTCCTGATTGACGTTTTAAAGTAAATACAGGAATACCATAGTTAACTAACAAGATAGGAACTGTAGGTTCGTTCTTAAGCAATGAAGCATGCTATTGCCCTTCATTAACTATTTCAGCCCGCGGGGATTTTTCACCTTATGCATCAGAGCAATTTTCACCTTCCATTAATTCGTTAATAACGTTATCAATACTTATCACAATTTATTGATCTATATCTTGTTTTTTCCGCCACTAGTTAGGCTTTCTTTGGGTGGAACATTTTGCTAAGAATTATTTATTTATAAATGCATTTTAACAGGATTAATAAGAAAAAAATGGAAAAAATTCATTATTTCTCAGTTTTCGGCCATTATAGCTTTAAAATAATCCACGCTACCATAATTAAAACTTATGTATTTTATTTGTCAGTTTGTCTCGGTTAGTATACCATTTAAATTTTGTCCCTATCACAATGTATAGCGCCAATATTTTATTTGGAAATAAAGGTGCATTGTTTTAATTTTGCATCCATCACTATTTACAAGCTTATAATTTAAAAAATATTTGTAGTATACCCCCTTCAAATGCATATTTAAAAAGTTCAGACCCTTAGGCACTATTTACGTCTTTTTTTTATTATTTGTATTTTTTTTCCATTAAAATTTTATTTGGGTAATATTTTGGTGTGGGGCATAAACAGTTAATTTTTAATGTTGTTATATGTGTAAATTGTAATGTAAAAAATATGTAGATATAGTTTTACTATTTGGCCACAAGATAGCCACATTTTTGTTTTCCCTCCTTGTACTTCTCGCTAAGCGGAAGTACAAGGGGGATGCGGAAATTTTTCCGGGCAGAAGAACTGAAGCCTCATGTGTGAGAGCTTCAGTTTTTCTGCGGGGGACAGGGATCAGTGATCAGGAACCATGTTCCCGTTTACTGATCCCAGGGCTACCGGGGGACACCACGGGGGCATGGGGCGCACCTGCGATCGTGCGCGGGAGCGCGCCGGAGCGAAGCAGAGCAGCCGCCCGGACGTGAGCTTTACGTCCGGGCGGCGGAAATGGTTAAAGTACCTCTGACCTGGTCATAAATAGTTTTAAAATAGTTTTATTACTGCTGTTGTGACAAAGTCACAGCATGCAGCACCATCATCCCCCTCACCCCTGTGGCCCCCGTTTGGCAACAATTATGAGCAGGGGGGAAGTGACATCCATAATCCATCCATAACTCCGCTCCCTCCACCTGCCGCTTTAGTTCTGTATATGTTTAACTACACACAGCGCACAGGGGAGCTGCCTGTTAAGTGTGCTTGTAATAATTGAGGTCGGATATGTTTCTGACCTCAATTATCACAAGCGCGCACACAGCACAGCTCCCCTGCATTCTGTATGTAATGATACATATACGGAAGTAAAGCGGCAGGTGGAGGAGGCAGAGTTATGGATGCACAACGGGGAGGAAGAACTGACACTTCCCCCCTGCTCATAATCAACATTCTAGTATATTACTTTAGAAAAGGACTCATATAGTCGATGCAATCTCAAAATTACAAAAAAAATCCTAATAGAAAAAACTTTATTGACACAAAGGTAAATGGTTAATGAAATCCGATGTGTCTCTAATGTATGATTTCTGGTTAAGCATATATTTTCTAAGAGCCTTGTCCAAGAAAATCGCAGTGTGGCTAAACACAGAGTCACAGCCAGCCACAATGGGTCTCCCCGGTGGCTGGTCAAGTCTCTTGTGTATCTTGGGCAAGCAATAAATGACCGGTGTTACAGGTTTGTCATTATATAGATATTCAAAAAGTTTTTGGTCAATAACATTGCTGTCCAATGCATCACACAAGATAACTTTTAATTCTTCCAGAAACATACATGTAGGGTTCACATCCAATTTTCTATATACCCTTTCATCATTCAATTGTCGCAATATTTCCGATGTATAGTCACTTTTGTTCATAACCACGACAGCTCCACCCTTATCGGCTGGTTTGACTACAATGGAGGTTTTTTTTTTTAAGATTAAACAACGCTTCCTTCTCAGCCCGACTAAGATTGTGTTTAACATAAGGCATAGTGTCTCTTTTGAATTCCACTTCCAGCTTAGCAAGATCTTTTTTGACTGATTTGATATATGCCTCCACATGCTCATTACCTTCAGGTGCTCTGTTACCTGTGGGAACAGAAAGATTAAGTATCTTTGCATCATACAAAGCTAAGTTAGGTGCAGTTCTTATGCTCGTGGGCTGTCTAGAGAAAAAGCTCTTCCATCTGAGTTGGTTGAAAATTTTTTCGAACTCGATATCTAGGGAAAAAAAATCTGGGGTGGCTGTTGGGCTAAAGGAAAGTCCTTTTGATAGTACAGATAGTTCGTCAGAAGTCAATAGATGATCAGATATATTAATCACTGGTGAGAGGTCAGGTTTCCCAGTTGGTAATTCAGAAGTCATGTGCGATCCCGAAAGTAATATTCTCGTCTCTGCGTCTGTTTCGGTTGTCGTCTCTTGGGGGGCCGAGAGGGTGAAGGCCCTGTTGCCCCTAAAAAAGAAGACTATTCCGACATAGAGGAGCCAGTAGATGGTGCTGGAGAGTTTGGGGGCTCCACTCCCTGCCTTGGAAATCTGCGCCGTGGTTTTCGTGGACCCCTTCCCCGTCCTGCGAAGGGGCACCTTTCTGTTGCCATCGATAAACGTAACCAGATGTATAGTCCCGGCAATCCCTCTGGAATTTCTCTTTTTTATTTTGCAGGATCTCCTTTTTGTATTTCTCTAAACTATCCTCCAGTAATGCTATCTGGAAGTCAAATGCCTCTTTGTTTGTTTTTTCCGAGATTTTCTTCCGGATCTCAGTCGCCTCTGTTTTGAAACCTGGTAATTTCTTGTAAATCCACTCTACATATAATAAGATAATATCAAAGGAAGATTTATTGAGTATACCCTCAAAGCGACACAAAAATTCACGATCATCAAACCAGCCGATAAGGGTGGAGCTGTCGTGGTTATGAACAAAAGTGACTATACATCGGAAATATTGCGACAATTGAATGATGAAAGGGTATATAGAAAATTGGATGTGAACCCTACATGTATGTTTCTGAAAGAATTAAAAGTTATCTTGTGTGATGCATTGGACAGCAATGTTATTGACCAAAAACTTTTTGAATATCTATATAATGACAAACCTGTAACACCAGTCATTTATTGCTTGCCCAAGATACACAAGAGACTTGACCAGCCACCGGGGAGACCCATTGTGGCTGGCTGTGACTCTGTGTTTAGCCACACTGCGATTTTCTTGGACAAGGTTCTTAGAAAATATATGCTTAACCAGAAATCATACATTAGAGACACATCGGATTTCATTAACCAGATGAGCAAGCTAGTCCTATCCCATGAGAACTGTTTACTGATTACATTAGACATAGAGTCACTATACACGTGTATCCCACACACTGAGGGAAAGGCAGCAGTTTGGCAGTCCCTGTTGGGTGATCTAACAGTTAATGGATTACAGGTTGAATTTATAATGCCTCTCCTTGAACTAGTCCTTGAGAGGAATTTTTTTCTCTTTCAGGATACTTTCTACCTTCAGCAAAGGGGATCCTCTATGGGTTCTAATGTGGCACCAGTCTATGCTAATCTGTATGTGGAGAGGTTCGAGGAGGACTGGGTATACCGCAATGACCTTTTTAAGAAGTACGCCTGTGTTTGGCGTAGATACATTGACGACATCTTTTTGGTCTGGGCGGGGTCCCGGTCATCATTTGACCTCTTCTACGCAGAACTTCAAGGGGCCTCCACCGCCTTGAAGTTTACCTTTGATGCCAATTTGTCACATATTGCATTCCTCGATGTCAGTGTACACAAAAAAGGTCGATTATTGACGTTTGATTTATTTTCAAAACTCACAGACCGCAATACCCTCCTGGACTTCAATAGTTTCCACCCCAGGTCCCTTCGGGAATCTTTACCTAAGTCACAGCTCATGCGAGTGCGTAGGATTGTTAGTGAGGATCAGCAGGTAGAAAGACGTATGTCTAATATGACATCTAAATTCGTGGATAGACATTATCCTAAAAACTAGTTGAACGCATAAAAAGAGAAGTTATGAAACGCGAGCGAACTGACTTGTTAGGGAAATCCCGAAGGGACAAGGGTAATGGTAATCAGGATCGTATGATCTTGGCTACATCTTTTAACACACTATCATCTAGAGTTACTGATGTGGTCAGGCGACATTGGCCAATTTTGCGCTCCATCAGCTCAGAGATACCTGCATTCAAGCAGGTGCCTATGGTTGCCTACAAGAGGGCACCATCGATACGAGACCACTTGATTAAGGCGGATATGGGTTCCTGTAAAATTGGAGCTCAGAAACGTCTGGCCCCGCTCCGTAGGGGCACGTTTCCTTGTTTACATTGTTCATGCTGCCAATTGGTTCTAAAGGGGAGGAGTATTGATCACCCCATGAAAGGATTTCCAGTTAAATTTTCCCATTATGCCACATGTGATACTGAGTACGTTGTCTATGGCATCAAATGCCCTTGTGGTAAAATGTATGTAGGTGAAACCACTAGAGCTGTTAAGGAGCGCATTATTGAGCACAGGTCCAGAATCAATGTAGCCTTGAGACGTGGGCTTGATCCATCCCAAATCGACTCTCCGGTCGCCCAACATTTTATTATGGCGGGCCACTCTGCCAATCAGTTGAGATTCTGTGTCTTGGATATAGTCCCTCCCCCGAGAAGGGGTGGCAATAGGGAACTCATTTTGTTGCACAAAGAGGCCCGTTGGATCAGACTTTTACAAACACTGATTCCAACTGGACTCAATATTGAGTACAGACCACAATAAGTTATTTGCCCACTTGAATGTTTAATACTTTTCTCTTTTTTTCTGTAGTTCCTCCTATCCGAATGAATGTCTCTGGGAGTTTTGTATGGGTATCTCTGCTTTTTGGTGGCTCCCGTCAGGTTCAGGAAAACCTGGTACATCAGGTATTTTTCATCTTGGATGGTGTCTGGGCTAGCGACACAGCACATACCCCATGGTTCCTACGTATTTTTCTTTAAAAATTGCATTTTTTGCCTGGCCCTAATTATCCCTTTCTATTATATCCATCATGTCAAGGATGCCTCTATGCTAGAAGTGACTTCCTTTGCCTACTATAGCCTCTTTCCCGATCTATCCCCTGTGTGAGCCTGTCTAGAGACAAGTGTATCCTTTAGACTTGGACACTGTGATCCACTATACTGGGTGTGACCATTTATCTCCATTAGGGGGCGCAGACACCCCATTAAGTCATCTTTATCTATTTACATTACTCCGTCCTCTGTGCGGACTTGGTGCGCAAGTTGGATTAGCCCCGTTCATATTAGGTTTCCTGGGCGGTCCCTTGCTTGTTTATTTCGTTGCTAGGTTTTGCCTCGGCCTATCCCTGTGCGTCCCCGCTGGATACGTACCTTTGTTTGCGCTCCAGCGTGGTCACTCACTTCTTGCTTGTTGAGTGCGCCGAGTTGCGCATGCGCATTAACTTCTGGCGGCCTGGCGTCACTCCCAGTTGGAGGAAGTGACGCATCGCTGGGGCACTTCCATCTATTAGACATCTCTATACGGACTATGCGTCCGTGGAGATGACGTGTGCCCTTACGGCTTCGCCGCAGCCGGTCTCCCATTGGTCAATCCTTTGCACAGCAGGGCGTCATGGGATATTTAAAAAACGCCTGCCGCCATTACCTTCTGGGTTCCCACGTCTTAGCGTTTCCATCGCTGTTGGGAAGGTAAGCTCTAGACTGTATATACCTTGTGTTAACTAAAAGTTCTTTTGTTAAATACTCTCTGACTTTAAATTATGCTTCTTTACCCCAGGGATACCTTTATCCCCATTTATTCTTTTGATCATTGGATAGGATACTTGGTGGTATCAGGGTGCTATGTGTCCATTATATGGACTGTGCTTACCATATGGGCTGTGTATATATTATTATATTATAGTGTGGACCGTGTATATTTGGACCTCTAGATTTTTTACATGTGGGGTCACTCTTTTATTGACAATCTGTCCTGTCCATGTCATGGGTACATTTGGCATCACCTTCACATGTTTGGATATGTATGATAGGGCTTATTTAAAACTGTATAGTTCTTCATTGGTCTTTTATGTGAGTTGTCTGTTATGTGCTGCAGGTTCAGGCACCATTCTATATGGGGCTAGATTATACTTATTAGTATATTTTTATTTTTAGGTACTGTGTTCGCCTGGTATGTTCAGGCGCCCCCAGCATATTGCTTGTTGATTCTTACTTGGTTTTCCTCGCTTGATTGAGCCACACAGGTTTGCATAGATTTTTGTATGCTTTTCTTTTATGACTCGCATGCTATTAACCTTTTGCACTTTCGAAAATTTCCAGCACAATTTGGTAAATCTCTGCTTTCTAGGACCAATGGGTGGGTATGAGGACTGATATTTACTATATACTGTATATATTCCGCCTGGCCCTTCTGGAGAATGTCCTTCATGATTTTCTGACTTACTCTTCATCTAGACACACTTTTAAGGTACGATGATGTTTGGTTTTAACCCTCCAAACAATATTATGAACTACATTCTTGGGTATATGCTTTACTTCAATTCTTCAGGTGTATAAGGTTCTTGGATTGAACCTGGTGTATACGCCACAAACTTTGCTTGGTGGTGGGCTCTCCTCTTTCCTTCTGTGACCACTCTTTGTGGTCTTCTGAGTAAATGTACTTTGTGATTTGTAATGTGTTGTTGTTTGCTGTTTCTTTTTATAGAGCTGGGTATCTTGGCCTGACGAAGGGCATATATAGTTACAAAAGCCTGAAACGAACATGTGTCGTTGCCTTGAAAAATGTAATACCCACAAAGCTACAATCACTTATCAAGACAAACCAGATATTGTTTTTGTGTCTTTGGCTTTATGAGGACCCACTGCTTGATATTGAAGAATTGTGTTTTTATATTTTTCTATCTTTGGATATACCTTTTTCTATATGTGCCAATAAAGTTTTTTCTATTAGGAATTTTTTTGTAATTTTGAGATTGCATCGACTATATGAGTCCTTTTCAAAAGTAATATACTAGCTACAGTGGGCAAGGTGGACTGCCCTTAAAGAGGACTGTGTTTTGATCCTTCACAATATAAAGGACCTCACCCAACAACATATTCTTTCAAAATATTCATAATCAACATTCTGCCTCAGTCGAAGACATTGGCCTCAATTCACTAAACTTATCTCCTGTCTTTAATAACTCTTCTAGAGTTGTTACCATGGTGATAAGGCATGTAGTATTCAGAAAACATTTTACCTCAGGCAAGCCTAAAGTTAACTCTTCTGTCTTTAAATTAACTCTCCAATCCTTAAAATAACTCCAGAGTTAAAGACAAGCTGTTAATTAGCTGCATGTGAAAATAACTACAGAGGAGGTAAATTAACTACAGAGGAGGTAAATTAACTACAGGAGAGGTAACTTAAGGAATGAAGAGGTAAGATAACTCTCTCACGTGTGGAGGTAAGTTTTCTCTTGCCTTATTATCTCTAGCATGATTTTTGTGAATTGAGGCCTTTGACTGGGCAGAACGGGGTCCGCAGGGGGTACTGGAGGGGGGAGGATGGTGCTGTAAATTAGTCTCAGCACCATCAGTATAATAGTGTTACTAGTGTAGGGGGGATTGAGGAACCGGGTCAGGGATACTTTAAAAGCTTTCCATGCATTCGGTTGGTTTGTTGCAGTCACATGACACTGACCACAGCAGCACATGACAAGGTGCTATCTATCAGGTGTGATGCCTAAATATATTTGCACTTCCTGTTTATCCAATCTACTGTCTAGTCACATATTCCATGAATTGGTTATGCATGTAAATCTTTGTGCTATACCAGTTACTTGAGAGCATAATTTTGTTTTAGTAAATGTAAAAAGTATTTACCGCTTACATGCTAATTTTATGCTTGAATAATAATTTTAGCATTTTACTAGAAAAAAAAAATCCAACCATGGATTAAACACACAAAAGGCGGACTCACTAATCTCTGCAAAAAAAAAACAACCAAACAGGCATTTTAGAATAACATTGGTATGTGCATCAACCCTTAAAGATCCCTCCTATTGAGGCAGGTAATTTGGGCGCCAGGGGTCCTTTTGTAAAATGACTGCAGCATAGACCACAATGTATACTGCAGCTATAGCGGAACCAAGGGATTATTTGGGCGCAAGCTGCACCTGATGATTTTCATTTTTAGTTGGTGCAGATGTTAAAGGGTTTTTTTTTTGCGGCAAAGACCATGCAGATAACGATGGATATTGCGCCAAAGGAGGCCAGTTAGGGATTGGCATCAATAGAGAAAGGGTTCAAGTAAAAATAGGGTTAGGTTTAGCGTTAGTAAAATATCAGTAAAACTTACCAAATTGTGTGATTTTACCCATATTATTTTATTAGATTAATTTTATTTATTAATTATATAGCACCAACATTTCCCACAGCGCTTTCCACACTGGCGCCTGCTGCCAGTAATAAAAAAAAATGTAATAAATTATTGTCATAATAACTTGTCATTTATATTGTAATAAATATTGTCATTTATTGTAATAAATTAAAGTGTATTAATTGTGTCTGTTACAGCAGGCTTAATGCCTGCCTTGGCCCCAGGGACATACATTCTGCATCACCTTCAGCACCCAGTATGTCATTTGTTCCTACTTCTAAATTCCAAATTATTTGCCTGACACATGAGTTTCATTTTAAAAATAAGTAAAAAAAAAAACAAAAAACTTTAATATAAAATGTTTAATATTTCAGGGCTCTTATACAGTGGATAAAAGTTTAATGTTAGGTTGTCACATACCACCTTTTCTATGGCCTATATTGCAGTGGTTGCAAGTAACTAGCATGTCATTAATCTAGCGCGGCTTAACGGTTTAACCACTTCAGGACCACAGGCATTACCCCCCCCCCCCCCCCCCCTAAAGACCAGGCCATTTTTTCTAAAATAGGCCACTGCAGCTTTAAGGCTGCAGGGCCAGACAACACAGCACACAAGTGATTCCTCCCCCCTTTTCTCCCCACCAACAGAGCTCTCTGTTAATGGGGTCAGATCGCCTCCCCCCCCCCCCCCCCCCGATGTTTATTTCCCCCGATGTTTATTTGTTTACTAATATTTCTGTGTTTGTTTAATAATTGTTCCTGTTTTTTTTTTATATTTATATATTCCCTCCTCCCACCTTCCCCCCACCAGCCAATCCCAGTGATCAGCTGTCATAGGCTTCAGCCTGCGCAGTCCGCTCCGGCCCACGTGGCAGTGATTGACAGCGCCGTTCATGCAGGCGCAGTACAGGCCGACCTGGAGGTCACCCTGACGTCATCACCGGGGCCCGGGACGGAGCTGTGGCAAACAGCTGATAGCAGAGCTGCGGCGAGGGACATGCTGGGAGCTTGGGGCTGGAGAAACCCCCCGGGTAAGTAGCATTTATTTTGTTTAGGATTGCCTGATAACTCCTTTAAGAAGCAGACTGAGATCAGCTAAATGTGTAATCTCATTAGTGTCTGAATTGCAATAATTTTAAATATCTCGCTCAGGCGTTGTCATTTTTAGAGGTAAGCTACTTTATATGGTACACTTAAGAAGAAAAAGTCACTTGGCACTCAACTGATTAGACAGAGGGCAGAGCGGGCTCCTATAAATCTGCAACAACTTCACCCCATATACTTGCACCTGCGTTCCTGTGGTGTCAGTCCCGGCAAAGAGAAGTGCAGCAAGCTGTGGTTAGTGCAGAGCACAAACTAAGGCACATTGGTACATGAAAGAAATGCTGTGCACCTGTCTCTTGTATTGCTTTTATTGGAATCTTCTACCGACAGCCAGCGTATATGACATAGAAAACAAAGATTGTCAAACCTGGATCCACGGAGGTGCGGAGGTGAGTAGGGGAGAGGTGACCAGGGGATGTACGGATGGCACTACAGCCGTTTCACGCCGTCTGGCGCTTGCTCATGTGCATACGTCCTAAACGGGGCAGCGCTGTACAGCTTCCTTCATAAGATCTTTGAGCCGCGCCCCCAGCGCTGCCCCATTGGTGTAGAGTGCCTGAGAGTAAGGGTCGGGGGTGAAGGGGCGGAGACTCGCCGCGCAGTGGTGAGAGACAAGCATCAAGCTTCAAGCTTGTGTTGTGATGCTTGGTTAAGCTATGCAGCCAAATGTGTGTGATTAGTGCATACATTATAATTCGTGCATACATCCTCGGATGCGACATACAAACATGTGGAACATCTATTAAGTACAACATACAAAATGTAGAAAATGTAAAAAAAAGGGGATGTGTCATATACAAATCACAAAGTGCAACAGTGCATAAAATGCACGTTTTATGCACTGTTGCACTTTGTGATTTGTATATGACACATCCCCTTTTTTTACATTTTCTACATTTTGTATGTTGTACTTAATAGATGTTCCACATGTTTGTATGTCGCATCCGAGGATGTATGCACGAATTATAATGTATGCACTAATCACACACATTTGGCTGCATAGCTTAACCAAGCATCACAACACAAGCTTGAAGCTTGATGCTTGTCTCTCGCCGCTGCGCGGCGAGTCTCCGCCCCTTCACCCCCGACCCTCACCCTCAGGCACTCTACACCAATGGGGCAGCGTTGGGGGCGCGGCTCAAAGATCCTATGAAGGAAGCCGTACAGCGCTGCCCCGTTTAGGACGTATGCACGTGAGCAAGCGCCAGACGGCGTGAAACGGCTGTAGTGCCGTCCGTACATCCCCTGGTCACCTCTCCCCTACTCACCTCCGCACCTCCGTGGATCCAGGTTTGACAATCTTTGTTTTCTATGTCATATACGCTGGCTGTCGGTAGAAGATTCCAATAAAAACAATACAAGAGACAGGTGCACAGCATTTCTTTCATGTACCAATAAGCTACTTTATAGTTTTATATTATTCATTGTCATTTTTGGTGCACCTCCTCTTCTCCAATTTTAGCGCCTCATACTTATACTGTCTTTATGTCCTCTCAAGTGCAGCCATCATCTCCCCATCCCTAGTTAGAATTATTTCCGCTAGTTAGCTTCAAGAGCAGTTACAGCCTAGAGATGACTATCTCCACCTCCTATGGAAACACAATTGACAATACTCTGTTGGTTCTTGAATAATGCCCTTTCTTTTAAGAGCTGGCCTTTTCTCTGATGTAAGTAAAGTCCAGAGGGGGAGGATGTGACTACAGATGAAGCTAACCTGGAAGATTCCTATAAAACTACAGTAGAGATCACAGTACAGATTGTTTTATTGATATGTTGCCACTTCTATCCCATCACCCACATGAGGTAGTCATAGAGGAACTGGGAAGGAACAAAAAACAGTCTATTCCCAGATCACAGAACTGACCCCACTCACCTCCTTCCTGTGCTCCAGAGGCAGGAGTTCCCTCTCTGCCGGTAATTCTATACTTTGTGCACCAATGTCTTGGTCCTCTGACTGGCTTTTCTAAAGAGAATTCTGTGGCAGGATTGTCTTCTTCACATATAAAAAGTGTATGTATAATGGCATAGTTCCTGATCTCTTTTGCTGACAAACAAAAAAATCTGGTAGAGACAAACTAGAATTTTAATCCATTCCTGTCTGGTTCTCCCCTATTCCAGTCATGCTGGCTCAGTGTTAGAATAGGCTTCACCCACCTGCTGTGCTGTCAATGCTGAACAATGAAAACATTACTTGATAGAGTTTACTCAACTCTACATGTAAAATGTATCCTAATTAACTTTCCCCACTTGTATTGATAAAGCGCCAACATATTACGCAGCGCTGCACAATAGATAAATGGGTTAGCATACAGGTAGAACATACGGAAACTCACAACAAAGATGACATGATGAGATAAACATGTGTGTGTACAGTTCAAAACATATTAATAACCAGGCTGTGTTACTTGCTTTATTTTGCTGCCTGAAATAGTTAATTTCTAGGCATGGAAGTGACAGCTTCTGTCTTGTCGGTACCTTGGGGGATACAGTAAACATCACTGATAAGCTAATTACTGCCATAAAAGTTTTCCTGGCATAATACAACTTCTGTGGACGGGGAAAGATAGGACAAGGTCAAGAGTTCATATATTTTCACTCTGGAACATTAATAGACTGGCACTGATTAGAGACAGTAAAACATTCAACCTGCTTTGTAAATGTTTAAAAAAAAAAAACATGGGATACTTAAAAATGATCAGATTTTACGGCAATTCGATAAAAACGATCGGATCTCCCGAAAAGATCGAAAGCTTTTTTTTCATTCGACTGAAAAATCTGATCGGATTTCCCGTTTTCTTTGATTTTTATCGATCCGGAATGCCAGATATTTTTCTTCAATCTTTCTAAATATTGTATGGTGTGTGTTAGATTGTCAATTTATTAATATACACACCCTAGCAATTTCCTCAGAGTTTCCAATCATTTTTACAATAATTGGGGAAAGATTGAACATACGTGTGGGATACATTGGTCATATTTTTGAAATGTTACAATTAGTCATAAAAAAAGATTGAAATTCTTAAATTGAACAGATTTTTAAAAAATTGTATGGTGTGTGGCCACCTTAAGGAGTAGGAGGATAAATATTGTTTATCTCATCAGTTCATTTTGACCTGCGGTTCACTTTAAAGTGCAGTTTTATTTTAACATTTCTGAATAAGACATATTAATATTATAGCTTTTTATAACTATAGAAATGCTTAAAGGAACGTTAAACATTTACTGTCACACAGGTGCATAGAATGTCAAACCCGTGCTCTAAATATTCACGTAGTAGTAAAATATGTAAGTTCATTCTCTGGTCAAGTCAAGTTATTCAATAACAAGTGACTTCTGATTTACACTGTGTGAAATGGCTGCTGACTGCACTGACTCTAATGACAATAAATGTACATGCTGTTACACTATTTTTAGACACTGGGATCATCAAGGTATCTGAACCACTCAATAAGCCATGATTTCATGAATTTAGCAGTCTCCAAACATATTGGCAGTTGCAGTTATATTTATAACACTAACCATCAAAGTCAACGACGTTTCTGTCTATGATAGTCATTATGTATTGCAATATGTTTTCTGTATGGCAAAGAAAAAATCTATTAGGAATTATAGATGTGATGGTTAAGGAGGAAACATTTAAGTGATAATCAGCAAAGTTTGACTGTGTTCTTGCCAAACATCCAATCACGGTAAAGCAGCACATCAAAGTCACTGAAGACTGCATGGCAACATGGATTTTACTGGCAAGATATATTAAAATGGGATAAAAACATTCCTTTTTAATTCCTAAAAATATGAACATTAGTTAAATGTATGTGAATACACACACACACGCACGCACACACACCTTAAATAATAATTGCATAATCATGAGCGTAAACATGCAGGATTCTGCGGTTCCTAAGGGCTCCTCACTATTGCAAATCGCAAACGCAATGTAATGTGCATTTTTTCCATGATTTCTCTGCAGTTTGCTTGCAATTTTTTTCTAAATATTAAGAATGCAGAAGAAATGCAGCATTCAGGATGTTTGTGAATAGTCAAAATTGGATCACAATCAGATCTCAGTGTTTTAAACAGGCTCACACGATTTTTAATACTTTGAAAATGTCCTTGCATTTTGCAATTGGCATATGATCAAAAAGCGGATTGCAAAATACAGCAAATACATCTACATCTACACTGCATTCCAAATTATTATGCAAATTGTATTTACGTGTCATAAAGATTAAATAGTTTACTTTTTCAATTAAACTCATGTATGGAATTGTGTCTCAGGGCTCTTTTGATCACTGAAATGAATCTCGGACTCTAATTTTCCAGGTGAGCCCAATTAAAGGAAAAAATACTATAAAAGGATGTTCCCCATTATTAAACAGACCACCATTTTCAAGCGATATGAGAAAGAAAAATGAGAAAAATGATCTCTCTTCTGCCGAAAAGTGTGAAATAGTTGAATGCCTTGGACAAGGTATGAAAACCTTTATATTTCATGAAAACTTAAGCACGATCATCATACTGTTAAAAGATATGGATATATGATAAACAATTACAAATGCCTTTATTAAGTACCATGATAAAAACAATTAAGAACAACTAATAGAACCATTGGGGTGGGATACAGGTAAATAAATCAATCAATAATGTTGCAATAGTGACAGCTGAGTACCTGGTAGGGAAACAATAAACAATTGAATGTGCAATGAGAGTACCCCAATGGGTATATAGGTTTTGGCTACTTTGGGATTTGGCCAGTCAAAACTAGAAGTGCCCGTCTTACTGCGGCCAATGTCCGAAATTAATTGACTGAATAGATGTAACGTTAGCGGAATCGTTTTTTTGCGGTCAGCGCACCAGATGCGCACTGGCACAGTGAAAACCCTCCACAAATGTATAATTGGGTGAACCCAGGCTAGGTGCAATGCACCAGCAGAGGGTCATTCCCACCGGCAGATGGCGCTGTGGAGTGCAGACGAGCACAGCCTCTGCACAGCCACAAATGCCAGATGGGAATTGTACAGACCTAAGACAATGCGGGGCGGAACAGCCCTTAAAGAGAAAGAGCACAGGTACAGGATGAATGTGTGTTCACCAATCTAGTCGCGAACCTGCGACGGTGAACCCACATCAGCAGAAACAAAAGCAAGAACGCGATCACGAGAAAGGCGATCGCCAGAAGTGACACAAGACTGATCAGAACAGAACTCAAGAGTAGCAAAGGCACAGCAAACGACAATGAGAAAATAACCAAAATAACAAACGCTAACTAAACGCGAACACCGCACTTATTCGCAACAGCGAACGCGTTTACAGCGCGATCTCCGCACGTTAAGCGCAACAGAGACAAGCACGCCTAACTAACCACCGACAGACAACCACGAAACAGAGGATGTTAGCGCTTGCTTAACGGTTCCCTCACCGAGCCTACAGCAAGCGTTCATATCAGACAAAACAGACAAACGGAAAACAGGAATAAGAGAGGAAAGATCCACTGCTCTTTCCATCAGAGCGAGTGCGATCCGGGTTCAGGAACAGGCTAGGGAAGATTAACTGCTCTTTCCGCCAGAGCGAGTGCGATCCGGGTACAGGAACAGGAACACAGATCAGAAGGATCCACAGCCGCTACCGCCAGGGGCTAGTGCGATTCAAGCAAGACAGGCAGATGAGATAGCTGGTAGCAACCGCTGCTCCAGCTATACTCCAAGAACAAGATCAGAAGGATCCACAGCCGCTACCACTAGAGGCTAGTGCGATCCAAACACGACAGACAGATGAGGTAGCCGGTAGCAACCGCTGCTCCAGCTTACACTCCAAGAATAAAGATCAGAAGGCTCCACAGCCGCTACCGCTAGAGGCTAGCGCGATCCAAACAAGACAAACAGATGAACAGAAGGGGCTACCAGTAGCAACCGCTGCTCTGGTTAGCACCCCAGACAGACAGAACGATTTCCTGACAACCACCGTTGGTGACAGGACAATCGCAACAGAGAGGCAATACAGACAAAACAGATAGCAAGCTAACTGCACTAGGGAAGCTGCCTAGTGCAGTCTCAAGAATTACTCTAAGATAACTTTAACAAGCAATAGCAGGGCTGACACTCTAGGAGTGTTTCAACAAACCATGAAGGATGACCAGCAAAGGACTCTGGGAAAACATAGCTTTTTATACTGCCAGCCTACAAAGGAGGCAGCTAGGTGATTTGCATAAACAATGTATGCAAATCCCTCAGCAGCAGAACAGGTCTGGAACTTGCAAAGAAAAGACAGGTCTCTCTTCCAGAGACCTGCAGCCCACAGACTAGAGGAATGGTCAAACAGCTGTCTGCCTGTGCAGAAATCTGTCTGCAGTGTGTGAATCTGGCAATAGATCCCTCTCAGATCAGATTTAATCAGAGAGAGCTTTATCTGATGGTCGATCTGGTGGCAGAATGACAGGTGTATGGCCACCTTTACTTTCAAACAATTGTATTATTTGCTTTGTCTCGAAAATAAAAACAATAGGAATTACATTACACAATTTTAAGTGTAACCTACACTTGTACTTTAAATAAGTATAAAAATAAGTGGCAAATTCCCTTACAGGTGTGAATTCTGTAACTCAGGAGATTAGTTCTGCTAAAAGCTTGTGGACAGCAGCCAAGCTTATACCAAAATATTATGGTGAAGTCATTCAAAATGAATTCAGTTTGACGTGTGATCTTTTGCAAGTTTAAAAAGTTTATTTATTAAAGTTAGAACTCAATTCCAGGCAGAGAGCTAAATTGCAGTTAAAGGGCAATATGCTGAAAGTCAAATCTCTCACCTAGGAAGAGATTTTCAATTCTCTTTAGCCAGTCCATTGATTCAAACAGCCTATCCATCAGCAAACCCTCAACAACAGTGTTTAGGATTCTGAACTTCCTAGAATTCATTACCCTTTTTTTATAATCAGCATATTGTATTTCTCAGAAAACTGCAATGTTCGGACTTCCATATAGCATTGCCATTAGTTTTATTGCAGTATGTAGGTTGGGAAAACAAGATATAGAGAAAAAAATGCCGTTGAATGGCTAACGATATATGTAATTCCTGCAATGTAAGCTTTCAGGGAACTGGTATATTGGTATATTTTTTCAAACGTAAGAAAACTGATTATAGCTGAATATGTATAAGTCACGTTAATGGGAACTGTAAAGGCAACACACTATTTAGCAGCGAGACGTCAGGAGTCCAGCAGGCTGCAGTCAGGGAGTGCAAGCTAATTATGCTGCATAAAATGCCCTGGAGCCAACTCCACAATTGTCTGTAATAGTGTTTTATGTGGTGCACTGTAATCGATGTACCTTATTTAACATAATTGGCTTGAACTCACTGACTGTAGCCTGCTGGACTCCTGACATCTCAATGCTAAATTATCGCCAGCACAGTTGTCATTAGCATATTTTTAAGTTTTATTTATTTATAGTGGGATTTTTCTGTATACAGCATTTGTCTGATGCACAGCATCTATATATATATATATATATATATATATATATATATATATATATATATATATATATATATATATATATACACTCACACATACACAATATAATGGTTCCAGATTCAATTCCGTGTTTCAAGGCCAACTTTTGTTTAAAGTGTGATTACTTAAAATTAAAATTTTGCTTTAAAACATTAAACCCGGTAAAAAAAAAGGAAATCTCGATGCACTGTACGGTCGAATAAAAGTCCAATTTTTATTGTGACATATATGGACACATGGAAAAGCTCGCGCGTATCGGACCAGACATGGCTCCTTAATCATAGCAAAACGAATTTGAATGCATAGTTACACCTCTTTGACAGCATTGCTGGCTACTGGACTAATTATCAGATAGAACTTTAATCAGGTAATTAATGAGCAAACAAAGAAAATATAGTTTTCTGCTTCCCTACTGGATACAGCAGAACCTTTCAACCTTTTTTTTACACAGAGTAGTACATTTCAACACTTCAAATACAATCTGATAATGCTGTCTGGCAATGGCAAGTTCATTAATTAAAAGCTAAATGAAGTGAAAAGCTTGAGTGTTAACCCTTCCAGTACCTTAGAAACCACTCACATGGTTTTGGCTCGAGTGTAATCCCACTTAAAACTTTCTGTTTTTTTCCATTGGAATCTATAGTACCAACTTAATAGGTTAATTGCAAAGGTTCAAAACATGCTACTGTCACCAAGTATGCAACATATGTCAAATAGGAACATGTTTAAACAATTATAAAAGACCATGTAATTTTTGAGAAAATTGGCGAATATTTTTTTTACAATAATAAAGTAACAGTACACATTTATTTTAACTGCTGAAAAAAAGGGCAGCATGGAGTCCCTTACCCCAACAGTGTTAACCCCTTGTACCCCAATGCAGGTTTGTATTCCAGGGAATGTGTAGCCTGCTAGCATGGGACTCTACTACCTTAGCAATACCAAAGCAAATGACCTATAAGGTTTGGGTTACCCTACACCAGGGGCGTTCCTAGGGTCCTTGGAGATCAGTGGCACCTGAGGGCACTAGGTGGGGGCTATGTGCGGCGCGCTGCGCGCGCTGCGGGGGAAATGGGCGTGGTCATGCAGCGAGTGGGCGTGGCCATGGGTGGGGCCAATCGTACATTAGATTAGGACAGTGGTGGCGAACTTTTTGGAGGCCCAAACTGCAACCCACAAGTCACTTATCTATCGCAAAGTGGCAACAGCAATTTAAACTAAATACTATACAAACGTTTTAACACATACATGAACATTATGGAAAATCCAAGTTGAAAAACTGAAAAGATAAACAATTTCATCCATCCTACTCCTGAAAAAATATATTCATTTTTTTAGAACCTCCCAGTTTTATTTTCTGTTTTAAAAAGCTAAAAAAAGTAGGTTTAATGCTATTGTCTCATATGATGATGATTCATTTTTTTTCCATAGTCTCGCAGTTAGCAATCATGTGACCCTCAACAAGACAAATTCAGCAATCATGAGGCCCCTATCAAGACAAATTCAGAAATCATGAGGCCCCCAACAAGACAAATTCAGCAATCATGAGGCCCCCAACAAGACAAAGTCAGCAAGCGTGAGGCCCCCAACAAGACAAATTCAGCAATCATGAGGCCCCCAACAAATCATGAGGCACCCAACAAGACAAATTCAGCAATCTTGAGGCCCTCAACAAGACAAATTCAGCAATCATGAGGCACATAAATAGACAGCATTTCACATAAATAGGCAGAATGCCCCCTTAATATGGTAGACACCTCTCACCTGGCTTCTGAATTCTCCTCTACTGGCTGCTGTGCCTGGCAATACTGTTTTTGGCTGGATTGGGGATGATGTGTGAGCTGAAAGGCCTGGCAGTGATGCTGTGGCCGATGTTGTGGCTGGGTTGGCTGGCAGTGATGCTGGGCTGTGCTTGGCTGGTTGAAGTAAATGCTGGCCTGACTGGTGGTGATGCGGTGGCCTTTTTGATAGTGATTCTGGGCTGGTGGTGATGCTGGGCTGGCTGGCCTGGATAGTTTAGGTAGCGACAGGTGCCCCCTAGTTAAGGTAGTGCCAGGAGTACCCCAGTTTAGGTAGCGCCAGGAGTACCCCAGTTTAGGTAGTGACAAGAGCCCCCCAGCTCAGTTAGTGACAGGAGCCCCCCAGTGTAGGCAGTGACAGGCACCCCCCAGTTAGGTAGTGACAGGGACCCCCCAGTTAGGTAGTGAGTGACAGCAGGGACCCCCGTTAGGTAGTGAGTGACAGCAGGGACCCCAGTTAAATAGTGAGTGACAGCAGAGACACCCAGTTAAATAGTGAGTGACAGCAGGGACCCCCAGTTAAATAGTGAGTGACAGCAGGGACCCCCAGTTAAATAGTGAGTGACAGCAGGGACCCCCAGTTAAATAGTGAGTGACAGCAGGGACCCCCGTTAGGTAATGAGTGACAGCAGGGACACCCGTTTAGATAGTGAGTGACAGCAGGGACACCCGTTTAGATAGTGAGTGACAGCAGGGACCCCTGTTAGGTAGTGAGTGACAGCAGGGACCCCCGTTAGGTAGTGAGTGACAGCAGGGACCCCTGTTAGGTAGTGAGTGACAGCAGGGACCCCGTTAGGTAGTGAGTGAGTGACAGGGACCCCCATTAGGTAGTGAGTGGCAGGCGCGCTCCCCACCCCACCTACCTTGCCGCTTCAGACCTCAGATACAGCGGGCACCGGGCACAAATATGCGGAAGTGATGTCACTTCCGCATATCAGCGGTGTCCGCTAGGTCCTAGCGCCCGCTCTATCTGGTCGCCCGGCGCTGATCGAGGTCTGAATGGCAGTGCAGCGGGGACAGCAGGGCAGAGCGAGGCAGCGGCGGCCGGGAGATGGCACCCCAGGACAGATTGGGGGCACGGGCCCCCCCAAAATAGGGCTAGTGATGCCCCTGCCCTACACAAAGCTGAAGGTGGAAGTGGCAGCTTGAGGTGTTGTACCGGCCTGAATGGGTAAAATGGATTAACATGTTTGGGAGAGAGACCCACACAGTGTGTTTCTGGAACGTGTGTTTAAATGTGTACTGTCACTTTACATTTTATAAAGATTCATCAATTGACTTGGGGGAGGGGGATTCTTGTAAATGTAAGCATTGGAAACCTAACGATCTGAAAACTGCCACAATCTTTCACTGCACTGGTTCAAATACTGTGTTTTACCACCAAATCTTTGAAATGAATTTTGTTACAAAACTACAAAGTCTTTTACATGTTCCCACAATTGGCCCTGACATACATAGCACATTTGGTGAGGACATCATGTTTGGGGGTTCAGACGTCATAGGCTTCAATGTAAAAATACTGGAACCCAATTTTCTTTTTGGATTTTAGAATTCTTTCCAGAACTTGCAAAATCCAGAATAACGGAATTGTATTGCCCAACTCTATTGGTCAATCTAACCCTGTAGCTGCTGGTTAAATAGCAGGGCTTCACGTCGTTTTGAGGTCATAGCAGGGCTTAATTTGCCCTTCACATAGATGAAGACTGAGAGAAGGATAGTAGAGCAAAGGAAAGGCTTAGACTCAGGGCTGGTTTAAGCAACAATGGGGCCCCAGGGCCAAATAAACCTGGGGGGTCCCCCCAACATGTACCCCGGAACAAAAATCGGCATTAGGGGACCTTTTTTGCAGCTGGTATAGTCAGGGTGTGAAGTCCCAATCGGTCGGAGCTCCACATTCTGGCTATCCCAGCCTGCATGGGGGACAAGGGGTAAAAAGTTTCAGGAGTGGGGACACCACATCATTTTTTATTTAAATTCCCACACTCTAAACATAAAAAAAAATGGGAAAATAGGAAAAAATGCCAGGGATCTTCATACAGCCATATTGCGGCTGTATAGCGATCCCTGGCCAAAGCGCTGCGGCTGCGTATAGACCCCCTGGAAACCCCGTCAGGAAATTT
Organism: Hyperolius riggenbachi; assembly: GCF_040937935.1. Classification (NCBI taxonomy): domain Eukaryota; kingdom Metazoa; phylum Chordata; class Amphibia; order Anura; family Hyperoliidae; genus Hyperolius; species Hyperolius riggenbachi. The sequence continues at coordinate 288,707,383 of NC_090650.1, forward strand.
ATTGCGCTTTCATTTGATGCATGTAAAATTACACTACCGTTAGGTTTGCTACTAAAAGTGACATTTACCGCATTTAAAAGTATACTTTTTTCCTTCAAAACTTTAAAATCTTTTTGAAAAATTGTTTTTTCCTCTTATTCCTAATGATCTCCTTAACATATCCTGCAAATTTAGGGTTTCTTGCATTTAAGGTGGATTTGCTATCAACCATTAAAGTCGGCAGGTTTTTAAATGTGTATTTCTTTTCCTTTGAAACTTTAAAATCAATTTTCTCAAAAACTTTAAGGCCGATTTGAAAAAAAATTGTTTCTTCTTGTAGCCACTGGGGGCCCCTACAAGCTCTGGGGCCCTGGGGCAGCTGCCTCCTCTGCCTCTATGGTAGCGCCGGCCTTGCTTAGACTGCCAGAGGGAGGCTATTACAGAGACTGATAAGACTGCATTTTACGTTGGAGGGCATACATGTTGTCCCGGCATTGGTCAGCTAGGCACAGAGAGAAAGCCGAGAGACAGCTCTCCCTGTGCGTGGCAAATTAGGGATCTATAACAAATATATTCCCCTACTGTTTACCTAGCTTCTTCCTTGGTGGTGTAATTTGGGGTATGGCTATTGCCGGCACTCAAATTACAACACAGCTTTTCCCATTGCAACACCCCTTGTCTGCCGGTACCACACATCCTGAAACAAAAATGCATTATGGCTCAAGACATAATATAAACAGTCACAGATAAACATTGACCATTCCATTTCCTCCCCATGATCAACCATATAAGTTCTCAGCATCTCTACCCCCGATAATTTTTGTATATAAGCGTACAACGTCAATTGACACTAAGAAGTAACCCTCCTTCCACTCAATGGACTCCAGTTTCTTTAGAGTGTCCAAAGTATCTACACGGACTGCTGGAACTCCCTCCAACAATGGTTTAAGGGCTGAGTCCAAAAATTTGGATAAAGGTTCTGTGAGGGACCCTCTGGCCGATACAATCGGCCTCCTGGGGGGGCGGTCAATGTCCTTGTGGATTTTCAGGAAGAAAATACCATGCTGTTTTTTTGGAAAATGGAGGGAAGAGACCTTCTCCTACTTTCTTAGAGATATGACCCTGTTCAACCCCTCTTCTTAGAAGTGATTGCAGGCGGCCTTTATACTGTTCAGTAGGGTTGTTGCGCAGTCTTTCATATTCCCCATTATTCCCCTCTAATTGCCGTAATGCCTCCTCCACATAGTATTCCCTTTGCATAACAACTAGGTTTCCCCCCTTATCTACTTTCTACAAAATGACTCTCTCGTCATCTTTGAGTTTTGTTAAGGGTATCAAGCTCTTTGGGGGCAATGTTGGATTTATCCATTGGGCAAATGAGAGCTTGCATATAATTTTTTACCAAACAGTCCAGTTTTTCTATCTTAGAGCCTGGTGTACTTGGAAAGTCCTTTGTAGATTTCCTTGAATTAAACATTTTTCCTTGTGAATTGGCTATATTCAACACATTAAGTGGCACTTGATTACTCTCCTCCCACAAACTTTCTAACCCCTGTAAAGTCTCCATGTCCTGATTGGACCACCCTGACTGTGGCAAAAAGCCAAGACATCCCACTTTAGAACCCCTATTGCTATTTTCCTCTTGTTCCTTACTATTTTGCCATGCACTAATATTCTGCTTTCTCACAGCTTGATACCAGTAAACTTCAAAATTGAAGCTGTCAAATTGTTCAGGCCCGTTTCCAAACCTCGAATACATTCATCTTGTATATCAATACCTGAAATGTTAATGATCTTCAGGTTCTCCTGGCGCTGAAGTTGGATTATCTGTTTCAGGGATACCTCTTTCTATAGGTCCCCCTCTGCCAGGTCACACGTTTCCTTTTGCGCAGATTTATATCATCGGCCTCCCCGCCGGATGCGCCTTCTAAAGGGACTTTTGCACATTTTGAGTCGGTTTCCCCAGTGGATCTTTTCTTGGGTCTTGGTTTATCACCTGCTGTTGACTCCTCCGGGCTTGAGTCTGAGCTGGAATCTGTTGTCCAGTAACCTCTTTGATGTCGCCTCGGGCGTGATTTCTTAGGTTTCTGGCTCCTAGGCAGCTGGCCCCAATAAAATATTTTACCTTTGAGGGAATCGTCCTGATCCCGTTGAAATGTTCTTAATTTTCTTTCTTTAATTTCGTTCTGGATCTTTACTAGGCAATTTTCCACTTTGGAGATGATCTCATTCAACTGGTCCTCAGAAGTCAGCTTAACCAGATCTTTTTTGCAAGTATCGATATCTCCAGTGGCTTTATTGTATTCTACTTTTGTTCTCTCTAAGACAATGGCCTGCATTTTCCAACTGCTGATTATCCCATTTTTTTATGAATTCAGGATCATCTCTGTATTCTGCAGCTTCACTGTATATTCTAAATCCTCTGGCAGCGATTACTTTCTCATCGTACCGTCTAAGGCTTGCTACCATCCAGAACAGTTTCACTTCTCTTTCTGAAAGGCGGTATAGTCTTTGTTCAGCAACCTTAGCACCCAGTGCTTTGCTTGATTTGCTGCCTTGTGCTGGATCAACTAGGAATGTTTCCCAGTCGGTTTGTCCCGCAAGTAACTATCTCCCCGAGTTAGCGTTCGTCTCAGTTGCAGACGTCGCTTCTTTTGCATCCTGTTGCAGCTTTTCTGAGCATTTAGGGAGCACTTTAAATTGCTAGCGCTTTTCCTAAACGCTCTACCAATGTAAATAAATGTAACAAATTCCACAGTAGCGATTGCGATTAGCAAAATTGCAATCGCAGGACATGCAGCATTTTGGGAGAGTTTGCGCTTCAATGTAAGGTATTGGCGCTGGTAAATCGCTCATGAATCACTACACATAGCGATTTGAGTGCAATGTTAAATTACTGCAAACTGTAAAAAAATGGTGATACATTAAATGGACCAATTAAATTAAAATTGCTAATCGCCAATCGATTTAAAAATTGCTAAACACAAATCTCTACACAAACACTGGCAAAAAGCTTACACTATTTAAAATCGCTTCCAAAAGCGCTGGGAAACGCTCATGAAATCGCTTACAATATGCTACTTAAAAACGATAGCAATTGCGCTAACGATTTGCGATTTGTAGTGGGTTCCAGGCCTTAAACTATTTTGCAAATAATACTGGCAACTGTCCATGACCTTTAATGTTAAATGTTTAATGAAAATCTTCCATCCACATTAAAAATAAAGAATGCAAAATGAGATAAACAAAACAAAGAATAACAGACACAGTAATTGTAATTTCTGACATATGTATAAATCAAAATAGTTACCGTAATTGAATGTTTGTACTTAAATATTTTTTGCTCTTGTTGCCAAGATTGTTTAACTAACAAATATAATTCAGCACTAAAATTAGAACATATACATCAATTACATTGGAAATGTCACTTCCTTATAGTGTTTTTTTCCCTTTAGAAACAAAGGAATTTAAAATGTGAACACTGTTTGCACAACACAGTCGGACAGCCAGAGAGAAGTATGTTAATATCTTATCTCTTTTTAGCTTAATGTGATACTAATGCCTTTAGCCACAATCTGATAAAAAAATATATAGGTAAACAGGAAATTCTGAAAATCAAATAAAATGACTCCTATTCATTCACAAAGACACAGCTGAAGTGCATTTAAATGGGCACATACCATGGTAAATGAAACTAAGTGGATATCTATTAAAATGTTGAAATGTACTATAAGGTTATTATGGAAGGCAAACATGGGAGAGGGAAACAGCCTGATAATAAGTAGAGCTCTGTATATTAATTTAAAAGATAACAAAGTGATAGCTGTGAAGCTTAAAAATAAACAGTATCATTAGCAAGAATCTTACTTTGACATGCAGTTCAAAATATAATATCTAAATCAAACATGTACTGCCCTTCATACTACCTACTCCGAGGAAGGGGTAAGGAGGGAGTGGCGGGACTCACCCAATCAGAACTACAAATCTAAAAACACACACACACAGTGTGACAATGCTCTACTGGAAAACAAAATAATTTGTAGGGCATAAAAATAAAACAAACCGTGATCCTACAGCCTATGAAATAGTAAAAGACCTACAAATCTTTGCTAGAAAAATCCTTTTTAATTGCTTTCACAGTAAAAGGAATGTACAGTTGAAAAAACACGGGAAGAATGCAGGAAACAACAAAAAAAAGCCAATCTGCAACCAAGCCAAGGCTGCTGATGAAGATAAGGGTCTCAGAGGAGTTGGGTGCCTTACTTGACCAGGTGGTTTATACAAAGAGCTATCATAGTCATCAGCAGTGGGGCTATAGCGCTTTGATGAGAGCACTTTTGTTTAGTTGGATTTTTATTTTTTTTATATAGTTTTTGATAAGCTGATATGAGCTGCAAGAAGGTTTTATATAGCAAAAGCACTGAACAACTGCTGTTTGCAAGCCATATAAGAGTAAGAGAGCATAACCAGCTATGTGAGACTGGTAGAAAGCTTTTTTTGAATCGCTTGACAAATCTGAATTGTGTTGATTTATGCACAGTTTTTGCATGTGGTTAATATATGCATATAGTGAAGCAGTAATTAACACAAAGCATTTCTCAAGCCTTATTGTTGCTTTCGGTTGATGAGATAAATTAATGTGTCTATTTTTGCTTGGTGTGGATGCCGTTGCCTAACTGCAGGAACTGTGCAGTGCCAACAGGATTGTGGGAAGTCTTTTTAGCAAAAAATAACAAGCTAAACTCAGCATGCAAATAACAGAAAGCTTTTTATTTTGAATAAGATAAGGACACTATGACCAGAAGATAATTGACTTCCCCCTCCATTTGAAACTTTTACACAGTGATGTAAACCTGTTGAATAGGTGATGTTTGCTGTGAGAGGGACAGGAAGTTGTGACAGTAGGTTGAAAAGAAAAAAAGAAAAGGGCAGAACTGATGTCACGTTTAGCACCACAGTGTGACGATCCGCTCGGCTGCCTGCGCAGGCAGGCAGCCTTTTGACCACTGTTCAGGTCTGCATTCTGCAGGTCTCTGGAAGAGAGACCTTTTGTCAGTTTGGCAGCTTGCTGCTGAGGAATTTGCATAGGTTTGTCATGCAGATTGCCTAGCCACATCCTTTGTAGGCTTGCTCTATATATACCATGTGATATCTCAGATCTGGGCTGGTCATAAGCGTTAGTCCTGTGAAACACTCTTGGAGTGTCAGCCTTGCTCTTTGTTTGAAGATTAGCCTAGAGTAATTCCTGGGACTGCACTAGGCAGGTTCCCTAGTGCAGTTAGGATTGCATATCTGTTTTGTTTGTCTGTTGCGATTGTCCTGTCCCAGCGGTGGTCGACAGGAAGTCTTTCTGATCTTTGTTCTTGGAGTATAGCTGGAGCAGCAGTTGCTACCAGCTATCTCATCTGATCTGTCTTGCCAGGATCGCACTCGCCTTGCGCTAGTGCTGTGGATCCTTCTAGTCTGCTTCTCTCTTGCTGTACTTGGATCGCACTCGCCTTGCGCTAGTGCTGTGGATCCTTCTCTTCTGTCTTCCTGGATCGCACTAGCCTCTTGCGCTAGTGCTGTGGATCCTATCTCTCACTTATTCCTGTTTTCGTGTATCTGTCTTGTCTGCTCGAACGCTTGCTGGAGGCTCGGTGAGGTAACCGTTAAGCAAGCGCTCGTGTCCTCTGTTTCATGTTTGTCTGTCGGTGGTTAGTTAGGCGTGCTTGTCTCTGTTGTGCTTATCACGCGGAGACCGCGCATAAACACGTGCACTGTTGCGAATGAGGGCGGTGTTCGCGTTTAGCCTGCGTTTGTTATTTTCCTTATCTTCTCATTGTATGATTTGCTGTGCCTTTGCTACTCTCGTGCTCTGCCTTGCTGTAGCCTTGTGTCACCTCTGGCAATCGCCTCTCTCGCAATTGCGTTCCTACTTCATATCTGCTGTTGTGTATGCACCGTCGCGGGTTGGCGACTAGTTTGGTGTACAAACATACAATCTGTCCCTTTGCTCAATCTCATTCAGGGCTATCTTGCCCTGCGTTTCTTCCCTTCGTGCAATTCCTGTCTTGCATCTGTGGCAGGGCAGAAGAGCTGTTCCTCTGCACTCCACAGCTCCACCTGCCGACAGGAATTTCCCTCTACAGGTGCATTGCACCTTTTGCTGGGTTCCCTCAAATCATACGCTTGTGGAGGATTTCCGCAGTGTCAGCGCACGTCTTGTGCGCTGATCACGGAGAGAATTCCACAATCGTTACACACAGAAGTAAAGATGGAAACTAGCAAAAATATGATTTTCTTATTTTCATATCACATTTCTCTTGAGATTATTTATGAGATGTTTTGTAAATCAACCCTTGAAGGATACCACAAGCAAAAGGCTCTGGTAAAAAGTGAAGCTGTACTGAGTAGCAGGGCATAATCAAATACTCACCACACACCTCCCGTTCCTCTCTGTCTCCCGCTGTTCTCATCCGGTCAGTCCCGTTTTCCTGCCCATGCGTATTATGTCTGTTCTGCTCCCCTGTGGCCGCTCCAAGTAATGTCACAGCAAAGGAGCACACTTGCTCCCCGGTGTCTCCAGTCAGCACCCATGCCTGGACGCAGGAGCGAGCACGCTCCTGTCCTGTCACATCACTATGCAGCCACAGTGGAGCAGAACTGACATACTGCACATGAGCGGTGCAGTATGTCCAGGGTTTGCAGTTGTCAGATCGGAAGACCTTGGGGGCCATTCAACTGGCCCATGATGACCAATCCACTTTCCAGGAAACTGTTCATCTAGGAATGCTCGGACCTGACACCCATAATGTGGGGGTGCACCATCTTGCTGAAAAATTCAGGGAACATGCCAGCTACAGTGCATAAAGAGGGAAATACATCATCATGTAGCAATTTTGCATATCCAGTGGCCTTGAAGTTTCCATTGATGAAGAATGGCCCCACTATCTTTGTACCCCATATACCACACCATACTATCAATTTTTTTGTTCCTACAGTCTTGGAGGGTCTTGCTGAATGAAGCTAGGACAGCCTCTGATGTTTCTTCATTAGTGACAGATTACATGCGTCCACATTTTGGCAAATCCAACACTGAACCAGTTTCACGTAACTTAGCAAGCAGTTTGCTAACTGTAGCATGGGAGATGGGTGGTCTCATAGGGTGTCTTGCATTGAAATCTGCTGCAATGACCTGGTTACTGCGTTCACCAGACATCAACACAATTTCTATCCGCTCCTCACGTGTTAACCTCGGCGACATGTCAATGGCTGTAAAAAAAGAGAGACTTGTAAATAACTCATGAAAGAATACAGGTACGTTAAAATCCAGCACACCATTGTTTTTCTTTATTGAAAAAACAAAAGTTGGATTCAAAATGGCCAACTTCAACATGGCCGCTATGGTCACCACCCATCTTGAAAAGTTTCCCCCTCACATATACTAATGTGCCACAAACAGGAAGTTAATATCACCAACCATTCCCATTTTATTAAGGTGTACCCATATAAATGGCCCACCCTGTACAGTGATGCACCTTGCCAGCAGTATCTCCATCTGTGATAAATTGATAAGAACGTAAATCACGGAAAAGAAAGCTTTTACAATTGGCAAATATTAGTTAACAATAATTTATAAATCAACATAGTATAAATAAGCAGTTGTATTCATTAAGCTGTATTCAGTAAAGTTCCACCTTAACAAAAGTTTTCATGTTTCCAGTTCTAAAGAAAAAATCAGTAAATTATACCCATTGTCAAGTGCTGCTATTTATAGTCATCCATTATAAAACAGTATACACTCAATAAGGCCATTGATATTGAGTATAGTAAGAACAGTTTATACTCAATATCATCCTTTGCTTGACAACTGCCTATACATCTCTTTCATTTGCTCTTCCTTTTCACATGGCAGAACAGTAAATAAAAGTCTAGCTAAGCCAAGGATTCTGAGCATTCAAACATAATAATGCAATATATGTTAAAAGGATTTCTTACAATCAAACTCTGTGTAGGCTAAAGATCTCAGCATTAAAGTGACATTTCAATAATCCAGCTCTACAATCCAGCTTTGAAGTGTTTGAATTCATATATTTGTTAGTTACTTTTTTCATTCCCCCTTAATATAAGTATTGCATCACACCAGACATATAAAAGCTACAGCCCCAGCAGTATGGCATCTAGGGGTCCAATCATCAAGCACTGTGGCCTTATCACTCCCTTTTCTCACCAAAGTGTAGTTTTGGTAGTTTGTGTTATTTTTATTTTCCTTAGTTTTCCCATAAAATTACTATCTACTTGCCTTTGTATCCACACATCTGACTTTCTGAGGACACGTGCGACATGGAGATAGGGACAATATGCAAGTGGTGATGTGGAACCAGTCTGCAGGTTCCTGGCATGTGGTGCTGGGGTATTCTGGAAAGTTGTAACCTGGTGGTGCAATAATGTGACAATGCTCCCAAACTAAAAGACTCTTGGAAAGCAGTATGAGGACTAAGTTCATAGGTTAGTTTTGGGGAAAGCAGGGTGTATTTAAAAAATCATAATAATAATAATAATAATTGCAAATTGGCTTTAATCTGATCTGTGTTTGAAATGAAGCTGGAAACACACTTGAGCTTGGATGTGAAAACACGATTGGGGCTCTACAGCTGAAGGGGCTGGCAACTGGACTGTGAACATGTATTCTCAGCTCAGATTGATGAAGCATGCATGTTTATCATCATATAGAAGCAAGACAGGAAGAACAAAGAGCCTGAGGGAAAATAATAGCTACTGTCTGAGAAAATCCAGTCATTTGCATTTTTCTAAAAAACGCAGTCAGGCCTAGAGGTGAGGGCATATCTGTATCAGATCTGTGATGAATCTGGCTGTAATTCTTTGTGCAGACATTAGAATATTGTAGCAAAAATTATAATTTATGATTGGATCAGGTGACAGTCTCATGTCTGTATATAAATGCTTCATCCTTAGAGGAACATCATGATCATTTTTTTCTGTTACTACAGTTTTAATTAATAATCTGTATTATTGAAGATTACAATTAAGCGATATAAAAATACAAAATAATGTGCTTTCTGTTCTGTTTTTTGTTGACTTTATTTTTTTTAAATACTTCTAGCTCCATTTATGAATGAAGTTTGATTTTTCTAGACAGTAGTCGATGATTGAGGTTATTCATGGAGTTCTTGTCTAAAAAAAAAATGTGCGAGCTCTGTAACTGGTGGCTTTGATCTCTTCTTGTAACTAGCTGAAGTGCCAAAAGTCCCGGGGAAAAATCTGGATTTGACGCAAAGCAGCATTTTAAGGACAGAAATCACATTAAATCCTAAATTTCAGGCCTAAAGTGCTTTAAAACATCTTGCATGTGTATACATCAACCAGGGAGTATAATTTGAGTACTGCTTCACACTGACACACCAAACTCACTGTGTAATGCACCGCAAACAGCTGTTTGTGTTGTAATGGCGATGCTAGACTGGTGCGCACCATGGCGAGAGTGCAGGCCGTGGCGGTTTTTAAGCCCATATGGTCGCCAGGCTGAGGTAGCTCAATGACAGAACAAAAGTGACTGTCCAGCCGATCACATTTGGTCTGTCCACAATGAAGCAACGACCTTATTATCTTGGGTGTGCTACCTACACCCCCCCCCCCCCCCCCAAGACACTCATCTAGAGTCGGTCATTGTTTCATTGTGATACGCAAGCCCCTTCACCACGGCAAGTTACTGATCATGAGGGGGAATTGGCACATGTACATGCCTTTTGTTTTGTTGTTGCAGCCGCAGTGCAGCCAGCAAAATTGGGCAGGCATGTACACGCACCAGAAAAAGTAGTATAGCGGCCACTGCTTAAAAATTCAGGAATCCACCTGGAGTCCTGGACCCTGTTGGTGGTGGCAGAGAAGGCAGTCAAGCGGCCTGCGGGCAGAGGTGCTGTATGGGGTGCAACTTAGTCTTCGGGCGGGCAGTAGCCCTCCGGGATCCATGCCTCATTAATTTTAATAAAGGTGAGGTACTGAACACTTTTGTGACTTCTCTTCTCAGTGACAATGCCTCCAGCTGCGCTGAAGGTCCTTTTAGACATGATGCTTGAGGCAGGGCAAGACAGACATTGGTTGGCAAATTGTGACAGCTCTGGCCACAGGTCAAGTCTGCGCACCCAGTAGTCCAAGGGTTCATCGCTGCTCACAGTTTCTACATCCACACTTAAGGCCAGGTAGCCAGCTACCTGCCGGTCCAGGCGTTGGTGGAGGGTGGATCCGGAAGAGCTAAGGCGACCCCTCCTACTGACGAGTCGATGCAAATCGGACATTCTCGGTTGACTCGGGCCGAGAAAGAGCGCAGAAGGGCAGAAAATCTTTGTTTATATTGCGCAGAGCAGGGTCATATTGCTCAAAATTGCCCCAGGAAATCGGGAAACGCTGCTTTCTAGGTGTAGTTAGAGGTAATACCCTAGACACACAGAGCTTACCTCTAAGTCAGAATGATCGGTTACTCCTCCCGTGTTTCATTTCCTGGGGGAATTTTACTGTTTGTACTGAAGCTTTCGTGGACTCTGGGTCTGCGGCCAATTTTATAGATTACGAGTTTGTGAAAGGACTGGGTGTTCCCTTACAGCCCTTAGACCGACAAATAGTCATTACAGCAGTGGATGATTCTCCCCTACAGTGTAGACAACCTCTCTCTCAGACCCCAAGGTTGTCATGCACGATAGGGGTTCTACATAAGGAGAGTTTACAGTTTCTTGTTTTGTGCATGGCAACCTCCACCGTAATTCTCGGTATGCCCTGGTTGCAGCTCCATTCCCCACAGATAGATTGGGCCTCAGGTCAGCTACTCAGCTGATCACCTTATTTCCATACTCAGTGTTTGGGGAAGATTGCCATTTGTGCTGCCAAGGTAGAGGTTAAGGGGGTACCAGCACAATACGCTGAATTTGCGGATGTGTTCTGTCCTAGGTCCGCTGATAAACTCCCACCACATCAGAGTTTTGACTGCCCTATCGACCTAAGATCTGGTTGTATGCCCCCTAGGGGTCATCTCTATAATCTTTCCGGACCGGAGAAACTGGCAATGCGGGAGTACATTACTGAGAACCTGGCAAAGGGGTTCATCCGCCCTTCTCGGTCACCGGCCGGGGCGGGGTTTTTTTTCGTTCAAAAGAAAGATGGTGGTCTTAGGCCTTGTATTGACTACCGAGGTCTAAACAAGATCACCATAAAGAATCGCTATCCATTGCCTCTGATAGACGATCTCTTTGCCCAGATTACCAATGCCAGTATTTTCTCTAAATTGGACCTACATGGGGCATACAACCTGGTGTGCATTAGGGCTGGTGACGAGTGGAAGACGGCCTTCAATACACCCGACGGGCATTACGAGTATCTAGTTATGCCCTTTGGGTTGTGTAATGCCCCGGCCGTCTTCCAGGAGTTGATTAACGAGTAGAGTTGAGCTGAAATTTTTGTAATTTCGCATTACTATAATTACGCATGCGAAATTTGCGATTACGATGCGAAATTAGCGTAGCGAAATTGCCATTAAAATCGTAATTGAAAATACCGTAAGCGTAATTTTCAATGCGAAATTTCGCGTTTCGTTCATGCCGTAATTTCGCATTAAACGCTACCGTAATTTCGCGTTAAACCGTAACGCTCCGTATAATATAAAAAAGCCGCCGACTTTAAGGGTTAATAGCAAAGCCCCCTTAAATGCTAAGAGCCTCAAATTTGGAGAATATATTAAGGAGATCAGGAGGAATAAGAGGAAAAAAATTTTTTTCAAAAAGACCTTATAGTTTTTGAGAAAATCGATGTTAAAGTTTCAAAGTAAAAATGTATACATTTAAAAACCCGTCGACTTTAACGGTTAATAGCAAAGCCTGCTTAAAGTTTAGGAACACCAAATTCCTAGGGTATATTAAGGGGATCAGTGGGAATAAGAGGAAAAATTTTTTTTTCAAAAACACCTTATAGTTTTTGAGAAAATCGATTTTTACGTTTCAAGGGCAAAAATGTCTTTTAAATGCGGAAAATGTCAGTTTTTTTTGCACAGGTAACAATAGTGTATTATTTTCATAGATTCCCCCAAGTGGGAAGAGTTTTACTTCGTTCTGAGTGTGGGAAATCTAAAAAAAAAATGACGTGGGGTCCCCCCTCCCAGACCTCTTTAACCCCTTGTCCCCCATGCAGGCTGGGATAGCCAGAATGCGGAGCACCGGCCGCGTGGGGCTCCGCACCCTGACTATACCAGCCCGCATGGTCCATGGATTGGGGGGTCTCGGAAGGGGAGGGGCAGCCAAGCTTTCCCCTCCCCCTCCGAGCCCTTGTCCAATCCAAGGACAAGGGGCTCTTCTCCACCTCCGATGGGCGGTGGAGGTGGAGGCCGCGATTTCCTGGGTGGGGGGTTCATGGTGGAATCTGGGAGCCCCCTTTAAAAAGGGGTCCCCCAGATGCCCACCCCCCTCCCAGGAGAAATGAGTATAGAGGTACTTGTAGTACCCCTTACCCATTTCCTTTAAGAGTTAAAAGTAAATAAACACACAAACACATAGAAAAAGTATTTTAATTGAACAAAAAACATAACCATGAAAAAAGTCCTTTAATATTCTTAATTAACCATTAATACTTACCTGTCCCTTTAAATAAATGATCCCACGCAATATCCTCGGAAATGTTCTATCAGTTACAATGTAACAAAGTTATTACAATATAACAACTTTGTTACATTGTAACTACGCCGCACCCGACGTCACTCACCGCCGCCGCCGCCGCCGCCGCGTCTGCGCTGCAGGACCCGACAGAGCTCTGAGCTATAGCTCAGAGCTCTCGAAAGCATCTTTGTATTTGGGCTCCAAGGAGCCCCATTGGTCCTTAGCAGACCAATGGGGTTCCTTCTGATTTGAAGGAACCCCATTGGTCTGCTAAGGACCAATGGGGCTCCTTGGAGCCCAAATACAAAGATGCTTCTCAGAGCTCTGAGCTATATAGCTCAGAGCTCTGTCGGGTCCGTGCAGGACGCTAAGTCCCCGCCGGCTCCGCTGCCCTCCCCGCCTCTCCCACATGTCACCCACATGTCACCCACATGTGGGTGACATGTGGGTGACAGATGTGGGCGGGGTGGACAGCGGGAGCTGCGGGGACTTAGCGTCCTGCACGGACGCGTATGCGGCGGCTGAGCGGCGAGTGGCGTCGGGTGCGGCGTAGTTACAATGTAACAAAGTTGTTACATAATAACTTTGTTACATTGTAACTGATAGAACATTTCCGAGGATATTGCGTGGGATCATTTATTTAAAGGGACAGGTAAGTATTAATGGTTAATTAAGAATATTAAAGGACTTTTTTCGTGGTTATGTTTTTTGTTCAATTAAAATACTTTTTCTATGTGTTTGTGTGTTTATTTACTTTTAACTCTTAAAGGAAATGGGTAAGGGGTACTACAAGTACCTCTATACTCATTTCTCCTGGGAGGGGGGTGGGCATCTGGGGGACCCCTTTTTAAAGGGGACTCCCAGATTCCACCATGAACCCCCCACCCAGGAAATCGCGGCCTCCACCTCCACCGCCCATCGGAGGTGGAGAAGAGCCCCTTGTCCTTGGATTGGACAAGGGCTCGGAGGGGGAGGGGAAAGCTTGGCTGCCCCTCCCCTTCCGAGACCCCCCAATCCATGGACCATGCGGGCTGGTATAGTCAGGGTGCGGAGCCCCACGCGGCCGGTGCTCCGCATTCTGGCTATCCCAGCCTGCATGGGGGACAAGGGGTTAAAGAGGTCTGGGAGGGGGGACCCCACGTCGTTTTTTTTTTATATTTCCCACACTCAGAACGAAGTAAGTAAAACTCTTCCCACTTGGGGGAATCTATGAAAATAATACACTATTGTTACCTGTGCAAAAAAAACTGACATTTTCCGCATTTAAAAGACATTTTTGCCCTTGAAACTTAAAAATCGATTTTCTCAAAAACTATAAGGTCTTTGTGAAAAAAAATTTTTTCCTCTTATTTCCACTGATCCCCTTAATATACCCTGGGAATTTGGTGTTCCTAAACTTTAAGCAGGCTTTGCTTTTAACCGTTAAAGTCGGCGGGTTTTTAAATGTTTACATTTTTCCTTTGAAACTTTAACATCGATTTTCTCAAAAACTATAAGGTCTTTTTGAAAAAAAAAAATTTCCTCTTATTCCTCCTGATCTCCTTAATATATTCTCCAAATTTGAGGCTCTTAGCATTTAAGGGGGCTTTGCTATTAACCCTTAAAGTCGGCGGCTTTTTTATATTATACGGAGCGTTACGGTTTAACGCGAAATTACGGTAGCGTTTAATGCGAAATTACGGCATGATACGACTGTAATGCGAAAATTACGCGAAAATTATGCTTACGCGAAATTTCGCGAAATCCTTCTTCATTACGATTATGTACTTACGGCCATAATCGTAATTACACTAATTACGCGAAATTTCGCAAAATCGTAATTAGGTCATTATGCTCATCTCTATTAACGAGGTCTTCAGGGAGGTGTTGTGGAAGTTTGTCTTGGTATACCTTGATGACATACTAATTTTCTCTCCAAACCTCGTACAGCATCGCAAGCATGTCAAATATGTATTGAAGAAGTTGAGATTGGGGTGGGGGCGGTCCTGTCTCAACGTTCAGGTGTGCAGGGCAAGACACATCCCTGTGCCTACTTTTCACGTAGATTCTCCCCTGCTGAAAGAAACTACGATGTAGGCAACAGGGAACTCCTTGCCATCAAGCTAGCCTTTCAGGAATGGCGTCATTGGCTTGAGGGTGCAGAACATACCATTGTTGTATATACTGACCATAAGAACCTGGAGTACATTGAGGGCGCCAAAAGGCTTACTCCCAGACAGGCCCACTGGTCTTTGTTCTTTACACGCTTCAGATTTGTCGTCACGTACACACCAGGTTCTAGAAACATCAAGGCAGATGCCCTCTCCAGATGTTTTGAGCCTGAGACAGCCCAGTCAACATCTCCCGAGGGTATTCTGCCTCCCAAGGTGGTGCTAGCTGCAGCTGAGACCTGGGAGGATTGGGCAGCCACACTAGCTGATTATCAGTTAGATACCCCGGAAGGGAAGCCGGAAGGGGTTCTCTTCGTGCCACTTCCTTTCCGACTACAAATCATGCAGCTGTTCCATGCCCATAAGAATGCAGGTCACCCTGGGGTCACTCGCACTCTAGATCAGCTCACTAGGTGTGTGTGGTGGCCGTCATTGGCTCCAGATTGTAGAGAATTTGTTAGAGAGTGTATTGTCTGTGCCAGGAACAAACCTTCTCGCCTGGCGCCGGTGGGCACCTTACAATCCTTACCAGTACCAAGTGAACCGTGGACCCATTTGTCCATGGACTTTGTTGGCGAGCTCCCCAGGTCCGAAGGCATGACAGTCATCTGGGTAATTGTAGACAGGTTCAGCAAGATGGCCCATTTTGTTCCACTTAAAGGGTTTCCCTTAGCCCAAGAATTGGCCGATCTTTTTATACAACACGTCTTCCGGTTACACGGAATCCCGGATGACGTAGTTTCTGATAGGGGCAAAGTTCCTTATTCGTGGCAAAGTTTTGGAGGGATTTTTGCCATACATTGGGTATGAACCTGTCCTTTTCTTCAGGGTATCACCCACAGACCAACGGGCAGACCGAAAGGGTTAATCAGGCCCTGGAGCAGTTCCTGAGATGCTATGTGGCGGACGCGCAAACCGAATGGGTTAAATTTTTACCCTTTGCCGAGTTTGCGCACAACAACCTGAAAAGTTCATCAACAGGGTTTTCCTCTTTTCAGGTTGTGTCAGGAAAATCCCCTAAGTTTTCCCCATTGCCTGTGTGTTCTTCTCCTTTCCCTGGCCTAGAGGATTGGCAGAGGTCTTTGAGAGAGCGTTGGGGACAGGTGAAAAGAAATTTAGGCATAGCCTTTCATAGACAAAAGAAACAGGCCGATAAGAGACGGTCTGCTGAGTGGCACTTTGCTCCAGGTAGAGGGCCAGACAGAGTTTGAAGTTGAAAAGATTTTAGATTCTCGTCTAGTGCAGAATTCACTCCAGTATCTGGTCCATTGGAGGGGGTATGGTGTGGAAGACAAGTCATGGGTTCCAGAGGATCGCATGCATGCTGACAAATTGAGGAGGAGATTTCATCAGTTGCATCCTGAGAAGCCGTGTAGGAGGTGTCCGGAGTCCACTCCTCAAGGGGGGTGTACTGTAAGGACCCACGAAGACGCCGCTGCGCGGGGCAACATGGCGGCGGTCTCCGCTTCCCTGCCAGCGAGTTCCGCTTCACACGCGGAACTGCTGGCACGGGTTGGTGGGGACACCGCCGCCGCGGTGGCGACATGGTGGCAAGTCCGGGGGTGCAGCCGGCGGTATTTAGTGTGCGTTCGTGCGCGGACCCTGGCCTCTCTGGTGCACAGAGGCAGAGGATCGCGCGCGCGCAAAGAGACAGGATATTTACCTCTTACGCAGGAGGGTCAGCTGACTCTCCAGTCAGCTGATCACAGGAGAACTGGGGATTGGCTGGGCGGCTGGGTGGCACTGCAGATGCGCTCCCAGCATACAAGGAGCCTTCCTTCAGTTGCTCTTTGTCTGCTGTCGTGAATACACTTCTGTGTTAGCGCTCAGACCTTAGTTCAGTGCCCTGGTGTTGATACTAAGGATTTCACACCTTAGTTAGGATTGTATTTGGTATTATCTGTGTTTGACTCCGGCTATCCTTGACTACTCTCTCTCTCTACACTATTGTACCTCTGCCTATCTGATTCTTGTTGCCGACCTCTGCCTGATTACCGATTACTCTTCTGCCTTTCGCTCCTGTACCGCTGCCGCCATCTCTGTTGCTGAACCCTTGCCTGTCTGCCCTTTCTCCCTTCAGTGGAACATCTCCCACTGGAGGGTTATCTCTGAGGCTTGCCTCTCCGAGACGCCTGCCCCAAGCAGACGAGTACTGCTAGGGGTCGAGATTCCTCACTCTGCCTGGTTAGAGGATCTCACTCACGGGGTTCCCATTCAGAGGTAACCACACCTCTGAAGAATTGCCGTGTGGTGGATATTTCCACACTTATGTGATATATTACTGTCTTTATTGTGTTTCTTTTGCTGAGGTGTCCAGAGGTTAGCAATATATCTGTATTATCGGTGATTCCGAAGATCATCAATAATCAGGTATATATCTGCATTCTTGGTGATACTGCAGATCGCCAATAATCAGATTCTCTCTGCGTGCTGACACCAATCGTTACACCTGCCTCCCAAGAAGAAAAAAGTGTCTCCTCCCTAACCATACCGCACCACCCTGGCTGGCGTTACATACCAACGAAGCAGTAATTTCATTTGTAATTGATGTCCACGTCCCCAGAGTGCACAGACCTTCTCAAGACTAATGTCCATAGCTGGGTAAGGTCTTCCATTTGGAGTCAGCATGAAATCTATTAAAAATCAATTACAGCTGCTCCCTCAGGTGTACCTCCTGCTAATGCAGCTTTTTCAGGGGCCCTATGCTGGGTATTAGCACATCAAAGTGCTCTGACACTCAACTCTCTGGTTAGTGTGCTCCTTCCTCTCTGCTGCCATCATCTCTCTGTGCCCATAGTAACCCAGTGGCATGTATACACTCACGTGGTAGCTACAGGCTCTGGGAGATGACTGCAAACTCTAGTCCAACCCACATACATACTGCAATCCTCTCTAATTATTAATGTGGGTCAACTTCTGCTAGAAAACAATTAAAATTACGATCGGGTAGCATGTTGCAGCACCAATTTTTATCACAGTGATCAAATCTGTCTCATAGTGTATGGGCACCTTTAGAC
Organism: Hyperolius riggenbachi; assembly: GCF_040937935.1. NCBI lineage: Eukaryota > Metazoa > Chordata > Amphibia > Anura > Hyperoliidae > Hyperolius > Hyperolius riggenbachi. Next base: position 288,725,167 of record NC_090650.1, read on the forward strand.
ACTAAGATAGGAAAGGTGTTGGAATCTGTATCTGTGATAAGCTAGAAAGCTGTGATTAAGGACTAGACTTTCAGCAAACATGGCAGCTGTGTGATTTTTTTGTGTGGATTCTTGTGGTCCAGCAATAAAGATGTTTCAGTGTACAATTGCGGATTATCCCCGCCTTTTTTCCATATATTCATAGATTGTATGTCAGCTGTCCTTTACTAATTTTTTCTTTTCTTTTTTTTTTTTTACATTTTTTTTTGCTATAGGCACATCTTCACACTCCATACCATTCACCCAAATCCAAGAAATCTTTAGGCACACTTCACATAATTTAGTTGGAGAACAATAAACAATAGTCTGTATTTGGCTGTATCGTGTCATGCTATGTTTAATAACAAATATTATTTCAATATTTGCACTGTTATTTACCGGTATATTCCTGTTTCTCTTTCTATTATCTTATATCAAAGAATGAATAGGCTCGTTGATGTAAAAACAGTTTCAAGCAACCAAATATTATTTCAATGTTTGCACTGTTATTTACTGGTATTTTCCTGTTTGTCTCTTTATTATCTTATGTCAAAGAATGAATAGGCTCATTGATGTAAAAATAATTTTAAGCAGCAATTTGATAAATGTGAGTCCTTGCAATTAAAAAGTCACATTTACAACATTCATTAAACTAAACAAAAGCCTTTGTTTCATAACAAAACCAAAGAAACAGCACCTGTAATTGCTTTTGTGAATCTGTCACTACAGACAACTGTTAAACATGAGAAGGTACATTTACATTGAGAGATGTTGTTCCTGATGACAATATCTTCTCTGAAAGATTTTAGTGGAAGATATTGTTTTTCTAACAAAATTTTTTTGTTTATTGATTTGCCATTTTGTCCCTCTGCATGTTTTATTGATGTATAATGCAAGGAATGAATGTCTAATTCAAAAACCATTTTGTTTAGAGTAAATGAACCCATTCATTACACACCATATTTTCTCCCCCAAAACACAGAATCAACAAGTGCTAAAAAAAAAATGAAAATAAAAGTCCCTGTCAATATGAAATTTATAGTTACTGATGTTTGGCTTTTTTGCTATTGCTTTTAACAAGCAGTTACCTGTGCTAATTTTTTTGTAGCCTTGTCTTTTTGTCAGATAATAAAAAGTATTATAGATCAGTAATAAAATAGTATTTGTGTAGCTACAATATAAGCTGCCATTAAAGCAAGTGGATTTGGGGACATTAGACTAAGCTAGAAAAATGGAAGAATTGACAGCACTCATAAATAAGGCCACATCTGAAATGACTACTAAAAGAGGTGTGCAGAGCCCCCAAGAGGCAAATACACACCTTGTACTCAAAACAGATGCTAAACTATGCACTAAATCCCTTAACTCAGAGTAAAGATGGAATGCAAACTAAAAATAGCAAATGGGTGCAGCTAGCCATAAAGTAAACTTACATTTTTTATATAGCAGGTAGAAGTGGCAGCGCCTCCCAAGACAGGCTGTATCTGAATGACTAGCAGCATAGATGTGCAGAGCCCAACTATAGGCAAGATACACAACTTGTGTATAAAGAACTCAGACTTCAATATATATTGAAGTTTACCACAGCAGAATATAATTGTACTGAGCTAAAATCATTTCTTCTGGGATTTCTTTAAAAATCAATTTTCTTTAAAACGACTAGGTCTTTTTGATTTTTTTCCCACAGAATCAAAATTCACATTTTTGTATTATTATGCATAATGACAAAAGTACACATTACAATTAATGTTGCAAAATTAATTACGAATTTGATGAAAATTTCACAATATGATTTCACATCGTAATTGTGAATTTAGATCTCAGATTATGGTTATACAAAATTCGAGCTCAACACTAGTGAACAGTGAAAATTAGTTGTGCCCATTGCCAAACAAATAGGTAACCTATTATATACAGTACTATGCCTATTCTGCTCTTCCCTTGCTGCATGCAAATATAATTCTAGAACTCTGGAATTGAAAAACGCACATTTTTCAACAATCATACTACTTTCTCCAGTACAATGCTGTCCAAGTAATGCGCACAAAGGTAAGGCACTACAATCTGTTCCAACACTACTTGTAGTCAGAGAGAGAGAGAGAGGGGGGCTAAAATGAATCAGGAAAACTCAGGAAACCGGTAAACAGCTGTAAGTTGTTAATCAATGTCTTATTCCCCGCAAAAGACCATTTTGTATAATTCTGAAATGTGCATCATTTCCACTTTTGGGTAACCTATTTTTTTATTACCTCTGGTACCTACTTACCTTTGTAGTATTTAAAGTTATTCATAGGACTTAAACTACTTACATTTCAAGTAAAAAAAAAGATGAAAAAACTATAGTGTGCTAAAACTTTTGACCAGTAGTGTATGTGTAAAGATGAGGTTTGCTTTAAGTTTAGAATTCGCTTTGCACATTTCTGTATCTCAGCTGCCTGGCATAAAAACTATAGCAATTGAAAAGGTAGGCAAAGATTTAAATCCCTTGAATAAAAGATGCTGGCACAATGACAAACTGTGACTAAAAGACAAAGCTGAACGTTAGAACAGTGTCTTAATCCATGATGGCAGCTTGCCATATTATCAACCTGCCTGCTCTTAGGCAGCTTCAAGAAAAATGTATTTATGCCACATTTGTTTTTGACTTTTGCAGTAGAAAAATGTAATTTATTGCCCTTTTTAAGTTTCCAAGTCCATTACAATAAATATTCGAGACCTTTGAATTAACGTCTCCTATTCCCAATAGCTGGGTGGAAACAGCCTGAAGTCTGTAAAAGATGTTTTATGATATTTACATTAAATGTATAATGAAAATCTGGGGCCTTTTATTTAAAATGTAATTTGGCATAAGGGTGTTGTGGGACAGAAGACGATGCATTGCGAGAGTCAGCATTATGGGGCTGTTTTACTGTCCCTCTGGGCCAATATATATATATAATTTTATGGCAAGAATTTAAAAAGTGTTGTAAAAAGTACAATTTATCTAAACATGCATAGATTAATTCACACTTACTGTATGTGTGTTGCTGCACATAGTGTGCAATAAGCAATGATGTTAATTAGGTCTCGACTCGGTCTTTTTAGCATTCACACTGATATGCCTAAAGGTGGCCACACACCATACAATTTTTAAAATATCTGTTCAATGTAAGAATTGCAATCAATTTTTCTGACTGATTGTAACATTTCAAAAATATGACCAATGTACCACACACCTATGTTCAATTTTTCCCCCAATTATGATAAAAATGAGTGGAAACTCTGACAAAATTGCTAAGGTGTGTATATTAATAAATTGAGAAATCCAACACACACCATACAATCTTTAGAAGGATTGAAGAAAAATATCTGGCATTCCGGATCGATTAAAATCGAAGAAAACGGGAAATCCGATCGGAATTTTCAGTCGAATGAAAAAAAAGCTTTCAATTTTTTAGGGAGATCCGATCGTTTTTATCGAATTACCGTAAAATTGGATCATTTTATTGTATCGTGTGTGGCCACCTTAACTGTGGTGTGTTGGTTTGCATTCTAGTGTATAACTGAATGGGGTCAGCAGCACTGCATGTGCCATGCTTTGCGTTATGATGAAAGTATAACACAGGGCCTCATCACATTATGACAGTAAAAGACCTATGACTACATTGTTCACAACCTTTTCATTTCATAAAAATACAGAAGCAGAGAGATCACATTATAACAGATTTTGGGATCTATTTATACTACCTGTTTGTCATGAAAAGTGCCATTAAGTCTTCAAAATAATAGCACTGGAGATGGTAAAAAAATGGTGAAATCCCATTTCAGTTCAGCCCAATTTTGAGTTACAATTTGACTTTCAGCTTTTCTAGCAGAAATGCAATCTAGTCCATACTGAGTATTCTTATTGATCAGCTAAACAGACCAACGGGAAACCCTGGCAGGAGTATCAAAGATGCCTTTGACGGGATTCCCGTAAAGAGGTATTAAACTCTGACATAATATTCAATAAAAATGTGTTTTCCTACTTTTTATATCCCATAAAGTTATCATATTTCCTTTGTGCATAAGTATTATTATTCATTTAGAAATTTGAAGTTCCCAAAGTATAGTTTATTTGCTCTAAAAGCTGCCATTGCATTTTATTCATAACAAGTGTATTTATATTGTAATGTAGCCAGTAATGATTTCTGAGCTTCTGTCTCTGTTCTGGACAGAAACTCCTGCCAGGGAATGTTTACATTCCTCTCTTGCTACAATTAAGTAACACAAGATAATGTTATCACCTATTCAGATGCGATCTCACTGCAGGGAGCTTTTTATTAAGAAATGCTTACCTGAGGAAAATGTATGCGTGCTCTAACACCAAGTTTTAACCCTAGCAAGTCTGGCTCTGCAAATCTGGCTCAATTGGCTAATCATGCCGTCCGCTCCAACCTCCCAAAATTAAAAACGGGCACTTACCTTAACGTCCATTGCGTTCTGCTACATGCACATTAACTTGGGGGCACCACATGAGAAAGGAGTGAAGCATGGGTCACCCCAAGCTTTAGAGCTCATGGCTGGCTCACACACAACACTCCAGAAGGGGGGGAGGACAGGTGCAAACAACTCACTCCAGGGCTCACACCACCAGAGCAAGCCATTTTCCACCTGCCTCCAAAGGATACAACCACAAAAAATGCTTACTTGAGGAAAATGTTTGCGTGTTCTAACACCAAGTTTTAACCCTAGCAAGTCTGGCTCTGCAAATCTGGCTCAATTGGCTAATCATGAGGCAATGCTCATGCAAATATGCATTTGCTTTCGCACGCCAAACTATGCAGGGTTAAAAAACGAATACCGCAAAGCGGTCGCCCTGCGGGCATTAGGTTATGCCACATAAGCACCATCCAGGAGCGCCACAGGGAGGCTTCCCAATGCCCCCATACAACCGGGGGACCGCGGGGTCCCAGGCACTCTCACTGCCTGGGAACAACAGCAGCACCCCTGAGGGAGAGGCTGGGTGGCGCAGGCATCCCCCCCCCCCAAGCGTGGCCAGTGCCGGGGGAGCCGTCCGCTCCAACCTCCTAAAATTAAAAACAGGCACTAACCTTAACGTCCATTGCGTTCTGCTACATGCGCATTAACTTGGGGACACCACATGAGAAAGGAGTGAAGCATGGGTCACCCCAAGCTTTAGAGCTCAGGGCTGGTTCACACACAACACTCCAGAAGGGGGGGAGGACAGGTGCAAACAACTCACTCCAGGGCTCACACCACCAGAGCAAGCCATCTTCCACCAGCCTCCAAAGGATACAACCACAAAAAATGCTTACCTGGGGAAAATGTATGCGTGCTCTAACACCAAGTTTTAACCCTAGCAAGTCTGGCTCTGCAAATCTGGCTCAATTGGCTATTCATGAGGCAATGCTCATGCAAATATGCATTTGCTTTCGCACGCCAAACTATGCAGGGTCAAAAAACGAATACCGCAAAGCGGTCGCCCTGCAGGAATTAGTTCATGCCACATAAGCACCACCCAGGAGCACCACGGGGAGGCTTCCCAATGCCCCCATACAACCGGGGGACCGCGAGGTCCCAGGCACTCTCACTGCCTGGGAACCACAGCAGCACCCCGGAGGGGGAGGCTGGGTGGCGCAGGCAACCCCCCCAAGCGTGGCCAGCGCCGGGGAAGCCTTCCCGTGGCGCTCCTGGATAGTGCTAATATGGCATGAACTAATTCCCGCAGGAGCGACCGCTTTGCGGTATTCGTTTTTTGACCCTGCATCGTTTGGCGTGCGAAAGCAAATGCATATTTGCATGAGCATTGCCTCATGATTAGCCAATTGAGCCAGATTTGCAGAGCCAGACTTGCTAGGGTTAAAACTTGGTGTTAGAGCACGCATACATTTTCCTCAGGTGAGCATTTTTTGCAGTTGTATCCTTTGGAGGCAGGTGGAAGATGGCTTGCTCTGGTGGTGTGAGCCCTGGAGTGAGTTATTTGCACCTGTCCTCCCCCCCCCCCCCTCTGGAGTGTTGTGTGCGAGCCAGCCCTGAGCTCTAAAGCTTGGGGTGACCCATGCTTCACTCCTTTCTCATGTGGTGCCCCCAAGTTAATGCGCATGTAGCAGAACGCAATGGACGTTAAGGTAAGTGTCTGTTTTTAATATTGGGAGGTTGGAGCGGACGGCTCCCCCCAGCGCTGGCCACGCTTGGGGGAGTCGCCTGCGCCACCCAGCCTCCCCCTCCGGGGTGCTACTGTGGTTCCCAGGCAGTGAGAGTGCCTGGGACCCCGCGGTCCCCCGGTTGTATGGGGGCATTGGGAAGCCTCCCCGTGGCGCTCCTGGATAGTGCTAATGTGGCATGAACTAATTCCCGCAGGGCGACCAATTTGCGGTATTCGTTTTTTGACCCTGCATAGTTTGGCGTGCGAAAGCAAATGCATAATTGCATGAGCATTGCCTCATGATTAGCCAATTGAGCCAGATTTGCAGAGCCAGACTTGCTAGGGTTAAAACTTGGTGTTAGAGCACGCATACATTTTCCTCAGGTAAGCATTTTTATTAAGAAAGTCCTTTGTTTAACTGTTTAAATGCTGTTCTGCTAAAAAAAACAATGCGGTAGTATATTATATGCTGTAAATAATCTTTTAGAGCAAAGAAGAAATGCTGGGTTTCATACATATTACAGAGCAGTGAGGAGCGAAAAAACTGTAGCAAAAAAAACAATTTAAACTGCCTGCAAAGGTTTCCTATTGGTCTATTGTACTGGCCAATCAGAATCCTCTTTACTGGTCAGTTCAACAGATCAATAGGAAACCCAGTGGGAGATTCAAAGATGCTTTTGCCAGAATTCCCTTTATGTTCTGTATTACAGAGCAGAGAGAAGAGAATGTGCCCCAGCAAAAAGCAATTTTTATTGGTTAGTTCAACTGACCAATAAAAAATCCCTGGCAGAAGATTCAGAGATGGTTTTGCCAGGGTTCCCTTAATGATTGTATAAGAAAGCAGAGAGGATAAAAAAGACCCAGCAAAATCATATTTGAACGTTCTTACTAGGCTACTAATCAGAATCCTCTTCAGGGATGGAGATTTTGGAGCTGTTTCTATTTAATATTGTGTCAGTAGTGCAGCTTTGTCAGGCACTGGTGTAGCAAAGAAGAAAGTTGTTGGGGGTCTTCACTCAAAATTTTAAGACAACCCTTAAAGGTTGCAACAATTAGGACAAAGAAGTAGAAGCGGATAGCAAGTGGGACAATAAGTTTTTTCCCCCTCAGGAAATTTCTTTTTTGTTTGTTTGTGTGTCTGTGTTAGGTGCAGGGCAGGATTGCCAACCAGGCAACAAAAGCAGTCGCTTGGGGCCCCATTCAGAGTCAAAGGGGCCCCATCAGCACATAAACCAGCCCTCGCCATCCTATGCCTTTTAGTTTTCGTTATTTTCGCGATCGAAATCGCGGCCACAGGATGACTTTTCTCCAAAGTCGGCAGCTCGATTCAGCACAATGCAATGAAATATAAGGAACCCAGGGGGATATAATTACAAACATCATGATGGTAGGTATGAGGATGTAATTAATTACTTGTGGGTATGCTTAAAGGCATACCCACAGGCACTGCTCGGAGTCCCTTTAAGGGCTCTGCCTCTGACACAGGAGACCAGGGTTCGAATCTCGGCTCTGCCTGTTCAGTAAGCCAGCATTCAGTATTCAGTAGCAGATTTTAGGCAAGTCTCTCTAACACTGCTACTGCCTATAGGGCGCGTCCTAGTGGCTGCAGCTCTGGCGCTTTGAGTCCGCTAGGAGAAAAGCGCAATCTAAATGTTATTTGTCTTGTCTTGTCAAATGATGCCGTGCGCTGCTGATTGTCTTCAGAGCCAGGCTCTCCTCCTAGGTACCCCTCCTGCTACTGTGCGCTCTGCCGCTGCCCACTCCGCCCTCCCTTCCCACAGAGAACCACAGCTGCAGCAAGAATGATAGCAGCAGATGGCAAACGCTCACTCACCTATCCATGATCCAAGCGATAGAGATCCCGTCATCTGAAACCCATCTGTCTCTTCTACAGTGCAGCCGCTCGCTCTGAACTTCCTGATTCTCAGATCAGACTGAAAGTAGGAAGTAATAATAGTGGTAGTAACAGAGCGGAAGCACTCTAGAGGAGACAGATGGGCTCCGGATGAATGGACCTCTATTGCTTGGATCGCAATAGGTGAATGTGAGTCATCTGGTGCTGTCATTCTCCCCCGCTGTGGCTGCCTTCTCTGCTGGACTATCGTATTCACTGGGATGGAGGCTGCATGGTGGCTGTCTAGTTTGGGAGGAAATCTGTTGTTCGGTGGTGGGGTTGGTTATGTAATTCTGTCTGGGGAATGGCTTCTGATTTGGCGGGGTCCAGAGCTTTCTGCTATTGCCAGGCTGGAGATGCAGGGGGAAAGTGCTGCTGCTGTGATATCTGGCGCCCTCTTCACAGGGGTGCCCCAGCCCCTGAGTGCAAATGTCCCAGCCATTCATCTCTCACTCTGCATTTTGCCGCTGCTATTCCCTGCATTGTGCACCCACAGATGAAAGCGGGCTGTTGCCCATAGCAACCAGTAGCTCGGCTGCCCCAGTGTGTGTGGCATGTTGCTGTGCAGCTGCATCTTCTGTTTCTATTACAACATGATGGGGGGCCCAAATCAGTTACTTTGCTTAGGGCCCCATTTAGCCTTAATCCAGCTCTGGTTAGGTGTTCTTTTTCTCTCACTTTGAACTCTTTACACAAATTGGTAGGTGAAAAGGCCCGTGCACACGCTAGATTAAAGTTAGACAATAATGACCGCCTTTGTCGATAGTTCAGCTTGTTTATAGAAGCCTCCAACCACTTTAACGCAATTATCATTAATATGCCGAAAAAAATCAGAAAAAACGGCGCTGCAATAAATCTTGTTAACAACATTAAAACATTAAAGTTTTTGAAGCTTGCAACGTTATAGTTTTTGTCATATTATTTTGTTTGTATGTACAGATTTTACATTATCAAAGATATTATCATTTCTATGTGGAAAAGGGTGTTACTGTAGAGGGAGTGGTTAGTGTTATGCAACACCAGGGGGAGTGGTTAGGCCCCACCCGGGCAGTGGTTAGTTTTAGGCAACACCGCGGGGGGGGGTGTTTAGGGTTAGACACCACCAGGGGCTGGTTAGGGTTAGGCACCACTGGGGGGTTAGGGTTAGGCATCACGGGGGGGGGGGGGGTTAGGGTTAGGCACCAACTGGGGGGTTGGTTAGGGTTAGGCACCACCAGGGGAGTGGTTAGTTTTAGGCACCAGGGTTCTGTGTGAGAGTAGGGTTTGGTTAAGCTGTATTGTTGAATTACATAACGATTTTTAACTTTAATATCTTTTAGTTATTATTTCCTGTGTGTTTTTACAGCGGTATTTATTGTTAACCAAGTTTGACAAGGATGTTTATTGTTATCAGATTTCGTTATCCACTGGCGCCATTTTGTTACCCAGCCCTTTTTTCACTGCGCCCTTTTTTCATGCACGCACAACTTTAATGCATTCAGCAGAGCTGCAGTATGGCATATGGATTTTAACCATACATTTGTTTTGTTTTTTCTCTTTCAGTCTGAGCCATCTTCAAAATGACTCTGAAAGGAAAAAAAAAGCCATATGCATGTTTGGAAACAGTACTCCTGAGCCAGTCGATTATCATGATTATCATTACTTAGTATTTATATGGTGTCCACAATGCTTTTCACAGTATATACTCTTGGCACTAACTGTAACCTACCATAGTCCTGGGCCAATCACAGCTTAGGGCCAATTTAGGTATGACGCCAATTAACTTATCACAGATATTTTTGGGGGGATGTTGTAGGAAACCCATGCAGACACTCAGAAACATAAAGATACAAACTCTGCACAGATAATGCTCTGTCTACAATTTAAACTGGGGATCGGTTCACATATCTTATTATCGATATAGGCCATAGCAAACTGTTTCCTTTTGATGCACAAGATTGTGCCTTTGAACACAGACCTTGTGACAAGCACTGGATGAAGGCTTATTTCTGCAAATAAAGATATGATTTTAGTAAGTAAGATGACGGCAATAAGAAAAGATGAACATTTATTTCTACCAACACAACTTTTCAAGTCTAAATTTAGTCAGAACTGAACTCAAGCTTGGCCCTGTGTTAATCAGATTTAGGAGCTAATAATTAACTGACATCTTGATTAATTAATCAAGCTGCTAATTAATAATAAGCTTACTTATCTGATTAATCTGATTAGCCCCATGTAGAGTTCTAGTTTAGTCTGCATTGATTTCAGTTTTTGTAGACTCAACTCTAGCAAGAAGGAATGGCTGAAAGCTCTCTACAGCTCTCTACCGATAGAACAAGGACAGTGGAGAGATGGAAAAACCAAATTGCAGATGGGGATGCCAGGCCACAGCTGAATACAGTGGAGCAGTATAGTAATAAAAAGTGTCATTTTCCATTTTTTCAAAATATAGTGAGGATTCCTCGCTGCCATCATTATACAGGTGATAAGGGTATTTTAATGTTTTCACTATAGTGATCCTCAGACCAAAGAGTATTACAAATATGCAACAATAGTTGGACAAGCAAAGCATTCCTGTAAAGCAGAAAGACTGGTATACGAATATGCACTAGCCCGTAAAGAAGTAAAGATATGGCTCAAATTAAGCACATTGGCTTCCCTTAAAGTACACCTGAAGTGAGACAAATATGGAGGCTATAGGGATGGGGGAGAGTTCTCCCATTACCTTTCATTGCAGGCACAGACTAAAATGTAATGAGATGCATTTCCCATTTCAGAATGGGGTTCATGTGTCCCAGGAGAGAATAGACAGGGAGGAGCAGCTATGGAGAAACGACATGCTCCAGCAGAGAGGTGGGTGTAAGCTCTGCTGCCTACACTCTGCACAGCTCAACGGAGGCGCAAAAGGGGATAGGGGGTAGAATACAGTCTAAAAGAGTATTCAAAAACCCATAATTTGCTTCAGTCTCAATCAGGAAAACCAAGTTTGGGAGCAAGAGCTGTAAAGACTGCAATACCCAAGTTGACTGCAGCATGGAAAAGAGTTGAACTGCAGGAGGAGTAGGAAACTCTCTAACTAAAAGTAACTTTGCTTCTCTTATTTACCCTGTCTATCCGGTATCAGGCATATACAGGATCTTCTCAAAAAAATAGCATATTGTGATAAAGTTCATTATTTTCTGTACTGAAAAACATTAGACTTTCATATATTTTAGATTCAAATACCCACAACTGAAGTAGTTCAAGCCTTTTATTGTTTTAATATTGATGATTTTGGCATACAGCTCATGAAAACCCAAATTTCTTATCTCAAAAAATTAGCATATTTCATCCGACCAATAAAAGAAAAGTGTTTTTAAAACAAAGAAGTCAACCTTCAAATAATTATGTTCAGTTATGCACTCAATACTTGGTCGGGAATCCTTTTGCAGAAATGACTGCTTCAATGTGGCGTGGCATGGAGGCAATCAGCCTGTGGCACTGCTCAGGTGTTATGGAGGCCTAGGATGCTTCGATAGCGGCCTTAAGCTCATCCAGAGTGTTGGGTCTTACGTCTCTCAACATTCTCTTCACAATATCCTACAGATTCTCTATGGGGTTCAGGTCAGGAGAGTTGGCAGGCCAATTGAGCACAGTAATACCATGGTCAGTAAACCATTTACCAGTGGTTTTGGCACTGTGAGCAGGTGCCAGGTCGTGCTGAAAAATGAAAACTTCATCTACATAAAGCTTTTCAGCAGATGGAAGCATGAAGTGCTCCAAAATCTCCTGATAGCCAGCTGCATTGACCCTGCTCTTGACAAAACACAGTGGACAAACACCAGCAGCTGACATGGCACCCCAGACCATCACTGACTGTGGGTACTTGACACTGGACTTCAGGCATTTTGGCATTTCCCTCTCCCCAGTCTTCCTCCAGACTCTGGCACCTTGATTTCCAAATTACATGCAAAAGTTGCTTTCATCCGAAAAAAGTACTTTGGACCACTGAGCAACAGTCCAGTGCTGCTTCTCTGTAGCCCAGGTCAGGCGCTTCTGCCGCTGTTTCTGGTTCAAAAGTGGGTTCATGCTTCCATCTGCTGAAAAGCTTTATGGAGATGAAGATTTCATTTTTAGCATGACCTGGCACCTGCTCACAGTGCCAAAACCACTGGTAAATGGTTTACTGACCATGGTATTACTGTGCTCAATTGGCTTGCCAACTCTCCTAACCTGAACCCCATAGAGAATCTGTGGGATATTGTGAAGAGAAAGTTGAGAGACGCAAGACCCAACACTCTGGATGAGCTTAAGGCCGCTATCAAAGCATCCTGGGCCTCCATAACACCTGAGCAGTGCCACAGGTTGATTGCCTCCATGCCACGCCGCATTGAAGCAGTCATTTCTGCAAAAGGATTCCCAACCAAGTATTGAGCGCATCACTGAACATAATGATTTGAAGGTTGACTTTTTTGTGTTAAAAACACTTTTATTTTATTGGTCGGATGAAATATGCTAATTTTTTGAGATAGGAATTTTGGGTTTTCATGAGCTGTATGCCAAAATCATCAATATTAAAACAATAAAAGGCTTGAACAACTTCAGTTGTGTATATTTGAATCTAAAATATAGGAAAATCTAATGTTTATCAGTACATTACAGAAAATAATGAACTTTATCACACTATGCTAATTTTTTGAGAAGATCCTGTATATATATATATACCTGGTGGGGCGATTTTGCCCATTTAAACTGCTGTACGCGCAGCTAGCACTTTGCTAGCCGTGCGTACAGCTTGATCGCCGCCGCTCTGTGGCGATCGCTCGCACGCAGCGGTGGAAGAGGGCCCCCCGCCAGAGCCCTGCGCTGCCCGCACCAATGAGTTCCAGGCAGCACTATGGGCTGGATCTAAGGCGTATGACGTCAGGACGTCGGCTGACGTCCATGACGTCATTCCGATCGTCACCATGGCGACAGGAGAAGCCAAACAGGGCAACACGTTATATACGCGTTCCCCTGTTTGCTATTGATGCCGGCGACAATCGCACTAGAGGGACACATGCGCCCTCTAGTGGCGTTTCATGTAGCTACCACTCTGGTAGCTTTACATGAAACAAAAAAAATAATTTATAAAAAGGATTTCTGCCTATTTGGCAGAAAAATTGAACCGCCAGGAGGGTTAACAGTGCAAGAATGGCAGCAATTAAATATTCCCCTTGAAAATCAATAGGGGATTTTTGATTGGTTTTTGTAGGCTCTACCCACTTTTCTGAATATTATTCCCAGTCTCCCAGTGACCAACTGTGTAAAGTTTGAGAACCCTGCCATTAACAGTGTAAGAATGGCTGCAGTTTACATTTTCCTAGTGAAATTTGTATTTGTCTCCACCCACTTTTCGGTTACGGGGATGAAAAATATCCTATATGTTATTCCAGATAATGTACTTTGTGTGTGCAAAATGTCATTCAAATCTGTTCAGCCATTTTTGTGTGATCAAGTAACAAACATCCTTACATCCAAACTTTTACATTTATAATATTAATAATATATATATGTGTGTGTGTGTGTGCGTGTGTGTGTGTGTGTGTGTGTGTGTGTGTGTGTGTGTGTGTGTGTGTGTGTGACTCTGTCAGCCTGAAAAGCTGGCTCTCTCTGCTGTCTGCCACAGCAATCTAGATGCGGTGTACACGTACATGACCCTGCATCTCTTTAGATGGGTGCATGCTACCAAGCGTCCATCTTATACAGTGGTGTGAAAAACTTGCTCCCTTGCTGATTTCTTATTCTTTTGCATGTTTGTCACACTTAAATGTTTCTGCTCATCAAAAACCGTTAACTATTAGTCAAAGATAACACACTTGAACACAAAATGCAGTTTTAAATGATGGTTTTTATTATTTAGTGAGGGAAAAAAAACTCAAAACCTACATGGCCCTGTGTGAAAAAGTGATTGCCCCCCTTGTTAAAAAATAACTTAACTGTGGTTTATCACACCTGAGTTCAATTTCTGTAGTCACCCCCAGGCCTGATTACTGCCACACCTGTTCCAATCAAGAAATCACTTAAATAGGAGCTATCTGACACAGAGAAGTAGACGAAAAGCACCTCAAAAGCTAGACATCATGCCAAGATCCAAAGAAATTCAGGAACAAATGAGAACAAAAGTACTGTAATTGAGATCTATCAGTCTGGTAAATGTTATAAAGCCATTTCTAAAGCTTTGGGACTCCAGCGAACCACAGTGAGAGCCGTTATCCACAAATGGCAAAAACATGGAACAGTGATGAACCTTCCCAAGAGTGGCTGCCCGACCAAAATTACCCCAAGAGTGCAGAGAAAACTCTTCCGAGAGGCCACAAAAGACCCCAGGACAACATCTAAAGAACTGCAGGCCTCACTTGCCTCAATTAAGGTCAGTGTTCACAAATCCACCATAAGAAAGAGACTGGGCAAAAACGGTCTGCATGGCAGATATCCAAGGCGCAAACCACTTTTAAGCAAAAAGAACATTAAGGCTCGTCTCAATTTTGCTAAAAAAACATCTCAATGATTGCCAAGACTTGTGGGAAAATACCTTGTGGACCGCCGAGACAAAAGTTGAACTTTTTGGAAGGTGCGTGTCCTGTTAAATCTGTCATAGAAGTAACACAGCATTTCAGCAAAAGAACATCATACCAACAGTAAAATATGGTGGTGGTAGTGTGATGGTCTGGGGTTGTTTTGCTGCTTCAGGACCTGGAAGGCTTGCTGTGATAGATGGAACCATGAATTCTACTGTCTACCAAAAAATCCTGAAGGATAATGTCTGGCCATCTGTTCGTCAACTCAAGCTGAAGCGATCTTGGGTGCTTCAGCAGGACAATGACCCAAAACACACAAGCAAATCCACCTCTGAATGGCTGAAGAAAAACAAAATGAAGACTTTGGAGTGGCCTAGTCAAAGCCCTGACCTGAATCCTATTGAGTGGTTGTGGCATGACCTTAAAAAGGTGGTTCATGCTAGAAAACCCTCAAATAATGCTGAATTACAACAATTCTGCAAAGATGAGTGGGCCAAAATTCCTGCTGAGCGCTGTAAAAGACTCGTTGCAAGTTATCGCAAACGCTCTATTGCAGTTATTGCTGCTAAGGGTGGCCCAACCAGTTATTAGGTTCAGGGGGCAATTTATTTTTCACACAGGGCCATGTAGGTTTTGAGTTTTTTTTCTCACTAAATAATAAAAACCATCATTTAACCTGCCTGGCGTTCTATTAAGATCGCCAGGCAGGCTGCGGGAGGGTTTTTTTTTAATAAAAAAAAAACTATTTCATGCAGCCAACTGAAAGTTGGCTGCATGAAAGCCCACTAGAGGGCGCTCCGGAGGCGTTCTTCCGATCGCCTCCGGCGCCCAGAATAAACAAGGAAGGCCGCAATGAGCGGCCTTCCTTGTTTTGCTTACATCGTCGCCATAGCGACGAGCGGAGTGACGTCATCGACGTCAGCCGACGTCCTGACGTCAGCCGCCTCCGATCCAGCCCTTAGCGCTGGCCGGAACTTTTTGTTCCGGCTACGCTGGGCTCAGGCGGCTGGGGGGACCCTCTTTCGCCGCTGCTCACGGCGGATCGCCGCAGAGCGGCGGCGATCAGGCAGCACACGCGGCTGGCAAAGTGCCGGCTGCGTGTGCTGCTTTTTATTTCAGCCAAATCGGCCCAGCAGGGCCTGAGCGGCAGCCTCCGGCGGTACTGGACGAGCTGAGCTCGTCCAGACCGCCCAGCAGGTTAAAACTGCATTTTGTGTTCAATTATGTTATCTTTAACTAATGGTTAACAGTTTATGATGAGCAGAAACATTTAAGTGTGACAAACATGCAAAAGAATAAGAAATCATGAAGGGGGCAAATAGTTTTTCACACCACTGTACGTTCTCATGATGACTGAGTAAATGTTTAATATAAATTGAAATGAATGGCCAATAGGCCATTTTGTTATTGAGGTGCTAGAAGCTACTTGGATTTTTAAATCCACTTTAATTGGCCCATATTTGAATAAATGTCTTCCCGGTCCAGTGTTCATTGCCCACAAATAGTGGGTAGTTTACTAGTGCAATACTATTAGGTGTGCTTTTTGGACTGTTACTTATTACAACCCTTTGCTTGGCCTACTTTGGATTGCTGTCTGTCTTGACTTCTGCTTTACTGAACCACATATTTGTCTGATCCTTGGATTATCCATTTGACTGTTGAATTTACTGTGTATGACCCCTGGCCTGCCCTTGACCTCAAGTTTCTCTGAACCCTGAACTAACAGTCATCTGATTTCCATTATAGACCTCTGGTCTTGTTCCTGGTCTTTGTCCCTGTTTGGCTTTCTGTTACTTCATTGGTCTCCTCAGCCTCAGATCCAATATCTTGCACTGAGAAGAAGTGTTGGGGACAACTAAAGTCAATTAGACGTGTTCTGTCTTGTGCAGTGCAGCCTCACTGGTGCAACTGAAGCCTTTCTAGCGGAGAAATTTGAAGACGAATGAAGCCGCCCAGGAGGACAGCGAGGGAACCCACCAAGTACATGGGGCTGGAGGAAACCCAAGGTAAGTAAAAATTCTTCTATTTAACCACTTGAGGATCGCAGTGTTAAACCCCTCTAAAGACCAGGCCATTTTTCTGTAAATTGGCCACTGCAGCTTTAAGGCCTCGCTGCAGGGCCGCACAACTCAGCACTCAAGTGATTCCCCCTTCCCCTTTTATCCCCACCAACAGAGCTCTCTGTTGGTGGGGTCTGATCCCTCCCCCCTGTCTCTGAGCACCGATCGCCGCTGGGAGACTGAAGGTGGAGCTCCGCTCTGTTTTCCAAGTGGAGATGCACGCGCATCAGTGCGCATAATCTCCTGCTAGCCCCATAGGAAGCCATTCAAGTCAATCGGCGCAGAGCGGTCCTGGGCTGCAGCCGCACTCACGCCTCTTGGCGTGACGCGGTCGGCAAATAGTTAAGTCGTCTCAGGTACACTTTAAGGATTCTGGTTCAGTGAATACCATGGCCTAGTGCAACCAAAACCATCTCAATAAAAGCTGAGAAAGAAGCAAGGCCGCTTTTACAATAAAGCATGCAGAGCAACTGTGACCTAGGAAAACACCAGAGTAAGCCCAGGTATGACTGTAACACAGCTTGTTAAAATACTTGAACTATACAGTAATGATTTTTATTAGAATTATCCTTTGTAAATGTGAAGTGGTCTCTTTAAATGCATCTGCTGTTGCTTCTTAGAATATTAAAATGCGACAAGTCAGATCATTAATGTGTATTATTGTGAGCAAGAAGTTTAAGTATTATTTTTACTGCATTTTTTATATTTAGAATGATTATGCATTAACATTTAATACTGTAATAGAGAGAAGTTTATTAATTCAGTCAAACATTTTACAGAAAGCAGAAGCATGCTTTGACCCAGAATGTATCTACATTACTTCTCCATAATACAGAACAGATTTTTATATTATTTTAGGTTAAGGTGCCCTTGCCCTGCTTAACATAATAAACAGGAGCAATTGTGTCGCTCGAGAGGTCTTTATTACAGTATTTCTATGTAATCTTTAGCTATAAGTTAAAGCACTGAACATCCAGTCTCTCGGCTTAGAATTAGGTTTCTTTGGCCTTTACAGTCCTTTAAAAAATTAGTGGTATCACTCACTACCAAGGAGACAGTAATTGTGACGAACACCTTTACTTTCCGTAATCATTTTGCCAGCATGTCATTCAAACAACATTAATAAAAGAGCAGCTCTACCCCCGTAATCTAAATCCTTCAACAGGAGCTGAATGAATGATATGAAATCATTCAAGGTCAACAAAATGTACAGTTTCCATGTATTTTTCCGTGCTCTAAGCTGGGTTAAGGTGGCTGCTTTATCCTTTGTAGTGTGGTGTATCACCTTTCAGTCTTCTGTCATAAAAAGTGTAGTAAGGCATTGCCAGGACTATGAATAGCCTTAATTCACACACATTAGTTTATTAGCTCCATAAATTCATTTGCAGCAGGTGCAATGTTGTGCTTTATGTTTTAATTCACTAATGTGAGCTTAGCTTACTACGGTTGTGATCCATAGCTCACTGTTACAACGGAGATCGCAAGCCACATGGTGTGTTTCCAGTGACATCCCTGGCTTAAAATGAACATTAGGAAATGGTAACCTCAGTTGACTTGACGGTTCTTAATGGCTTTATTGAAAAGAAACTAGATAAGTTAATCAAGTGCATGTGAACAATGATTAGATCTGCTGTGACAGCATTCTCAGATTCCACATTAATATGACAGAAAGAAGTACTTAGCTAAAACTATTCATGGACAACAGCAATTGAGCTAAAAGTTCATGGCTTAACCTTTCAAAAAGTGTCTCTTACAAAATACCTAGATAGCCTATGGTGACCCAGAACCACTAGGAAACGATAAGAGGCTAAAAGAGAACAAAAAGTCCCCCTACTAAAAAAGCAACACTGAGTATCATTGTCTTTATAAAAACAGAAGGTATTTGCAATAATTCTGTTTTAAGTGAGCTACTGTGGATTTCCATAATGCATTACTCCTGAATATGCAAATCATCTCTTTATGCCCCTGAAGCCAGGCTGACATCCACCCAATACTATACGTTTTTCATACATTGCAGTTGTTGTATAAACAAGTGTGCACATAAACTAAGGATATTCTTTGCCACTCCCACCATTGTACTGCAGGAGAATGGTCAATGTGAGGAAGCTCAGTATTTTTACAGACCCAGTAAAAGACAAGACACAGAACATTTATATCGCACTTTCCTCCTGGCGGACTCAAAGCACCAGTAGGGTGTGCTCTAAAGGCAGTAGTAGTGTTAGGGAATCTTGCCAAGGTCTCCTAAATGAATAGGTGCTGGCCTACTGAACAGCGATTTGAACCCTGGTCTTCTGTGTCAGAGGCAGAACCCTTAACCAGTATGCTATGCAGACATTAAAGTGTTGCACTGTGTACACATGCTAGATAAAACACAACTGAGGTTTCTGATAACGACTACCTCCACTGAGAATCCAACATGTGTACCGCAACCCCTAACCCCTTTGCCACTCCAGCAGCTATCAGCCTGGCAGCTCAAGTCAGCTAGGCAACGGCAGAGAGTATTGTTCTCAATTTCTAATTAAAGGGAACCCGAGATCGCCTCAATGCATTTATTTATACTTACCTGGGGCTTCCTCCAGCCCCAGGAGGTTTATGACCTTCATCTCAGTCCTTTGCAGCCCTCCGTTCCCTAGGTATCCTCGCCGGTAATGCAGCCTCGCTCTTCTGCACATGCATGGCCTGGCCGTGTGCATAACCCCCGTTGCACTCCCGTGCAGGGGCGTAACAATAGGCCCTGCAGCGCCTGCGCCCGCGGGGGGGCCCGGCCCCCCCCTGGGGCCCGCTCGGGGCCGTTCCGAAAGTGACGTCAGTCGCTAGAGCGAGAAGGCGGCGATGGAACGCAAGGAAGAAGGTATGTATCCCGCCGCCGCTGCTGCCCGCTGCCCACACACATTCACTAGCTGGAGGGGGGCGCAGAGGGGAGAGCCCCGAGGTGAGGGAGAGGGGGGAACTTCCCCTCTCCCCGCCGACTGTGGGCAAGGCTTTCCCCTCATGCTGCCACCCCTCCAGCCCCCAAAAAACGGCCACGAGCAGGCCCCGGGGGGGGGGGGGGGGGGCGCTCTGAAATTCTGCAGGGGGATTTTCAGGTGTCTGCTGCCCACATTACGATTTTCAGGTGTCTGATGCCCACATTACGATTTTCTGGTCACTGCTGCCCACATTACGATTTTCAGGTGTCTGCTGCCCACATTATGATTTTCTGGTGTCTGCTGCCCACATTGCGATTTTCTGGTGTCTGCTGCCCACATTGCGATTTTCAGGTGTCTGCTGCCCACATTGCGATTTTCAGGTGTCTGCTGCCCACATTACGATTTTCTGGTCACTGCTGCCCACATTGCGATTTTCAGGTGTCTGCTGCCCACATTACGATTTTCAGGTGTCTGCTGCCCACATTACGATTTTCAGGTGTCTGCTGCCCACATTACGATTTTCAGGTGTCTGCTGCCCACATTGTGATTTTCAGGTGTCTGCTGCCCACATTACGATTTTCAGGTGTCTGCTGCCCACATTGCAATTTTCAGGTGTCTGCTGCCCACATTGCGATTTTCTGGTGTCTGCTGCCCACATTACGATTTTCTGGTCACTGCTGCCCACATTGCGATTTTCTGGTGACTGCTGCCCACATTAGGATTTTCTGGTGTCTGCTGCCCACATTACGATTTTCTGGTCACTGCTGCCCACATTGCGATTTTCTGGTGTCTGCTGCCCACATTACGATTTTCAGGTGTCTGCTGCCCACATTACGATTTTCAGGTGTCTGCTGCCCACATTGCGATTTTCAGGTGTCTGCTGCCCACATTACCATTTTCAGGTGCCTGCTGCCCACATTACGATTTTCAGGTGTCTGCTGCCCACATTACGATTTTCAGGTGTCTGCTGCCCACATTACGATTTTCTGGTGTATGCTGCCCACATTAGGATTTTCTGGTGACTGCTGCCCACATTAGGATTTTCTGGTGACTGTTGCCCACATTGCGATTTTCTGGTGACTGCTGCCCACATTGCGATTTTCTGGTGACTGCTGCCCACATAAGGATTTTCTGGTGACTGCTGCCCACATTAGGATTTTCTGGTGTGTGCTGCCCACATTATGATATTCTGGTGACTGACTGCTGCCCACATTAGGATTTTCTGGTCACTGCTGCCCACATTACGATATTCTGGTGACTGCTGCCCACATTAGGATTTTCTGGTGACTGATGCCCACATTGCAATTTTCTGGTGACTGCTGCCCACATGGCGATTTTCTGGTGACTGCTGCCCACATGGCAATTTTCTGGTGACTGCTGCCCACATGGCGATTTTCTGGTGACTGCTGCCCACATTGCGATTTTCTGGTGAACTCTGCCCACATTACGATTTTCTGTCCCACATTACGATATTCTGGTGAACGCTGCCCACATTACGATTGTCTGGTGAATGCTGTCCACGTTACAATTTTCTGGTGACTGCTGCTCACGTTACGATTTTCTGGTGACTGGTGCCCACATTACGATTTTCTGGTGAACTCTGCCCACATTATGATTTTCTGGTGAACTCTGCCCACATTATGATTTTCTGGTGAACGCTGCCCACATTACGATTGTCTGGTGAATGCTGTCCACGTTACAATTTTCTGGTGACTGGTGCCCACATTACGATTTTCTGGTGAACTCTGCCCACATTATGATTTTCTGGTGAACTCTGCCCACATTATGATTTTCTGGTGAACGCTGCCCACATTACGATTGTCTGGTGAATGCTGTCCACGTTACAATTTTCTGGTGACTGGTGCCCACATTACGATTTTCTGGTGAACTCTGCCCACATTATGATTTTCTAAAGGCTCACATTACGATTTTCTGGTGAACTCTGCACACATTATGATTTTCTAAAGGCCCACATTACGATTTTCTGGTGAACTCTGCCCACATTACGATTTTCTGGCCCACATTACGATTGTCTGGTAAAATGCTGCCCACTTTACAATTAATTTACAGTGAAACGCTGCCCCATTATGATTATTTGGCACCTATGGGGGGGGGCATCCAAATATTCGCAGGGGGGCCCAGTGATTTCTAGTTACGCCCCTGCTCCCGTGCCTGGTAGTGTTGCGCAGGCGCAGAGCACTCTCAGGCACGGGAGCACGGCATGCGTGTGGCCGAGCAGCATATATGCAGAAGCCCAGGAATGACGGGGACTAAACCAAATACCGGCAAATATATCTAATGAAAAGAGGGGCCGGAGAGGATGGTGAGAGAGGCCACAGACCTCATGGGACTGGAAGATGCCCCAGGTAAGTGTAAATAAATGCATAGGGTTCACCTAAGATATACTTTCATTATTACAAAGTGACACAATCAGCTCAATTAGCTCAAGTCAATTTATTTGGTTTAGTAACTGATATAATGCTAGCATCCCATTTGCCAACTAAACTAACAGATCATATGTAACTTTGTTCTTTTTTTTAATACCTGGATTTATTCGATACTGTGGCTAGAAAATGATGGGTTAAGCTATGTTCTACATACAAGTTAGTTCAGAAATTCTATGTGTTATATTCATCTATGATGGTTTTTCACTGTGCTGAGATCTGAGTTTATACTACCTTCTACCTTTTTCTGCTGTTCCTCTAATGATGCATATAGTTTTAAAGATTAGTGAACAGAGTAGATTTTTTTATGCTTTACGTTGCTTTTTGACAATCACAACTGTGGGGCAACCCACAAGCTGGCTATTGTTTACCGTTGCTACAAACTTGATCAAACTTTTGAAACCAAAGAACACCTATAGCAAAAAAAAAACCTAATTTTTAATATGACAGAAAGGAGTACTTAGCTAAAACTATTCATGGACAACAGCAATTGAGCTAAAAGTTCATAATTTAACCTTTCAAAAAGTGTCTCTTACAAAATACCTAGATAGCTTATGGTGACCCAGAACCACTAGGAAACGATAAGAGGCTAAAAGAGACCAAAAAGTCCCCCTACTAAAAAAGCAACTCTGAGCTCTATTAGCTCTAGTCACTTTATTTGGTTTAGTAACTGATATAATTCTAGCAGACCATTTGCCAACTAAACTAACAGATCATATGTAACTTTTTTTTTTTAATGCCTGGATTTATTCGATACTGTGGCTAGAAAATGATGGATTAAGCTATGTTCTACATACCAGTTAGTTCAGAAATTATATGTGTTATATTCATCTATGATGGTTTTTCACTGTGCTGAGATCTGAGTTCATACTACCTTCTTCCTTTCTCTGCTGTTCCTCTGCATATATTTTTAAAGATTGGTGAACAGACAACAGAGTAGATTTTTTTATGCTTTACGTTGCTTTTTGACAATCACACCTGTGGGGCAACCCACCAGCTGGTTATTGTTTACCGTTGCTACAAAATTAATCAAACTTTTGAAACCAAAGAACACCTATGGCAAAAAAAAAAAAATTTAAGTACCTATTGGGGCGCTCATTACCACTGGTGCTAGAAACAGAGTCTTTTGTCCTACAGATCTGTCTTAGCTTTAAAATCATTCCATCAGTTTTGAGATCTACAACTACAAAAAATGATGCACTGAGCCATTTGCTACATGGAGATTGCTACGAACTCCTCGTTTTATTCTCTAAATAATCACCTTGCTAAAGGTGGTGGAATGGAGTTAAAGATTCCAGCCATGTGTTTTTATGGTTTTTACTCCTTATACGGTTCACAAAGGCATTTCTGTTATCAGTGTGTTTCCACCTCCCAGCATGGATGGTGGCTTGAGCTGAGGAAAGTTTCAGGAGATGCTGAAGATATCCAGCAGTGCTGTAACACAAGGTGCAGCCATACAGGAGTAGTGTTTATACATCTCTCAGACTGCTAGCTATATGAGTAGCACAATGGCGTAGTGGTTAGCGCTCTCGCCTTCCAACGCTGGGTTCCCAGTTAGAATCCCAGCCAGGTTAACATCTGCAAGGAGTTTGTATGTTTTCTCTGTGTCTGCGTGGGTTTCTTTCAGGCACTCCGGTTTCCTCCCACATCCCAAAAACATACTTAAGTTGTAATTGGCTCCCCCCCTAAATTAGCCCTAGACTACGATACATACACTACACGATACATACATATAACTACGGTAGGGACTAGATTGTGAGTCCCTCTAAAGGGACAGTTAGTGACAAGACAATATACTCAGTACATCACTGCATAATATGTTGGCACTATATAAATACTTGAATAAATAAATATACTACAGCACTTTTGGCTACCTAGTACATCTCCTCTGATATGACAACAATGTTTTTTCTTGCCGCACTTCCTTACATAAAAAGAGAGGTGAAAGATCAGTCCTCCAAAGCACTAGGCAGGACACCAACAGAATAATCCACAAGGACCAGCATACGCCAAAAGTCAGGGTCAGATTTACCCTAAGGCACTGTAGGTATGTGCATACAGATGCCTGATGATGGAAAGGAGGCTCACTCCCCTCCCTGAGTGCCTCCCTCCCTCTTTCCCTATGCAGAGTCCAGATGAGCGTGTAAATTAGAGAATGAGAGGTTACTCACCCTGCTCTCCGCATTCCACTGACGAAATCTCCCTTCAACCAGGTGCATTAGTTACTTAGTACTGAGGTTTAGAGATGGCTCAAACCTCCGAATTTTGGTTCGCGAACCTCGAACGCGAACCTCCGCAAAAAGTTTGGTTCACGCGAACTTTCGCGAACCGCAATAGACTTCAATGGGGAGGCGAACTTCAAAAACTAGAAACATTTATGCTGGCCACAAAAGTGATGCAAAAGATGTTTCAAGGGGTCTAACGTCTGAGTTTTTGCATGGGGGAGTAGGATACATGCCAAAAGTCCCGGGGAAAAATCTGGATTTGACGCAAAGCAGCGTTTTAAGGGCAGAAATCACATTGCATGCTAAATTGGAGGCCTAAAGTGCTTTAAAACATCTTGCATGTGTATACATCAATCAGGTAGTGTAATTTGTGTACGGCTTCACACTGACAGACCAAACTCACTGTGTAACGCACTGCACACAGCTGTTTGTGTAGTGACGGCCGTGCTGGACTGGTGCGCACCATGACGAAAGTGCAGGTGATGGTGGCTTTCCAGCCCATATGGCCGCCGGGCTGAGGTAGCTCAGCCCGAGACACTCATATAGCCGGCAGTCATTGCTGCATTGTGTTACGCAAGCCCCTTCACCGCGGCAAGGTAACGATCACGAACGGGAATTGACACATGTACATGCCTTTTGTTTTGTTGTTGCAGCTGCAGTGCAGCCAGAAAAATTAGGCATGTACACACACCAGAAAAATTATTATAGCAGCCGCTGCTAGCAGCTAGTGTTGGGCGAACAGTGTTCGCCACTGTTCGGGTTCTGCAGAACATCACCCTGTTCGGGTGATGTTCGAGTTCGGCCGAACACCTTATTGGTGTTCGGCCAAACTGTTCGGCCATACGGCCGAACTAAGAGCACATGGCTGAACGTTCCCCGAACGTTCGGCTGGCGCTGTGATTGGCCGAACGGGTAACGTGGTTCGGACCCGAACGCGCTCTGATTGGCCGAACGGGTCACGAGGTTCGGGTAAATAAATACCCGATCCACGTCATTTCTCCGCCATTTGTCTGTGGGTTTAGCTTTGGGTAGGCAGGAAGGGTAGTTCTCTCTCCAGCCAGGCTAGCCAGGGTCCCCCCAGTCATTGTGTCGCTGCTGGGAACAGTAGTACACCGCTCACCCACACTATATAGCATTGTGTTTACTGCCACTCTGTGTCTTTGCTGGGAACAGTAGTACACCGCTCACCCTGTATAGCATTGTGCTCTGTGTCGCTGCTGGGAATAGTAGTACACTGCTCACCCACCACTGTATAGCATTGTGCTCTGTGTCGCTGCTGGGAACAGTAGTACACCGCTCACCCACCACTGTATAGCATTGTGCTCTGTGTCGCTGCTGGGAACAGTAGTACACCGCTCACCCACCACTGTATAGCATTGTGCTCTGTGTCGCTGCTGGGAACAGTAGTACACCGCTCACCCACCCACCATTGTATAGCATTGTGCTCTGTGTCACTGCTGGGAATAGTAGTACACCGCTCACCCACCACTGTATAGCATTGTGCTCTGTGTCGCTGCTGGGAACAGTAGAACACCGCTCACCCACCATTGTATAGCATTGTGCTCTGTGTCGCTGCTGGGAACAGTAGTACACCGCTCACCCACACTATATAGCATTGTGTTTACTGCCACTCTGTGTCTCTGCTGGGAACAGTAGTACACCACTCACCCACCACTGTATAGCATTGTGCTCTGTGTCGCTGCTGGGAATAGTAGTACACCGCTCACCCACCACTGTATAGCATTGTGCTCTGTGTCGCTGCTGGGAACAGTAGTACACCGCTCACCCACCACCGTATAGCATTGTGCTCTGTGTCGCTGCTGGGAACAGTAGTACACCGCTCACCCACCACTGTATAGCATTGTGCTCTGTGTCGCTGCTGGGAACAGTAGTACACCGCTCACCCACACTATATAGCATTGTGTTTACTGCCACTCTGTGTCTCTGCTGGGAACAGTAGTACACCGCTCACCCACCACTGTATAGCATTGTGCT
This sequence comes from Hyperolius riggenbachi, assembly GCF_040937935.1. Lineage (NCBI taxonomy): Eukaryota > Metazoa > Chordata > Amphibia > Anura > Hyperoliidae > Hyperolius > Hyperolius riggenbachi. The sequence goes on from NC_090650.1 coordinate 288,751,360, forward strand.
CTGTGTCGCTGCTGGGAATAGTAGTATACCGCTCACCCACCACTGTATAGCATTGTGCTCTGTGTTGCTGCTGGGAACAGTAGTACACCGCTCACCCACCACTGTATAGCGTTGTGCTCTGTGTCACTGCTGGGAACAGTAGTACACCGCTCACCCACCACTGTATAGCATTGTGCTCTGTGTCGCTGCTGGGAACAGTAGTACACCGCTCACCCACCACTGTATAGCATTGTGCTCTGTGTCGCTGCTGGGAACAGTAGAACACCGCTCACCCACACTATATAGCATTGTGTTTACTGCCACTCTGTGTCTCTGCTGGGAACAGTAGTACACCGCTCACCCTGTATAGCATTGTGCTCTGTGTCGCTGCTGGGAATAGTAGTACACTGCTCACCCACCACTGTATAGCATTGTGCTCTGTGTCGCTGCTGGGAACAGTAGTACACCGCTCACCCACCACTGTATAGCATTGTGCTCTGTGTCGCTGCTGGGAACAGTAGTACACCGCTCACCCACCACTGTATAGCATTGTGCTCTGTGTCGCTGCTGGGAACAGTAGTACACCGCTCACCCACCCACCACTGTATAGCATTGTGCTCTGTGTCACTGCTGGGAATAGTAGTACACCGCTCACCCACCACTGTATAGCATTGTGCTCTGTGTCGCTGCTGGGAACAGTAGAACACTGCTCACCCACCACTGTATAGCATTGTGCTCTGTGTCGCTGCTGGGAACAGTAGTACACCGCTCACCCACACTATATAGCATTGTGTTTACTGCCACTCTGTGTCTCTGCTGGGAACAGTAGTACACCACTCACCCACCACTGTATAGCATTGTGCTCTGTGTCGCTGCTGGGAATAGTAGTACACCGCTCACCCACCACTGTATAGCATTGTGCTCTGTGTCGCTGCTGGGAACAGTAGTACACCGCTCACCCACCACCGTATAGCATTGTGCTCTGTGTCGCTGCTGGGAACAGTAGTACACCGCTCACCCACCACTGTATAGCATTGTGCTCTGTGTCGCTGCTGGGAACAGTAGTACACCGCTCACCCACACTATATAGCATTGTGTTTACTGCCACTCTGTGTCTCTGCTGGGAACAGTAGTACACCGCTCACCCACCACTGTATAGCATTGTGCTCTGTGTCGCTGCTGGGAATAGTAGTATACCGCTCACCCACCACTGTATAGCATTGTGCTCTGTGTTGCTGCTGGGAACAGTAGTACACCGCTCACCCACCACTGTATAGCATTGTGCTCTGTGTCACTGCTGGGAACAGTAGTACACCGCTCCCCCACACTATATAGCATTGTGTTTACTGCCACTCTGTGTCTCTGCTGGGAACAGTAGTACACCGCTCACCCGCCACTGTATAGCATTGGTTGTTGTGTCTCAAGGGTGGCCTTCTCCTCCTGCGCCGCCCTCCTCCTGTTCCATCACGTGAGCTGCTGCTGGGTTAGCGTTACCGGTCCCTTTTCCTGGAATCTCTCATCTGTATTACATTTATGACTGCATGCCAACAAAAAGCAAATTGCTATCCGCACGCTTCTTGTCCTCATGCAAGGCCTGGGTTGTTGTGTCTCAAAGCGTGGCCTTCTCCTCCTGCGCCGACCTCCTCCTGTTCCATCACGTGTGCTGCTGCTGGGTTAGGGTTAGCGTTACCGGTCCCTTTTCCTGGAACCTCTCATCTGTATTACATTTATGACTGCATGCCAACAAAAAGCAAATTGCTATCCGCACGCATGGTGGTTGGGGTATGTAGCATGTAAGGAGGCTTTAAAAAACACGAAAGTTCGGATCCCCATTGACTTCCATTATGTTCGGAGTTCGGCTCGAACACCCGAACATCGCGGTCATGTTCGGCCTGTTCGGCCTGAACCCGAACATCTAGATGTTCGCCCAACACTACTAGCAGCGGCCTTAAAAATTCAGGAATCCGCTTGGAGTCCTGGACCCTGTTGGTGGTGGCGGAGAAGGCAGTCAAGCGGCCTGCAGGCAGAGATGCTGTGTGGGGACCGACTTAGTCTTCGGGCGGGCAGTAGCCCTCCGGGATCCATGCCTCATTATTTTTCATAAAGTTGAGGTACTGAACACCTTTGTGACCTAGGCGACTTCTCTCCTCAGTGACAATGCCTCCAGCTGCGCTGAAAGTCCTTTCTGACAGGACACTTGAGGCAGGGCAAGACAGAAGTTGGATGGCAAATTGTGACAGCTCTGGCCACAGGTCAAGCCTGCGCCCCCAGTAGTCCAAGGGTTCATCGCTGCTCACAGTGTCTACATCCACCCTTAAAGGGACTCCGAGCACAAAAAAAAAAAGAAAGTTGTACTCACCATGGGCTTTCTCCAGCCCAGTGCTGGTCGGGAGGTCCCACGCCGGCGTCCTGGCTCCTCTCCTTCTCCCCGCTCCGGAATGGCTGGCAGGCCGCAGCCCGGGCGACACTCTCCCGAGTGTCGGGCTTCTTCTTCCGCATATGACGCGGATTACGTCACACGCCGGCCGCCTCGCGTCATCATGGCGGCCGGCGTGAAAGTACTGCGCATGCGCGCTTTGTTTGCGCATGCGCAGTACTTTCACGCCGGCCGCCATGATGACGCGAGGCGGCCGGCGTGTGACGTAATCCGCGTCATATGCGGAAGAAGAAGCCCGACACTCGGGAGAGTGTCGCCCGGGCTGCGGCCTGCCAGCCATTCCGGAGCGGGGAGAAGGAGAGGAGCCAGGACGCCGGCGTGGGACCTCCCGACCAGCACTGGGCTGGAGAAAGCCCATGGTGAGTACAACTTTCTTTTTTTTTTTGAGCTCGGAGTCCCTTTAAGGCCAGGTAGCTACCTGCCTGTCGAGGCGTTGGTGGAGGGCGAATCTGGAAGGGCTAAGGCAAGATGTTGGACTAAAGAATGTCCGCATGTCCGAAATCACCATGAGATCGCTAGAGCGTCCTGTCCTTGCCTGCGTGGACATGGAAGGAGGAGGATTACTGGCAGTGGCACCAGTTGGTGCGGGGTCAGCCACTGATCCACCTGTTTGTTCAGAGAAGCCAGGAGAGCTGCTCCAGTGTGACTCTCTGCTTTGAGGCAAGAAATGTCTAAGATGGCCTGACACAGTTGTACCTGGCATGCAGCATAGGCCCTGGGGAGCTGGGGCTGTGTAGCTGGAGAGGAGATCGCAGCACCAGTAGAGCTGAACTGCCACTCAGCCAAGGAGGAGGACTACAGCAAAGAGGATGTAGCAGGAAGAGAGGAGGTGGCAGCAGGCCTGCCTGCAAGCCGTGGAGGTGTCACAACTTGGTCCGCTGCACAGCCACGTACTCCCTGCTTGCCAGCGGTCACCAGCTTGACCCAATGGGCTGTGTAAGTAATGTACCTGCCCTGACCGTGCTTGCCAAACCAGGCATCCGTGGTCAGAGTGACCCTTGGCCCAATGCTGTGTGCCAGAGATGACACCACTTGCCTCTCAACTTCATGGTACAGTTTGGGTATTGCCTACTTAGAGAAATAATTGCGGACTGGTATCTTCCACTGCAGTGTCCCAATGGCCACAAATTTTTGGAAGGCCTCAGAGTCCACCAGCTGGTATGGTAACAGCTGGCGAGCTAACAGTTCCGCCAAGCCAGCTGTCAGACGCCGGGCAAGGGGGTGACTGGGAGACATTGGCTTCTTCCGCTCATAAGTTTCCTTCACGGACACCTGGCTGCTGCTGTATGCAGAGGAGCAGGAACCGCTCAAGATGAGAGGCGGAGTGGAGGAGGGTGGCTGTGATTATGAAGGTGCAAGGGAGAAAGTGGCTGAAGATGATGCACCTGAAGGAGGAAGAGGAGAAGGAGAGTGGCTTTGCTTTTGTGTGCTGCTTTTCCTCTGGTGGTCTTCCCATTGCAGTTTGTGCCTTTTCTCCATGTGCCTTAGTAAGGCAGTTGTCCCTACGTGGCTGTTGGCCTTTCCACGGCTCAATTTTTGGCGGCAGAGAGAGCAGATGGCATTGCTCTGATCTAATGCAGACACACACAAAATTCCAAACCGCTGAGCCCCCTGGGGTGATGGCACTATGGTGGCCTCTTCAGATGACGTTGAAGGGCATGTTGGCTGGCTGTCCATAGGTGGCAATACATGGCACCAGACACTGCCACCAGCTGCTTCTGAAGATGAGCTCCCCCTGCTTCTTTCAGGAACTTGTCTCCTACACCTCTCTGACTCCCCTTGGTCATCTTGTCTATGAGGATCCCACGTGGCATCCGTATCATCATAATCATCATAATCATCCTCCCCCAGCTTCGCTTGCCTCAGACACCTCATAAACTGCACCAGCAGCAGGTATTTCATCTTCCTCCTCCTCACACATTACGTCCATAGTGTAGCCTAACTCAGACATATGAGGTGGTGTAACTTGCTTAGCGCCTTCATCTTGTTGTAACAATAATGTCTGTGAATCAGTTAATTCCCCACCAAATAACTCCTGCGAAGTGTCAAATGCAGTGGATGTGGTGCTTGTAGTAGCGCTGGTGGCTGTGGAAGATGAGGTGTTTTGTGTTAAATAGTCAACCACGTCCTGACAATCTTGGGAGTTGATAGGACATGCCGTCTTCTGAGCACTATACTTTGGGCCAGGGCCACAAGAAATCACGTCAGCACGACCTCGAACAGACCTGCCAGGTGGCCTGCCTCTGGCTCTGCCTCTGCCTGTTGTTTTGTCCATATGGGGGGGGGGGGGGGGGGTGAAGTGAAAGGTATGCACTGACTTGACTAATACAATGTGCAGTTACACAGGTGCAGTGAAAGGTATGCAGTAACTGGTATTACAATACAATGTGCAGCTGTCACACAGGTGCTGTTAACAGGTATGCACGGGTTGGTATATTACACAGCGTGCGGTCACACAGGTACTGTGAACAATTATGAAATGACTAGTATTACAAATTTGCAGCTGTCACACACAAAGGTACCATGAACAGGTGCAGTGACTGGTGGTTTATAACAATGCGTGCGCTCACCATGTAGGTAGGTGCACTGAACAGGTGGGTATGCAGTGATTGGTATTACAAATGTGCAGCTGTCACACACACAGGTACCGTCAACAGGTGCAGAGACACTGCATGCGCTCACATAGGTGGGTAGATGCACTGAACAGGTAGGTATGCAGTGATTGGTATTACAAATGTACAGCTGTCATACACACACATAGTCACTGAATGTGCAGGGCCTGGCAGTGGCACAGTAGTAATTACCTAGGGGCCAAGGTCCAGCAGCTGCGACTGACTGGCAGGGCTGTATATGCAACACAAGTGTCTGTGGGACACTCACAAAAAAAGAAAAAAGAGCTGTTGAGGATGAGGAGTGCTTTTTAGCAATAAGATCAGCGAGAAAGCGCAACCTAACAAGCCTAACACAAGTGCCTAACTAAGCGTTCCCTATGTCAGCAGCCAGGTTCTCCCTTCTCTAATTACTGCAGCCACACGAGTGAGTGAAATGGCTGATGCTGCCTGCGTTTTGTAAGGGGGGGGGGGCTCCAGGAGGGAGTGTAGCCTGATTGGCTACCCTGTGTCTGCTGACTGTGATGTAAAGGGTCAAAGTTGACCCTAATGATGTAGTATAGGGGGTGGGTCAAACTCGCATATAGTTCGCGGTTCTCCGCGAACGCGAACCACCGAAGTTCGAACCGTTTGGGCCATTTCTACTGAGATTCCTCTAGCTACCTAATACTTGGGGGTACCTCTAGCTAAGCTAAATAATATTGAGGGTATCTCTGGTAGCTACCTATGGCAAGGGAAGTAAGGGAGAAGTGACAGCCAGAACACATGCAGTGCAGTATGGTATGAGTTTCTAGGTTCATGGAGAGCGAAGTCTAGGGTGCCAGGACATCTGTGCCTATAGGCTCCTATGAGGTAAATCCAGGCCTGCCAAAAGTATTTCTGAAAATACAATTTTGCTTTATTCAAAAAATGTATTCAGACTTTCTTGCAACATATAAACACTGACATATCCAGGAAATACCTTAGCAAACAGATAGTCATTAAAAGACAGTACCATAGGGCAATAACCCCTGACTTCATGTGTACCGTAACAAAAATGTCACGTTTAATAAAAAGGCATTGTAGACACCAGAGGTCTGGCCACTAATCAGTGGATAAAGACAGGGACAAATAATCATACATACCAACTCTGCTCATATCCCACAATCCTTGGCAGTCAGTCAAGCCCTGTTAGGGAAGAGGAAACAAAAAAATTAAAAACAAATAAAGTCACATTACCAAAAAATTACAATATGCACCGAAAATCATATTCACTGATCCACTGTGCATCCACCCTCATCAATAACTTCTTTCTATCCCCTCCTGCCTAGGGACAGGGACATGCTGCAAGCCTTGAAAGCGCAGCTGTGCCTTTGTTCCACAAAGTGTTCAGGAAAGTCCAGATCCATTCCTCATAGTTGACTTGTGACAGGAGATCCTGTCCCTGACCCTCAGAGTAGTTTCAACAACATACAAAAGTCCACATGGACATTTAATACAATAAACAACAGACTGAAAACAGTAGTCAAAGCACACCTTAATAGTAAAGGTTTTACCACACAGAGGATGAGAGATCCAATCCCAACTCATCATCACGTTGCTAAATGCACACAAAAGACATAGAAAAGTGAGCACTGTTAAAACAGCGCAGGAGATTTGGGGCGCAGCCAGCGCCACCATAGGCCGTAATAGGAATTATGGCTACAGTAGCGCACAGTGAGTAACTTCAGCACCGTCAGAAGATAAACCTTAAGTTAATTTTAAAACACTGTAATTCGCCCGCCAGCAATAGATGGAAGCCTAATTACATCATTCCCTACCATCCACATTGACCTGAAGGAGGTATAGTAATTAAAACTACCAGGACTTGTGCAGGAGCAGAGTAAGCCGTATATTGGCTTTATCCTGTGCCCAAGTCTCCCAACGGCCGATTCATAGGTACGCTGGAAAAGTAACATGCTTACCTGGTGCAGTGTCACACTTTTTGGAACCACCAATATCAGTTCTGACCAATCTGTCCTTAATGGAGGGATCCCTATTAACCTCCTTGGCGGTTTGGACGAGCTCAGCTCATCCATGTACGCCAAGGAGGATTGCTCGGCCCCTGGGGGGTCTTTTTACTTACTTTTTTTACAGAACATGCAGCTAGCACTTTGCTAGCTACATGTTCTGTCCGATCGCCGCCGCTATCCGCCGATCCGCCACGATGCGCCGCTAAAGGGGCTGTCCCCCCCATCCAAAACGCCTTGCGCAGCCTGGCGAATCACCGCCAGGCTGCGCAATGTGAAGGATCGGAGCTCCCCATGACCTCATGACATCATGTCCGATCATTACCATGGCGACGGGAGAATCGACGATAGGAAATCACGCTTCTCGCGGGATCGCGGACGCGTAAGTATGGCCGGCGGGGATTGGGAGGGTGGATGCGGACGCGAACAGCATGGCGTACTGCTGAAGCTAGCAATCCGCTAGCTACAGCATGCAGAAAAAAAACATTTAACAAAATGGGTAATGCGTTCTTATGTACGCATTACCCAGAACGCCAGGGAGGTTAAAGGAAAAAAGGGGCAGATCCCTGAACTCCGGCACCTTGCTCAAGCCATCCCTCAGTAGATGTCACCTCTTCTGGATAATGATTTCAATTAACCAGAAATCAAACAATATTTTGTGTAAAAAGTGATCTTATTCATTTTCTGTCCCCTCTGTCTGTTAGTTTATTGTAAATCTATCCTGGAGGCCTGCTTGGGGTACCCACAATCTTTAAACTTCCTCTTCATCTCACCCAATCTTAATCCTATCCTTTATCTCTTCATCAGACACTATCCTATCTACTCCCAGCAGTTGCAATTTAGGGATGGCCATCTGAGGAAGGATGGAATCTTAAAAACTGCAACAAAGAATTGTGGTCTGTTGGTTTCCTATAAAGATCTGTCCTAAAACCAGTTTCCAACATTTCCCCCTTAAAGTGTAACTGAGGCTACACAGGACATGATGAGATAAACATGTGTATGTACAGTGCAAAGCATATTAATAACCAAACTGTTTATCTTTTGTTATTTTGCTGCATGAAAGAGTACATTTTTAGGCATGGAATGACAGCTACTGTTTTGTTCATAGATTGTAGGAAATACAGTAAACATCACTCATCACTGATTAGCAAATTACAGCCATAAAAGTTTTCCTGGCAGAATACAACTTCTCAAGGAAGAGGAGACAGAGAAAATGGTTAATTGCTGCCATTCTTACACTGTTAATGACAGAGGCCTCAAACCTAGTACAGTAGGTCATTGGGTGCCTGGGGTTAAAATTCACAAAAGGGGGTAGAACCACAAACAGCCAATTAGATTTGTTTCAGTTCAATGGGAAAATTTTAATTATTGATGCAAAAAACCCCAAATATCACAAACTTTAATGAGTGACTGTGTGTCAACGTTAGAAAAAGTGTACGGAGTCAACAACAACCACATACATACACGGGCAACGCCAGGTCATCAGCTAGTTAAAAAAAAAAGATATCTGTCCTTTACGTGTGAACAACAAAAATACAGGTCTTCCTTTTTTATTTTCCAAAAACAAAGATAAAATGTAGAAACACCAATATAAACACACTAATACCCAATACAATTACACAGATTGCCAAGCATTTCCCCAAAAAAATAATTAAAAACATTTCTCATCTGTTGAAATTCTAACACAGGTCACTTGGGAAACATGCATAAAAAAGGGGTGCAAGGAAATTTGGGCGCCCAATTTCGGCTAGTAGAATAAAATTCAGTACAATTTACAGATATTCTAGATTTTAAAAAGTGTAAATTACGGTAATAACATTTTTATCAAATTATATTGATACTTTATTACAACTTAACCTAACACTTTGCTCTCACAGAACTCTCCTTTACCAATGCCTAACCTTAACCACCCCCGCAATGCCTAACCCTTAAAAACACCCCCACCCTACCCATGCCTAAAATTAGCTGTTCATTCATGCCTAACCCTTTAAAAAACCCACATCTAACATAAACCGCGCCCCCAATGCCTAAAGCGGTTGTCACGACTCCAGCTGTGGGTAAAAAAAACAAGCTAGGAGTGGTTATCCCGAGCTGAACTCATGGTAGCCGCCGGGAGGTCTATGCAGAACAATGTGCGCAGCGGGTGTATTTACTCACCCCCTGGGGGATCCTGACGTCGGCCACCATTCTTCTTCCTCTCTTGCGAGGCTCTGCTTCCCCCTGGTGAGATCGCCGTCTGTCGTCCTGACAACAGCCGGCAATCTCAATATAGGGTTACAGTGCCACCCAGAGGATGGAGGGGGAACTGCAGCGCTGGATCCCAGGGAGGTGAGTGAGTGATGTGGCTGCTGCAGAACTCTGTCGTGTGATTTTTTTTTCAGGTTTTAGGGTCTAAAAGCATGCTAAAAAAATTGCACCTCTCTTAGACCCTAAAATCTGGAAAGAATCAGATCGACAAGGGGGTTAAGTGGGAAATTGCTCCAGAGGCTCCCGCTATATATCGGGCACCCAAATTTCATGCTAGAGCTGCTATTTCTCTTTCAAAATTTTTATTGATATTTTCACAATATTACATATCATCTGTTGCAGACTTAGTGTAGATCAAGCTGGACAAAATTAAACCACTTTACATACATATAAAAAGTTTGTGAACCAGCACAACATTCTAGCCAAAGGCTACACACCTACAATAACGGAACATCGTCTGACAAGGTCCTGTTTTCCATCTAAACTTTGATTTAAGATGTCTAAATCGGGCACTAAACCCGCAGGTAGAATTTGAAAAGGGAGAAACCCCATGAAGACAGAAAAAAAGAAAAGAGGAAAGTAAGAAAGAAGAAAAAAAGAAAGAAGAGAAGGATGAAAGTATCTGGGGCCCACTTTTAACTCCCTAACCATTGTAATGAGTCAATGTATGGGAGGGCAGCCAATGGTTGCCTATATACTCTGAGGCAAGCCCATATATGAACGCCAAGGATTCCAGATTTTGTAGTGTCTCTCCATCTTATCCTCTAGTACTCCAGCCATCTGTTCTTGAATCATAAAATTCATTACTCTATTCTTCAGTTCCTCAAATGAGACAAACTGAGTGCTCCATGCTCGTGCTATTACTTGAGAGGCTGCCACAAAAATGAAATTAGCAAGAGTATTTTAAAATTTGTTAAGCGATTCTAATCTAGAGTGCAGACCATGGATCTTTATTAATTGGTTTGTTAAATAGTGATCTAAGCAGTCTGAACACTCGAGACCAGAACCTTGAGAGCATTGGCATTGCCAAAAGGTATGTAACATGTCGCCTTTAGTGTCACAGCCTCGAAAACAGTTGCCAGTATTGGATTGGGAGAGATGGCGGAGTCTAGAGGGTACCCAGTACCATTGTAGCATCACTTTATAGGCGGATTCGACTAGTGCTAAATTGAGAGAAAGTTTAGGAGTTGTGTCCCATATCTTTCCCCACTCTTCCCTAGTTTTGGTACTTCCCAGGTCAGATTCCCATCTTTGTACATATCCATGGTGGAAGGATTGAGGTGGGTCATTAAGTAAAGCGTATATTTCAGATATTGTCCCCTTAGCAAAGGGATCAGATGCACAAAGTCTCTCGAATCTAGTCATAGAAAGAGGAAATTGCGTCTGAGGTGAAAATAGAGATTTCAGCCAATGGCTTAATTGTATGTAGCGAAATCTCTCTGTTGCTGGAATTTGGTGTTTTTCACAAAGATAATCCCAGGTCAATATGCCTGAGCTATTAGTCAAGGCTTTGACTTGCTCCTATCACCGATCCCTCCACCATTTAAAACTCTTGGGATTGTCGTAAGCTGGAGTAAATAACGGGTTGTCTATAAAAGATATCAATGGTAGGGTGGGTGACATCAAGCCCGAAGAATAGCGTACTGTGTCCCAGACTGTTAGACAATGTTGCATAATTACACTCAGATCTTTGGGGCGGAGCTTCTTGGGAAGTCAAACAGGAGTTTGGATCGATTGGGGGGCAGCTGCTGGAATATCAAAGAGAGCCCACGTTGGCATCCTGGGGCCTGGGCCCTTTATAAAGAGCGAAAAGATGGTTCAACTGAGCTGCACAGTAATAACTGGTGAGATTGGGAACCCCCAGCCCTCCGTCCCTCTTATGTGTATAGAGTGTCGTCTTAGGGACTCTGGGGCGAGACTTATTCCAGATAAAGTTGTTTAGTTTGTTCTGTAGCATCCTGAGAAAGTGAGGGGGGATATGAATTGGTAATAACCTGAAATAATAGAGAATCTTAGGTAGGAGCGTCATTTTTATTGAATTTATCCGACCCAACCAGGAGAGATTATATGAAGACCACTGTGTTAAAGAGTGAGTGATTGATTTTGCTAAAGGATAATAATTGTGTTGAAATAGCGCCTGGTATGAGGCCGTCAGTTTTATTCCCACGTAATCCATAGCGGTATCTAACCATAAAAAGGAGAATTGGGTTTTTAGAGTTTCACTTGTGTTAGAGGATAAAGTGATATTGAGGAGTTTAGATTTAGTAGTATTGATCCCAAGCCCCGATACCATGGAGAATCTAGCTAATAAGGATAAAAGTTCTGGGAGGGAAGATTCTGGTTTAGTGATAAATAATAATAAATCATCAGTGAATAGGTTAAGTTTGTGGTGTATATCTGTCAGTTCCACCCCTAAAATTCCATTATTCTGCCGAATGGCAATTGCCAGGGGCTCCATAGCCATATTAAAGAGGATAGGCGACAATGGGCACCCTTGTCTGGTGCCTCTATTTATCTGAAACAGGGGGGAGGTTTGGCCTGCATAGTGAATGCTAGCTGAGGGACTGGAATATAAAATGTTTACCCAAGAGGAGAAAGAGCCATCTAGCCCCCATTTGTTCAACACTGCAATTAGGTATTCCCAAGAGACTGTGTTGAAAGCCTTATAAATATCAAGGGAAAGACACACACCTTCTATTTTCCTGGAATGTAGTAACTCAAATACTTGGGAGTGCTCGTAGTGTAGCATCAGAGGCCTGGCGTCCTGGTACAAAACCGGTTTGGTCTTTATGAATAATGTTTGCTAAGAACTTATTTATCTGAGTAGCCAAAACCTTTCCCAGTATTTTATTGTCTATATTCAGCAGGGATATAGGTCTGAATTGTTGAAAGTCTAGGGGCTCTTGGTCCGTCTTGGGAAGCATTGCTATGTCAGCTTGTAGAGAACTAGTATGTGGGAATTGGCCTCTCTTGTAGGCATTAAAACTTGAGACTAGAAGAGGGCCCAATGTTGCTGCACATTTTTTGTAAAATAGGCCAGAAAAGCCATTTGGTCCTGGAGTTTTAGACATTTTAATTGTTTTGCTAGCCATAAGGATTTCCTCTAGCGTTATGTCTCCGTTAAGAGATTCTATAGAATCTGTGGGAATTTGTGGAAGTGGAACTGAATCCAAAAAGGATTTGATGTCCAAAGGTGAAGGAGGATGTGGTTGTGCATATAATTTACTTAGAAATTTATGGAAGCTGTCAGTGATTTTGAGTGGATCTGAATTGGTTTGACCTGAAGGTAAGCGGACAGTTGTCATAGGGGGCCTATAAATCCTATTCTTTAGTTTATTAGCTAGCAATGTATGAGATCTATTAGCCCATCTGTAATATCTATTCCGTTACCATCTAAGGCATTTTTCAGCTGCGTTGGTCAATTTAGTATCTAATTGCACTCGAAGAGCATCCCTTTCTCGTTTTAATTGAGCAGTGGGGGTCTTTTTCCAGGCTGCTTCTGCTATCTCAAACTTAGTTGTTAGTTCCGCGGTTTCTTTCTGACGCTGTTTTTTAAATATGTGAGGCTAAGCCTATTATACGGCCGCGTATTGTCACCTTTAGCGCTTCCCAAAGGATCACAGGAGAGGACACTGATTCACCATTCTCATCCAAATATTCCTCCAAATAGGAGTGAATTTTGTCTAAAGTCGTTTAAACAGAGAGCAGTGAATCGTTCATTCGCCATTTAAAACTAGATTTCCTGTGGACCAGGGAGGATAATTGTGTCAAAAGTGCTAGAGTTGCTATTTATAATCGTGCCTATGGCAGCACCAAAGTTTCTTACGGTAACAGGCGCCCAATTTTGCTGCTTAGGATCAAGTCTATCTACGCTGACATGAACCAAGTGTCTGAAATATATATGTGAGCAATACAGCCTTTATTCTTTTCATTTTTAGTCAAAGCATTTTCTTATCTTCCTAGTTACAATCGCATTTGCATACATTTCTTAGCTGCAATATCTTCTGTCAGCAGTTAGTTAGTTTACACTAAAACTGAATGATTAATCACATCACTGATGAAAGGTACCTCTCTTCCTCATACCAGCCAAGGAAGTACGTAATGAAAGAATAGTACATTTCAGAATGATTTATTAGCGTCTGTTTGCATATGTACTCCTGATAATTCCACGTCAAGGATACATTTTTTTGCAGTTACTTGGCATTTGACATTAATAATTAAAAGACAGCTGACATTTATGCAGATCACTTTGATATTGCTGTCACATTTACATACTTGCATCCCTTATCATACGTTTATTTCTTCCTTTGCCCTTTATAAATGACACAGCTTTGAGTGTACTAGTAGAATAACGACATACACTTAATTTCCTATCTTGAAAAATGACAGCTTATAATTATTTGTGTGCTGGAATAAATGTGATTCTTCACTTAGTACGGTTCTCCTGCTTGCAGTCATATGTGTTAACAATTTAAAGCTTGGAGAAGAGCAGAAACACTCTAAACACTGCTGTATGTCACCCCTAAATATTGTCTGTAACCTAAATTAATGTTCAACGCTGCGTAATATGTTGGCGCTTTATAAATACAATAAATAAATAATAAATAAATAAAGGGCTTGTGTGTACAAAGTTTTGAACTCAGGTCACTTTCTGAGTCTGAAGAAAAATATTTTAGTATATCTGACAAATGCAGAAACACTGCAGGTGACCTACATTGGAACTAATGTTAACCTTTTCCAATCCATTTTCTTGATCACACCCATACCCTCGGCACTTACTTTTTTCCCAGTGTGCTCAGGGGACGTGAATGATCAAAACAATGCTGCTGTAGGGAGAATCCAGCCAGGACTCTACCTCCTCGCACTAGAGTGAGGAGGTGTCTAAGCATCAGCAGGGGTAGGGCCAACATAGCTTGCATGATGCAACTCCACCCCCATTGCAAACACATTTGCATAATAGCAATATTTGTCCAACACTTTGATTTACATAGATGCCATGCCGGGCTTGGTCAGTCAACCGGAGCCCCAAGCAGAGAACCCAAATGTGGCCACGTAATGTTTAAGAGATGTGGCACAGCGGCAGAGCAGGGGCCCAGTGACAATCAAAGTTTCAGACATAGTCCAAAACTTTAATCCAAAGGGGCTGCATTTTATCTGACAACAGCACCCCTTTTGGAAGCCATGTTTTCCTATGTCGGATATTGGACCTGTACTGGAAAATGCCAATGTCGGACACAGTACAAAATAGGGTATGAAAGGGTAAAAAGGAGATCTGCAGTGTGTCTACATGATAACTAACCCTATTAGGTGTGTCCATGGGAATAATAATTATTATACATAAGTAATAAAGGCTCCCAAAAACTATAAAATAAAAAAAACTGTTGTTAGTTTTTCAGAATCAGTAGAGAGTTTGGGTCCTCCAATATCTACCCGATCTACTTTTTTCTCTTTGAATGTCACCATTTTTTTTATGTAAGTATTTATATAGTGCTGACATATTACACAGCACTGTACAGAATATATTGTCTTGTCATTAGTTGTCCCTCAGAGGGGCTCCCTACCATAGTCATATGTCTATATATGTATCATGTAGTGCATGTATCATAGTCTAGGGACAATTTTAGGGGAAGCCAATTAACTTATCTGTATGTTTTTGTGATGTGGGAAGAAACTGAAGTGCATAGAGGAAACCCACTCAGACACGGGAAGAACATACAAACTCCTTGCAGATGTTGACCTGGCTGGGCTACGAACCAGGGACCCAGCGCTGCAAGGCAAGAGTGCTAACCACTATGTCACCGTGCTGTCACAATATGGTGGTAGGCAGGCCCGTTTCTAGGGCCGAGCAGCCGCCCTGAGCGCTATTGGGAGGGGGGCGCTGTAATAGAGGGGGAGTCGCAGCTGTAGGGAGGGCAGCCCGACCTCTCCTTCCCTTTCTCTCCCTGGGGCACCCTCTGGGCTCCCCTCTCGGACTGCAGAGTGAGCGCGCAGGGAAGTGCTGTAAATAGCTACTCACCTCCCAGGTTCCAATCGCCGCTCACTGCCACTGGACTCCTCTCTGCATAGCCGGGTATACACACGCTGCTTCCTGTTAAACAGGAAGCAGCGTGTGTATCAGCATCTATGCAGAGAGGAGACCAGCGGCAAGTAAGCGGCGATTGGAACCTGAGAGGTGAGTAGCTATTTACAGCGCTTCCCTGCATGCTCACTCTGCAGTCCGAGGGGGGAGCCCGAAGGGTGGCCCGGGGAGAGGAAGGGAGGTAGAGGTCGGGCTGCACTAGATGCGGCTCCCCCCTCCATTACGGGGGGCAGCTACCTACCCCACCTATACTAGGGTGCACCTGCCTAATCTAACCTATACTGGGGGGCACCTACCTAATCTAACCTATACTGGGGGGCAGCTACCTATCTAACCTATACTGGGGGGCAGCTACCTATCTAATCTATACTGGGGGGCAGCTACCTAATCTAACCTATACTGGGAAGGGCAGCTACCTAAACTAACCAATACTGGGGAGCACCTCCCTAATCTAACCTATACTGGGGGGCAGCTACGTATCTAACCTATACTTGGGGCACTTACTTATCTAACCTGTATTGGAAGCACCTACCTACCTAGCTAGCCTATACAGGTGGCAACTATACTGGCTACCTATATTGGAGGCACCTACCAATCTAACCTATAATGGGGGGCAGCTACCTATCTAACCTATACTTGGGGCACTTACTTATCTAACCTGTATTGGAAGCACCTACCTACCTACCTAGCCTATACAGGTGGCAACTATACTGGCTACCTATATTGGAGGCACCTACCTAACTAACCTATACTGGGGGCACCTACCTATCTAACCTATGCTGGGGGCAACTATTCTGGCTACCTATATTAGAGGCACCCACCTAGCTAACCTGTACTGGGGGCACCTACCTATCTAACTTATACCGGGGGGGGTGCCTGCCTATCTAATCTATACTGGGGGCAACTATACTGGCTACCTATACTGGAGGCACCTACCTGGCTAACCTATACTGGGGGCAACTATACTGGCTCACCTATGCCTGGCTACCTATACTGGGGGGACCTATAGCTGGCTACCTATACTGGGGGGACCTATACTAAGTGCAACTAGACATGACTAAACTATACTGCGGGCACCTATACCTGGCTCCGCGGGGGGGGGGGGGGGGGGGGCGGCGCAGTTTTTACACCCTCGCCCTGGGTGCATTTTAGCCTACAAACTGCACTGGTGGTAGGACTAGAGCTCTGAAGTGGGGATGGGCCCATTATCTCTGCTCTTACACACCACACCAGAAGTGGCTCTTGATTGTTTCTTTCTCTCAGTGCTTTAGTTACATCACACAGGCACCCAGAGATATGGAAGGGAAGAGAGGAAGCAGCCAGCAGGGAGAGAAGACACCGGAAATGTGGCATGGACAGGTGAGAAGAAGCTCTGCTGCAGCATTGATCAGGACAACATCGAATGCTGCTAGGACCCCAGATCAAACAACACTTTCTATACAGTGCATAGAATCAATAGAAATGATTGGTTGGGAATCGTTTGCATCAT
This sequence comes from Hyperolius riggenbachi, assembly GCF_040937935.1. Taxonomy (NCBI): domain Eukaryota; kingdom Metazoa; phylum Chordata; class Amphibia; order Anura; family Hyperoliidae; genus Hyperolius; species Hyperolius riggenbachi. Next base: position 288,768,188 of record NC_090650.1, read on the forward strand.
CAAATCTTCCGTAAATCAATTAAAAAAATTGACTAGTGTATGGCCAGCTAAAGTCTTAAGTCTTTTTTGCCTAGAACTGTTTGGACTTTCTTTTTCTTTTCTTTTTTTTTTACTTTCTTTTATAACAGCTAGAACATAACTCCACCAAAGCCTTTTGTTTGCTAATTTTGAAAACTGTGAGGAAAAGTTAAGATCTTTATGAGATTCTTCTTTTTTTTTAGTTGGTGAGATTTGTGATCACTTCCTGCCCTATTCCTAAAGAGATTTCAAAGTGTAATGTCCCTGCTACACACACTCACACATACATACATACTGTACATATGCATATGTGTGTATGTATGGCAGGGATGTTACACTTTGAAATCGTTTTTAGGAATAGGGCATATACAAGCAGTGGCTGGAATCAAGACTCTGATTCTGATTCTGATACTATACTTTGTTCAGTCAGAGCTTTGCTACTATAGCCCATGGGGTATGTATTTTGCTGTATATGTTCTTCAGCTGGCTGGGCATTTGAGCAAAAGTGAAAGCCTGAAACATTGTGCAGGTCTGTCTGCCCGCATAGTCAACAATACAGCTGAGTAAATAATTTCCCAGTGAACTCAAATTTCATGTAAGTTATATGTGCAGCTTGAAACTGGATCAGAATAACTTCCTGTCAATTTGTATTAATCCAAGTTCAAGCGACATAACATTTACATGGCATTTAAATGCAAGGATCAATGCAAGGATCAATTATATTTGCATCTTACGTCCCTACAGTTTAGCCCTCATGACAGTGTCTTCTTTTGGGTAACGTAGTACAATACTTATCTGGCTGCATGTGAGTGTGACACAACACCCTTTTGGGGGATAAGCCTTAAAAGAAATCTAAAGTGTAATATAGACAAATGGGTTAAACTTACCTGGGGCTTCTTGCAGCCCTCTGGAGTCCTCCTGTGCCCATAACGTCAGTCCAAGTCTCTCTGGCCAGCGCCAGTTTGCCGCTGCTGGCTGGAAGGACTTGGACCACTGTAGTGGGCACAGGAGGATGCCAGAGGGCTGCAAGAAGCCCCAGGTAAGTTTAACTCATAGAGCTTGATTAACAAAGCGGTGCTAACCTACTTAGCACGTCCAAAGTCTTTAGACGTGCTAACCAGGGTGCTAAGTTGGTTAGCACCAGATTTCTCAATCAGATCGCGCACAAAGTTTTGTGCGCGAAGTTTTTGCGCGTGCAAAGTCCTATGCGCGTGCTAAGTCCCATAGGCTTTATGGGGCACTTCGCGCAGAGCGCGCGTAGAGTTTTACGCGCATAAAGTTTTACGTGCGAAAAGCTCGTTTAGACGTGCTAAGGGGGTTTTAACAGGCGTGCTAACAGTTAGCACCGCTTTGTGAATCAAGCCCCTTGTGTTTTGACACTAAAGTCTCCCTTTAAGAGCAACCTAGATTACATGTGCCCATTAGAAAGAAACGGCATTTCAGGAAACACTGAGCGAATTAGAGAGGCTATCATTTCTGACCTTCTCCTTAAAATGCTAGGGATCAGAAAATAGGAAGAAAGAGGACTGAAGTGCTAGGTAGAAGTCCTCACAACCCTGTTTAACCTGTAACTTTGCCAATTTAAGATTTTCATTGAAACAATTTAAATTGCATTTTGATTACAAAAAAATTCCCTTGAAGCGGGATTGAATTCTGACATACTAGTTATTTTCAGTAAAACATGTATCTTCCTTTTTATTACTCATACAGTTATCATATTTGCTTTCGTACACAACTATTATTGTCAATTTACAAATTACAAGTTTCCAAAGTACAGTTTATGAAAACTGCCATTGCATTTTATTGCATAATTGCTGTATTTATATAGTATAATACCTCTAGTGAGATTTCTCTCCTGTTTTTTACCCTCTGCTCATCTTGGAAGCTAAAGTAATGCCAGCAATGTTAATAATTGTGGCTGATAAGGAAACATAAACAAGGTAATATAATCACTTGGCTTTGGATATTAGCTTCACACTTTGGAAAGAAGTTTCCCACTGAAGAACAAAGTGCTGTATTTAACTGTTTGAATGCTGTTCTGCTACCATTAATTTCTGGTGGGTAGATTTTATGCTGTAGATAAACTTTCGGGCAAAGGAAAAAAATGCTGAGTTTCATACCATTTTAAAGCATTCTCTCTCTCTCTCTTGTATTTCGTATATCCCTGTCAACCTACAGGATCAGCAGTATGCAATTTCTCATATTCTGGATGTCAATTGCGTGGATTACTCTATCAGTGTTGGTAATGGTGATACCTTTGAGGTTGGACTGACAACTTAATCACATTTTAAAGCCAGGGCTATGATTCAAGACCCTGGGGCGATGACAATATACCTTCAAGAGAAATCCAAGAATTAAGCTGGTTATTTTAGATGACACCTACATAAAACCTGCCGCGTAGCTCATTCAATCACTCTTTTAAACTTTTCAAAGGCATTGAGCTCCATGGCACATCTTTCACTGCCATTGTCCTCCTCTCCATAGAAGTCTTTAGCAAATCATTCTTTTTCTTTAGCTCCTTAGTTGATTTGTCTAAAAATCTATATTCCGCTCAGAAGAAATGGCTGATTTTTCTTCATTCCTTCTAGCGACATAAGTGAGCTACATGGAGCTATACAGCATGATAAAATATATAGCATTTGGTATATATGAATTTTTTGAGGGGCATCAATATGTATTACAGAGTATTACAGAGAACAAAAATGTCACTGCAAATATAAGAAATAAATTATAGTTAACAAGAAACTAAAAAAAAAATATGTTTTTTCCCCAAAAAAGTGATTGACAAATACAATAGAGAAAGGAAGAGCATAGGCTATGAAGCCTGTTACCCATCATCTAGTGTGAACTGTGGGACACATTTGCTATCACTGGGTATCTAAATGTAGATAAATGCATTGTTGGTTTGCCTTGATGCATTTCTGAACAATAAGGGCTTTGTAGGTCTACAGTCACAGAAAAACAATTGCAGACATTGAGCCTTTGGGGCAAAGAAGCTATTTCACACCTCCCATTCTAATTCTATGAGGACAGTAAAGTTATATATTGGAATGATCCATCATTACTCTGTATCTACTGTAGGGTTTGAAAAAGTGTTTGGCTTTGTAAATTGCTAGGTGCTCCTTATTGTCCCAAAATACAGTGAGGCCAGCTTCCCACTGCAGATTGCCAGACACACTGCACCATCAAAAACAGGCCTTCAGGGATTACCACGTTAGAATGTGGTAATCCCCGTCTGGCATTTGGCCAAGCAGGAAGTGACACTCACTTCCTGTTGGGCAATTGATGACGTGCATGGAAGCGTATTGTTAAAATATGCTTCCGCGCATGCACAACTCTGAAAATAGCGTCGGGTTTTTTTAACAAAACGTGCATTACCATAGACTTATATGACTTCAGGTTTGACGCAGATCACTGCACGTTAACGTAAGTCTGGAAGTGCGTTAGATAGGGCACTTCCGGCGCAGTATACCGCAATGTGGGGAATGTGAACTCCCCCATAGACTTTCATTAGGCTTCAGTGAGGTGCGTTAAATTTACCGCACAGCACAGCCTCAGTGTGAAAGGGCTCTGAGTATTTTAAATGGGGATACTGATCAGTAAGAAACACTATTGTCATGCAGAAAACATTGAGATCATAAGTCTTATGGACTTAAACCTTCAAAGACAATCAACAAAGAACACATTACAAACAAACATTGTTTCACATTTATGTGATCTACCTAGGCATTTTCATACTTTGCAAGTCACCATTGCTGTACTATATTTTAACTGGTTCCTGGGCTTACTTGTAGTTCCCTTCAATCATGTAACCAGCAGATAAGCATGGCTTAATATCGCAATTTCGTGAAAATGTTTGCAAATTTTACGGAGAAATTTTGCTAACCAGAAATTTGTGGCAAACCCCATGGACTTTAATGGCAGGCGAACATCAGAAACCTTCAGGACATCTCTGCAGCCACAATTTCTTTTAAAAAGGTGTACAAAGTGTACAAAAACCTGGACAAAATCATATTTGAATTTCAGCCTCTGTATGAAATGAAGGTCATACAAATTGGACAATTACCTGCCGAATAAATATTGGATTTTCAGCCTCTGTATGAGACAGAGTAGGATCAAATGACATACTGGGTACCATGCTGGTGGTGGTGCAGGATAGCTGTGCCTGTGGCCAGGATGAACATGAGGCCTGGACAGACTGGTATGTGCCAGGGAAATAATATTTTTTTTTGTTTGGGTAAAGCCAATCAAAGTAGGACTGAATGACATACTGCCGTGCTGGTTCAGGATAGCTGTGCCTGTAACCAGGGTGGACATGAGCTCAGAGATAACTGGCATGTTTCAGGGTAATAATATAATTTTTTTGTTTGGGTAAAGCCAATCAAAGTTGGACCAAAGGACATACTGGGTACCATGCTGGACGGAGTGCAGGATAGCTGTGCCTTTGGCCAGGAGTAACTGGCATGCGCCAGTGTAATAATACCATTTTTTTTGTTTGGGTAAAGCCAATTGAAGTAGGACCAAATGACTTACTGGGTGCCATGCTGGTGGTTGTGCAGGATAACCGTGCCTGTGGCCAGGGCAGACATGAGGTCTTGATTAACTGACATGTGCCAGGGTACTGATGCAAATTTTTTTGTTTGGGTAAAACCAATCGAAGAAGGGTCAAATTACATATTGGATGCCATACTGATGGTGGTGCAGGATAGCTGTGCCTGTGGCAAGGGCAGACATGAGGCCTGGAGTAACTGGCATGGGTCAGGGTTATAATATTACATTTTTGTTTGGGTAAAGTTAATTGAAGTAGGACCAAATGACATACTGGGTACCGTCGTGACGGTGGAGCAGCATAGCTGTGCCTCTGGCCAGAACAGACATGAGCCTTGAAGTAACTGACATGCAGCAGGGTAATAATGAGTAATAATTGTATTACATGTCTGTGTTGTAACCCTTTGCTATCCATGCATCATTCATTTTTATAGATGTTAAAGAGGAGCTGTTAGGTATAAGGTCTCAGAGAAAATAAACACATATATCAGTAGCTAAAGATTGGCTGTACTTACATTACATATGCATTTCACTGTCCACGTTTGTACTTCACAGAATTTTTATATAGTATGCAGAGATTGATGCTCCTGACAGCTCATGGCAGGTTCCATGATTTTCTGTCAAATGTGTCGTCATGTCCTGCCTGCTTCCTGATCACAGAAAAGCTCATACTGAATAACACAGTGTGCAGTGAATATTAATTAGCCATGTGGCTAGGAACAATAGCTGACTCCTGCAGTGTACTCTGCCCCGAGATTTATCAGTGCTACGCGCTGGACTGATTACAAGCTGCTGTAACGTCTCATTAGCAGCCGAGGGGAGGGCCCCAGAATGCTTTGCAGTATAGTATGCGGCTTGCGTCCTGCTTGGGAATAACAGCTTTGCTGATAAGCACACATCAAAGGTAAGAGAGATTTGTATCTTCACTAATGCCTTTTGGCTTCCTTCTAAACTGTTTAACACAGGAGAATAGAGGTTTAAATTAGCTTCTGCAGCCTGACAGTTACTCTTTAAGTAATTGACACTGCTGTGTGCTGTGTGACTTCACTTGTCGGTCATGATCCCGCCAACTGCAAGGAATCTTGATGCAGGGCAAGACGCATGTTATTTTGCAAATTGTGAAAGCTCTGGCCACAAACCCAGAAGTCCAAAGGTTCCTTGCTCTTCAGAGTGTCCACAGTGATCAATAACCCAAGGTAGTAAATTCCCGTTGGTTGAATTGTTCCCTGAGGGTGGAGCCAGAAGCAACTTGTTGAGGCATTGTACAGAAGAAGGACCAAGGACCTCATATCAGACATGGCTGCCACATTACCATCAGCAGCAATTTGCCTCGGCCACCCTCTGTGATTGTGGTAGCATCTACACCATTCTCTGTTTTTACCAAGGGTCTAATTGCCACACACTACAGGTCTTGTCCTTCATGATTTCAATATGGGTGTTCTTCCTCAGAAACGTCAGCATGAACTGCCCCATTCTAATGAGGTTTAAAAACTTGAGGACTGCGGTGTTAACCCCCCCCCCCCCCCCCAGTGACCAGGCCATTTTTACTTAATTGGGCAACTGCAGCTATAAGGCAAAGCTGCAGGACCACACAACTCAGCTCACAAGTGATTCCCCCCTCCTTTTCCCCCCACCAACAGAGCTCTCTGTTGGTGGGGTCTGATCTCCCCCACATTGTTTATTTTTATTTGTACAAATATTTTTCTTACTGTTTTTTAATAAAAAAAAGTGTTTCTTTAAATATATCCCCTCCCTCCCCACAGCCAGCCGATTATGGCAATCGGCTGTCATAGGCTTCTGCCTATCAAAGCCGATTGCTCTCCAGTGTCCCAGGGGGACAGCTGTGTCACATGGCTGTCCCCAGTACAGCGCTCCTGCCGATCACAGCGCTGTACATGTAAATAGACGGCGATCACACCGTCTAATAGTCTCCCGAGCGGCAATAGCCACTCGGAGTCTGAAGGTGGGGCGGAGCTCCTCCCCCCAAGCAGGAGATGTGCAAGCATCCTGCATTAGCTGGCCCCAGGACTTTACGCCAATCGGCATTATGTTTTTTATTTTTAAATAAATTTTACACATTTTTTTTTTCCTTACCCTCCCTCCCGCCCGCCCTCTCCCCTGCCGGCCAATCACGCGATCGGCTGTCATAGGCTTCTGCCTATGAGAGCCGATCGCTCTGTTGTCCCCCAGTACAGCGTTGCTGCTGATTGCAGCACTGTACAAAGTGTAAAGATGGCGAAACCGCCGTCTAATAGTCTCCCGAGCGCTGATCGCCACACGGAGACTGAAGGCGGGGCGGAGCTCCATCCCCGAGCAGGAGATGCGCGCGCAGCGTGCGTGCAATCTCCTGCTAGCCCCATAGAAGCCCGTTCACGCCAATGGGCGTGGAGCGGTCCTGGGGCTGCCGCACTGCTCACGCCAATTGGCGTGGAGCAGTCAGCAAGAGGTTAAGGCAGAGGACTCCAGCTCCTGTTCCTCATCCAGGGCAAAATAATCCACCATGATTTGCTCCCTCCTGCCATAGACAAGACCAGGGTCCCCCGAAAGGTGAGAAGCCCCCGGTAAGCCTACTCTTCTTGCTCTTGCACAGCACCACAGCCACCATCCTCTGATTCCTCTTTGGACTTCTCCCTCTGCCCATGTACAGCCAATGACATTGCCCCCTCTCCAATTTGAAACAGCGTAAACTCTTCCTCCTTTTCATGCTCCTGCTCATGCATGGCTTGGCCAAGGACATGTCGCAAAGCTCCAGAAAAGTAAAGATATAGGGCATGATGTCACTCATGGTACCTTTGCTGTGACTGACCAGATTAATGGTCTCCTTGAAAGGATGCAGCAGTCTGTAGGTAACCCATCTCCCCAAAAACTGTCCTAAAAACTGTCCTAATAGTTAGTTCATAAATGTACTCATTCATGTTGCTGCTGATACAGCCAAACCAACATAAGACAAGATGATTTATTAATGCCTATTAACCTCTTAAATGGCAGCAATGATAACACCTTAAAAACAATTAAAAATCTCTTCAATGACTCAATCCACCCTAAAAGCCTCCGCCCCTCTTCCCTTGCCGCCTCGCTCCGGAGCTACGCCAAGTGGCGAGAATACGAGACCGCTCCTCCAGCCCGTTGACTGGCTGGAACGATGCAAAGATGTTACAGCCAGATTTCTGTTAACAATCAGGGCACGTGAGTACCAGCTCCTGCTGAACCTTGTATTAATTCATGCCAACGGCGATAATCAATTGATGTAAGTTGGCTGACAAGTTGCTTGCTGGATGTCACTTTGTGCTTACTCCGTGGGATGCTTGGCCTTACAGGGTTGTGTAAGCACATGGCTACACGTAATGGGGTGTAACACTACATGGACATTAGAACAGAGGCTGGAAAATAAGGGTGGATTGAAGATATGCGCTACATATAACCAGGATAACCAGGATGACGATACATGACACGCTGCACTGGATTTAAAGGGGCCTGAAGACTATACTATACTACAATATAATACAAAATACCGGTAGTAATAAATAGGTGCACCTATTAGTCTTGCAGGTTTGCTCTAGCATCCGGTTGCTTGCTGCTGTCATTGAGGAGATTTTTAATTGTTTTTAAGGTGTTATCATTGCTGCTATTTAAGAGGTTAATAGGCATTAATAAATTTGAATAAATTGTAATACTTTCTTATACTCAGGCTCCCTATAATTTTTTGGAATACATACAGGTGTTTGATAGGTGAGACAGAGCTAATATTTAATTTTAGGTAGATATCCTGCATTGTTCTCTTTTTTGTTGATAAGACAAGATGAGACAAATAACATTTAAATTGTGCTTTTCTCCTGGCAGGACTCAAAGCGTTTGAGCTGCAGCCACTAGGGCACGCTCAGTATCAGAAGCAGTGTTAGGGAGTCTATCCCTAGGACTCCTTGCTGAATAGGCGCTGGCTTACTGAACAGGAAGAGCTGAGATTTGAGCCCAGGTCTCCTGTGTCAGAGGCAGAGCCATTAACTATCCAGCAACGTCAAATTCCATCTGGTTGGGTTGTGGCAAATGACACATCTCACAGGATTTTTTTTTTGTACTGCTGAACGTCAGCAACGTCAGCAAGGCGAGCAGTGACCTTGTAGGGTCATTGGGAATGTCCAGACACTTTCATGGCCTGCTTAAAGATCTCCTGGGATCCAGGGTACTTGTCCACAAAATGTTACACAATCAGATTTAATACATGTACCACTAAGGCACGTGAGTCAATCTGCCAATTTTCAGGGCAGACAACAGATTAGTACCGTTGTCACAGATGACTTTACCAACACAGAGGTTGTGTGTGGTCTACTTCCTGCCACAGGGCTTTGTGATGAAATGCCAGGTCCCTTCTCATGGAAGGTGTTCCTACGTGGGTGCTGGTCTTCCCATGACTAATTAGTTGTTAACACAGAATGCAGATAGCTTGTGAACTGTCAGCAGCACACACAGAAGTATATCCATACTAATGAGCCTTGTTGAGCCGGTCTAGTACAACTAGAAGTGACCTGGCACAATGTATGGCTGACCCCAGGTGAAGTCACACTCTGCTGTTCACCTCCTGTTCCCTGAGACCTCTCCCTACTTCCTACCCTTTCCTTCCCTCTCTCTATCATACATGGTGTGATGACAGAAAACATCAGGTGAAATTCTGAGCAAGAACATGATTGTCAATAAGGTAAAAACTTGTTTGTAGAGAAAGAAGTGTAGCTGCAGTAAACAGTGGGAGCTCAAATTCTTTTTACAGAAAGAAACAATTTTATTTTGGAACAGTACCGGACTTTATGTACCAGAAACTTTAAAACTAGACAGGCAATGCAACACTGTTTTAAAAAAAAAGTATTAGGAAAACAGAGAAAATAAACTAATAAAATAACTTTAGAAATGCCAAATGTCAAACAATAACATTTGTATTTTTAGATTTCATAAAATGTAATGTACCTTTGCTATCTTTGATGCTCTTTGCAAGTCAGGGCATAGAACATTTCATAGCAAATTAATATCTGAGATGTATAAATACTGTATCAGTTTGTGAACAAACTGTTAAAGTACAATAAATATAGAATTGTTGATCAAATAACCAAATCTCTCAATAAAGTCTTCCATGTCTGTCTGTGTCGCCCTGTCTCTATCTCCAGGTTGTGGGCGCTCAGATGGTACAGGCTCAAGGTCTGTCTGTCTTTGTGGTGGTGTAGCCTGTCCAGGGGTCGAGTGGTGCGTGGACGCGGGTGAACGGCGTCCACTTACTATTTCCCTGGGGTGGACGCCGTTCACCCTGCCATGTTCGGAGGGGAGCAGCGCAGTGGAAAGAGAGCTGTGAGCAGCGGTGGAGAAGGGGGGCCATTTCCTCCCCTCACCTTAGGTGCTCTCTTTCCCTCGCTCTCCCCTCCTGAAGTAAAGTGCGCGCAGCCGGCAGCGGGCGGGACTTACCTCTCCTCGTTCCGGCGTCGGATCTGCGTGCAGCTGCTCTGGTCTGTATCAGACCAGACTTGCGGCACGCAGATCCGGAGTTCCGACGACAAGGAGAGGTAAGTCCCGCCCGCTGCCGGCTGCGCGCACATTACTTCAGGAGGGGAGAGCGAGGAAAGGAGAGCACCCTAAGGTGCTGCTCACAGCTCTCCTTCCACAGCGCTGCTCCCCTCCTGCTGGGGGACACCTATTCTGGGCACATATACCCCTGGCTACATATACTGGGCACATATACCCCTGGCTACATATGGGCACATATACCCCTGCCTACATATACTGGGCATATATACCCCTGGCTACATATACTGGGCATATATACCCCTGGCTACATATACTGGGCACATATACCCCCTGGCTGCATATACTGGGCATATATACCCCTGGCTACATATACTGGGCATATATACCCCTGGCTACATATACTGGGCATATATACACCTGGCTACATATACTGGGCATATATACCCCTGGCTACATATACTGGGCATATATACCCCTGGCTACATATACTGGGCATATATACCCCCTGACTACATATACTGGGCATATATACCCCTGGCTACATATACTGGGCACATATACCCCCCTGACTACATATACTGGGCACGTATACCCCTGGCTACATATACTGGGCACATATACCCCTGGCTACATATACTGGGCACGTATACCCCTGGATACATATACTGGGCACGTATACCCCTGGCTACATATACTAGGGATATATACCCCTGGCTACATATACTAGGCACATATACCTCTGGCTACATATACTGGGGACTACTATACTCATGGCTACTTATACTGGGGACACCTATAGACCTGGCTACCTATGCTGGGAGTACCTATTTTGGGGGAACTGCTGTCAGATTATCTGCTGTTATGTATTTTGGGGAACAGCTGCCAGATTATGTGTATGTTAGAGGAACAGCTGCTGCCAGATTACGTGTATTTTGGTGAACAGCTGCCAGATTATGTGTATGTTAGGGGAACGACTGCTGCCAGATTATGCGTATTTTGGGGAATTGCTGCCAGATTGTGTATGTTTGGGGGACCACTGCTGCCAGATTATATGTATTTTGGGTGTTACGTGTATTTTGGGTGATCCGCTGCCAGGTTTCGCGTATTTTGGGGAACTGCTTCCAAATTATGTGTATGTTGGGGGAACTGCTGCTGCCACACCGTCTATTTTGGGGGAACCACTTCCATATTATCTGTATTTTGGAGGAACTTCTACCAGATTATGTGTCTTTTTGGTGAAATGCTGTCAGATTACATCTATTTTGGGGGGATACACTACGGCAGAGCTCAAACTTCCCTGGCAGACCTTTTACATCACTGCTAAGGTCATGTATATTTGGCCCCACCCATGACCACGCCCACATTATGCTTGACCACGCCCATTTTTGGCAGAGGTTTTCCGGGTGAGTCCACTCACTTCTTTTTACAGGACTAGACCCCTGAGCCTGTCCACATATGAGATATGGCACCCCTTATTACTGGGCTGCTGGAGGAGTTAAAAAGGACATGCTGTGACTGTGTGACACAAAGAAGACTTGCGGAAGTTCCTGGCAATACTGACAGGTGAGTTGGGGGGAGAGGTTATCTAATATGGAGGCACATCTAGCCATCCATACTGACAGGTGGGAGGCTAGCTAATCTGGGGGCACATCTAGCTATCTTTTCTGGAAGGGGGCTACTTAATTTGGGGGCACATCTAGCTATCTATACTAGGAGGTGAAAGTCTACCTAATCCGGGGAGCACATGTAGCTATCTATACTAGGACGGGGGGAGGCTACCTAATCTGGGGACACATCTGGCTATCTATACTGGGGATGGTGGCTACCTATCCTGGGGGCACATCTTGCTATCTACACTGGGGGGGGGGGGGGCTACCTAATCTGGGAACACATCTATCTATGAATACTGGGGGGTGGGAGGTAACCTAATCTAGGGGCACATCTTGCTATCTATACTGGGAGGGGGCTGCCTAATATGGGGGCATATCTAGCTATCTGTATTGGGGGTGGAAGGCTACCCAATCTGCGGGCATATCTAGCTATACTGGGGGGAGCTACCTAATCCTGGGGGACACTTCTGGCTATCTGTACTAGGGGGGAGACTACCTAAGACTGGGGAGTACAGCTAACCATTTAAACATGTGTGGGGGGAGGGCTTGACTAGTGAAAGTTAGAGGGAGACCAGAAGGGGTAGTCAAGAGGCCCCCAAGTTACTTTTGCCCCAGAGCCCGATTGGAGCTAGATCCGGCCCTGCCTAAACAGTAGAACAAATAGGGAGATAGTAATATACACAGTACACTCTGATCTTGAGTAGTGGAAGTTAGAGGGAGACCAGAAGGGGTAGTCAGGGGGGCCCCAAGTTACTTTTGTCCCAAAGCCCCATGGGAGCTAGAACCTGCCCTGCCTAAACAGTAGAACAAATAAGGAAATAGTAACATATAAAGTACACTCTGGTCATCAGTTTGAAACCATTTAACAAGACAGTAAAGAAGCATATGAAGTATAAAATAAATACAATCTTGTGATAGTATAATTAAGGCCTGTGGCAGCAAGTGAGGATATTGCTGGTGAGGATGTTGAGTGAGGATATTCATGGGAACCATATTTAATGAGAAATAAGAAAATTCTCTTTTTCCTACTTATATTTTTATTCAGTGATGCATCGTGGGAGACATCATATGCTCGATCCAACCTGAATTATCACAAGTATCTTGTCTTAAGAAGGCAAACTTTTTGTTTTTATTCCTATTCTTATTAGCTTTACAATTTTAGATATTATCAAGACACAATGTCGGAATTTCTGATAAGATATTGCTTTACAAATTCCTGTAGCACATTCATTCTTTGGATGTGCAACAAACCCACTACATTGTTTCTACCCTTTACCAGGACTGTCAATGCTATTGTTCGTTGTTTCTGTTCAATAAAAAAAGATCTGAAGCTGAAAATAAAACTATACTATTATAGTCCCCATCGAGTTCTGTCAGGGATTCTTATTCAGACGGTCACTACCCCCCCCCCATCCCCCCAAAAAAAATCTAGAGATTATCAGATTGAACCTCTAACTAAGGGGAGGAACTGTGAGGATAGGAGGAGGTGTTCCAGGGATATAAAACGTTTTAGCTCTTAAATTGGAAATCAGATGTAGGGGCTCCAGGAAAATTATATTTACCATTAATGCTACACATGCAATTAATTGTCTCATTAAGCTTACTTTCACTTTCAGGTTCGCTTTAAATCCAACAATTGTTTAACGCATGGAACAAAGTAGGTTTTTTGAGAACTTGGCAATTCAATAGAAATAATTTTAACACAAGATACAAGTAATCTCCAATATGAAAAAAGCATTCATAAACATTTTGTTATCTACTTTAAGAGCTAAATACCATTACAGAGAACTGTTTTTACTTAATTTACTTTGCAACAGCAAAATGTTCAGTTTTAATGTAATTCTTTTGCTTGCAGTCTTTTTTTGGAAACACTTTAACCTGATTCTTCTTCTCAGAGGTTAGTGTAGAAATATCCAAAAAGATATTCATCAAATAAATGCGCACAGTATTGTGTTCCAACTTTAGCCATTGGTTCCCAGTTTTGTTCCTGCACTATACTCTCACAAAATCCATTACTTAGACTGGGTCTCAGTTCAGTCCACTCCAGCATGCTCCGGATCCAGTGTGCCTTATTTTCTTACACTAAGAATTACATTCTTTAGCTGTCAGGGTGTACCATCTGCTGACTGTAATTGGAACTACACCAAGAACTCCTCAGTTGGAAATGAGCATTATATTATTTAAAACTGGATAAAACTTTGACACAATATTAAATAAAAACATGTTTATTTATTTTTTATTACATTTGCTTTTGTCTGTTTACAAATTACAAGTTACCAAACTACAGTTTATCTGCTCTGAAAACTGCCATTGAATTATTGCATGTTTCCCTGAAAATAAGACACTGTCTTATATTATTTTGTCCTTCAAAAGATGTGCTAGGTCTTATTTTCGGGAAGGTCATATATATTAGGGCAGTAAGATCCCCATTCCCCCACTTTACCTCCTGATGACCCCCTCCTCCATAAAAACGTATCCCGGTCTCCACTTCCCAACATACCGGTAATTCAAGAGCAGATCAGCAGTAAACTTCTGATTCCCCTACCTCTGCTTATTCTCTGCTGGCCCCGCTCTCCTTTGCCAACTGGCATAATTCAAACCGCAGATCAGCGGCAAACTGCGGTGAAGGCAGCTAGTTACACTATAACAGAGCTTATGTGAACAGGAAGTAAAGAGATGTTACTTCCTGTACACGGAAACGCTGTTATAGTGTAACTAGCTGCCTGCATCGCAGTTTACCATTGATCAGCAGTTTGAATTATGCTGGTTGGCAATGGAGAACAGGGTCAGCAGAGGATAAAGCAGCGGTGGGGGAATCAGAAGCTTACCGCTGATCTGTGATTGAATTACTGGTATGTCGGGCAGCGGAGAGCAGGGATTTGTCTTTCTGTAGGATGGGGTCATGAGAAGATAAAGTGGAGGTGGGGGGGGGGGGGGCAGACAGACAGGACAGGACTTCCAAAGCCACTAGGGCTTATTTTAGGGGTAGGGCTTATATTTCGAGCATGCTCGAAATATGTGATAGGCCTTACTTTAAGGGGATTAGAGATGGCCCAAACAGTTCGCCCTGGCGAACGGGAACCGGCAAACTTCCGGGGTTTGCGATCGCAGAGAACCGTGAACTTTACCGGAAGTTCAATTTGCCCCATAGTGCATCATTAGGGTCAACTTTGACCCTCTACATCACAGTCAGCAGGCACAATGTAGCCAACCACGCTACACTCCCTCCTGGAGCCCCCCCCCCCCCCCCCACCTTATAAAAGGCAGGCAGCGTCAGCCTTTTTCACTCACTCGTGTGCCTGCAGTAATTAGAGAAGTGAGAGCTGCTGCATAGAGAGCTATAGGGAAACCTTAGTTAGGCTCTTGTAGGCTTGTTCCTTGCTGATTCTTATTGCTAAGAAAGCACCCCTCAACAGCTTTTGAGAGCTAATCTTGTTCTTGTGATCTATTTTTTTTTTGTGTGTGTGTGACCCGCTTGCATTATATACAGCCCTGTCCTGTCAGTCAGTAACAGCTGGCCTTTGGCCCCTTGGTGGTAATTGCTACTGTGCCACTGCCAGGCCCAGCACATTCAGTGACTACCTGTGTCTGTGATGGGCAGCTGCACATTTATAATCCCAATCACTGCACCTGTTCACTGCTCAGTGCACCCACCTACCTACTTGAGCGCACACAGTGTCCCTGTGCCTGTCTGGTACCTGTGTGTGTGTGTGTGTGTGACAGGTGCACATTTGTAATACCAACCACTGCATATACCTACCTGTTGTTCAGTGCACCCACCTACCTACGTGAGCGCACACAGTGTCACTGTGCCTGTCCGGTACCTGTGTGTGTGTGACAGGTGCACATTTATAATACCCACCACTGCATATACCTAACTGTTGTATAGTGCACCCACCTACCTACGTGAGCGCACGCACTGTGTCACTGTGCCTGTCCGGCACCTGTGTGTGTGCGTGTGTGTGTGTGTGTGTGTGTGTGTGTGTGTGTGTGTGTGTGTGTGTGTGTGTGTGTGTGTGTGTGTGTGTGTGACAAGTGCACATTTGTAATACCCACCACTGCATATACCTACATGTTGTTCAGTGCACCCACCTACCTACGTGAGCACACGCAGTGTCACTGTTCCTGCCGGTACCTGTGTGTGTGACAAGTGCACATTGGTAATACCCACCACTGCATATACCTACCTGTTGTTCAGTGCACCCACCTACCCATGTGAGCACACGCAGTGTCACTGTGCCTGTCCGGTACCTGTGTGTGTGTGAAAGGTGCACATTTGTAATACCAGTCATTGCATACTTTTCACTGCACCGTTGTGACTGCACATTGTATTAGTCAAGTCAGTGCATACCTTTCACTTCATCCCCCCCGATATGGACAAAACAGGTAGAGGCAAAGGCAGGGGGAGACCCAGAGGCAGGCCACCCGGCAGGTCTTTTCAAAGTCGTGCTGACGTGATTTTGTGTGGCCCTGGCCCAAAGTACAGTGCTCAGAAGAAGGCACGTCCCATCAACTCCCAAGATTGTCAGGACGTGGTTGACTATTTAACACAGAACACCTCATCTTCCAGCGGTACTACAAGCACCACATCCACTACATTTAACACTTTGCAGGAGTTATTTGGTGGGGAAATAACTGATGCACAGCCATTATTGTTACAACCATATGAAGGCGCTAAGCAAGTTACACCACCTCATATGTCTGAGTTAGGCGACACTATGGACGTAACGTGTGAGGAGGAGGAGGATGAAGTACCTGCTGTTGGTGCAGTTTATGAGGTGTCTGAGGCAAGCGAAGCTGGGAAGGATGATTATGATGATTATGCTGATACGGATGCTACGTGGGATCCTAAGAGACAAGATGACCAAAGGCACAGTTCAGAGGAGGAGCCAGAGAGGAGTAGGAGGAGACGAGTTGCTGAAAGAAGCAGGGGAAGCTTATCATCAGAGTCGTCAAAAGAAAAAGTGAGTGTGGCACTCCTGCTAAGGTCAGGAAGGATCTGTGGGTTGAGAAAAAGTTGTATCCCAAAAACTCCTGCTTGTAACGATATCTTGCACTATTTGACACTCAGCCACTGACGTGTGCCTCACATATATGGCAAGAAGAAAGTAATCATGTATTCATTGTGAACAAAAAGCAGATCTGGGCACCATCCGTCATTCAGCTTATTTATTGTTAAACAGCTTGTGCAGTGTACAAAGTCAAATAGTTATCACCTGGTATTCCATGGCGTATGTGGAGTGGGTTGGAGGTGGGTGCTCAGGGCTGTAGAAGGGTCGGCGACGGCCGTTTCGCGTCCACAAGGACGCTTGGTCACGCTGCGTTCCACAAGAAAGGCAACCGAAGCGGGACCGGCATATGACGGGGAAAAGCCCCGCCCCTTCCGGTCGCGCGACGGCGCCAATCCTCGGAGGTGATTGGTCGGCTGGCAGAGAGGGCCTGGCTCACTGTGCGCATGCGTGACTCAGTGACGCGCAACAGATGCGACCTACAGGTCGCATGACGGACCAAAAATAAAAATTTACACTTAAAGTCCGCCGGTTGAGGCGTATCCCTATACGACACGCCACCCTGTTCTGCGCATATGCGGAAGTGTTACCACTTCCAGATATGTCCAAACGGTACATACCTCCTGGTCCCTTAATTCATGCACACCCATGAACCAAGCGCCATCTTGCGGCCGATACAATTAGTGCACAGTGTGTAGTGTAACCACAATTCCACATAGTGACTAAAATCAATACAAGCTGGGGCGGAGTGAGAGAAGGATGGAGACCAAACAGTTATGAATGTCCCGGAAGGCCTATTATCCCAATAAGCCTAAACATCACTATGTAAATTACTGGCCATATTTAATCGGGCATGTGGGAAATATTGCACAATAACGCCTTGACAGCCAGGAAGGAAGGGGAGGGGTGAATGGAAAGGGAGGAAAAGAGGAAAAGGGGTCTCACTACCCCTTAAGTGGTTTCAATCTACAATTCTATATTTAATACAATCCACAAAAGCCACCCATATTGACAATGGGGGAGGAGGGGGGGAGGCGAAAGGGGAGGGGAGGAAGGGGGGAAAAGGGGGAAGGGAAAAGGGGGAAAGAAGGGGATGATTTTTCTTAAGGGTCAAGGTTCTTCTAAAGGGGCATCTCAGGGGTCTAACATGCATGAGAGTTCTATCTTATCATTTAAGCCTAGGGGGCCCATTGCATTGGTTTGCAAAATCAACCACGTCTCCCTCGTCAGTAGCATTTTCTCTCTATCACCTCCACGTCTCTGTGGTTCAACTCTTTCCAAAACAGCAAACCTTAGGCCTCTACCGTTTCCCCCATGTGCCTCATGCATATGTGTCACCAATCTTGTCCCACTTTTTCCAGATTTCACCGAGCTTAAATGCTCTCCTATTCTGACCTTTAACGGGCGGGTTGTTTGGCCTATATAGTATCGGCCACACGGGCAGAACATTACATAAACAACATAGTCAGTGATACAAGAAAAGAAAGCCTTGGCCTGGAATATCTCCTTCCCCACCTGTGTGCTCTTCTGGAGCAGCATGTGGGGACAATGGACACAATGCCCACACCTGAAATTCCCTTTTGGAATATTTCTATTCAACCAATTTGTTTTCCTGGGGGAAATGAACTCGCTTCGGGTGAGCATGTTCCTCAGGGTGGGTGCCCGCCTGAAAGCTACTCGCGGCAAACCTCCCACTTTTCTCGACAGGTCCGCGTCTTTCATGATAACATCCCAGTGTCTAAAGACCGTCCTTCTAACCTTGTCCGCCAGAGGAGTATAGTCGAATGTAAAAGTCATCCTTTTTGTGTCTGAGTCCTTTCTTATTTTGGGAATCAACAGATCAAGTCTGTTTTGTTCTTTGGCCCGCTGTCTAGCTGTTTCTAATTGGACAGAGTCGTAGCCTCTGTTAATGAACCTTACTGTCATCTCGTCTGCCTGTCGGTCGAAATCTGACTCTTTCTTGTTATTCCTTCTTAATCTTAAATATTGTCCATATGGGATTGCCCTAAGTACATGTTTCGGGTGGAAACTATTGGCATGTAAAATTGTGTTTGTGGCTGTCGGTTTTCTATAGCCCTTGCTATGGATCCCGTCGTCCTGAACAACCAGTCTTAGATCTAAAAACGTGACCTCTGTATGGCTTAACTCTGCAGTAAATTCCATATTAGTTTCATTGATATTCAAATATCTCATAAATGAGTCAAACTCATGGTCAGTACCCGACCACACCACCAGGACGTCGTCCACATACCTCGACCATTGTCTGACGTATCTCCTGAATGGATTCCTCCCGAAGAACACGGCAGACTTCTCCCACGCCCCGAGGAAGAGGTTAGCAAAGGAGCATGCCACAGGGGTCCCCATGGCGGTGCCAGCGGTCTGTTGGAACCAGCGCCCATCAAATAGGAACGCATTGTGTTTCAACACAAACTCCAAACATTTGCATAGAAAATCGACATAGTCATCGTCCTTCTCGGTACGTATCAAAAATTGTCTGACCGCTAGCACCCCCATGTCCTGAGGGATACGACTGTACAGGCTGACCACATCAATAGTGGCCAGCCAGTCTCCTGGGACCCATGTGGCATGCTCCAACATCTGCAACACCTCCACCGTGTCCCTCAAATAAGAGGGCACTCCTCTCAATAGGGGGCGCAGGAGATGGTCGAGGTATCTGGACAACCTCTCAGTGAGAGATCCACAGCCTGAGACTATGGGACGTCCCGGTGGCGCGGTCATAGACTTATGCATCTTAGGGATGTGGTACCACACAGGGCGTCTCGGGAAGGGGGGCACTAGGTCCAAGGCCAATTTTTTTGACAAAAAACCCCTCTTCATACCCTCCTCCATTAGATTCCTGAGCTCGCTCTGGAATTTTGGGGTCGGGTCAGCCGCGAACGGACTATAGGTGGATGTGTCGTTTAATTGCCTTTCAGCTTCTTGTTTATATTGATTCGCCAACATTATGACTAAGTTGCCCCCCTTGTCCACTCCACGGAAGACCAGACCGTCATTTCCTCTTAACTACTCCAGAGCAGCTCTTTCATCCCTTCTCAAATTGGGCACCGCATCTTCATAAATCTCTGCCTTAATGTCTTGCATGACTCTATCAAAAAAGTGGTCTATGCTGGAGCCAGGGCTCACCGGGAAGGGATGCACAGATTTACATGCTCTAAATGATTGTACCTCCCCTAATCTCAATTTCTCACCCTTATCCAGTCCCGCCCATCCAACGTCCACACCCTCAGTCCAGAGTTCGTCTATGAACTGGGCCAATTCCTCATCTGTCGGGTCGTATTGTGCCCATAGGCCAAAGCCCGTAGCATCGACACCTGACCCTACCGTCATCTGAGGCAAATCATGGGGACGACGAGGTATCGAGGTATGTGGACGACGTCCTGGTGGTGTGGTTGGGTACTGACCATGAGTTTGACTCATTTATGAGATATTTGAATATCAATGAAATTAATATGGAATTTACTGCAGAGTTAAGCCATACAGAGGTCACGTTTTTAGATCTAAGACTAGTTGTTCAGGACGACGGGATCCATAGCAAGGGCTATAGAAAACCGACAGCCACAAACGCAATTTTACATGCCAATAGTTTCCACCCGAAACATGTACTTAGGGCAATCCCATATGGACAATATTTAAGATTAAGAAGGAATAACAAGAAAGAGTCAGATTTCGACCGACAGGCAGACGAGATGACAGTAAGGTTCATTAACAGAGGCTACGACTCTGTCCAATTAGAAACAGCTAGACAGCAGGCCAAAGAGCAAGACAGACTTGATCTGTTGATTCCCAAAATAAGAAAGGACTCAGACACAAAAAGGATGACTTTTACATTCGACTATACTCCTCTGGCGGACAAGGTTAGAAGGACGGTCTTTAGACACTGGGATGTTATCATGAAAGACGCGGACCTGTCGAGAAAAGTGGGAGGTTTGCCGCGAGTAGCTTTCAGGCGGGCACCCACCCTGAGGAACATGCTCACCCGAAGCGAGTTCATTTCCCCCAGGAAAACAAATTGGTTGAATAGAAATATTCCAAAAGGGAATTTCAGGTGTGGGCATTGTGTCCATTGTCCCCACATGCTGCTCCAGAGGAGCACACAGGTGGGGAAGGAGATATTCCAGGCCAAGGCTTTCTTTTCTTGTATCACTGACTATGTTGTTTATGTAATGTTCTGCCCGTGTGGCCGATACTATATAGGCCAAACAACCCGCCCGTTAAAGGTCAGAATAGGAGAGCATTTAAGCTCGGTGAAATCTGGAAAAAGTGGGACAAGATTGGTGACACATATGCATGAGGCACATGGGGGAAACGGTAGAGGCCTAAGGTTTGCTGTTTTGGAAAGAGTTGAACCACAGAGACGTGGAGGTGATAGAGAGAAAATGCTACAGAGGAGGGAGACGTGGTTGATTTTGCAAACCAATGCAATGGGCCCCCTAGGCTTAAATGATAAGATAGAACTCTCATGCATGTTAGACCCCTGAGATGCCCCTTTAGAAGAACCTTGACCCTTAAGAAAAATCATCCCCTTCTTTCCCCCTTTTCCCTTCCCCCTTTTCCCCCCTTCCTCCCCTCCCCTTTCGCCTCCCCCCCCTCCCCCATTGTCAATATGGGTGGCTTTTGTGGATTGTATTAAATATAGAATTGTAGATTGAAACCACTTAAGGAGTAGTGAGACCCCTTTTCCTCTTTTCCTCCCTTTCCATTTACCCCTCCCCTTCCTTCCTGGCTGTCAAGGCGTTATTGTGCAATATTTCCCACATCCCCGATTAAATGTGGCCAGTAATTTACATAGTGATGTTTAGGCTTATTGGGATAATAGGCCTTCCGGGACATTCATAACTGTTTGGTCTCCATCCTTCTCTCACTCCGCCCCAGCTTGTATTGATTTTAGTCACTATGTGGAATTGTGGTTACACTACACACTGTGCACTAATTGTATCGGCCGCAAGATGGCGCTTGGTTCATGGGTGTGCATGAATTAAGGGACCAGGAGGTATGTACCGTTTGGACATATCTGGAGGTGGTAACACTTCCGCATATGCGCAGAACAGGGTGGCGTGTCGTATAGGGATATGCCTCAACCGGCGGACTTTAAGTGTAAATTTTTATTTTTGGTCCGTCATGCGACCTGTAGGTCGCATCTGTTGCGCGTCACTGAGTCACGCATGCGCACAGTGAGCCAGGCCCTCTCTGCCAGCCGACCAATCACCTCCGAGGATTGGCGCCGTCGCGCGACCGGAAGGGGCGGGGCTTTTCCCCGTCATATGCCGGTCCCGCTTCGGTTGCCTTTCTTGTGGAACGCAGCGTGACCAAGCGTCCTTGTGGACGCGAAACGGCCGTCGCCGACCCTTCTACAGCCCTGAGCACCCACCTCCAACCCACTCCACATACGCCATGGAATACCAGGTGATAACTATTTGACTTTGTACACTGCACAAGCTGTTTTACAATAAATAAGCTGAATGACGGATGGTGCCCAGATCTGCTTCTTGTTCACAATGAAGCTTATCATCAGAAACAGCTAGTGGCAGTGTCCGGCGCCATGTATCGCCACCTATGGACAGCCAGCCAACATGCCCTTCAACGTCAGCTGCTGAGGCCACCATAGTGCCCACACCCCAGGGGCACTCAGCGGTTTGGAAATTTTTTAGTGTGTCTGCTGTAGATCAGAGCAATTCCATCTGCTCTCTCTACCTCCAAAAATTGAGCCGTGGAAAGGCCAACACCCGCGTAAGGACACCTGCCTTACTAAGGCACATGCAGAAAAGGCACAAACTGCAATGGGAAGACCACCTGAGAAAAATCAGCACACAAAAGCAAAGCCACCCTCCTTCTCCTCTTCCTCCTTCAGGTGCATCATCTTCTTCAGCAGCTTTCTCCCTTGCACCTTCACAATCACAGCCGCCCTCCTCCACTCCACCTCTCACCTTGAGCGGTTCCTGCTCCTCTGCCCACAGCAGCAGCCAGGTGTCCGTGAGGGAAATCTTTGAATGGAAGAAGCCAATGTCTGCCAGTCACCCCCTTGCCCGGCGTCTGACAGCTGGCTTGGTGTAACTGTTAGCTCACCAGTTGTTACCATACCAGCTGGTGGACTCTGAGGCCTTCTGTAAATTTGTGGCCATTGGGACACCGCAGTGGAAGATACCAGGCCGAAATTATTTCTCTAAAAAGGCGATACCAAAACTGTACCATGAAGTTGAGAGGCAAGTGGTATCATCTCTGGCACACAGCGTTGGGTCAAGGGTTCATCTGACCATGGATGCCTGGTCTGCCAAGCATGGTCAGGGCAGGTACATTACTTACACAGACCATTGGGTCAACCTGGTGACCGATGGCAAGCAGGGAGTACATGGCTGTGCAACGGACCAACTTGTGACACCTCCACGGCTTGCAGGCAGGCCTGCTGCCACCTTCTCTCCTCCTGCAACATCCTCTTAGCTGTCGTCCTCCTCCTCCTCCTTGGCTGAGTGGCAGTTCAACTTTACTGGTGCTGCGATCTTCTCTCCAGCTACACAGTCCCAGCTTCCCAGAGCCTATGCTGCATGCCAGGTACGACAGTGTCACGCCATCTTAGACATGTCTTGCCTCAAAGCGGAGAGTCACACTGGAGCAGCTCTCCTGGCTGCTCTTAAAAAACAAGTGGATCAGTGGCTGACCCCGCACCAACTGGACATCGGCAACGTGGTGTGTGACAACAGCAGCAATCTAATTTCAGCTTTGAATTTGGGAAAGTTGACACATGTTCCCTGCATGGCACATGTGCTGAATCTCATCTTTCAGAGATTTGTTTTTAAGTACCCAGGCTTACAGGATTTTTCGTGGCTGGGGGGAGGAGGAGAACTTACCTGACGTCACTGAGGAATAGCAAGAGGAGATGGATAGTACGTCTGGATCCAGATTTGTGCAGATGGCGTCTTTCATGCTGTCCAGCCTGTTGAGGGACCCCCATATAAAAAAAACTCAAGGGGAATGAACTGTACTGGGTGGCCATGCTACTAGACCCTCGTTATAGGCACAAAGTGGTGGAGATGTAACTCACCTGAAGGCACAAAGGATGCAGCACATGCAGAACAAGCTGGCAACTATGCTTTACAGTGCGTTTAAGGGTGATGTCACAGCACAACAGAATAAAGGTACCACTGCCAGTAATCCTTCTCCCATGTCCACGCAGGCAAGGACAGGATGCTCCAGTGATCTCATGGTGATGTCAGACATGCAGACATTCTTTAGTTCAATGCCTCGCCTTAGTCCTTCCGGATCCACCCTCCACCAATGCCTCGACCAGCAGGTAGCCGACTACCTGGCCTTAAGTGTGGATGTAGACACTGAGCAGCAATGAACCCTTGGACTACTGGGTGCGCAGGCTTGACCTGTGGCCAGAGCTGTCACAATTTGCCATCCAACTTTTGTCTTGCCCTGCCTCAAGCGTCCTGTCAGAAAGGACCTTCAGCGCAGCTGGAGGCATTGTCACTGAGAAGAGAAGTCACAAAAGTGTTCAGTACCTCATCTTTATCAAAATGAATGAGGCATGGATCCCGGAGGGCTACTGCCCGCCCGAAGACTAAGTCAGTCCCCACACACAGCATCTCTGCCTGCACGCCGTGTGACTGACTGGCTTCCTGCCCCTAGACTAAGTCGCTCCCCACACAGCATCTCTGCCTGCAGGCCGCTTGACTGCCTTCTCTGCCACCACCAGCAGGGTCCAGGACACCAGGCGGATTCCTGAATTTTAAGGCCGCTATAATAATTTTTCTGGTGCGTGTACATGCCTGCCTAACTTTTCTGGCTGCACTGCAGCTGCAACAACAAAACAAAAGGCATGTACATGTGTCAATTACCCTTCATGATCGTTACCTTGCCACGGTGAAGGGGCTTGCGTATCACAATGAAGCAATGACCGCCGGCTACATTGAGCTACCTCAGCCCAGCGACCATATGGGCTGGAAAGCCGCCATCACCTGCACTCTCGTCATGGTGCGCACCAGTCTAGCACGGCCGTCACTACACAAACAGCTGTTTGCAGTCACTGCATACCTTTCACTGCATCTGTGACTGCACATTGCATTATACCTGGCAGTCAGTGCATACCTTTCACTTGAATTAATGGATGGCAGACTTGCCCTCCATAACAGATTGTCATTAAAGGATTTAAAGTACACATGCAAGATGTTTTAAAGCACTTTAGGCCTCCAATTTAGCATGCAATGTGATTTCTGCCCTTAAAACGCTGCTTTGCGTCAAATCCAGATTTTTCCCCGGGACTTTTGGCATCTATCCCACTCATCCACGCCCCCCTCCAGGTGTTAGGCCCCTTGAAACATCTTTTCTATCACTTTTGGGGCCAGCATAAATGTTTCTAGTTTTCAAAGTTCGCATTCCCTATTGAAGTCTATTGCGGTTTGCGAAAGTTCGCGCGAACCAAACTTTTGTGGAAGTTCGCGAACCGAAAATCAGAGGTTCAGGCCATCTCTAAAGGGGATGTCCTACTTTTGGGGAAACACGGTAGCTGTAATACTTATATATTCCAAAGTATCTAGTGATCATCTGTCTCTCACTTTCTACTAAGAGTGCTGCTGCTTCAGCACTGCTAGGAATGTTTAATAATTGTGGCAGATAAGGAAATGTAAAGAAAAGAATGTAATCACCTCCTCAGTGTATGACTATGGTATACAGTCAATGGCACAACCATACACTCTGTACAGAGCTGCAAATGGTGTCCAGACCCCCCAACCCCTGGTTTGGGGGTTCTGTCTCGCTATCCTCCCTTGTGTCCCAAGGGCAGAGAGAAGAAAAAAATGATCAAGGCACCAGCCATGCGCCAATGAGTAATGCGGGTATGCACAGAGGGGGTCCGGCATC
Source organism: Hyperolius riggenbachi (assembly GCF_040937935.1). Classification (NCBI taxonomy): domain Eukaryota; kingdom Metazoa; phylum Chordata; class Amphibia; order Anura; family Hyperoliidae; genus Hyperolius; species Hyperolius riggenbachi. Next base: position 288,793,755 of record NC_090650.1, read on the forward strand.
ATTCCTCCATTCTTCTCCATGGATCCCCCTGCTGTGTCCCCTCGCAGAGTTTTGGCGCAGTGGAGCGGGCGTTTATCTCACCTGTCCATGCATTCCAGCAGCCAGCTTCTTGTACTTCACTCATCTCCACTGTGTGGCACCCTCTTCCTACCCAGTGGCACCCTCCTCCTCACCCAGTGGCACTTTCCTCCCCACCCACTGGCACCCTCCTACCCACCCAAAGTGGCACGCTCCTTCCCACTCAGTGTCACCTTCTCCGACCCACTGGCACCCGCTTCTGCATCCTTCTCCGGCCCATTGTCACCCTCTCCCACCCACTGGCACCCTCCTGCAAAATCAGGGGTGTGGCTTAAGGCCATACAGGGGGTTTAGCTTAAGTGTCCCTATTTCTTATCTTCAAAAGTTGGGAGGAATGGGTGTCAGCGCTATATAATTACTAAAATAATAATAATGCTTGCAAGCTTTTTCAAACTGATTTCTTAAAATGAATGCATTAAAATCTGTATGTGTGTAACAAACGTTGGAGAGGCAGCTGCGGTGAACAGCGCTACCACCGCAGCTGCCTCCAGCTCCCTGTCTAGCAATGTTTCCGTGCCTCAGGCATCTAGCACACCGAGGACGGGTCTGTCAGCTGCACATAGGGTTGCTTTGTCGCGCGTGTGCACAGACAGGACCTTTATGCGGGGAGGAGGCGGTCAGCTGACGTCAGAGGAGACGCTCGCTGCTCCTCATTGGCTGATAGGAGGGGGCATGCCAGAGGGGTCTCCTCTGCTTCATAAGCCTAGCTGAATCACTCGCAACTTGTCTGCTGTTGTGAATTCTTCGTGTTAGCGCTCAGACCTTTAGATAGTTCCGGTGTGCTTTGATCCGGGAGGAAACCGGGGATTTCACACAAGATAGGAATTGTTTGATAGCCTTAAAGATTATTCATTACTGTATTATTATTTGCAAACAAGTAGTTTGACCCAGCACTCTCAATGGAGACAAGCGTGCTATAGCTGATCAGAACTTGTTGCTCATCAAGTTCAAAAATAGCAAAAAAGGAATATCAGCAGCACCGCTACAGTGAAAAAGATAGCTCTTTTATTTGTGCAATAATGTATTGTTATTTGTGCATGACTCTGGCTTGTTCTGACTACTCAGTGATTCTGTACTTCTGCCCATCTGATCTTGCTGCTGACTCTGCCTGTTTATACCTTCTTGTCTCTGCCTTCCGATTTTGTACTGCATCTGACTGTCTGTTGCCAACCCGATCTGTCTGACCACACTACTCTCACCAGAGGGCCCTTGACTCTGGTGAGAGGCGCTGTACTGTTAGTACCCACCAGCTCCTCTGGTGAGGTATTGCTAAACCTATCAGTACTACTGTTGCACCAATCACACATTGCTATTTGTTGTCACATCAGCTTCTGATATACCGGTATTATTGGTGATTCTGTAGATCACCATATAATCAGGTATATATCTGCATTATAGGTGATACTGCAGATCACCTAATAATCAGAATTCTGTCGCTTGCTGACACAAATCGTGACAATGTGTTTGGCCAGCAATAGATAGGAGCTAAATTATTTGTCTAGAAAAATATAGATATAATAACTGAACATCCATTTTTTTCCTTTAAACTGTAACTCTATTTCTGTTTTAAAAAAAGGACATTTCATTTCCGCATCCCCATTTTGTTTTGCTTTGAGAGTTGAATTGATGCAGGTAGATATTTCCACTGCTACAGGTATTTCAGGATTCTAAATATCTTTGCAAGGGCCATATGCAGCTGTACCTAAATCAGTGATTTCAGCTATGATAGTTAAAGCAAAGGAAAGGTGAGCTAGTTCAGAAATGTTTATTGATTTTTTTTTCCATGAAAGTATTGTTGCGTTTTAAATGAAAGCTGGAGAGTGTAATGTAAATGTCCCCTGCCCCAGGAGAAGAAGGTCTTGCTCTCTTATGAAAACATCTACTTGCTGATAAATTAGCTTGAAGCTGTGCTATTTAACCACTTGAGGACCGTGGGCTTTACCCCCCTTAAAGAGAACCCAAGGTGGGTTTGAAGAATATTAGCTGCATACAGAGGCTGGATCTGCCTATACAGCCCAGCCTCTGTTGCTATACCAAACCCCCCTAAGGTCCCCCTGCACTCTGCAATCCCTCATAAATCACAGCCACGCTGCTGACAAACAGCTTGTCAGAGCTGGCTGTGTTTATTTCTATAGTGTCAGTCTGCTGCTCTCCCCGCCTCCTGCAGAACTCCAGTCCCCGCCTGCCTCCCTTCCCTCCCTGCTGATTGGAGGGAAGGGACGGGGGCAGGGACCAGAGCTATGCAGGAGGCAGGGGAGCAGCTGAGACTGACACTACAGATGTAAACACAGCCTCACAACACGGCTGTGATTTATGAGGGTTTGCAGAGTGCAGGGGGACCTTAGTGGGGTTTAGGATAGCAACAGAGGCTGGGCTGTATAGGCAGATCCAGCCTCTGTATGCAGATAACATTTTTTAAACACACCTCGGGTTCTCTTTAAAGAGAGTCTGAAGCGAGAATAGATCTCGCTTCAGACCTCATAGCTAGCAGGGGCATGCGTGCCCCTGCTAAAACGCCGCTATAGCGCGGCTTAACGGGGGTCCCTGTCCCCCCAAACCCCCTCCGAGCAGCGGGGGAGCGCTTCCTGGTTGGGGCAGGGCTAACCGCCGCAGCCCTGCCCCATGCGCGTCTGTCAGACGCGTACCTCCGCCTCTCCCCCGCCCCTCTCAGTCTTCCTTCACTGAGAGGGGCGGGGGAGAGGCGGCGATGCGCGTCTGATAGACGCGACTGGAGGCAGGGCTGCAGCCGTTAGCCCTGCCTCCAGGAAGATCAGCTCCAGCGACCTTTTTCCGACCCAGGTCTGCGGGGGGTGGGTTGGGGGTGAAGGGACCCCTGTCAAGCCGCGGGATAGCGGCGTTTTAGCAGGGGCACACGTGCCCCTGCTATATATAAGACCTGAAGCGAGATTTAGTCTCGCTTCAGTGTCTCTTTAAGGACCGGCCACTTTTTTTCCATTTAGACCACTACAGCTTTCACGGTTTATTGCTCGCTCATACAACCTACCACCTAAATGAATTTTGGCTCCTTTTCTTGTCACTAATAAAGCTTTCTTTTGGTGCTATTTGATTGCTCCTGCGATTTTTACTTTTTATTATATACATCAAAAAAGACATGAATTTTGGTAAAAAAATGATTTTTTTTTAACTTTCTGTGCTGACATTTTTCAAATAAAGTAAAATTTCTGTATACATGCAGCGCGAAAAATGTGGGCAAACATGTTTTTGATTAAAAAAAAAAACCCATTCAGCGTATATTTATTGGTTTGGGTAAAAGTTACAGCGTTTACAAACTATGGTGCAAAAAGTGAATTTTCCCATTTTCAAGCATCTATGACTTTTCTGACCCCCTGTGATGTTTCATGAGGGGCTAGAATTCCAGGATAGTATAAATACCCCCCAAATGACCCCATTTTGGAAAGAAGACATCCCAAAGTATTCACTGAGAGGCATAGTGAGTTCATAGAAGATATTATTTTTTGTCACAAGTAAGCGGAAAATGACACTTTGTGACAAAAAAAAAAAAAGTTTCCATTTCTTCTAACTTGCGACAAAAAAAATGAAATCTGCCACGGACTCATCATGCCCCTCTCTGAATACCTTGAAGTGTCTACTTTCCAAAATGGGGTCATTTGTGGGGCCATTTGTCCTCGCATTTTGGGGGGTGCTAATTTGTAAGCACCCCTGTAAAGCCTAAAGGTGCTCATTGGACTTTGGGCCCCTTAGCGCAATTAGGCTGCAAAAAAGTGCCACACATGTGGTATTGCCTTACTCGGGAGAAGTAGTATAATGTGTTTTGGGGTGTATTTTTACACATACCAATGCTGGGTGGGAGAAATATCTCTGTAAATGACAATTTTTTAATTTTTTTTACACACAATTGTCCATTTACAGAGATCTTTCTCCCACTGTGATGATTTGCTCAGCTGCCTGTGCAGGCAGCCAGCCTTTTGACCATTGTGTAGGTTTGCATGCTCTGGAAAGAAGAGCTTCTGTCAGTTTTACAGCTTGTGCTTGCAGAGGAATTTGCATACGATGTCATGCAAATTGCCTGGCCACATTCATTGGAGGCGTGTACTATAAGTACTATGTCTTTCCCACAATGCTTCGCTGTTCATAAGGATTTCGTCCTATGTAACACTCCTGGTGGGGTGTCAGCCTTGCTCTCTGTTTGAACATCAGCTTAGAGTAATTCCTAAATCTGCACTAGGCAGATTTCCCTAGTGCTGTTAGGATTGTATTATCTGTATTGCCTGTTCTGTCTTGTCTTGCCTGTTTGCCATTGTCCTGTCCCTATGGTGGTTGACAGGAAATGGTTCTGATCTCTGTTCTTGGAGTATAGCTGGTGCAGCGGTTGCTACCAGCTATCTCTTCTGTTCTGTCTCCTGGGATCGCACTAGCTACTTTTTGCTAGCGCTGGGGATCCTTCTGTTCTGTCTCCTGGGATCGCGCTAGCTACTTTTCGCTAGCGCTGGGGATCCTTCTGTTCTGTCTTCTGGGATTGCGCTGGCCACTTTTCGCTGGCGCTGGGGATCCTTCTGTTCTGCTACTCTGTACTTGGATCGCGCTAGCCACTTTTCGCTAGTGCTGTGGATCCTATCTCTCGCTTGTCCCTGTTTTCGTGTGTATCTGCTACGCTTGCTGGAGGCTCGGTGAGGTAACCGTTAAGCAAGCGCTCGCGTCCTCTGTTTCATGTTTGTCTGTTAATGGTTAGTTAGGCGTGCTTGTCTCTATTGTGCTTATCACGTGGAGACCGCGCATAACCGCGTGCACTGTTGCGAATGAGTGCGGTGTTCGCGGTTAGCTAGCATTTGTTATTTTCCGTATCTCCTCATTGTATTATTTGCTGTGCCTTTGCTAACCTCGTATTCTGTTCTGATCTGCCTTGTGTCTTGTCTGGCGATCGCACCTCTGGCGATCGCGTTCCTATTTCATATCTGCTGTTGTGTGTGTGCGGTTGCGGGGTGGCGACTGGATTGGCACACACACACACTCATTCTCATTCGCAATCGCCTCTCTTGCGATTGCGTTCTGCGTTTTGTACAATTCCTGTCTGGCATTTGTGGAGGTACAGAGGATTGGTTCCTCTGCACTCCCCAGCGCCATCTGCCAACAGGAATTTTCCCTCTACGAGTGCGTAGCACCTTTTGCTGGGTTCCTGCAAATTATACGCTTGTGGAGGATTTCCGCCGTGTCAGCGCACGCGTTGTGCGCTGATCACGGGGAAAGTTCCACAATCGTTACACCCACCCAGCATGGGTATGTGTAAAAATACCCCCCAAAACACATTATACTACGTCTCCCGAGTACAGCAATACCACATGTGTGGCACTTTTTTGCACCCTAACTGCGCTAAGGGGCCCAAAGTCCAATGAGTACCTTTAGGATTTCACAGGTCATTTTGAGAAATTTCGTTTCAAGACTACTCCTCACGGTTTAGGGCCCCTAAAATGCCAGGACAGTATAGGAACCCCACAAATGACCCCATTTTAGAAAGAAGACACCCCAAGGTATTCCGTTAGTAGTACGGTGAGTTCATAGAAGATTTTATTTTTTGTCACAAGTTAGCGGAAATTGATTTTTATAGGTTTTTTTCACAAAGTGTCATTTTCCGCTAACTTGTGACAAAAAATAAAATCTTCTATGAACTCACCGTACTTCTAACGGAATACCTTGGGGTGTCTTCTTTCTAAAATGGGGTAATTTGTGGGGTTCCTATACTGCCCTGGTATTTTAGGGGCCCTAAACCATGAGGAGTAGTCTTGAAACCAAATGTCGCAAAATGACCTGTGAAATCCTAAAGGTACTCATTGGACTTTGGGCCCCTTAGTGCAGTTAGGGTGCAAAAAAGTGCCACACATGTGGTATTGCCGTACTCGGGAGAAGTAGTACAATGTGTTTTGGGGTGTATTTTTACACATACCCATGCTGGGTGGGATAAATATCTCTGTAAATGGACAATTGTGTGGAAAAAAAATCAAAAGATTGTCATTTACAGAGGTATTTCTCCCACCCAGCATGGGTATGTGTAAAAATACACCCCAAAACACATTGTACTACTTCTCCCGAGTACGGCGATACCACATGTGTGGCACTTTTTTGCAGCCTAACTGCGCTAAGGGGCCCAGAGTCCAATAAGTACCTTTAGGCTTTACAGGGGTGCTCAAAATTTAGCACCCCACCCACTTGCCAGGACAGTTAACAAACCCCACAAATGACCCCATTTTGGAAAGAATACACAACAAGGTATTCCATGAGGGGAATGGTGAGGTCATTGAAAATTTTATTTTTGTCACAAGTTAATGGAAAATGACACTTTGTAAAAAAAAAAAAAAAAATTCTGCTAACTTGTGACAAAAACTAAAATCTTCTATGAACTCACCGCGCACCTCACATAATACTTTAGGGTGTCCTCTTTCCAAAATGGGGTCATTTGTGGAGTCTGTCCTGGCATTTTAGGGTCTCTGCAATCATTACATGTATGGCCAGTATTAGGAGTTTCTGCTATACTCCTTATATTGGGTATACGGGTAATGCACTCTGGGCTGAAAGGAAAAATAAACGGCAAACATACCTTTCTCCACATCAATGGCAGATCTTCCTCCACATCAATGGCAGTGATAACCACAGGAGAGAGACACCCCGTGCCACCCTGCACTCAGGGTGAGCCACCAACTTATGTGACTGGGCCTCAGAACTTTAGTATACAGCATTATGCCTGTAGGATACAGCAATATGCCTGCCAATAGAGATGACTCTGTGTGGCATTAAAGCATCATCATAGGCCCAAAGTAAATCACATTATAAACCGGGGGTGTCCACACTCAAGGGAAATTCAAACATGCCGTCTTATATCGCCAACCCAGGACAGATCAGCAATATCAAGCATGGAAACCGATCCTTCTTCCGACTTTTATGCTTACCCGTTTGGTTTTCAAGCTTACCTCTCCTCTCCCTGCGACAATGTGCGAAAGACCACTGAGTGTGTGCCTACTCCTGTGTCTGGAGTTCCCTAGGTTCTAATAGTGTACCTGCTCGTGGTACCTCTCAAAACACTGCCCTATGCATAGGCCAGGCTGGTCAGGGCATTTGGGACAAAAATAAATGGTGTCAGTCCTTCTTCCAGCCCTGCTGCAGACACGACAACGTTTTCTTCGGATGCGTTGACCTGGGGCACACGGAAGCTGATAGGCGTAATGCCTTCCGTGCAGTCGGCTAGTTGCATCTGGGGGGGGGGGGGGGCTGGCACCTCCTGGATACAGGATGTCCAGAACGATCTGTTCCTGAAATTGAAGGAAAGATCCAGTTCTCCCAGCCTTACTGTAGAGAACAAAGCTGTTGTAAGCTGCCAATTGAATCAGATAAAAAGACACTTTCTTATACCAGCGTCTTGTTTTCCGGGTAACTAAATAGGGCGCTAACCTCTGGTCATTGAAGTCCACCCCTCCCATGTTGACATTATATTCGTGGACGACAAGGGGCTTTTCAATGACTGCAGTTGCCCGTTGAATTTGGACTGTCGTGTCTGTGTGAATCGTGGACAGAAAGTAAACGTCCCTCTTGTCCCTCCATTTCACCGCGAGCAGGTCTTCAGTATGCAAGGCGGCCCTCTGCCCCCGTTCAAGTCTGGTGGTAACGAGCCGTTGGGGGAAGCCCTGGCGACTAGGCCGCGCAGTGCCACAGCATCGGATTTCTTCTAACTTTAAGTGCTGAAAGAGGGCCACACTTATGTAATAATTGTCCACAAAAAGATGGTACCCCTTCTGGAACAAGGGTGACACCAAGTCCCACACAACCTTTCCACTGCTCCCCAGGTAGTCAGGGCATCCGACCGGCTCCAATTTTGAGTCTTTTCCCTCATAGCTTATACAGTTTCACCCCATACCGGGCGCGCTTGCTTGTGATGTACTGTTTGATGCCAAGGCGCCCGGTAAAGTGTAAGAGGGACTCGTCTACGCAGATGTTCTGTTCAGGGATATAAGCATCTGCAAATGTTGATAACAGGTGGTCTATGAGGGGCCGAATTTTGTGGAGCCGGTCATAAGCAGGGTGGCCCTTTTCATGACAGGTTTCGTCATCGAAATGCAGGAAGCGCAGGATGGACTCAAATCGTGTCCTGGACATGGCAGCAGGGTACAAGGGAACATGATTTACTAGGTTCGTAGACCAATACGAACGCAATACATTCTGTTTCATTAGTCCCAAGTGAAGGATAAGGGCCAAAAAGATTTTAATGTCGGAAACTTGGACTGGTTTCCACCGGAAAGGCTGGGCATAGCTGCTCTCCGGGTGCTCGGTGATGAATTGTGTGGCTTTACGGTTGGTCTCAACCACAGTTAACTCCAAGAGAATCTGGGTGATGAACAGCTGCAAAAAGTCTAGGGCCGTTCCTAGATGAGCTTTCGCCACCTGGACTCCAGACTGGGCGGTAAAAGGGGGCACTATGGGTGCGGCGGAATCAGGGGATTGCCAATCTGGTTGTGCCAGCACCTCTGGGAGTCTATGGGTACTACGGGCCCGTCTTCTTCTTGGCGGCTGCGACGGGGGTACTACTGCACTTTCCACCGTACCAGTTTCAACTTCCATGCTGGCGCTCACCACTTCACCAGGGTCTACAGAAGTACTGGTACCAAGTCCAGGAGATGCTGCGCTGCTGGTGCCTGCCTCACCAAGAAAACTATCATCAGCGCTAGCAATACCCTGCTGCCCTTGAGGCGGATCCTGCGCCACCTGCGGTCTAACGACATGGGGTCTGGTACGCCTGGCTCTAGCCGGGACCAAAGCCTCGTCATCACTTTCGGTCAGGGAACCACTGCTTTCCACAGGTTCAAATTCGGACCCGGATGATTCGACGGATGATTCTTCCCAAAAGAACTCATTCGACTGGTCCATATACCTGTATACCTCCTCATCGGAAAGCCCCCTTCTTGCCATTGTGGACTACTAAATTTATGGGGTTTTCCTCCAAGACTACCCAGAAAAAAAGAGCACCTACCTAGCAAAAGGGAGTATTTGAGAGCTATTGGGGTTGGTGGGAAGTGGGGTCTCAGAGGCAATCAAACAATCGCGGGACAATCAAATACAATTACAGCACAATCGACTCCAATCACAGCACAAGCAAATCTGATGCACTCGGAAAGTGGTGGTTGGAGGTGGTGGGGGGGAGGGTGGGGTTGGGTGTGGTGGGGGGGAGGGTGGGGTTGGGTGTGGCGGGAAGTGGGGTCTCAGAGGCAATCAAACAATCACGGGACAATCGAAGCCGATCACGGGACAATCAAATACAATTACAGCACAATCGAATACAATCGCAGCACAAGCAAAACTGATGCACTCAGAAGGTGGTGGTTGGAGGTGGTTGGGGGGAGGGTGGGGTTGGGTGTGGTGGGAAGTGGGGTCTCAGAGGCAATCAAACAATCACGGGACAATCGAAGTCGATCACGGGACAATCAAATACAATTACAGCACAATCGAATAGAATCGCAGCACAAGCAAATCTGATGCACTCAGAAGGTTGTGGTTGGAGGTGTTTGGTAGGAGGGTGGGGTTGGGTGTGGTGGGAAGTGGGGTCTCAGAGGCAATCAAACAATCACGGGACAATCGAAGCCGATCACGGGACAATCAAATACAATTACAGCACAATCGGATCCAATCACCGCACAATCAAATCTGATGCACTCGGAAGGTGATGGGGGGTGGGGGTGGTGGTGGTTGTTGGGAAGTGGGGTCTCAGAGGCAATCAAACAATCACGGGACAATCGAAGCAGATCACGGGACAATCAAATACAATCGCAGCACAATTGAATACAATCACAGCACAGTCAAATACAATGCACTCGGACGGTGATTAGGGGAGGGGGGGGGTCTGAGGGCGATTTGAGGGGGTGGGGGGTTGATCAGGAGCCCACACGGGGCAGACTGAGTCCTGATCTGATGATAGGCAGACACAGGGGGTTACTGATCGCAGATCAGTTAGTGATTGCTGGGGAGGACAGATGTAAATAAAGAGCAGGGGATGTAATCAGGAGGGGGGTCTGAGGGCAATCGAGGGTCTGGGCAGGTGATCGGTTACCCCCGCGGGGCAGTTAGGGTCTGCTCTGATGGGTGGGGGTGCTGAGGGGTGATGGACAGGTGATAGACAGGTGATCAGAGAGGGATCAGAGGGGGATCAGGGGGTAAAGTAGCTGTATACAGATGTATACAATATACAGGGGAGTAATCTGGGATGGGGTGTGGGGGTGATCTAAAGGTAGGGGGGGATCAGGGGTGACTAGGAGGCAGTTAGGGACCTAACGCAGGCGATAGCGTCGCTAGTTAGTGATAGGTGGGGGGGGGGGGGGTTTAAAGGGGTGCAAGGGTGCTGGGCAGGGGTCTGCTGGGGTGATCAGGGAGGGTATGAGGCCTGGGGTGGGAGATCAGGGGGGCTAGGTACAAAAAAAAAGCTGTGTGTAGTATAACTTACAAAGTGCTTCCTCCTCGCTGGTGGTCTCTGCAACAATGAGACCACGAGGCGAGGAGGAAGCACGTATAAGGCACTTTGTTTACCTAACAAAGTGTCTTATACTCCGTGATTGGCTGGCTGTGCGGATTCCTCCGCTCGCCTGCTAAGTGGCCGGCGAGCGGAGACAAAATGCCAGGCTATCGATCCCGGGCGGAGGATCGCGTCACGGATGACTCGATCGCTCTGCCCATGCCCTTACAAGGACCGCCGCCTCTGTGGGTGAGCTGGTCCTTGCGGGCTCCACTTCCCGGCTGCCCCTGTGCGTTAGGCGGTCGGGAAGTGGTTAATTAGTTGCCAGCCAGGGTTGCTTGCCTTTAAATACTGACAGATCTATGTTATGCTGGTTCTGGGGCCATCAACACATAAAATCAGCTCCTAAACTACATCTAACTAGCCACAAGATACGTACAATACAAATGTGTCAGAAATTAAAGGGATGAGTTGGCAACACCGCTGTCAGCTAATTTATCAACAGGAACTGGATTTCATTTGCTAGCACATCTTCCACTTCCTGGGTCATAGGATCATTTTAGACTTACCCAAACAGAGGAACATGCAAACTGCTGTAACTAACTTTCTTTTAGAATGCCACTGCCATGGCTGTAGTAATGCACCTCTTTTAATAATTTTTTAAAATATTAAAACGGATGTGCAGATTAGATGTTCTGACTGCTCTCTGATGCAACTGTCAGTATGCTTGTTGCAAACTACAAAGGGCTGGGGCCCATTAGGAATCACAAATCACAATGCCACAACACTAGTGATTGCAATTGTAATATGTTACTCAAGACAATGATTTTGAAGGGGTTTTGAGGGAATGCAATTTCACCCTGCATTCCTTCAAACCCAAATGCTCCACAAATGATGCAAGACCTACTACTTGCGCAATGTCAGACAAAGAAAAATCAACAGAGAGGGCTTCATTGGCTGTGGTGGCAAAACCATTATACACCCGAAATTGGTTTTTCTTTCTGTGACTGTTTAGATATAATTTTGGCATCAGTTGTTTATTATGTTTTGCCCTTCTTCAGGTGCATGGTGCTACCACATGTTGTTTCCTCCTTAGCCCTATGGGGCACTTTAACCTTTTTAATAAATCCAATTGTATCCAAAGGGAGAATTGATTATGAGGAAAAATTAACCTTTAATCTGTATGTCAAAATGTAGAAGTGAATTTGGACTTGTAGTCCAGTTATGCATCTGTATTCAACTGCTGTTACAGAGCCTTGGGCCAGACAGCTACATCAAAGCAAAAGTTAAACAGGAAATCCAGAAAAAAAACAATCTTGCACAATAGTTAATATAAAGTATCTAAAAATGCTTGAATGAAAAAATGGCGCATTGAAAAAAGGGCTTGGCTTGATAACAAAATCAAAAATGGTAGGGATGATGCACCACCCTATAGAAAAAAGACACAGGAGACAAAACGGGAGCCCAGTAGTGCAATATGTTTATGACACCAATATAATGAGAGGAATAAAGGCACTACTCACAAAAGAGGGTTGCTGGGGGCAACCAACCACAGGAAGCAGGTGGAGACAATGAACCCGACTCCACTCGGGGTGGTCCTGGCCAGGACCAGATGAACGGTCGCTCTCTTAGTAGAAAAGGAATGAGACCACCACTGTGGGAACCCACTAGTGGCGTATCACCACCCCTCGAACAGAATCTGTCCGGGGGTATACTTAGCACAATCAGAGGAAAGAGGCGCCCTGGGGTGATAAAAGCGTTTAAAAACGGCTAAAAACAGTAGAAAGTTTGAGGTGTCTTACCTCAATGACGAAAATCTCTGCAAAGTATTACAAAAGATTTTTATTAGCACAAGCGGCAACGCGTTTCACGGGTCACAGCCCGCCTCATCAGGCCAATTGCAGTGCCAAAAGAATAAATTCCTCAAGCATAGGGAGCCTCCCTATGCTTGAGGAATTTATTCTTTTGGCACTGCAATTGGCCTGATGAGGCGGGCTGTGACCCGTGAAACTCGTTGCCGCTTGTGCTAATAAAAATCTTTTGTAATACTTTGCAGAGATTTTCGTCATTGAGGTAAGACACCTCAAACTTTCTACTGTTTTTAGCCATTTTTAAACGCTTTTATCACCCCAGGGCGCCTCTTTCCTCTGATTGTGTTGATAACAAAATGGCTCAGTTGGATAACAAAATCTGATAATGATAAACAGATAAACATCGTTGTCAAACCTAGTTAATGATAAATACCATTGTAATTACAGATGGGAAATAATAATGAAACATATCAACGTTAAAAATTGTTACATAATTCAACAATACAGCTTAACCCAACCCTACTCTCACACAGAACATCCCCTGGTGGAGACTAAAACAAACCACTTCCCTGGTGGTACCTAACCCTAACACCCTCCCCCCCACCCCATTGGTGCCTAACCCTAATTACCCCCCCCCCCCCCCCCCCGGTGGTGTCTAACCCTATCCACCCCATGGTGGTTCCTAACCCTAACCACCCACCCTGGTGTTGCCTAAAACTAACCGCTGCCCGTGTGGTGCCTAACCCTAACCACTCCCCCGGGTGTTCCCTAACCACTCCCTCTGCAGTAACACCCTTTTACACATAGAAACAATAATATCTTTGATAACATAACATCTGTACATATAAACTAAATAATATGACAAAAACTATAATGTTGCTAGCTTCTAAAACGATAACTACTTCAAAAACTATAATGTTCTAATGTTGTTAACGATATTTTTTGCGGCACCCTTTTTCTGCTTTTTTTGGCCGTATTAAAGGGGAACTTCAGCCTAAACAAACATACTGTCATTAAGTTACATTAGTTATGTTAATTAGAATAGATAGGTAATATAGGGCTTGATTCACAAAGCGGTGCTAACCTACTTAGCACGTCTAAAGCCTTTAGACGTGCTAACCAGGGTGCTAAGTAGGTTAGCACCGGATTTCTCAATCAGATTGCGCGCCAACTTTGCGCGCGCAAAGTTTTATGCGCGCTAAGTCCCATAGGCTTTAATGGGCACTTCGCACGGAGCGCCCTGCGCTCTGTGCAGTGCGCGCGTAAAGTTTTGTGCGCGTAAAGTTTTATGCGCATAAAGTTTTATGCGCGAAAAGTTTGTTTAGACGTGCTAAGGGGGTTTTCACAGGCGTGCTAACAGTTAGCACCGCTTTGTGAATCAAGCCCTTAATCTCTTACCCACCCAGTTTTAAAAGAACAGGCAAATGTTTGTGATTCATGGGGGCTGCCATCTTTGTCATGGGGGCAGCCATCTTTTTGGTTGAAAGGAGGTGACAGGGAGCAGGAGACACAGTTCCAACTGTCCTGTGTCCTGATAGCGTACGTTAAAAAGGGGCGCTGGGAAAAAAGGGCGCGGGGTTTTAAACGATAAGCATGGATAACGTTTAAAAATATATTGTACTGTATTTCGTTTAAAATTAATGTTTTATAAAGTTATAAATCATTAAATAATGTGCATTAAATAGGCAATTGTAAAAACGTTAATCTTTCGTTTAAATAGTGAAACGTATAATAACGTTTAAAAAAAATTTACTAAGTAACCCTCCCTGTACCTACCCCTTACCCCTAGACCCCCCTGTTGATGCCTAAACCTAAGACCCCCCCTGTTGGTGCCTAAGTAACCCTCCCTGTACCTACCCCTAACCCCTAGACCCCCCTGTTAGTGCCTAAACCTAAGACCTCCCTGTTGGTGCCTAAACCTAAGACCCCCCTGTTGGTGCCTAAACCTAAGACCCCCTGTTGGTGCCTAAACCTAAGACCCCCTGTTGGTGCCTAAACCTAATACCCCCTGTTGGTGCCTAAACCTAAGACCCCCCTGGTGGTGCCTAAACCTAAGACCCCCCTGTTGGTGCCTAAACCTAAGACCCCCCTGTTGGTGCCTAAACCTAAGACCCCCCTGTTGATGCCTAAACCTAAGACCCCTCTGTTGGTGCCTAAACCTAAGACCCCCCTGTTGATGCCTAAACCTAAGACCCCTCTGTTGGTGCCTAAACCTAAGACCCCCCTGTGATAAGCATTACCACTAGCCTCCTGCGCCCTTTTTTACTGTTACCGTCCTGATAACCCCTCCCAGCTGCACACGCCAGGCTTCAAATGTCAAAATCAAAATGTAACAAAAAAAATTGCACCAAAACAGCAGAACGAGAACAACAACATCAGAAATCCCATCATGCTTTGCACAGCATTAGGGGAAAAATGCCAGGGCAGTTTTTTCTGTGCAGCTAAAAATGAGGCTTGTATAAGAGAAAGAAAGTTCTGATGCTGTGAAACAGTTAAAGAAACACCAGGCCTTTCCAGTGCTGCTGAGTCAATTTTCAGTCTGGAGGCTCACTTTAAGGACAATTGCATTTAAGTCTATGGCGGCGCCCTTTTTGTCCACCCTCGTCCTGCACCCTTTTTTCCTGCTACCCTAAAAACATTGTATTAGTTTCAACTAGGTTCTGAAATTAAGAACACAGTGCTGCCTTGGCGTCTTCAATCCTTGATGGATAGAAAAAGTATGAAAATATGTAATAAAAAAAAATGAAAAAGATCAAAACGTGTATACATTACACATTATTTCAAATTAACAATTTACTATAGTGCCACTTTTATTATATAGAAGCAGTAAAGTATTGTACCATGTTGGCCATCAATAAAAGAAAGATGTTTTGAATCAGGATGATACCAGTTATTGGCTAACTTAACCTCCCTGGCGGTAAGCCCGTGCTGAGCACGGGCTATGCCGCTGGAAGGCACCGCTCAGGCCCCGCTGGGCCGATTTGCATAACTTTGCTAGCTGCGTGTGCAATGCGATCGCCGCCGCTATTCGTCGCGCCGCGGCCACCCCCCCCCCCCAGACCCCGTGCGCTGCCTGGCCAATGAGTGCCAGGCAGCGCTGTGGGGTGGATCGGAGTCCCTTATGACATCTATGACGTCGGTGACGTCATCCAACCCGGTCGCCATGGCGACGGGGGAAGCCCTCCAGGAGATCCCGTTCTTCGAACGGGATCTCTTGGGCTGGGGGGATGCCGCTAGGTAGCGGCTATCATGTAGCGAGACCTTGTCTGGCGGATTTTTAGCAAACCGCCAGGAGGGTTAAAGGAAAAAGAGTAACAAGCTTTCAGCTACTCAGCCTCAGTTGAAAGTTTACTCTTTTTATTTCAAGTTAGCCAATAAATGGTATCATTCTGATACATATTTTTTTCCATTACTGTACATAGTGCCAACATCTTCTGTGACACTGTAAAGAATGCAAAACAGACATAAAAAAACAGTATGATCATAACATACTGTGACTCAAGTACAGAATTCATATAATTGTGGAGTTTATTTCTGATGAGTTATCAATAAAAACTGCTGTCTTTGTTTATGTATTTTCTATGACACTAAGTCTCAACTATTAGCATGGCCAGATTTGTGGGCAGGTCACATAGGCTGTGGACTTTGGTGACATAATGGTTGGGGCGATATTGCAACCAGCAGTAGATCAGACATTTTATAATGACCTGTCCGTAAGTCTCTTGTGTATGCACTGCTGTAAATTACTCCACTCCTCTCTGACCCTGAGGGGAGAGGCCTACAGCAGTGCATGTACAAGAGACTCCAGAAAGAGGACAGTGGGGAGGACAGCGCTGCATGGACAGGTAATTATGAAACATTTGCTCTCCTGCTAGCTTTGTGCTGCACAGCCTTTTTATTGTTTCTTAGTTAGATTACAGCCATTTGCTAGTCAGGTGATTGTTTATGAGTCCTGTCCCCTCCTCCCTTCTTGCACAGGCATCAACATCCCAGAATGTCTTGTCTGCATCCGTCACTCAACATTGATTGCAATGTGTGTTTGAAAGAAAGCTAAAAGCCACAGGAAATGGGAAGTATGAGCAGGCTGTGTTTGACTGCCAGTGTTCCAGTGTATGCCTAGGGTGTTCTAAAAAAGCAAAACATAGGGGTTCTTTTGTGCTGTGTTGTAGAACTAGTGCTTCTAGACGTCTGTGTTAACAGTTCCAACACAACTAGATTATTTTGCGTTTT
This sequence comes from Hyperolius riggenbachi, assembly GCF_040937935.1. NCBI lineage: Eukaryota > Metazoa > Chordata > Amphibia > Anura > Hyperoliidae > Hyperolius > Hyperolius riggenbachi. The sequence continues at coordinate 288,810,339 of NC_090650.1, forward strand.
TTCATTGTCACTTTAAAGTTTTGATCAGTCAGCTGGTGCAGTAGGTTGCGTCACATCAGGCTAGATTCACAGTGGGACGTTGCGTTTTGATGCGACGTTAAGTCGCACCGCAAACTTACAACGCAACGTGCCCAAAAAGTCGCAACGCAGCATTACCGTCGCATACAGCAGGTACAGTAAAAAAATACAGGCAATGAAAAGTATGCTTCCAAGTCATTACTGAGCATGTGTAAACAGTCCAACGCAGCTAAGAACGTGTATAATGCACATTTTGTTAAAGGGATACTTAAGTAAAAAATAAAAAATGATTTTTACTCACCTGGGGCATCCCTCAGCCCCCTAAAACTGTATGGTGCCCTCGCAGCCTCGCTCCGATCCTCCGGCCCCCGCCGGCGGCTACTCCTGGGTTCGGCGACAGCCGCCAACAGGCTGGGAACGCGAGCGATTCTCCGCATTCCCAGCCGCTATATCACCCTCTATGCTGCTATAGCGTATAGCATAGAGGGTGATATAGCGGCTGGGAACGCAGAGAATCACTCACGTTCCCAGCCTGTCGGCGGCTGTCGCCGAACCCAAAAGTAGCCGCTGGCAGGGACAGGAGGATCGGAGCGAGGCTGCGAGGGCACCATACAGCTTCAGGGGGCTGCGGGATGCCCCAGGTGAGTAAAAATATTTTTTTCTTTTTGACTTAAGTATCCCTTTAACAAAATGTAACAAATTGTATTTTAACCGGTTCAGCGCCGCAGTCCGAAAATCTCATGCATCCGAGCAACGTTCACCTCCAATTCATTCGCCTATAACTTTATTGCTACTTATCACAATGAATTGATCTAGATCTTGTTTTTTCCGCCACTAATTAGGCTTTCTTTGGGTGCTACATTTTGCTAAGAATTTTTTTTTTCTAAATCCATTTTAACAGGAAGATTAAGAAAGAAATGAAAACAATTCATTATTTCTCAGTTTTAGGCCATTATAGTTTGAAATTAATATATGCTACCGTAATTAAAACTCATGTATTTTATATGCCCATCTGTCCCGGTTATTACACCATTTAAACTATGTCCCTATCACAATTTATGGTGCCGATATTTCATTTAGAAATACAGGTGCATTTTTTCAATTTGCGTTCATCACTATTTATAAGCTTATAATTTTAAATAATATAATAACATACTCTCTTGACGTGCATATTTAAAAAGTTCAGACCCTTGGGTAACTATTTATGTTGTTTTTGTTTTTTTTTTATTGTATTTTTTTTTATTTTTTTTTTTTAATAAAAAATGTATGTGGGTAATTTTTGGTGTGGGAGGGAAACTGTTTGTTTTACATGTAAAATAATAGTTTTCTTTAATTAAAAATGTATGTGGGTGCAGTTTACTATTTACTATTTACTATACAGTGAAAAAATTCCTAGATGCGAACGATTTCGCATCCAGGAACTAAAGATCAGAGGAGTTGTTTCCTGGGGGCAGAAATACCGCGCTCTCTGGAGAGAAAGCGTCGGTATTTCTGCGGGGAGGTTAGATCGGTGAATGGGAATTATATTCCCAATCACTGATCGGAGGGCTAGCGGGGGGGCGGCGGGTACGCGTGCGGGCGCGCGCCTGATCGCGTGCACCACGCAGGGGAAGATGCAGTGCCTATCTGGACGAGAAAGCTCGTCCAGATAGGCCGAACTGGTTAAAAAATCCTCCTGGGGCGATGCGATCCACTGCAGCGCCTAGCCCGACACTGTGTCGGGCTTACCGCCAGGGAGATTAAAGCAGATTTAAAGTCAGAACTTCCTCTCTGCTCTAAAAGATAAACAACAGCATAATAACCTTTAGAGAAAAACATTTCTTTGTTACAGCTGATACAAATCCTGCGATACATCTGCAGTGTATCTACTTCCTGTTTTCATGGAAGCAGACATAGGGTTAACACCCTATATTTACAAATTATCTGCTCTGCAGAGGTTGCAGAGATTCCTGAGCTTACATATAAAATTACACTTGTCATTAGTTATAGATGAGTGGGAATTAGACAGGATAAACTAACTACATACAGGTTGCATTTCTATATGTTTTCCTTCCGTCCTGTGCAACAGTTCAGGTCCACTTTAAGTCTTGGGTGGAGCAGTTCCTGAAAGCGGGCCTTGGACAGTACACATCTGGACCTGACTATTAGGATAAAAAAAAATAATCAGAACCTGCCTGTTCTGCCTTTTCCCATTAGAAATATCCATAATCCTAGATGAAGACCCATAACATTTCACCCTAGCTAAGGGTGGCATTTATAGCGAAAGCATAGTATTTATTAGTTTGTTTGAGTCTAAAATATACATAACTGCATGGTTTGAATTTCACCAATCAGCCATATCAAACATTTTCTTAATGCACCCAGAGTATAAAAAAAGGAAACTATACTTTTTTTTTTACTTTTTTTACTTTGACATAATATGTCATGCCATCAATCTCCTTATTTTATCGCTCATAGCAGAGGAGCAACTGTTTAGGGTTGATAATGTCAAATTGCATGTTTACTTAAAATTGTAATCATATGGTTAAAGTGTGATATTGGAAGCAAGCTGGCGCACAAATTGTCATCTTTTTCTTCTTTGGAAGCAATTATAAACGTGGCTTTAGAATGTATTTGCTTTTCCATTAAGTATCTTCCGGGCTTTTTCATCCCTTTGGGAAGAAAATCAACCATATTTTTTTTCCATGGGGGGTTTAATTTATGTTGTTTAGATGAGTCATAAAACTGTACAACTCCTTCCCTTTTGGTTTATCAGTCTCAGACTCCCAGTACTGTTTAACTGTTATTTGGTTCCAACTTACAAATACATTTCCTATAGTCTTTCTAGTCTAATTTTCTTTAATTTTAGAAAGCCGGTGTAGAAACAGCTATCCAAAGTGTACCCGATGTGAACTGATGAAATAAACATGTGCATGTACAGTGCAAAACATATTTATAACCAGGCTGTTTCTCTTGGTTTATTTTTCTCCCTGAAAGAGATCATTTTCAGAGGTGGAAGTGACTGTTTCTCTCTCATCAGTAACTTGTCGGGAATATACCATAGTAAACCTCACTGATAAGCAAATAACAGCCATAAACGTTTTCATGGGAGAATAGAACTTCTGAAAGCGGAGGGAGATAGAAAAGGGTAGATAAAAATAGTTCATGTATTTTAGCTCTGAGACACTTAATAGGTTGACATTGAGCAGGGACAATAAAACATTA